>NW_027423712.1:741666-1483333 GCF_013202065.1 Cotesia typhae
ACTGACAACGGAATGGAGTTTCACCTGTTAAATATTAATAACATTATTTATTTATTTAATTAATAATTGATTTATTATTATAGAAAAAAATAAAAAAAAAAATTCTTACCAGTATGTTGACGAATATGATTAACAAGATGTTCCTTTCTGGTGAATGATTTAGAGCAGAAGCCACATCTATGAGGAGACTCACCCGTGTGTTGACGTACATGGTTCAATAGATGCTCTTTCCGGGTAAATGTCTTCGAACAAAAGTCACAGCGATGGGGTGTCTCACCCGTGTGCCACATTATGTGGTTCGTGAAGTGCTCCTTTCTTGTGAACGACTTGCCTATTCATTAAAAAAAAATAAAAAATAGATAAATAAATCATTTGCCAACATCATTAAGTAAAACTTAAAAGTTACACGTGGGATAATTCCAAACTATTTTTATTATAGCTACAATGTTCTAATCTTGTAATTTTTTACAATAAAAATATTTTAGTATTTAAAAAAAATATAACATGACAAGTGTTTTATGTTTTACGCTCGGTTGCGTTATACTCAATTGTGCTGAAGATCGATCAGTAAAACTTAATAATTCAATGTGACCCGGATCAAATAACGAAATTATTTATGCTACAGTAACTTCGGAAATTACGGTTTAATTCTAATGGAAATAATTACAGAATTGATAGTTTAAAAAATTAAAAAATTTATTGTATTTATTTATTGAAATAAATAAAATAATAAATTTTACTAACCACTGAGATTAACAAAGTAGTAAGTCATTTGATAGAAAATTAAAAATTTATTTTGAATCAAGATAAAAAAAATTTAATTTAATTTTTTACCAAAAAATAAATTAAATTTTGAATTATTTATAAAACAATAACAAATATTTTGAAGGAAGACGCGGCTAAGTGAGTCGCCAAGACGAAGGCACTTCGATATCTGGGGGTTGATAAAAGACAGAGACTTAGGAGGCAGCGGTGATGATGGTTTGCAATGGAATGCGCGCGACCCGCAAATCCAAGGGGGCGGTTACCCGCGATGCGCGATCAATTCTCGCGGATTTTATTTCAACGCGTCTTTACACCCACTTGTATTGCAATTGAGTGGGTAGGGTGTATTTACGCTGTTGTGTGTTGATATATTTAGCAGCTCCGTGAAATTAAATAATAACAGCACTACCACCACCACCACCACCACCACCATAGGTAACTGTCACGCTACCACTTTCATATTGAATTTCAGAGCGTCTCAAATTAATTTAACGACAAAATAAAAATCTAGATTTATTAAAAATTAATATTTAATAAATAATTAATTAATTGAACCGAATGGAATCATCCTCCAAGATAAATGACTGTTGACAGTTTAATGGAATAAAAGTTCAGATAATATATATTATGTATGAATAATAGATATATTACTCGAGACATAAATATTGATCATAATAGCCTGAGTTTAATTACAGCGTAAAAGGCAATCAAACGACTATTAATAACTCGATAGCAGGCAAAGCCATGACTATAATAAGGATGAAGGCATTATTAATACTTGTAGCAAGACTCACCACAAATTTCACAGCGGAAAGGCGTATCATTGGTGTGAGAACGCATGTGATTTGCCAAGTGCTCTTTGCGCGTGTACTTTTTCCCGCAAACCTGGCAATGATGAGGTGTCTCGCCAGTGTGCCACATTACGTGGTTCATAAAATGTTCTTTGCGGGTGAAGCTCTTCTTACAGATGTCACAGCGATGAGGCGTTTCGCCAGTATGTTTTCTCACATGGTTCACCATGTGTTCCTTGCGTGTGAAAGTTTTCGCGCAGTATTGACATCTACCGTAATTAATTAATTAAATTACCTCCGTTGTACTGCTTATTAATTAATTAAAGCAAGAGATAAAAAATAAAAAATACCTGTAAGGTGTTTCACCAGTATGACAACGGGTGTGATTATCCAGATGCTCTTTCCTAGCAAAGCTCTTTCCGCAAACAGTACAATTGTAGGGTTTATCAGTAGCGTGGCGTTTCATATGGCGTTCGAGAGACGGCGCGTTCGCAAATACGTGAAAGCAAACGGCACAAGTAAACATAGAGCCTCCAAGATGACACTTGCCGTGACGAGTCAAGTCGTTTGCGTTTGAAAATGCTTTACCACAAACTTGACACGTGAACGGCTTTCTTTCGGTATGGTAACGACGATGAACTATCAGCTGATAGCGAAATTGGAAGATCTTCCCGCAGACCTCGCATGCGTGACTGCCCACGGAGACTGGGGAGGCGCTAGGTCCAGGTGTTGCCTCCCCATCGCTCTTGGTAATGTCAAATTTATTCAATTGCACTTGTTGTGCCAGCGTTGTACCATTCTGGATAGTGGTAACAGTTTGTGTCGGCACTGTACCGCCGACTAAAGTTGTTCCGGCTGCTATTTCACTCTGAAGCTTACCGAACACTTCGTGATAGGCCAGCAATTGATTAATATCTTCGACATTAACCTGCGCAACATAGTCATTTTTTAATAAAAATTTTTAATATAAGATTTAAGACCCAGTTATTGATTTGCAATTTTATTTTAATTAAAAAAAAAAAAAAAAAAAAAAAAGTAATAAATTAATAAATATAATTTTTAAACTATAAAATTTAAGATAATTGATTTTTTGAGAAAATTTTATTTTTCTAATTGGAATAAAATTGCAAGTGAAAAAAAAAAAAGATACTTCATTGGCCATAATATAAATTACCTTGTACATATTTTGTACCATCTCAACATTAAGAGTTTTAGCAAGGTCTTGCTCATTACCCGCACTTATTTTGACTAATGATCCATCTGCCGTTCTAACATCCATCATATGGCTTCCAGCTTTTAAATCTGGTACTTGAAACCTTGAAATAAATAAATTAGCATCATAAAATTGCTGCTCGGTACTTGATATTCATACTCATATCTCAGATTAAAAAATATTTACTGTGTCATATTAAGTTGTCGCAATTCTTTTTCCTTCTCTGATTTCTCCGCATTATTTTGATTACCGCTATCCGTCCCAGGATTCCCACTGATGTTCACTCCAATCTGTTGCTGCTGTTGCTGCTGCTGTTGCTGTTGTTGTTGTTGCTGCTGCTGCTGTTGCTGTTGTTGCTGCTGCTGCATCATACTCTGTTGTAAGTCTTGCGGTTGCTGAAGTTGAAGATCACATTGTACCTGACAGTGTACTTGGCTATCGCTGCAACGCTCGGTGGTACAACTGCCACCCTCATCCTTGATTTTGTCATCACGCTGGGCCGATTGATTCTGTGAGTTCTGTCCAGCGTTGGCCTGGTGATTCTGCATTTGATGATGGGACTGCTGCTGCTGGGACTGATGCAACTGTTGTTGCTGCTGGGATTGCATTTGCTGTTGCATCTGGGCGTGAGCGACTTGGAGGTGACTCGGGATGTGCGAACCGTCTAGGTTGAGACCAGGAAGAGAGACTGGAATCTAAAAAGTCATTTTTTAATTAATAATTATTCACTACTTCAAAATGAGCCGGTAGCGAGTTAATTATTCAGTTAGCTGAGCGCTATAGTACCGGTGTTAGCATTTTTAGCAAAGATTATTATTGTTTTAATTTAAATAAAATACTCTGACCGTAATTAGCGGCATTTAGAGTAAGTGTTAAATTTTAATCATTTTCTGATGAGTTCACAGTAAGCCTTTGTATTAAATTTTTTTCTCAAATCTTGTAACTCAATAAAACTTCCTTAATAGGTCCAAATATCACTTAAAATCTTTGTTTATAACTTAATATGCTCAGATTTAATTTTTGGATTAAAATTAGTTCCGAAAAATCCGACAGGTGGCGCATAGTCGCTAAAAATTTCTCGCTTCTATAAAGTTCACATCAAAGAATATAATTATGAAATAAAAATTTTTTTCAGGCTTCTTTAAGAAGTTTATCTGTTAATAATTTTGAAGTTTGATTAATTTTTTCCAAATAAAACACAATAACTGTTAATTAGTCAAAAGCATTGAGATTTTTAATATTTTACAATAAGATACTATGTTGATTTAAAATATGTGTATGAAACAAATGCTAAATCTAACACTGAAATGGTACAAAGAATTATTTATTTATTTAAATGAGGACATACCAAACGTATGTCATACTACGGTTTTCCCGAGATTTTTTTCTACAATTGTTAAGAGTTATTGTTTCACAAATTTGTGTAGTCTAGTCATGCAAATAACAGAGAATCTTTTGTAGTATGACATACGTCCAACAGTAAATTCTACTATTTATTATTAAAAATATATGTCAAAGATCTACATAAATACAAAAATTTATTTACTACTTTAGATGAAATAAAAAGAAACTAACAGTTTGGTGGTGCAAGCAGAACTAGATACTAATGATAAATAAAAAGTAGCGTGCATCTACACCAACAAACCTGGGCGTTAGACTGCAGGGAAGAGTGGTGACCAGGGGCCACTCCAGGTGAGTGATGATGATGAGACGTCTGGTGGTGGGCATTGGTAGCCAGTGCCATTTCCTGAGACAAAGATCCTTCTTTTGCGGCCGGCCCGGTACCGTTTCCAGGAGCAGGACCAGGTCCTACGGCTCCGCTAGCTCCCCTGTGAGCGGAGTTGTGGTGGTGGTGGTACACCGAGACCTGGGGCAGCGATCCAGGAGGAAACAGATTCAGGAGCCAGAACTTTGCCGGAGAGGATAGCGAGGAGGCAGCTAACGCTACAGCTGTACCTACACGCAGGTCCGCTGACGAATGCGGGACTGTACTCCCTACATTCCCGACACTCGTGGCGGCAGCCAAGCCACCCGGATAAGAAGGGCGACTGCTTTGACCCGCGTTTACTTCCTACCAATATACATTCCAACATTTTTACAACATTTAGATGGCATGCAATGCGCATGCAACGGCCAACCTCCAATCAACAAATGCGCAAACTTCCGGATATTATTTAGACTTTTTTTTAGTTTATGTTCAGTTTGTTTGCTCTTTTCTCGCAACTCCTCTACGGATCAACCCACAGAGTTGACATTGCTTGCTGGTACTTGAAAAGCTAGATGATTATTTTATTTCTGGTGATTTTTTAGAGTGCAATTTAACTCAGTAATTGATCACTAGATCAATTAATTAAAAAAAAAAAATCTTAAGCAGTATAAAATTTAATTAACTACACACTGATTACAGAGTGAATAATTATTCAAAGTAGATGACATGTAAAACAGCTACAAAATCATTCACCTCTTGCAAAACATTTATTTTATAAAGTAAGCAGTCAACATCCACAGCAATGAAGAAATTAAACATTGCCTTGGGTATAATTTTAAATACTCAAGTACAAACTAAAACTTTTTCACATCAGGCTAAGTGAAAAAAAAAAAAAAAAAAAAAAAAAGATAAAAAAAAATAAAAGAAATTAATAATTATTGAATAAATAATAATTAATATAAGGAAAACAGCGCATTTGTAGTTTGGGGAAGAGCCTGGTAACGACAAAGTTTATTTTGAGTCCTTACCTCTTGCTGTGCCTGCGTGGTCGCTGGCAATGCATGCTGTTCACTGTTCATCTTTGTTTAATAAAGACCCTGCATAAATCTCTTTTGATACTCGTCATTTTTCATCCTGCAATTAGCAAAACAAAAATAATAAATCAATTAAGCACAGAAAGATAACAATTGTTGTGTTGTGTAACAATACTTATTTAAATAGTAAGTCTAAACAAAATAATAAACCGCAATAAATCATAACATGAGAATGATAAGAATTATTTTTTATTATATTAATTCTTTAAGCAGAGCTATTTAACCTCAAAAGTATCAACACCACTAAATTTTTATTTATACACATATAGATATTTAAAAATTGTTGCGGATAATTGTTCGAGTAATTACAACAACAATTCCAATTATAAATAAATACCGCCTCCAGAATTTGAGAGCGGGAGCGTGAGTCATCAGCAACCAGAAACCGAGCAGTGAACGACGACAAAGACTAAAATTAAACAACAAATTAAATGCGAACTCGCTTTTAATCCAACATGACACTCCCGATAATTTAACAACATCCATAATATATTCATTCAATTACTATGTATATAACTATAATTACAATTTAAATCATAATTATAATTATAATTACAAACACGCACTTTAGGTACACACACAAAACACACACACACACATAGATATACATCCACCAATAAACGAGTTGGTAATATCATATGATATTGTATCGCAAGGACACGCCTGTATTACATCCACCAGGAGTTATTGCTCGCACATATGACGCGTCAATTATCGCGGCTCGTGAAACGAGGACAAGGGGCCAACAAGATGGACGGTTACCACGGGTGTCAGACTAGCCTGCAAATCTCGTGATAAGTGATAAAAAATTAAAGTGTCTGAAAAATAAAACAAATAAAAAACTGTTGACGTTTTTCTTTCTTGGACTAGACGCCGTGCAATGTAGATATATACCGTGAAGTATATATATATATATTTATCTCGATTGTGGATTGTTAAAATTCGTCACTCACGTGGTGCTCGTCGCCGTGGTTAGCGGAGACTCAACTCCCCGTACTCCCGTCTGGTGTCTAGTCGGTCTATACACTCTTCACTCCTGACTCCTACAGCCGCTGGTTCTGGTGGTCGTGCACTGAAACGAATACTAGATGATATTCTGCGAACTCCGAGTGTCGAGTGTGTACACACGTACGAGCTCGACGGCGCGTCCCGACGCAAGAGGGGCAGAGGACGCGTCTAACTCTTTTTATATACATACATACATTCATTTGGTACATACATATATATATATATATAATATCCCCTTCCTTGTTACTCCATTTTACTTTATAATAACATAATAATATGTAGTATGTACTTGACGAGCGATCAATCTCTCCATCTTGCTCAGAATCTGGTCTTGCTCTCGCTCTCGCTCGTCCTTACACTCTTACTCTTACTCTCACTCTTTCAACTCAATACTCTCGACGTCTCACCCGCCTGGGTATCCTACAAAACGTTAATCCAGCACAATAATGGCCACGCAACTGTTGCCCGTCTTCTCAATCACTCTTCGCCTATTATGTTCAAATACATATCTTTTGTTATTATTATTGACATTATACTAGGAATTATAATTACCAAACAAAGTGATGATTTTAACTGCCCAAGGGCTCAAGGCTACCACAGTTTTTATTATTTTAAAGGAGCACACACCAATGAGTTTACTGAAAATACCACTACTGTCATGGCTGTTCCTCGCACTTCCCCGCTGACACTATTGGCCGGTTGCGCAGAGCACACATTGATATCGATAAGCTTTACAGGATATTATAAATAGTTACTGCACTTAAATTTCTTTTTTATTAAGTTTACAGAACAATTGACACAGAAATTTAATTACTTTTAACAATTTTCATGTGGAATTAATTTTATTTGTGTTTTAATTATCGGGACCGGATAGTACGGCGGGAGAAGACGGGCGAGGACTGATGCGCGCGCCGCGGGAAGTTGCGGTTTTGATTCAACTACTTTTAGCGACGCGGGAAAATTTAAATTTAAAAAATAAAATTGTACTAAAAAGTTTAAATAATTTTATACATATATATATATATATATATATATATATATATATATATATATATATATATATATTATATATTTAAAGTGATGTTATCTATTTACAAGAATTTGTACAGTCAGACTCAATAAAGTCTTAATTAATATAAGAGACATAATGTATGTAATTCTGCAATACTATTTTGTTGAAGTTCTTTCAATTCAACCAGTTTTTTTTTTCTTTAGCGACTGACGTCTTACTTTACATCGAAAATATGATATGTAAATATAATAATAATTATTGTTTTAATAATTTGTTTTCATACTCAACGCTGACTAGCGTAAATTGCAGATGCCAATATTGATTTACAATAAATGATGTAACAATCATCAATAATGAGATAACAAAAGAAAATTTAAATACAATTTGATTGGTTAATAATTTTAAAAACTCGTCACAAGGTATGCGTCTTAAAAATAATTGTCTTTTTTTTTTTTTTTTTTTTTTTTAATATAAAATAATTTAAATAATAGAAATGCATCTTAAATTATAAATAATATAAACTCTAAAAAATAATTAACCTTAAATAAAAATAATAATAATAATTGGTATCATAATTCTGTGGTAATTTCATCTTGCGGTCTGAACCCGAGAATCGTGAAGTCGTCAATGAGGTAGTCCCTTCCAGGTGCCCAGTCATTCAATATCGTGTAATTAGTTGCTTCAATCGTGGTTTGAAACTCCCACTGGGGATTGAGATCACGATTGAGACCATTGCACTCATCAGCACAAGAGACGGTAGCGTTTCCATCACCGGGGATTCCCGTCAAATTACCAGGTAGGTAGGTGTGATTAAACGCCGAAATCCCGAGCTCCTGAAAATGGTTCGAGTTGGCCGAGGAGGACGTGCGTCGCTTTTGGGCCGTGTTGAAGACCAGGGGGGTCGTCTGACCGACAGTCGACCCGGACGGACTCAGCTTGTCGTTGTAGACGATGCAGCTGTTTTGACCTAAGCTGGAGCCTATTGGACTGTCCTTTATGTACCCGAGACTGGAGCTCGCGGGGCTTATGCTGGACTTGTCGCTGGCCTGGAAGGTCGTCAGCGGCGCGTTCGCCTGGAATGTCGTAAGATTTGTCGGTGTTGATTTTAGCTCATACGCCTGCGATGATGCTTGAGTGATTGCTATCTGCTGGGGCGACGTCGGTGTTAGCTGACTCATTGGCCCCGGTTGCTGGAGAAATGTTACCAGTTGAGCCACCTACAATAATAACAATTATTCATCACTTTTATTCTGTTGAAAGCACCATTCATTGTATTTTATTTTCTATTCTATTCTATTCTAGTCATTGCTTTTCTTTTATTTTATTTTTTTTATTTTTTTTTTTTTTCTACTGACTCAAGGATTAGATCACCTCAGAGAAAATATTAGACGGAAAATTATAGATCTCAGTACAATAGGGATTTTATAACAAAAAATGGGTTCAAGTGAGCTAAGCATGATGTAATATTAATGAAAAACGCCCTATGAATAGTAAAAAGTCATCGGGGTGTCGTGTTGAAACACTCACCAAATTGTCTGATCGACTGGCGTGCGAACAAGCGAACAAAGAAAATACGTGAGAGAGAAAGATTAACTGTTAGTAACAATTATTATTATTATTTAGTAAACAGTGATGTGTAATATTAATAATTGTCTCGTAACCGGCAATAATCTGGTCGTTTACCTCTGGCGAAGTGTGTTTCTTGTAACGTCTCAGTAAACGTTCGGCCCATGCCAGCAACCGCTGCCAATCCTCCGGTGGCAAATATATATCTTCGTCTTTTCTGTTCACGAGAACTAAGATCCTCGCGAGGTCACGGAGTACGGGTCTAAAAAAAAAAGTCATACTTGAATAATTGTCATAATTATTTTCGTTCTCAATATGTAATGTTATGATAACGAAGATTTAATGAGCATTGGTGAAAAAAAATTTTATATAAATTTATTTACAAAAAATAATTTGTTTTACCTGTAAGCTTGTACACCGACAGCACCGTCGCCATTACTTCCAGAGTAATACAATTCTCGTACTTGTCTCCTCGTGTCGTTGAGCATCGCAAGAAAAGTGTTGGCTTCTCCTCTCAATGTAGCCAGATGCTTGAGAAATTCTCGCCTCTCGGCGCTGAAAAAAGGTTTCGCTAAATAAAACTGGTTCATCAACTCACTCGTTAACAACAAATAAACAATCTTTTCTGTGTTGCTTTAATTTCAGGGTGGTCATTTAGAAATTTTTTTTTACCATTTTATCTTTTCCGGTGTTATTTGTCACACTTTCCCTTAGTTAAATCTTTTATTATAATTTGATCTGGCATTAAATTCAGAAACAAAATAATAAAAAATTAATTATTTTTTATTAAAAAAATTTCAAGATTAGAAATATTTTTTCTGTCCAGCCATAATTAAATAGCAATTAAAATTCCTTGATAACGCAAATTAAAATGATATAAATCGTAATTATAAAAATACCTATCCTCGTATTGCCGCATTAATTTAGCGGCCTTCTTCTTGCGACGATGAAGAACAATTGCACCGCAGAGAATAATAAATATACAAATAGTCGCCCCGGAAATAAATCCAACGAGGATGGCGACTTGACTGCCGGTTAATCCAAACATGTAGCCAGTCTCTCGGCATATTCGTCCCATATATTCATCCCGGGTTGATCGGTCAGCAATGTGACCTGGAGGACAACTGTCTACGCAGTTTCCCCGGTGAAGTAGACCTACACACCTTGCACAAAAGTTCCCTCGGCACCGCAGACAGCCTTCCTCGGACTCGACACATTCTGAAAGAACATTTCATTGTCGTTAATTACAATAATTAATTTACAATAAAAATACAACATTTATTTATTACTTAAATTACGTAAATATTTGTAAAAAAAAAAAAAAAAAAAAATGACCCAGTAAATTTTACCGTCACAGGAAGTATTAAAATTCTTGCTAAAGAATTCCACTTTTTATTTTTTTAGGTGAAATTATTTTAAGTCTGAATAAAGCAGAGCAATTTACGATTGATCAACGGTATCAAAGCGGGAAATCCATTCAGAAGATAACAGCGGACCTCCAGTTGAGTTTTTAATGAGTAAAAAAACTCGCAGAGCAACTTTTGTTATTAAAATATTATTCCTGGTGTTTAACATAAAAAATAGTACAGATTTAATCACCGTACTCTCAATAGATATGAATAAATATAAATAAAAATTTTAATAATTATAATAGCTAATTTAAATTCAGAATATTTGCATTCTGCCATTACACAGTAGTCTATATTCTATAAAATAAAATTAGAGATAATAAAAAAAAAATATTGATATGAGTATTGGTAAATTTAAAGAGCGTGAAAGTTTGGCAATAAAAATAAAAAATTTAATGTGTATATAAATGAAAATTAGTAATATAAAAGTAGCTGGATGTAGTAGTATAATTATTAGCGGAGGTATTAAAGTACGTAAAAATTAAAACATACAAGTAAGGGTCCAATGACCGGTACGAACCGACTACGAGTTAGTACAGGACTCAGGGGAGCTCTACCGCGACCGGGGATTATAAAGTTGCGTGCTCGCTCGAGCCTAGCAAAGTTCATGCCGGCGCGTGCAAACCACTATGAACGCTATTAAATATACCTATACACACATCCAGCTGAGTGTATGTGTATGTACAACTATAAATAAATAAATACACTTGTATGTAATATTTATTTCTTTACATCACATTTTAAATAATTTGAAAGCTGCCAGATCCCTTTCATATCTCTTTATACCTTTCCATTAAATTTAATCCTTAGATCAATCTGTCTACTTGCTATTAATTTTAATCCAACATTTTTATTTAGTATTATGAATTATTTGTCAAGTTTCAAGTGTAATAGACTCGTTAAACTTTTATTTTTAGTAGTTATATCATTTCTTTTGATAAATAGTTTTAGATTATAAAATGGAATCTTTAATTAACTTTTTAAGTATCTATTGCATGATTTTAATTTAATTTAGTAGTTAATAAATTTTTCATTAATTCTGAGAAACAATTTATTCACACTGTCAATTTTAATATAATTTATTTTTTTGTTGATTTTAGAATTGAATTTTTAACAAAGATAAAATTTCTTGTTTAATTCAACATTAAATTTTATCGCTTTCTTTGATCTGCCGCATTCAAGGTCTGTTTTCCTTGACTTTTATGTTTCACTTCTTCAGAGAATTTCAATAAAATATTTTAATCTTTAAAATCCTAGCAAGAAAACTTGAAAGTAAAATTTTCCATTAAAAATAAAAGTAAAACTAAAAAATAAAAACTAAAGAGAGTTCGTCAGACTTTTAGTTATAAAATACGATATATGTAGATCCAGAAGCGTAAGAATAATGACTTATATAGTTCCTCTAAAGTTCTTGTCTTAACTTCTAGTTTCAAGCTCTCTTCAGTTCCATTCCATTCTTGTCTCATTTAATCTTCCATTTTCATCTACTGCTCTTATCTTTCGTCCGTCCTTCCTCTTTTATCTACCCACTTCTCACCAACTACAACGAAACAATGTATAAAGCATATACTGTAATATGGTGTAAGCTAAAGTTGAGGAACCCATTCAGTCTCTTTACTTGTCTTTATCCAAGTACTGTGTCCGTACGGAGGAATGCGGCTGCCGGTTTCTCGATTATGTGGGTCTCGTAAACTTTAAGTTTCCATTCTCCAGGTTGAGAACATATAATACTACCCAGTCTTCCTTTTTGTTTTTCATCACCGAATATGACCATTGTCATCGTAACTCTTATCCACTGGGACCATTTACTGATTTGACCCCTTTCTGCTCCAACGTAAAAACCTACATTTTATAAAAATTAGTTAGATATATTAGAACTGTGTTTCTTCATGCAAAATATTAAAGTTTATGACACTAAAGTTGGCAGACATTAAAAATTGTTTTAAAATTTTATAATAATGCAATTATTAAAAAAAAAATTAATTAAAAAGTTTTACATGTGAAAATTAATAAAAATTACAAGTGAAAATTTTTAGAAGCATTTTTTTAATGTAATTGATTTGTTATTAAAATTTTTAAAATTGACAGCTGACTTATTTTTTACAAAATTAATTTAAACATTATTTTTTATGATACTGAAGTCAGCAGACATTACCAATTTTTTATAACACTTAACTTAGCCGTCAGCTGTTAATTTTAAAAATTTTTTTAATAAATCAATTACAGTAAAAAAGACTTCCAAAAATTTTCACATGTGAAACTTTTTAATAAATTTTTTTTTTTATAATAATTAAATTGCTATAAAATTATAAATTTAATGTCATTAAAATTATCAAAAATACCTGTTAAATTAATTTTATTCTATTATTAATTTCAAACTAAGATTTCAGATAAACAAGTCACTCAAAAATGTCAACCAACCGCCATCTTGATTATTGTTTTCACTTCAAATTTTTTAAATCAATTTTTACTGAACTGTCAAGTGACAACAAGTGTAAATAACTTTTATTAAAATGTTTAGAGTAGTAAAATAATTATTTTATTCAATTTTTTTTAATCAAAGCTCATTTTTTAATTGTAATTCACTAATAAAAATTGCAGATGACCACAAAGCATCTAAAAACACTGGAACTGTCAGAATGCAGAGGGCGCCACTCAAGAATGCCATCAATAGAATTGATCAAATGCCATTAAACGATACGACATATCAGATGAAGATATGTGGGTCAGTACGTCATTGGCAGATCGAAGATTGAATTATTAAAAACTAGATTTGATAATATAATAAAAGTATAGTGATTAATTGATGAGTAGTCCCGTTGATCGCGTGGTGATTGAAAGAGACATTGAGAAAGTCAAGGCTGAACAAGTAGTGCCGTAAAGCTGTCATCGTATATATATAAGGCATCAGGCATCACACGGTAACGTTGGACGACAGTAAACCCGTTAAAGCGATTTATAATAATACCAGTTGCTTTATTTTATCCATATAATCCGTCTGTGCACTATTTCAGCTGTAATCATCAACCTACTGTATACATATACGTATACAGTGTTAGTTAGTTTAGTATTTATGCTGAACTAAAGCTATAAAGTTAAAGAGTTGATATTTAAAACGACAACTTTTCTCGTCGCTTAATTCGCGATAGCGATAACGTTAATGCTTATGATGTAGAAAGTTTTTACCAGATTAAAAATATGTCATTTAAATCTACACACACTATTAAACAGCAACGGGATTTTCCATGTCGTTAAATGGTTCAAGAAAACAGATAATCTTTGTGTTTATACAAATGTAGTCCTGTCATTACTGTTATATACATACTCTACACTCTACCGTTTAAATAAATAGAATCAACACGACATCCATTATATTTATATTTATTAAAATTCTAATATCAGGAAAAGATTACAGTTGATTTATCTAAACAAAAATTATAAAATATATAAATGAAAATTAATGTCAGGCTGAAGTTAACAGACACTTGACAATTTTTTAATTTTTTTTAACAAATAAATTTGCTTAAAAAAATTATTTTTAAAAATTTTTAAATGTCAATTTTTTTTTTTGCCATAATTTATTTGTTACAAAAAATTTTTAACTTATCAACTATCTGCTAAGTTAATTTTCAATGACATTTAAGTTAGCTGTCACTTGACAATTTTTTAATTTTCTTTGAGAAAAAAATTATTTTCAAAAAATTGCATTTTTAATTTATTAAAAATTCTACAAGTCTATTTTTTTAATAATTTTTTTTTACCATAATTTATTTATTAAAGAAAATTGAAAAAATTGTCAAGTGACAGCTAAATTTAATTACATTAACGTTAGCTGTCACTTGAGAATTTTTTAATTTTTTTTAATAGATAAATTTGCAATAGTTAGATTTCTGTGAAATCTACTAAAAAATTACAAATGCAATTTTTTTATTAAATAAAATTAAAAATAATCAAGTGACTGCTAAATTTAATGTTAAAATTTTTAATGCAAGATATGGGTAAGTTTTGAAGATATCTCTGATATTTTAATTTTTTATTTATTCATTTATTTTTTTCCCCAGATATATTCAACAAATGTTGCATAAGTTTACTTGGCGAAACCCATGGACAATTTTGAAAATAGGACAAGTGATTGTGATAGATTGGATGATTTTAGTTACAGTTATGTCTGGGAAGTTAATAGCAGGGGTCTGTTTCTGGAGCTCGTATTATTGGTTCAGGTAAATAAGATTTAATATTGTTATAAATTATAAACAAAAGTAGTTGGTTATCTGAAGTTAAATGTTGGTGGCTTTGTGCTTTGTGTATTGTTGTTGTTTGTGAGCTATAAACTTGCCTCGAGACACGTATGTAACAAACAAGCTATTACTCTTGATCATCTCTATCCATCTCTTCTTATCTGGGAACTTTAATCTTTCCAGGCTAAATATTTCACGAGCTAGTAAGTATAAACACACATATATTTATATATTGTACAAAGTGTAAGTATATAGTTGTCAGAATCGAAGGAGTTAAATTGTTTCATTTTATTTTGTATTGTAACTCGTTCTATTGTCCAGTTTATGGCAAAAACAAATCAATTAAATTTTTTTTGTTGATTATAATAATAATAATAATAATAATAATAATAATAATAATAATAATAATAATAATAATAATAATAATAATAATAATAATAATAATAATCTTAAAAGAATTATTATTATTATTATTAATATTGCGCTAAAAAATTCAGTTATTGATTTATATAATTAACAAAATATTTATATATTTATTTAGTAAGTATCAACAATTTTTATTTTTTCAACTGGACACATTATAATTAAGATAAGAGTTAATAAAGTATAATTACATAATCAAAATATCGTCAATCAGATTTACAACAGCGAAAATAAAAAGAAACGAGTTTACCTCGAGGAAACCAGTTGTTACTGTAATTTTAAACACAAATAAATAATCATATACTTAAATAATAAAATAATGACTATAAATTAGTCAAAAAAAAAAATAAATAAATAAATAAAAAATTCACGACCTTGCCTATACGAGATCGATGTAAAATATTCTCAAAAGAAGCAACGGGATCTGTAGTATATAGTATTTGTATTTGAGAGCATCCGAGATAAGCCATCAGGAAAAAAACATAATCCGGCATGGCAAGGAAAAGAAAAGTCATGTGATAACGAAACAGTTTTTAAATGAAAGAATAGAAGATAGAGGATAAGAAGTATAAGTAAAGGAAGTTTTTAACTAAAACGGGTCGTCGAAAAATTAACGAGCGGAATTGGTAGGCGGAGCGTATGCCAGGCAGATGCTCAAGCATTATTCAACAATATATGTATATCTTTCCATACATATACACAAACATGCTGAGGACAAGACTCCCGCATCGTCTTTAAAAAGTGCATGATATGCATTATTATTCATCCTTGTTTTAAAATCCTTTGTCGCCTTTCTATGTTTCTATCCCGTTCGTCGCATATGTCGGATATTTTGACAATAAGACCAATCGATCGCTCTGAAAAATTAAATATCATAATACTTGTATAAAATATAATACCTGGGGTTGAATTATATTAATTCAGATAAAGAAAGTCAATAAAAATTGGGTGTATCGGATAGTATAACATATAATGACTTGCTGAAGTAAAAATGGGGTTTCAATTTCCATTTTAGGGGATCGCTCGGGTATGGTCGTCAGCCTTTGGATTAGTCAGCCTTAATTTAATTTTAATGTATTTTATATTAATTGTTCTACTGATAAAGCACTGTCCTAACTTTAAAATAATAATTTAATGAGACAAAAGTTATTCCGTAAGTTTAAACTCAAGTGTGAATACATTTAGTGTGTACGTCTGAATTTAACAAAACGCTGGTTAAGTTCAACGACTCGAGAAATAAATTCTATGCACCATCCGAGCAGACAAAGTTAAATAAGCACATATATATATATATATATATATATATTTCGAATTTAAATTTAAATAAATTAATGTACAATTACGCGGTTAATGTCTTATTACAAAAATTACAGTATTAAGTTTAAGTTTTAATAAATAAAAATATGCCGTTTTTATCTTTCTTACGCGTTTGATGACATCACATGTAACATCAGAGAGTATATATAATTGAATATCATCATTACCACCTTGACGAGGTCCTATTACATCACCGTTTTATTATATTGTGCGTGTGGCTGGCCTTTGTTCCTCATTTTCCATTAAACTATTATATTAAATATAAACTATTAGCTAACTATTTATTTATGAATGAAATTCCAAGGCAAGGGAGTTACGTATAATTTACAATTTTGTCCTCAATTAAAAAAAAAAACCAAAAAAATTAAATTAAAAAAAAGATATTTCATTTTTTCTTGATTTGAGTAGAAAAATTTTTAAACTAAGAAATTTTTTTGGTTCATATAAATTTTATTTGATTAAAGAATTTTTTGTCTTGATCCAAGACAATGAAACTCTTGAAAATTTTTTTATTTATGTAATTATTATAATTTTCTCATCTGCCCTTTAGAAATTTCTAAAATAATGACGACCTACAAGCAAACGACCAGTGTGACAATTATAATATTTAATAATTTAATAATCTTTAAGAATCAACTTTCTAAGTTCACTTTCACAGTCTTAAGACGCAATCAGCATTCTTGTGATGCACTTTAGCTTCACGATGACTTTCCAAAAGAAATAAATATATACACGGTTTAGTTGTATGATCTCGTTATTATTCGTGAAAGGAATGTAAAAGTATAAATCATTAAAGATTCATATTTAAATTTTAAATATAAAATATACGAGTTAAACCATAAAAAGTAAAACCTAAAACCCGACTGGTATTCTCGAGCTTATGCTCCCATCGGAGCCTCCATTTAAACATTAAAATAAAATTTTAATAATTTAAAATACGAGTGTACTCGCTAATGGAATGACCTATTGAAGTACCAGCCAGCAAAACCGCGTATCCGAGAATGTCAGATAGCTTATACGAGAGTTGGGTCATTGCAATAATAATCTCTGAATATAGCAGCGTATCTTGGAGTAGCACACAGATAGTTTGTTGGTTTGTTATATTATGCAGGATAGACTTAGACTTCCCTCTATATAATATCTTTCTGTAGACCATACACCATGCTACTCTTACTCCATTACTCTGTCATTTTGTACAGCAACATGCTCTGTACTCCGCACATACACAGGTACTTATACAGCACAGCTTTCCAATAACCAGCGCACCGTTAGAAACAGAGAACAACCTCGTACACTATCAACTGCTTCTATTCTATCTTGCTAACACCTCTTTCATATTATATATACCTTGCTTCTTTGTCTGTATATTGTAATATGCTCGTACTTGCTCTCGTCTACCTACAAAAATATAAAAATATAAACTTACAAGTGAGTATCATAGTGTAAGTACTTACCTTGCCAAGAACAGCTGAAAGCTGAACTATCTA
This sequence comes from Cotesia typhae, assembly GCF_013202065.1. Lineage (NCBI taxonomy): Eukaryota > Metazoa > Arthropoda > Insecta > Hymenoptera > Braconidae > Cotesia > Cotesia typhae. The sequence goes on from NW_027423712.1 coordinate 759,698, forward strand.
CTACTACTACGTGGTTCCTCACCTTGTCTTACTTTTATTACGATTACGATCCAAAGTAACTCCAGTTCAGAGTAAAACTAAATTTATGTTAACATTTCCTGATCTAAGTGCTGACTTTACTCGGACAGATTGTGTACGGTGAGTACACTGTGAATACCACCAAACCCGTTATCTAACTCTACAGATTGTCTATTGTTGATTACTGCCGATGAGTAAGGAGTACGTGCTCTTGAATCATAAAAAGAGCCATTAAAATATAAACCTCGTCATTTTTTTAAATAAAGATTCGAGTTTTTTTTACTGCTGACTGCTACGTGATTCTACTTGCATAGAATTATTTTTATAACAGACATTTAAATAAATAACTTTTTAAATATCAATTAAGATTTATGAGCATGAGCGTTGTATTTATTTATCGCACTGAGGATTGAGAAAATTTATCTGACATACGCGGTGGTTACAGGTAACGGTATTAGCCGCGACCTTGGTTTTCATTTCAACCACACCTTTTATTTTAGATCACTATTTTTGCTAATATGTCTTTCTAGGATTGTGTTCTTGTATTGTTTCAATGTTAATTTGATTATAAATTTATATGTCTGAAGAAAATTAAATTTTTACTCAAAAATTTATTTTAATAAATATTTCATTTTAAATTTATTAAAAAATGTTTTACTTGAAAAATTTATTAATTAAAATTAAACTTAAAGTTTTTTAAAAAAATTTCTAATTTTAAATTTATCAAAGAAAGTTGAATTTAAAATTTATCAAAAAATTTAACTCAGAAAATATTGATAGAATTTGAATTTAAAGTTTACAAAAAAAATTTGAATTTAAAATTTATTAAAAAAAGTTGAACATAAAATTTAGTAAAAAATTATTTTCTTTGTTAAAAATTTTTTTTCTTCAGTAAATTTAATTTTTTCAATAACTCTGTGAGACACGTATTGCTCTTGGTAATAATTATCATAATAATGACAATAATAAGTGTCTGTAAGAGAGTGACAATATTTTAAGTTAACGTTAAACGCATCCGGTAATGAAATGCGACGACCACCGGACAATCGACAGCTCTGTTATATTATAACATAGCATAATGTGATGTTATATTTATATATTTATAGTACACATTACAAGTATATACATTACGTAGATCCTGCGGTATATGTGTGGTAATAAGCATAAAGTTAAGTATGATAGCAAGTGAATTGAAATAGATGAGTTATTACTTATTACATTTCCAAGGGAGGATGTGAGCGACTACATTCTACATTCACGCCGGGAACTGGATCATCAAACGGATAATGCACCCACACGTAGTTATGCTATGAGCTTTATTATGCGTTCAAAAAATAATAGTCCGCCGCATTGCTACCCGATTAGCTTTGAACCTTCACTTTATATTTTTATATTGGCATTCGAATAATTGTTTGTAAATATTGTCTTATCTTTGTTACCCAGTAGTCTTGAATAAAATTAAATGTTACAATATTTTATCGTCATAAATTTATTACTATTATTGTTTTAAATTATATTCTAAGAATTATTTATCTTAATAAACAAAATGTTTACTTCCCGTTAAATTCGAGTCAACAATTGGAAGGCTGACTGTTGACATAAATTTTAAGGCCCAACTTTGCTCGACCCACTTAAAAATTACCGACAATTATTACAATTTATTTATTTTTAATGCTTGTTAAACTAATTGATTAAATAATTCCTTTAATAACAGAAAATATTTGAGAAGAAATAAATTTATACCCAAAGAATTTTTAATCAGAAAAAATTAATAATTATTAATTAATATACACTGAAAAAAAATTAACTTGAATCAAAGCGAAAAATTTATTAAAATTTTTTAGTTTAAAAATTTTTTTACTCAAAATTATTTGCTTAATTTTTTTTTTTTGTGTACAATTCAAATAGCAGGTGAATAAATTGATATTAAAATCGAAGATACAATAATAAAGTGAATGGCGATGAAGAAGAAATCGGTTGTATACTAATTAATTAATAAATAACAGTTATTATTTTCAGAAAAATAGCCAAGTACTCGACTCTATTATACTATGAAGGAGTAACGAAATGTAATGATGATGATGATTATGTAGAGCACTTATATCACTATGTATATATACATACTATGAGTACCTACTTCACATTCCACGTTAGTGATGTAATGAAACGAATTACGATTTAAAGAGTGAGGGAGAAAGAGAGAGAGAGAGAGAGAGAGAGAGAGAGAGAGAGAGAGAGAGAGAGAGAGAGAGAGAGAGAGAGAGATGTTACGCCGTGATAATTACTATGTGTTTTGTATTATTGCAAAAGTCCTAGTTTTTATGTATTTTTTTCTTTGTAATTAATTATAACTGAATTGCCGGTTAACAGTTAATTTATTTTTCCAATAGCTTTAATTTATCTCGAAAATTAACCCATAAATAAATTTAATCCGATAAAATAATAGTGAAATTTATTTGTTTTCAAAAGTAATAAAGATTGAAGCGACGATTCAGTCGATTCAAACTTACAAAGTATCTTAATAAAAAAAAAAAATATAAATTTTTGAGTAAAAATACTGATTGTAAGTACCGAGTGAGTTTATTGTCTTCTCACGGGAGAGCAGCGGATAATAAAAATAAAAGATTGTTTTATGTGAGTGTAAGCGAGGTCAGGGGAGTTCAGTCAACGATGCCGGGATAATCTGGGTCGTTGTCGTGGTTGTCGTCCAAGTAACTTTGCAACAGGCAAAATAAAACCCATTGGGTCAACACACACCATCAAACGCGACCAGAGAGCGCTCTTTTTCTCCGAACAAACGGTACAGTGATTATAAAACATACCTAATGCAAGATCGTATATAGGTGACTTTACCTCACCATCTTTTTACATCAGAATCTAACAAGCTAGACTTAAAAATAAAATATTTGTTTTTATCATCATTATCATAATAATAATAATAATAATAATAATAATAATAATTATCACCTATGAGCGTGTCTACGCTATGCCCACATTAAACGCGATGGATATCATTACTCCACTCAGCCCACTCATTACTCTCTCGCGATAAACAAACAGCAATAAAAAATCTACTTTTTATTTACCGGAGATAGCTGGATAGATACGAGTTGGTACAACAAACTCCGATGTATAGTAAGAGCAAGCCAAGTTGACGGGATTCCACGTCCAGTCGTGATCATGACCGCTAACCAGCTAGATTTAGATACCCCGATAGAGATATTTGCCTTCGGGTTCTTCGTACAATCAAAAAGGCCTAGACACTACTAGTAGTACAGTGTCTAAAAGCCAATAACCACTCTAGCTTTTTCAGTTCCTCGGATATTAAGTCTCAGGTTTAGAAAAAAATTTTCTCCTGTTTTTTTCTTGTCCTCTTTTTCAGTTCCTCGGATATTAGGCCTCAGGTTTAGAAAAAAATTTTCTCCTGTTTTTTTCTTGTCCCCTTCCTCTCTGCAGGTCATCACTTAATCTGGCATGACTATCTCATTGTTAATGAACAACAATGGTAACCTTGACAGCTAGAAGTTCCAGTGTCGCTGTCTATTGCCGCAGTTCAGTTGAACGTGTTCAGCCAGTAAGTACGATAGTGAGATCTTCACTAAAATAACACAAACTTTTCTTTATTTATTTTCCCATTAAACCTTGAGTGATGTAATACGTGTGATGCAGACATCCGAGCTCTTCACGAGGGACAACACACCAATCGGCTGCGGTCAATGTTCGACAGAGGAGATACCTATTATATTATATTATAATATAATGCTCCATAGCGTGCATAGAATCCCTCTTCACACGTTCAGTTACGTGAATCATGCGCTTTTTATTCAATAATAAAACGTATTGTCCACTTACTCTGTAAAAAATACTAATCCAATGATATTATAATAATAATATCATTTTCTTTTGTACCAATAAAAGTAAAACTTGTTTTTTTTTTTTCTTCAGGACCAGTATAGTATCTGAAGAAAATAAACGCTGATGTGTTGATATGGTTTTGTTGGAAAGTATGAAAATTCCTTTTAATGATTGATACGACTAGACAGAGAACCTACTATATGGTCAAAAAAAAGACGAGTATTTTTTTAAAACATAATTTCATATTTTAAAAAATGCCATTGAAATATGACATTTATAGATCGATGAGTCAAAGTTTCATATAGCTCTATCCCAAATTGCTAATTGATAAAAAATTTTTGACAAGAAATATAAACAATACAAGATTTAAAAAAACGAGTTTTTTTTTTTTAGTTTAAAAATACGTATTAATTTTGGACTTCTATAAATTTAATTTTTTTTTTACATAATAAATATTTAATTTACATATAAAAGTGTTAAATATTTAACGCAAAATCTTTTGACATAATGACGCAAAATTTTTTACTGTGTAGAGATAAAAATATTTTTCAAATTAGCATTTATAAAGGATAAAATTGTGAAATTTGCCACTATCAAATTTTCTGATCTATTTAATTTAAAAAATTTTTTAATTCTTCAGGGGCAGTATAGTATGACTGAAGAAAATAAACACTGATGTATCTACATGGTTTTGTTGGAAAGTATGAAAATTCCTTTTAATGATTGACACTAGACGGAGCACCTAAATTGAAAGTTTGATTATTACAAAGAGCAAGAGATAAAACTTTTATTAAAGTATTGTAAGTAAACAAACGTCTGTCAGTACTTACCTAGTAGGCGTTTATTAATTAACTCAATTCGATTCTTAGGAACTGAAACTGATGAGAGTAAACAATACACCAGTGTTAGTCTTCTCCTTTCACTTAACTCGGATTAAAAAGTCATTTTCAATATTATTGTAGTATTATATTGTGTATGTATCTCAGTTGATGCAATTGCTTCATGCTATGCGGACGAAAGAAAGATTTAATGTTTAGTACTTATAATACGTACTAAATGTATAAATGTCCCAGAAACGCATTTACGCGAGTAGATCTGATAATACTCACAGTAATTTAATGAGTAATTTAATTTACTGAACGACCAGAGATCATTAAGTAGAAGACAATGCTCCAGATTATTTTTAATTTTAATTATTACTTATTTGATCTTTGATCTTGGAAAATATTATTGTTGATAAATAAAGCTGCCAAGTTAGACGTTATTGTGGTGTAGGATACTTCCGTTGGAAACTTTTATTATATATTCATATTCAATTCAATGTTTCCGACGTATAATACCAAGAAAAAAATATAATAACGATAATGAAACCCGGAAAAAGGATGCGTAAGTGGAAGGAAGTGTGCCAAGTAATGTCGCTTCACATAATTCACTTACAGGCAACATGCTTTAAATTTAAACTTCTTTGCTAATTTTCCTTCACTCTATTTAAGACGAGCTAAAATTACTTTATATTGGGAAGCCGTTTAATTGGTTTGAATTTTAGAACTCAAGTTATAAACGAGTTTCACACTTAGATAAATAGTTTTCAAATTTTAGATAATTTGCTGGAAAAAAATTTAATTAAGTTTTAATGAAGATATTAAAATATTTTTCTTAGCAAGATATTGCTAAGAAAATAAAAAAATAATAATTACTTCATGTAATTAGTTATTAAATCATCAAGTCTAGAATATCTCAGATCAAGGATTATTTCCTTGTATTGACGATATAAAGTTTTCCATTATTATGTTAATCATGTTATATTAACATAAATCTTAAATTAACAGAAATCAGAAAATTTTTATTATTTTTTAAATAAATAAATTTCTGTGAAAAAAAATTCTACATGTAAAAAATTATGAAAATTAATTCAACTTATATTTAATGATTTTTTTAGTCAACAAATTTGTTGAAAAAAATCCAAAAATAAAGAAGTTTAATGTCATGAGGAAATTTTAAAAACTACAAATATGTTTTTACTTCTATTTAAATAATTAAAAATTTTTTTAATGTTTATGAAAATGAAGTTAGCCGACATTTCAAAATTTTTAGAATTTTTTTATTGAAAAAATTTCAATTAAATAATTAAAAAAAAAAATTCACCTGTAAAAGTTTTTCATTTGAAAAACTCTAAGTATAATTTTTTAGAAACATCTTTTTAGTTGTAATTTAATTAATAAAAAAATCAAAAATTTTCAGACGTCGGCTAACTTCAGTGTCATTAATGTTTGCTAATTTTAGTGATCAAAATTTTGGAATAAAATTATTTTTAAAGTACTAATTAATTTGTTAAAATCCAAAAATAACCAGATTGTTGATTTTAGTTGTCAAAAAATTTTTCTCGACCAAAAAATGATTTTTGTCAATTTAAAATTTCGCAATGCATCAATACAAAGCAGACAGAATGAGTAAGAGGCAATTTCTTCGAATATAGACTGTAAATAATTGTTGCGGTAATTCGGTTTGGTGAATAGCTTATCACAAAGGAAACACGAGTACAGCGGAGGCGTCAGCAATAAAACTGACACTTGGTAATGAATCTTTTGAGGCGCTCAACCAACAACCAACAACCGACAACCGACAACCTCCGTCTAACCACCAACCAACCTAATAAAAGATAAAGTTAATGGCTTTCTTTGTTATTATTTATGCGAAAATTAAACTAGACGTACCTGCTAGCGTATCGTTAGTCCCGACAACGTAATCCACAAGGTAGGGTAAAAGAGCAGCACCAAATCTCACCACCGTCGTTAAATTCCCCATTTTTTCGTCCACATTATTGTCAATTTTTGTTTTCGGTTTTCAACACCACAGACAAGAGACACGTATTTTAATTCAAACGCTGGCACATGTTGATTGTTTGATAAGAACAGCAGTCTCTTCAGTCACACGAGAACTCTTTTCTTAGATAATACGGTACAACCTCACGGCACGGCGAGTTAAAGAATACTGGAAAAATGTCGGCGTGCTTTTTTGAAGAAGGGGACGACGCTCTCCAGTCTGTCCTGTTGGTGGGAATTTGCGCCAATTAGATCTCGAGAATTTATGGCGGGCAATTTAAAATTTTTAAATAATTTATTTTTTTTTTTTTATGAAACTAAAATCAGCTGACAATTTTTTTGGTTTTTATTATAAATAAATAAATTCATGAAAATTAATTATAAATATTAATTTAGCAGATATTTAATAATTTAAACTATTTTTGTAACAAATTAATTATAGCAAAAAAAGTTACAAAAAAATTAACATGTAGAAATTAAAAATTCAATTTTTTTTGAATAATTTTTTTGTTAAAAAAAAAAATTGAAAATTGTCAAGTGACAGCAAAATTTGATGTCACATGAGTTGAAAAAAACAAAAAAAATTTTCTACGAACTACACTTGTATTTTTTTTGACAGTTCTAGATTTAATTTTTAAAATAAAAATACCCAAATATTTTTTTATCGTAATTTATTAGTCATTATATTTTATATTACACAAATATGTATACTTAATGGTACTTGTATCAGTTTCCAGTGACAATCCTTAAGAAAGAAAGGATGTACATATAATTAGACGGCAAAAAATTGATATTATTTACTTGTATTCCTTTTTTTTTTTTGCATTTTTCTTTTAATTAATAACAAGAATCTATCAAAACCAGGTCACAAAAATGCGTATTTCTAAAAATATACAAATAATACACTGAAATAAATTGAATCGAATAGAAAATTGAGTAATTACAGTGATTAATCGCAGAAGTAAAAATATCTACCAATTTTTATAGAAACAATATCCTTTTGTGTTAATAATAATATAAGTAATCTAGTGAAAGGGCCTACCGATCACTTTAACCATCAGATTTGTCCTACAATTCGACATTTTATGTTACAATTTATATTTATAGTCAGTAATAATAGTAATAATTTTACTTGAATCATTATCTGGTTCCTAATTAAGAGTTTTTACAAATTTCAATAGGCTCTGCGATAACTAGATTCACATGAGTTCTCATCGAGTTTATTAAGGTAAATCTCTGTTACTAATTACTCTGTTTATTTTTTTAAATTATTTAATAGTTCATTCATTTTTTTGTTATTTTATTTTTTTACCAGCACACACATTTGCACACTACACACTTGCACACACAATTTTAATTGTTAATCAAGAGCTCGAAAACTGTGCGTACAAAAAGCACTCGATAAATTTAAGTTTGATCACTTTCACAATTATCTATACAGACTAGGATCGGATATAATTCATAAACGTGTTCCCAGAAAATAAAATTTCTTACATGCAATTAATTTATTTATTTCAAATTACTCTCATGCTTTGATATACATTTTTGAGTTTAGTTCTCAAGTTAGTTTTTTTAATTAAACTGCTCGCTGTACGCAAAGTCACAGGCATAAATTCATTTTATTTTTTAAAGTCATTTAATTATCGTATCACAATCAATATTACACCTCAAATCATTCTCATTCAAATTAATAAACTCATTTATGTTTTTGATACACAATTGTAGAATATAAGCGTCATTTTCAAGGTGTAGTCTTATTAAATTTAAGCGTTACAATCTATTTCATTTTTAATAAAACATCCAGACTACATTAATTGTCTTATTATGAATTCATGATCAAGTCAGTTTATCAATGTTATCCTAAAAATAAAATTATGCTGCTTTATTATTATTAATTAATTAATATCCATTGTTTTCTTATTTTATTATCATTATTTTTATTTTTTTTGTGTTTTCGTATTTATTTATTTATTTTTTTTTTTTTGCGAAATTATTGTTTTAAGTTGTCGCATTACTTATCATCATTCACACGATTTTATTTCGTCTCAACAATAAATCCACGATATTTAAACTACATTATTTACAAATGATCTTATCTTTTGCATTCTTTGTTATTGATAATGAATCTTCGTTGCTAAACGCTATTTAATATAATTAAAATTAATAATTATTTTATGAGCTCGAAAAAAAAAAAAAAATTTCTTTACTTTTACTAAGTGTACATATTGATACATACATACATTGTTATATTCATGTATATTTATATTTTTCCCTACATGATAAATGCTATTTACAATATGGTCTATATGTATATCGTTACCTTTATACAAATTTCTCACGGAAAAAAAATTAAAATAAATTTATAGTCGCTTTACAACGCGACAGTAATTTTTTAAATAAAGAATTATTAGTTAATTTAAAAATAAAACTTGTATTATATTTTTAGTATCGCTTATACTATTCTGCAATTCATTTTTAGTAGTAATTAATAATACCAACAGTAACAATGATATTGATAATTTACAATTTTATTGTGATGATTAATTTTGGAAACGATTAATTAATTTCTATTTCAATAATAGTAACTAATAAGACAATTAATCAAGACGATAAATATTATCTTTAGATAAAAATTTATCAATCAAAACAAATTATTTTTTTATCGCAACACTTGCATTAATAAAAAAACATTAATGATGTAATTAATTAAAGTACAATAAATTTGTACAACGAATCAATTGTAAAGATTTACAAATCATTTGTGAAAGTAAAATATAAAAAAAAAAAAAAAAAAAATAGAATAATCACTTCCTCTATAAGTAAATATAAACAAAAGTTATGATTGATGGTATCATTTTTCAATTAAAAATTGTTCGGATATTTCAATAATGAAATAAAAAAAAAAATAAATTATAATTAATCAATTAATTGCTCGATTATTATAAAAAAAATCAAAGTGTGTTGTATAATTTAGAATAAATAATACAATATTTGTTGAAAATAAATCAATTAATTAGAAACGTAAATGTCTCTCTATCCTAGACTTGTCTTTTGAACTTTGTTACATTAATATTTACAATGAAGTCGGACAAAATCATACGTCATTGACTGTAAAATGAAGTAATGCTACTATAATTATTCTTATAATTGTTGTAACTATTATAATAATTATTATTACCATCATCATTATTAATATTATAATTATTTTGTATTGTTTATACACGAGTACGTTGATTGTTGTTGACGTTAGTAAACAAACGCCTGGTTCGCCGTGTCCGAGAAGGCTGTAATGAAGGCTTTTGTACAAAAGCTGCTCTACAATCGCTGCACTAAAATAAAAAGGACGACATTCGCATATTAATTTTGTTTTCTATTTGTAATTAGTTTTTCATATTTTTTTTTTTTTTTTTTGTATTGTTTTGTTTTAAATATTAAATCGAAAAAGGCCACGGTTCAAGGCCACGGGCCAAGAAAGTCAATTAAATCCAGTCAACGAAGAGCCCATTTACATAATCGTCAATTCTTCGTAACAAATATCTTGCTTGTATGCTCGAACACTGCGATTAAATAGTCCACTCATCCAAGAGACTTCATCGTCTCGTTAAACCGTTTTACCATATTAACACACTTATTATCATTATTATAATAACTATCAATATTTTTGCTTATGGTACACATCATTTTACATTTATCAAATCATCCATTAGTCCCTAGGTGTATCGAAACTCACATCTTAAAGAGAGTACACTTGAGTATCAATTTAATTTTCATCTGTAACAGCAATCTTTAGTTATTCCTTAATATTATAATAATTATTTTAATTTATTTTAAATTCACCAGCTTACGATTTCACGTTACTCGGTGTAGACTGCACTTGGGGATGTATTGCATGTTATCAAGATGCCAGCCTTTAGACAAAGCACAAGGATAATGTGTAACATCCTTACATCCTCGCTTAACACAACCAATATTAGCCCCAGTCATTCCGCAAGCATTGCAAATAGACTTTGTCGCATCCCAGACAGCTTCCTGAAGTCCAGTAACTCGTCCACCTTGAAGAAGCAAAGCCAAAATTATAATTTCTACTTCTTAAGGGACATTTATAAAAAAAAAAAAATACTTACCAGCTAGGTAAACTCCAGCAGCCCAGACAGCGCATTGCTCATGAAGCCACACTTCCCACCGCTGTTCATCGCCAGGAATAAGCGTCATCCCCGTGAACACGGTCGGGGTGTTGGCTTCAACTGAGTTCCTCTTCTTTTTTCCCATTTTAGCGGAAAACATATCCGCTAAACCAGCGTACCTTAAGCTACGTTTATTCTTCCCTCCTTTCTTTTGTTCAGTCGTTATTTCTTGCTCATCTGCAGACAGAATACTTTCTTCGAGTCGCTCTTTCCCAATTAAATAAGGACCAAAGAGATCGCTGAGCACTCCCGCGGGTACCTTGACGAATAAAATAATGTTAATCCACCGTTAAACGGAAAATAAAACGATTTGTTACAAATTAAAAGACTCTTGTAAGTACCGTGTAGGTTCCAGGGGCTATATGGGGCCCGGCTAAATTAGGATGCGGCCGAGAAGGATCTCCAGGGACGACATAATGAGGTCCTTGTTTGCAAAACACACATATCCACGTTGAGTCAGTAGTATGGGCGTCGTATCGTGATGATAAAGTCGAACTAAAGAGACCAGCTTTGCTTACTTTTCCTGTAATAAAAATAATTATTATTCATCACGTACCGTCTCCACAAACAATTAAGATTACAAACAAATAGTAATACATACCACGATAATCAAGATCATTCTGATGACTCAGTCTCTTACTCCGCCCGACATTTCCATTTCCAACACTCTTTCGCTTCTCTTTGCTCTTCTCCTCTTCTTCTTCTCGAGGTGCATTAACGACCTGAACACTCAGAGGACTGTCTCTCGGGCCTTCGACATGAACAACAGGACCTCTTGATCTTATCGAGCTAGCATTCGACCCCGAATCGTAGGCTATTTCTCTCAAACCATCGGGTTTCTTTTTCTTTCCAGCCTCGAACTTTTTCTTCAAGCCTTTTGATTGCTTTCTCCGTTTGGCGTCTTTCAGCCCAATATCTTCACCGACATGAGGCCCGAACATATTTTCCGGAGGTGCTCTCGAAGCTTTTCGTTTTTTCGCCCGCGCTCTGCCCTTCTTTCCTTTCTTCGCCGGCGGTTTAGTTCCCACTGTAGACGTTACGTCTGTAGGATTAGTTGTATTGAGTGTGTCTATGCTTTCCGTTTTAATATCATCACCAGTCTCTTGTTTCAATGGATCCAACCCTACATTAGCGTCTATTGTCGTAGTAGTCGTCGTTGTCGTTGTAGCGGTAGCCGTCGTCGAGCCTTCTATTTTCTGATCCTTTTTTACATCAGTATCTGTCTCAACAATACCGGCAAACATTTTTTCGAGCTCTGATTCAACCTCGTTGAACTGTATTGCATTATTAACGCCCTTAGGACTGGTTATTTTCGAGAATTCACTTACATCGTCACTGGATTTTCTCCTGACCCGCTGATTATTCGTCGGTGCAGGATTAGTTGTCGAGGAAGATCCTTCACTACTGCTTCGCCTTCTTACGGGTTCATTTTCTTCAACTTTATCCTGATTAGCTTTTGTCATAATCGAAACTGTTGTTTCTTCATTTGTTTTAGCTTGCTCTAATCTCTTTTCTAATCTAATTTCATCTTTTTGTAGAGGGATTACTGGCACTGGGGGAGAAGTTGCCTCCTCAAGTTCTTCACGGACTGTTTCACATATTCTAGGTTCTCGCGGTTCCGTAGGCTCTAATTCCATGTCTTCGACTTCCATTTTTGAATCCTTACTCAGCCTTACAGGTTTTTCGAGCTTTCGTTTCCGCCGTTGTTTCATATTATCATTTGAGTCGTCATTGCTGAACTCGGGAGAGACGACATCATCTTCTCTGGTCGGTGATTTAGATTTTTGCCTTTCTGGGGACATACTTTTTACACTACAAGTGTCTTTAATTTCCTCGACTGGGGTTACAATGACAGAGCCAATATTCTCAGTATTACCGAGTTTCTTGTTTCCACCTTCGAGTTTTTCCAACAACGAATCAACGCCTTTTTTACCCCGTTTAGGAAGATTCTTAGGAGATCTTACATTCATTTCATCAATTTTACGATCTCGCTCAGACGAAGGCTCACGCTTTGGGCTGTCTGTCACGTCTTTATCTAACCTTGAAGTCAGATTTACTATAACAGGCAGTACACTGCGCGGCCCCTGTGCAATAACACTAAGCGAGTCTTTTACTTTAACTGGTTCAGTGTCTTTTTTATCCGGCAGTACTCTCTCGATAGTGACGCTCGGCGGTAAATTAATCATTTTCTGAGTAAAATTATCAACACCACCAGTTAGCTCCTTCATTTTATCATGAAGATTTGCCACGCCTTTAAGATTACTTTCGAAATTCTTAACCGTTATCTTGGGGGTGGTCAAAAGTTGGTCCTTGGTTGATAACGATAATGTTACAGGATCTCCAAGGGAATTTGGCGTCGGTACGGAGGAACTTATCCCACTGTCAGATGACGTTTCACCGTTCAACGGAATTGGGGGTGATATAATATTACCATTACGGCTGCCTTTATCTACACTACGTGCAGTCAGACTTATAGGTATTTCCTGAGTCATTCTCGAGTAATTTTCCGCCATCTCAGAAGTCGCTGAGAGATCTAGAGTACTCTGAGAGCCAGGTGAGCTGCGATACTGATTTTGATTTTGTCTATTGTCGACAAGCATTTGTAAACTAAATAGCGGATTACCAGGCGCATTAGAAGTAACATTTTTTGAAGGCACCGTGGGTGTATGCCACGTAGGTGGTGCCTGAGTATGAGCCAGCTGTGGAGTCAATTGAGACGACAAGTGAGATGTTCTTGCCATTGACGGGTGGGTGTAAAATCCAGCTGGATTTAGTGTCGCGCCTGATAAGGCTGTTGGATGAAGATTAAGTCCAGAGCCTTGAGTCATTGTCAAGTGATTCCAGACAGCTTGTGGCGGTGGTGTGCCAACTGGCGGCCTACTGTGTCCTGGGTACTGTCCAGACATCGCGAAATCCTCCCAAATATTTTGCGATAACAGGTTTAGACTTTTTGGCTGATTTTCTACAGTTTGCTCGTCCTTTAAGTCACAAGCGTCTACATCCAACTTCTTCGTAGGCCAGAAAATTCCGCTCGACTCTTTCGAGCAAAATGTCGGTGAATACAAATTACACTTTTGTGTTTTTATTTTACTACTAGGTAATACAAAGTTTATTTCTTCTTTGGAATGGTAATTTTTAATAGTAGGTGACAGCAACTCTTTAGCTTCACACTTTGATACTGAATTATGCTTCAAGTCTTTGTGACTTGTTAATTTTGTCTTACAGTCTTCAAGGCAGAGATTGTTTTTAACCGAACGTACTGACAAGTCAACTGGCTGATCTTGTACCGTATTCTTCGGTGGTGTTAACTCGACAATCGGTTTAGCGAGTTCAATTGCCGTGTGTGAATCTTTGCAATTGCTCGGCGAATACCACGTGTTTAGTTCTTTAGGAATATTTATGATATTTTTATTCAAGCTCCTCGGTACATATGTACTGTTGTATGCTAAAAGTGGGTTTTCTTGATGATCCCATTGAGATTGAGTCGATGGAAGCGCCCACTGAGGAGCGTATCCCAATAATGGTAGCCCTGGAACATTAACAAACGTTTGGAAAAAATTCTTTTAAACAAACATTGTAATTAAAAATAATTAAAATAAAATTAGTTTAAATAATTACCATCATACGGGGCTATATTGTGATTCCAATAATTCAAACCATTCTGAGACACAAAATGAGGGTCAAAATTAGTCAGATTTAAATGAGGTATATTCTGATAATTATTATTGCTGCTCAGCTGACAATCTATTTTTCCAATGTCAATCTCAGTGTCTGGTACCTCAATCCGAGTTGTTGGTCCTGAAAACACAAAAGAAAATTATTATTATTATTATTTCTGTTGTTAATATTATTATTGTGATTATTGGTATATTTGTCATTACTATTTTAAATTTATACTGTGAAGTAATTTAGTGATGTAGACAATACAGCTGTTGTTTTAAGTATACAATTACATAATACTAAACCCAGCAAAACAATTTTTAAAATAACCAAACTATATCAACAATTACCAATGAATTTTCATTCATTTGTCGTACAATAAATTATCCGAGCAGATACTCCAAAAAAGGTTAAAACAAACTCTCGATATCACCATAGCCTAAATAAGAATCTATTGATACTACACAAATATCAATTGAATTTGCTATCAAGAGTAACAAAAGTTGGAAATCAATTGATAATAATCCCAGATAAAATCAACAATAAAGCATGTTCAAAGACATCAGTCTTTAGGAATAAAAAGGTGCGGCGCAAGCAAAACACGCCGTAACTTTAAAAGCCATGTCCAAAGTCATTCGACCAAAACACACCAATATGTAGATCAAAGCCGTCTGTATATTCGAATCCCTTCTAAATAAAATCCAATATCACAAACAAGAGATTTAAAACTACCAATAACCATCCTAGGGATAAAAGAATGATAACTTCACTCCATTATTTCAGCAGGTAATTTAAATGGTTGACGTAGTCACGACAAACTTTTGACAAATGATCCACAAAACACAAAATAACACGAGTGTTCGTGACGACGTGATCGAGACGCGTGCCGGCGTAAGTTGTGGCCGAGTAAAAGCATTAACCAGCAACAGCAGTAGCAGCAGCACTACTCGTGTACCCTCTAGTGTAGGTAATTATTCGTTGAGCAAGGTAAACGACGCACCATAATAATCAGTCCACCACAAACTAGTTACATCTGAAAAGATAGTAAAATAATGTAAAACAAAAATTTTTAGCTTTTATAAACATCTATCTGGAGAAACAGAAAGCAAGTAACGCAGCACGTAGAGACAAAAGTTATTTATCAGCCACTTGTTTTGCCAGCCACTTCTCTTTTTACAAACTTACAATACCAACCAGATAACTCGAAACTTAATGCAAAACTAAAACTAAAAACTCACTGCAATAATAAATCCAACACTAAGTCTTGAGCTCCGTTAATTATTTATACTCTGTTTTGCGGTAACACGAAAAACGTGTAACTCTCGCGCGGATCTTCTCCCTCCCAACTGCAATATCAACGTGGGTTAATATATGTAGGTATAATACATTATAATATAACTAAAAAAAAAAAAAAAAATAAGAAGGCAAGTGTTGTAAATTTATCGGATGGAAAAACGTGTAATACGTAGTTGTCGTCACGTTGATATCAATAACGTGTGTGTACGCACCTTTGCCGCGAAGCCCGCGACCGGGCGCCTTGATAATTTATGATTTTTCTTGACCAAAGAAAAATCTCGTCGGGGCATCAAGCAAATGCAGGACTCAACAATGGTGGCTGTTAGCCAGCCTTTGGGCAAGCCCGATGCTGACACCTCGTGGTGGCGGCGCAGAATAGTCGTCGTGGATCACGCCTTCTCTCTTTCTCTCTTGCACACGTCTCTTTTATTTTTTTCGTACTTGCTTTTTTTGGTTTATTATTTTTTATTTTTTTTTCCCTTTTATTTGCCTGTACTTTTTTCTTCTACATGTGTGTATGTGTGTATACATACATGTATCTAATGTACGCACAATTTTTTTGTCAACTGACACTATTAGGCGGACATCTGCATTGAGATCGTCATCTGACCAGTGCCCAACTTTCCCGCGGCTTTATCAGAAAACAAATAAATAATCACTAAGTAAAGCCCGGATGAATTATTTTTCGCATCACCAGGCTAAAGTCGATTGGATACAACTGCATGAAACAAAAAATTTAATATTTAATATTTAATCCAGTACTTTTTTTTTTTCTCCCAGCATAAGACAAAGACAACCAGCTGATAATAATTACAAGTCGGCTTATAATAAATTAAATATACGGACGAAGAATTTAATTATGATAAAATATGCTTACAGGTCAATCAACACGTGGGCATACATGTTAGCATTCTATTGGAGAAATTTATAGAACACAACAATGCTTTTGTACGCGTGTACATGGAAGGGAAATGACGTTGTGCCATTATTGTTTTTTATTTTTTCCCTACTTGTGTTTTATTAAAAATAACCCAGGTTTAATATTTCAGCATGTAAGATATGAGATGCAATCCGTCAATCGGAAGTGGATTAGCGCTTGACTGGGAAACAGCTTTTCCTGTTTTCTTATTTACCGCAACTCTCGAATCATTTTTCTAAAAGACACCAGAATTATTCCAGCAAAGCCAATCATTAAATGTTTTGCTGATGTTATATTGATGACAGCCAATAACTGATTAGTGTAAAAGAAACAATAGTAGGAAATTATAAATAAGTATTCAAAAAGTACTCAAATTACAAACCGTATTCTCTTGCCCATCCCAATGACGTATTCATTGTTTCTTTACCGCGCATTTTCGAAACGTTTTACGTTTTCGATCAGCATCACTTCGAACACCGTCATCTTCTCGACGATACCCTGCATCCACCGGGTCTATTCACCCTGCAGTTAGTGTCAATAGTTTTTTTTTTTTGCCGATCAATAAGGACACTGACAAATAAATTTTAAAACTACAGCTAGTACGCAGTAAACACAGAAGTGAAAATAAAGTCTAGAATTTTCCACAGGCTTACAAGTAACCGCCCTTAAAAATAAATCATTAAATGTTCTTGTACACTCAAAGTTCACCTGAAATTATTTAAACTCAAGTTAATAATAAATAAAATAATAATTTATATTAATAAATAATTTTTTATTTTTATTTTTATTTAATTGTTTATTTATTTGATGTACCTTTAACCAATAATCGGGGGAAAATAAAAATAATAAATCATTCACAGGAACACCTCTTAAGTAATCAAGAAAATTATTTAAACGATATCTTTTTGTTTACATACTATTATCTCAAAACGTAAACACACGTTGTTGTGACGCAATTCCACGAGGTAACCGTCGTCGTTATTTACTAGATCAACTGTCTTTTTCTTTTCTTTGTATACGTTTATATTTGCACACTACTTATTAATAAACGCACACTACATTTAAGCCGGCTGCATGTATACGAAGTGACGTCATTCCTTGTTTGAATTTGACGTAAAAGATGGCGCTAGGACCTGATATTGAAGCGCGCGAAATTTTGAATGTTCCTACATAATTAACAAAGTGTTAAAAAAAAAAAAAAAAAAAAAAAAAAAAGAGCTATAAAAATTGTAATGAAAAATAATTTTTTAGACATTTTTTTTTCTTTTAATCAATTGTTTGTCTTAAACACTAAAAATAAATTATTTTTTTAAAATTAAAATTTTTTTACACATTTCTTCTGAAGAAATAAATAATCTGTAATGAAACAATAATTAGTAAATAATAATAATAAAAAAAATTTTATTTGTTTAAATTAAAAAATACCTGTAGAAAATATTTTGACTGATGCGCGGAGTGGATGCGCAATAGTTTAAGTTGTTAGTAATTGGCAATGGCGGAAAGTGACATGACGTGAGTTGTGACACGATGCAGGCGGCTATGACTGATTTATCAAAAAAAGTGACTAATATTTAGCAGTGTCAAGCCATTAAAATGCCGCCTAACAATTATTTAAAAAAAAGTGATTATTGTTAATTAAAAATATTATAAAAATGGCTACGTTTTTAGTTATAACTATTAATTGTCATGTTACGTGTGTACCACATAATGTATTAAATAGTATAACAAGGATAGAAGAGTTTCGGTAAATCGATGTCAGGTGTTTTGAGAGCCATTGCACACTAATTCTCTTTTATATACATTTATAAATAATATATAATATATAAAGAAGAACAATATTATTAAAATAACTAAAATGGGATTGTTGAGTAAATAATGAATTGTCGTGCCTAAAATTAATCACGACCTAAAATTAATTACCTGTCAAAAAAAACAACATATTCTAGTCAACATCAAGTCTTATTTTTGACCAAGTCACTACATATATATAATTAATTAATGTATTTAATTAAAGTATTAACACTAATAGACTGAAGAAGAAGAAGAAAAAAAACTATTCAATGTATTTGTAAGTGCTAATAAATATCTTCATATATTTAAAATTCAACTAAGAAATTGATTAAGTATTTATAATCAATATCGGTGCTAATTATGTTGATTAAAGTTTTTGGCCACTTGCCATTACCTGACAAATTAAAGACAACTATTTCAAGTAATAACTCTAAATAATAAGATTATATTTATCTTGTAGAATTTACAAATAAAAATAAAAAAATTAATGAAATAATTGAACTGAAAAGAGCATGGAGCAGGACCGGAATGAGATGTCAAAAGGAGAGACGTCATCACCGCGTACCAAGCAGAAAAAAAAATCCCTCTGTCAGATGCTGATGCACAAGAAGACCCGAGTCGGATGTATGGAGATGTCCTACAATAATAAAGAAACACATGACAGAGAATTGACAACCAACAACATGGGACTGTTAACCAGTAAGAATAAGATGGAAAACTCTCAGCATAGCTCGCATACCAGCACTAAATTATCTCTATGCTGTGCCATGACCGAGAGAAGTAGAACTCCGCCGCAGAGTTTGTCAGCGAGCAGGCTGTCTCCCACACTCAGCCGCACGTCGGTAAAGTCTGAAGTTGCATCTTTAAATGGAAACTGTAGAACAAACGCTGTTGTAGAAAGCCAAGCTAATCACCAGCACGCGCATAATCATCATTATCATCATAATTACCAGGGGATTAGAACGTCACCGGCGCTTAAAAACAAGTGTTGTCATGACTACGCTTGCAAACCTCACACCGTTGCTAAGGAACAACGTCGTAGTGCATATGCAGAAGGTACTAGTAATTTATAATTTTTATTTGTTATAAAATTATTAAATATATGCTAAATTAATTTTCACGTGCTTGTTTTTATGCTTATTTATTATTTAAAAAGCCAATTTTTTTTTTTTTTTTATTTTAAGGATTGAAAGTTTATTCACGTGTAATATAGATTATTACTGCAGTAATGATTGAAGAAGATGATATTGGTAATAATGTCCATGATAATGACAATAGCTATAGGCAATGTGTATATCACTGTTGCTCCTCCTTAAAATTAGTCATTAAATTAATGAGGTATTAATTACAAGCATACAAGTGTACCAGAGAATCACCAATGTGACCTTGATATCCCTTCTCTGTCTTACGAATAATCTAGCGCCATCAGTTCGCTCCATTCTCCTCACTTCCTCGTTTATACTAACGAGTGCAGTATGTAATATAATCCAAGTACGAGTCGAGTAAGAAAAATTACTTGACTGTGTACAAATGTATATAGGAATAAATATACAGAAGAGTGCGGGTATAAAAAGAATCAGAAAACTAATGTGGGAGTGCGTCGTAAATTGCTATCGATATGTGATGGTTAAATAAGAAAGAAGAGTTTAAAGTAGTGTAGTTGAGGTTTCGATTAAACTACTACCACTGTATGCGGTATGTCAGTGTGTTGTACATCAATATTAACGCAGCTTGGTATCGCAGTCGACTCACGTTCAGTATAGAGCCAGTCATAGATGAGCCAGTTGTACCGTTAGCTTTTTCTTGTATTTAAAAAAAAAGTTTTATAAATATAATTGTTAAAATGTCTGACCGAGATTCACCGAAGAAACGGGGAAAGAAGAAATCATTTTTACACAAAGTGTCCAGTGCTTTTGCGAGGACTTTTAATAAATCAAGAGAGTCTTCTGACAGTGAGGATTATCCGTCCGATGACAACACACCTACTAAGAGTCCCAAGGGATCGCCGGTTAAAAAAAAAGGAGCAGATGGAATGACAAGCGGTAAACAGCCGGTAGGCATAACATGTGTCACTGCTGATAGTCTTGCAGGACAAGCGCATAATAAAAATTCAACAGAATTAAGTGAAGTTGGAGTCAAAAATTCTGAAACAAGTGAATTTGTTCAACAAATTGCGGGGATTAATAAAAGTATTGTTGGATTATCAAATCAGGATGACACGCCCTTGAGGCCATCGCGTAATAATAAAATAAATAAAATTGAGTCAAGCTCTGGTTCTGATAGAAATTTGGGCGCCAAGAAAAATTTTATGGAAAAATCTAGAATGGAGATAAACAAAGTTCAGGAGATTGTTATTGATGATACAATTAGTGCTGGCCAAGGACAATTGGTTTCTGCAATTATTGTAGCTGCTGCGAATCCTGATGTGATTCTTCAGGAAGAAGTTAAAAAGATGATTGATGCAACGAAGCAAATGGATGTAAAAGCGACCAAGCAGTTATTGATCAAAGAAAAGAAACACAGAGGACACAGTTGCAGTTCTGATAGCGACGAATCCGATTCCTTAGAATACCCGAGTTGTGACGAAGATGAATCTGAATCCGAGCCAGAAAAAACAAACATTAAGGATTTATATTTCACCACAGGAAAATATATAACATATTTTTTTTTGGAGATGGAGAGAAAGTGGTACAATCCCCAAGAAGAGCAGTATGGATACATAATGTATCATTGTTCTCACAACCATCACTCGACGAAAAAACACCACCACTCAATTAAAAGTAACAAAGGTATTTTCATCAATAATAACTGGAATCTTATTTTTATCTGATGATGATGATGATGATGTTATCTACCGCAGAATAAATAAATAATTTATCTCTTGACATTTTCAACTGTTTAGAATATCTTCGAAAAGAACTGCCATAAATGTATACGTAATACTCTATTATTACTTTCAATGCTTAGCTTTTCATAAGTATATATATGTATGATTAAATAGATTCAGCGTATGTACATCTTCTTCAAGCCCGGAATAGCTATAAGTGCTTTTAACGATTGCATAAATTTATGCCAATATCTTCAATGTTGATCTATGAAGTAATCAGTCCAATTGATGTTTATTAGCGAGGGTGGCGCTCGTAATTAGGTCATAAAAAGTACACTATTTAGTGACGAAATTCAATAACACTTGCGTCACTAGATTAGCATTGAAGCCAACTAAAATGACAGCAAGAATCGTTTATTTGTCTTCTTTATTATCATTCAGGTGAATGCTAACAAAAAAGTTAAAGAAGGTTTTTTTTTTTATTTTTCAGGTGATCAATCGTCGTCGGACTCGACTTCCCCGCATATATCCACGCAGATGAAGCATAAGCTGCTGCACAGACGCTCGGCAGACAATCTGATGGTTAATTCACTAGCTAATTCTACCCAACATTCCAGTCCAGATTCTGTAAAAAGCGTTCCGATACATCTTAAGCCGCGTTCCACGTCTCATGATGCCTTGCCTAGAAAGCAAGAACGTACGGGTATCCTGACAGATGGTGCGTCGATGGATAATTTAGCCAAGCAGTCGCTTCTCGCTGCTCAGGTTCTCAATTTGATGCCTACACAGAAAGCTAGAGAGCGGTAAAAAAATTTTAATTGCTCTTAATTAGAATTATAATTAATTTTATTTATTTATTCTAGCAATTACTTGCACGGTCGCGTTGCTGTTAATTCGCTGCTTGGCCCAGCTGAACTCGAAAAAGTATTACCCAACCGTGAGATAAAAATCTTCGTTGGAACGTGGAATATGAATGGAAGATCACCACCGAAGCAACTGAACGACTTGATGTTACCGTCAGAAATCTCAACTGTTCCAGACATACTGGCGATTGGGACTCAGGAATCTTACTCTGAGCGAAGCGAATGGGAGGCTGCGCTTCAAGAAACTCTGGGACCTTCTCACGTGCTGTTGACTAGCGCGAGTCTTGGTACTCTTCACCTGGTTTTATTTTTGAGACGCGACCTCATTTGGTTTTGCTCCGTTCCGGAAGAAGATAGCTTTTCTACCCGACCTGGTACTGCTTTCCGAACAAAGGGAGCAGTAGCGCTAGCTGTCATGTTATTTGGGACGAGCTTTCTTTTTGTCACCGCTCATTTGACGGCTCATCAGGACAAAGTTAAAGAGCGCGTCAGTGATATCAAGAGGATTGTACGGAATTTAGACTTACCTAAAGATTTGCCTACAAAACATAAAAATAAAGGTGAATAATAACAATAACTAATCTGTCAATTATTGATGACACTGAAGACTGACGTAAATTATTTTATCATTTTATAACAATAAAATTATTATAAAAAAAAATTGACTAAAAAAATTTCACATGTGAAAATTAAAAAAAAATTAAAAATGGAAATTTTTTTTAATAAATTTTGATTTTTTATAAAAATTAAAACAATTGATAATTGTCAGTTAGCTTCAGTATTATGATTATTGTCTATTATTATTCTGAACAATAGTTTCAATTGATTAATTTTAATTGTTAATTTCCAGATGTGACACAAAACTTTGATTGTGTTTTCTGGTGCGGTGATTTAAATTTCCGTTTGGCGCAGCCGCGAGAAGAGGTGATTCAGTGGGTGACGGATACATATTTTCCTAGTTCATCAGCAGTTTCAATGAATAAAGACCAATTGCGATCAGTCCTGAACGAAGGTTCAGTTCTTCGCGGGTTTGAAGAGGCGCCAATAACTTTTCCGCCTACATATAAGTACGACCCAGGAACACAAACATTCGACTCGAGTAGTAAACAACGGGCACCTGCATACACTGATCGTATTCTCTACAAAGGAAAGGGTCACACACGTGGATATATTCGTCGGGTTAGTCATGACAATACCAATTCAAACAAGGACGGAAATATTGAGTGTCTTGTTTACGATTCGGTGCCTAGTATTTGTACATCTGATCACAAACCGGTTTGGGGTGTATTCAAAACAACTGTGCGCCCGGGAATTGACACGTAAGTTTCTTTGCAAGTTTTTTTATCAATTAAATTTCTATAAATAAATAATTTATTAATATATTTGTCAATTCAGGATTCCTTTGGCTGCTGGATTATTCAATCGAGAGATTTACCTCGAGGGCATCAAGCGACGAGCTGCTGCGATGGACGAAGACTCTTCTAGTACTTCTAAAGTCTGTTCATTGCAATAAATAATTATAATATTATTTATTTAATTAATTTAACTCAGGATAATTTTAGAAAAATAATTTATTATTTGCAATCGCATAGTTAAAATTAAATTAATTTTTTTTTTTTTATTTAATCTGTTAAAAATCTTTTTTTTTAATTTGAATCTAGTCTTGAAATACGTATTCAATTTAAAGTTTTATATATGTATTTATTTCAAGTACATAAACTGTTTAGTAGAAAAATAACTTTCATTATCGAAAGTTTTCACTTACAAGTATTTTTGTTTATTTTAATTAAATTTATTTAATAATTTAATTAATTGCTATCGATCAATTATTTGATGCACATTTTGATAACACAAATTAGAAATTTATTAATATACTTATAAATATATTTAGCCAGACAATAATATCAATAATTAATCATGGAAAGTTAACAATAATGGACTAGGATAAAGCGACGTCCAAAAATATTTAACAGTTAAAATGTATTATAAATTTTTATTAAATTTAATTTGTTAATTATTTTATTCTGGGACCAGATTTATGAGATCTACAGTAATCTGGCTGTTAAAAATATATATCAGTTGTTATAAAATTATTATGCACTTTACAAAAAAAATTTTTAGGTATTTTTTTTTTAAATATCATTGCCATAACTAATGATCTGAGCTACGAAGTACACTATTAATAATTTAATAGATTTATTAAATAAAAATGTTATAAAAAATAACTAATATTGCTAATTAACGCCGAATGAAATTGACCTCAGTAAATACGCCAACCTGTTGTACAGGGTAGAGTTTTAAATTATATTTTAAAAGATTATTTAGAAGCTGGCAGATTGTAATTAAATGGATATTGATATAGAGCACGCTACGAGGATATTTATTATAAATTAATCCTTAATATATATTTAAAAGCAACAAAAGTAGTTTTGAGACTTGAAATTTCTTAATAGTCTGCCTTAATATGCCTTATTTACAATTGTTGTGTGAATTAAATTTCATTCTCAACTATTAAATGCTCCGTAAAAAAAATAACTTCACTTATCTATTTAAATTTTTAATTATGATAATACAATTCATCTTTTATAATTGGTTGAATTAAAATAATAAAAAGTATAGCCAAAATATAAGACTCGAAAAATAAATGTGCAACGTGCGTTTTTTTAAAGCACGTATATTATGAGACTGGATGAAATTTTTTAATCACTCTTTTACGCTGTGATGAATAAATTATTTATCAATTATCATCTAGGCTGGACCTTGCGCGTACAAGGTAGACTTTTGAGTCAATAAAATCCGTGAAGAAGCATTCAAATTTCTAAAAACTTATATTAAATTTATTAATACATTATTATTTATTGATTAATACTTACTGTGCAATTTACAATAAACATAACTTGTTGCAAATATTATTAGTTCTTAGATTTATAATTTAAAATTATACCAATGATGCAGGAAAAAGTATGAGCTGAACAAATTTTTCAATGCAATTGTACTGGCTTTTAAAGTCAAAGATTCCAGTGTAAAAGAGTATTTGTAACGGTATGGAGAAATATTTATAATAAAATAGTTCAAATATTAATTTTGTCATTTAATTTATTTTAATAATTTAGATACTTGTAATTATCTAAAACACTGAAGTTGACAGACATTAAAAATTTTTTTAGAATTCTGTAGCAATTAAATTATTTAAAGTCAATTTTTTTTTTTTCATAATTTATTTGTTAGAAAAATTCTTAAAATTATCAACTATCTGCTAAGTTAATTTTCATCTAAATTTAATGTCATTCACATTCATCACTTTTAATAATTTTACGAGACAAATAAAAACAAGCACCCACTTTGTATTTTTTTTCAAGTCTAACGGTCAATAGAAGCACACGTGACTTGAAAAATCTGTGATATTAAATTTAAATTTAATAATTTAAAAATAATTGTTTATTTAGAAAATTTAAAAAAAATTTTCAATAATGTTTTATTTGATTTCATGATAATGAAATTAGCTGTCAGCTGTCAATTTTAAAAATTTTTACAACAAAAATTGCTTCTAAAAATTTTTATCAATTCTCACGTATGGAATTTTTTTATTAAATTATTTTTAGAATAATTTGAAATAAAATTCTAAAAAAATTTCTTTCAACTTCAGTGTCATTAAATTTTACTCAAAATAAACCCACGTGTCAAAAAATAACCTCTTTTATGATAATTTATAAATTAAAAAATAATACTGAAGTTAGCCGTCAGCTGTTAATTTTAAAAATTTTAACAAATAAAAAAACGCTTCTAAAAATTTTCACTTGTAATATTTATTAATTTTCACATGTGGAATTTTTGAATAAAATTTTTTTATAATAATTTAGTTGTTATAAAATTGTAAAAAAATTTTTAATGTCTGTCAACTTCAGTGTGATATTAAAAACATACATTGTAGTTGTTTCTGGGTGAGAATCCGTGTTACTTTTAAAAGTCAAGGTTGACGTCTTAAATGTAGTGATTTTCTAGTGATTTTTCGTGACTCTTGCCAAATAGTGTCAATAACCACTCCGCATGCCCATAAAACTATAAACAGATCGACTTTCTCCTCCTCGATTACTCGAATTGCAATTTTTACATAAACATTCGTGTTTCAATATTTTTTGGTCTCATTTGTATCTATGTCTAAAAAAAGATTTGCCGACAGTTAAAAATTGTTTTTCTAATTATGTTTCTCTGTAATGTATTGCATATTTCGAATAGATTATAAATTATGTCACCTGAACATTTAAATTCTTGGTCTCTCTGCAGCGATCTAACGAGTTCTTTACAACTCAAATAACACACTCACATGCTTTTATTTTCATAAATTTTATTTCGACATAGGTACGTTATAATTCACTAAAAAATGGCTAATCAAGTTATGAAAGAACTAGAAGCTGCAGCTCAAGTTATTTTGGTAAGTTTATAATTAATTATTTTCAAAATTACTCAAAAAAAATTTTTATAATTAAAACAAATACCTTTTGTATTTTTTTTTTTTTTGGTTATGTCTGACCACCAACATATTGACGAATTTTTTTTACTTTAAAATTACCAGTCACTTAATCATTTGTTAATTTTATTTAACAATTTAAAAATTTCTAAAAATTTTTTTTTCATAATTTATTTGTAACAATAACAATAAAATATTTGTTAAATAAATTTTTATATTTTTAGGCGCCGCCAAATATAATCTCTCAGGAGCAAAGAAATGCAGCGGAGACAGTTTTCCTGGACTTCCGCAAGACAACAATGCCTTATCAACTGTGCCGTGAAATATTAGAAACAAGTAGCGTAGATTACGTTCTGTTTGAATCAGCAGGTTTAATAAAAGGAGCATTAGTCCGAGAATGGACTCTGCTGCCACCAGCTGATATCGCATCACTCCAGCAATACCTCTTGCATTACATAGTAAACAAGCCGAGCTTGGCGCCGTTTGTGAGAGAGCGAATTCTCCAGGTGATAGCAATAATGGTGAAGCGAAAGAGCGTCGAAGACTCTGGAGAAGACCGCGGAGTGCTGCTGAACCAAGTGGAGTCGATGGTAACGAGCGGGGATTCAAAGAGACAATTGCTTGGTTGCAGTATTATGTCAGCTCTCATGCAAGAGTATGCTACGACGGCCAAGTCCTCAGAGGTCGGCTTGACCTGGGAGCTCCACTTCAAAGCTAAGCAGCAGTTTGAAATAACAGATTTAAAGCGTATTTTTAAATTTGTGACCACTGCGCTGTCCGAGCTCACCAAGGACTCGGTGCCCATGGAAACTTTGCCGTTGATAAAACACTTGCTGTCAATTGCCGAGGCAGCTCTCACCTGGGGCTACGTGATATTCGACTCGATGTCTCAGGGATTGATAAGACTCTTCGAAGACTTCTCGGAGTCTGAAGCTAGCCCGTCGTTGCGTCCAGAAAAAGTTTGGCAAGATGTCATCCTGGATCCTATGATCATACAAATATTTTTTACGCTTTATTGGAAGGTACGGACTAACTTGCAATTAGCACATCATGCCAGAAGCTGCCTGGTACAGCTGGCCAGTTTGAACGGCAAGGTAATGGCTACTCATGAAATAAAACTCCAGTACTCGAGCAACTATGTACAGAATTTTATAAAACTTATTTCTAATATTGAAATAATCGACCAAGAAGCGCTGGGTATTGCTAATGTTGTCAGAAGAATCACAATGTTTTTTGGACCGACGCTGCAATCTCTTGCGCCAGAAATTTTTGGATCTTTCATAGAACAAGTTACCAGACTGACGTGTATTTTTGCAGAAGGAGCTGCTCAGGAAGATTCGGTATTTTATTTTAAATTATTAATTTTATTTTATTTTAAATTAATTTTTAATGATTTTTTTCTAGATATGTCCTGATGATTACTTGTACATGGAAGCATTCGAGCGAATGCTTGAATCCTGGTCTTCAATTTTATCCAAGAAGAGCAGATATCAAGATAGTTTTTTCGAGCCGAGTTTCGTTCAAATATTTAATGTTTATTTAAAATGCCGATTGTCGCCGCCGGACGGTACTCGCTCTGTTAGCAATAATGAATACGAAAAGGAGATAACAGATATTGAGGAAAATGACAGAAATAAATATAAGAAGCAGCTCCAGACACTTGGTAATTTATTTAATATTTTATTAATAATAAATAAAATATTAAATAGTTACATTAATAATTTTTTTACAGGAATTATTGCTAGAAAAATACCCAACCATACTTTGACGTTGTTGTCTCATTTAATTGAAACTCGAACTACCAAGTTACGTCAGGAATTGAGTCAGCTGACATCATCACAAGGAGGATCATTTGTGGCTCACGGGAATATGAATGAAGCTCTGCAGGATTTGTACGAAGATTTACATTGGCTGGTATTAATAGCTGGACATATTTTATGTTTCGATTCGATTGGTGAAGTGGCTCTCATACCTGCTCAAATGATTAAATACAGCATGGAACAGGTGCTTTATTTATTTTATTACCATTAAAATTTGAACTATAATTGTTTATTAATAATTCTTTTAATTAATGATTTTTTTAATTAATAATTTTTTTAATTAATAATTTTTTGTGGAATCTAAGGCAGAGCAAGGTAAATCAGATGTCAACGTATCTCTCCAACTTATGGCGTCTCCTCAGTGTAACCTCTCAGACATTCCTGGAGCCGAGGAGTCATCGGACCACATAATACGTTTAACCGCAGCGATCTTTCGTCTCTGTGAAATAGAACGCAGTGCAATAGAAGCCAATCTCGCAAATTTATTAAGTCCCGAATTGATTAGCAGCGTTGTCTGGTTCCTGCACCGATGGTCGCTGAGTTATTTACTGCCAACCGAAAATTATTACTCTGAAATAAGTATAACACTGATTCAGGCATTCGGTACTGACGGCGCAGGAGCACAGTGGGCTGTTAATTTTTTGTTAGACAATATTAAATATATAATTAATGTGTTTAAAGGAGAAGAAACACTAGCTGAAGATACTGTTAAATTGCTGGTGGGTCTAGTCGATACCCCTACAAAGTACGTATATTTTTTTCAGTATTTAACTATGTTATTTTATTTTTTAATTAATTTTTTTTTCTTTTTTTTTTTGATTAATTACAGGTCATATTATGTATTAAAGTCAGAACAAATCGGAAGTTTAATTGAACTGGCAACAAAAAATAGTTTTAGTCTTCCTCAAGTTGCCAAGAGAGGAATAATGTCTACCGTCGTCCAAGTCGGAATTGCGCTGAAGAACAAAAGCAATGAAAAACAATACTGGTCACAAACTCTTCAGCCGCTTCTCGATCAGTTCAAACAAATTATTTCTAGAAATGACTTTTCACGATCGTGCCATCAAGAAGATATTAAATTGCAAATAACAGAACTTTTAGAATTTTTTATAGGCATCGCTCAAGGCGCTCAGTCGTCTACAGCTAAAACTATTTTTCAGTATATCTGTCCAATATTGGCTGAAGTAGCTAATTTATTGACAGCTTACCATAACTATCCTCAAATAGTTAAACTACTTATTGAATTTCTTTTTGAATGTACAAGAAGGATACTTTGTTACTTGACCGAGGTACGTATGATTAATATTCACTTTATTTTTATTGTTTAATTAAATAATTATTTTATTACTTCAGGAAGAAAGTATTAAATTGTACGAAGCAAGTTTGCACACCATACAGAGTTACGCTCGATGTAACAGCAATCGTATAACTACTGACTCAACAAACGAAGAAAATACCTACGAAGATATTCTTCTGCTCATGCAGTTATTGACTCACTTATTGAGTGAAAATATGTTCAGGCTAGATCGTGTAGATAGCAAAACGAGACAAAAGCAATTGGTCACATCTGCAGATGTCTTTTTATATGGTCTTAATATTATTATGCCAATGATGACACTTGAATTGCTTAAATTTCCTTCTTTGTGTCACCAGTAAGTTTAATTACTTATTTAATTATTAAAAAATTTTTATAAGTATTTTTTAATGTTATCTTTTCATGACATTAAAGTTAGCAATCACTTGATAAATTTTTAATTTTATTTAACAAAAAAATTTGTTCTAAAAAATTATTAAAAAAAAATTGCATTTTTTATTTTTTTAAATTTCTACATGTAAATTCTTTTTTCCTTTTTTTTACCATAAATTATCGATTAAAAAAATTATTAAATTAATTCTCATTATCTTTTCAGATATTTTAAAATGATAACATTAATATGTGAAATGCATCCTAAAAAGGTCTGTGAATTACCTCTTGATTTGCTCAAGCAATTAATGGCCTCAGTAGAATTAGGATTTTACTCATTTGGCGATGATGTCACGACTATTTGTTGCGATATTATTAGATTGATTGCTAAATATTTACATGGAGAAAATGTAAAAGGTCATCCGAAAAATCCAATCATTGCACCATTTATGAATGTAAGTAATTAATTTTTTTTTTTTACTTTTTCAGTAATTTATATCTTGTGACTCTAATAAATATTTTTTTATTTAGGTAATAATGAATTTGGTACTTTCACAACAAATATACTCGGATTTAATATCTTACATAAGCACTCCAATGTATTATTTAATTTGCTGTTACCAAGAAGAGTACCAAAAGCTTGTGGAAAATTTTATAGCATCGCAACCAAACCAAGAAGTTGCTCAGCGACTAGCCACTGCGTTCAACAATTTAACAGCAAATATTTCAATGAGTACTGAGCAATCAGAACGGCTTAAATTTCGCAGTAATTTTGAGAGCTTTGCTGTAGCTGTACTGATTAAATAATTACTCAGATTACCAATAATGTGCTAGTACATCATTTACAAAAAAATGTAAATAGTGTAATTGATGTAAAAAAAATTTATGAAAACTGACATTGAATGCGATAACTTTCACAAAATTTCATAAACAAAATGAAAATAGTTGTTTTATAATTTTTGACCGATTATTGTATTCAATAATTACTTTTGTACTCTTTTTGTACATAAAATTTTGTATTATTTATTTACGAAAAAATAATGCGAATAAATTAGATACAAGTGTGCACTAGTTTAAAAAATTTTGATAACTCAATTTTGCCAGAAATTTTTGAAAATCATTTTTTTAATTAAGGATAAAGGATCAACGTATGTCATTCTTCAAAAAATCATTTTATTTATTCCATTATGCATATTTTGATATATTTCCATACAACAGATGATTTTTAAATAAAATCATTGATAATAAAATTGAATTTATAAAAAAACAAATTTTTTTTATTCTATAAATGAAGAATAAATGAAAAAAAAAAAAAAAAATATAACATACCCAAGAGTCTAATCAAATTTTGTAACCATTATTATTATATCCTCCTAAAACTCTGGAGTCAATGACCTTCGAATTTACATTTAGAAAGATGATTTTTTACTATCCATATTTATAGTTCAAAAGAACTATTGACTATAGTAAGTTTTTGTAAAAGTATAACGATACTTTGTAGATAAAAAAATCTAAAAAAGGTGTAACTTCGTCGAATTTAAGTTTTTTTTTCTAAAAAAATTGTTTTTTTGAATTATTTAAAGCTTCTGTAGGAAGTGAATATAAATAAGAACAAAAATATTTATTAATAATGATATTAAAGGGAATTCTTACCCTTCTGACTATTTTTTATCTCCAAAATGGCGTTACATCAGATTCTGACGAGGCTTTATTTGAAATTACTGATATAAATTCTATTAAAAAATTTATTGATAAAAACTATGATACATCCCGCAGTGATTTTTCAGTACTTGAAAATTTAACTTTGGACGAAAAGAAGAAATCAGCTCAAGAATTCTACCGGAAAATGAAAGCATTAGTTGAATGAATATCAGCAATGACACATGACTATGAAAGATATAATTTTTGGTGGGATGAAGTACCGAAAGAATTAAAACCGAGTCGAGTCGGTGGGAGAGATAATTTCGATTTGTTCGCTTTGAAAGGTCGACTAGAAATTCTATACAAAACAATTGAGCATGATGTAGACCAATTGTCCTCAGAATATTTGACTTTATCTCAAAGTACCGGGAATGCAAGTGAAATAAATTACTGTATGCATTCTTGGGCACTGTATTATTATTCCGCAAATGAAAAGTCCCTCGACCGCAAATTAGATTTATATCATGGTGCTCTTCTGATTTCCGATAGTATTCGTCAACTTTTTTATGATTTAACATTCTACTTGTCTCGTGTTAAAAAAGGAGTAAGTGTAAATAGTTAAAAATTTTAATGAAAATTAATTTTATTATTTTAAGTATTTTTTAAATAAGTAAATTATGGTAAAAAAAAATTTGAGAAAAAATTGACATGTAGAAATTAAAAAAAATTAAAAAATCTATTGTAAGTAATTTTTTTAAAAAATTAAAAAATATTCAAATGACTGCTAAAACTTCAATGTCATAAATTAAATTTAAAAAAACAAATAAAATTAAAAAAAAAAAAAATGAACAGTTTGTAAAAAACATTAAAGATATGAGGGTGAATTCAGCAGACAGCTAATTTTTGAGAATTTTTAGAATAATTTTAACTTAATGGTTGTAAAAAAAATCTAAAAAATTTCATAGAAAAATCTTGTGAAAATTTGCATATATATTTTTTTATATTATTTTTTTTTAACAAATAAATTGTTTATAAATTATTAAAAAATTATCAGATATCTTCTAAATTTACACTCATTTAAAAACGTACACTTATTTAATTAATTTATTTTAATTTGCAGGAAGACAATAAGTACGATTTACAGAGTGTGATGAATTTTATGACTGTCAATATATGAAGTCCAGGTACCAGATCACTGAATTGGTAAGTATTAAAATTTTTAAAAGATAATATCTGTAACACTGAAATCAGCTGACATCTGACATTTTTTTTTGATTTTTATAAAAAATTAATTTAAAAAAAAAAAAAAACTTATTTTTAAAAAGTTTGTACTTTTAATTTTTTTAAATTTCGAGATATTGAATTTTTTTAGTTAACTGTTTTTCATAGAAATTTAAAGGCTATAAAAATTTGATATTCTTCAACAGAAAAATAGCAGCAGATGTTATGGACATTTCATCAGTTACGATGGTGAAAACAAAGAGCAGTACGGCGATCCCCATTGGAGTTTCAATATCCAAAGACAATCTTCAGATGTATCTAGTTCATTCAACTGGGGTACAATGAGATACTGTAACTACTGTACTTGTACTTGTGCAATCAAGCCGTCACGCTCGCCACATGTCATTACTGCTGTCAGTTTTAGAGATCAAGTTTCGGATATTGAAAACAACATGTGAGTATAATACAATTATGAATAATATCACCGAATTTGACAAACATTAGAAATTTTTTCATAATTTAATAGCAATTAAATTATTGCTAAAAAAATTTAATAAAAAAGTTTCATATGTGGTAATTAAATTGACAGTTGTAGGCTTATCTTAGTATCACTTATGAAATTAAAAAAAATGAGCAAGATAATAAACCGTATATTTTGTAGGGCTGTTGCGGGTCTTAAGTTTGTGAAGAAAGATGGCTTGATTCACATCCAAATCGCAGAAAATGAAGTTCTACCTTACGGTAAAGTTGGAAATGAAGTGTGGAAGCCATTGGAAGAATTTACTTACAATGAAGCTACAAAAAAATACTACGTCTTAAAAAATAATGAGTCCCAAATTCCACTTGAGTTGGGAGTTGATTATGGACGTCCAGATACAATGAACTTGAACGATGTGAGGGCACCAGAGAAGCATGTCATCACAGGAGTCCAATCGAATTACAAGTTCGAGTAACATCTCTTGATTTTACAAGAGGAAAATTAATGAATCTTGGTCAGTCATCATGGATAACACCTAAAAAACAATTTCTCAAGTAATATATTTTTATATCTTTTCTGAAATTGTTCAACTTCTTAACTTTAATTTTAATTTCATTTTAGAGATGAGTTGATATTAGAAAATCCAGATAATCCTTGATATTCGAGTCGAAGTGCTGGATGGATATTCGAAGACCGAAATAATCCTGATTACGGGGAATTAAAAATTCATTCCACTATCACAACAAATAAATTCGTTAAATTCCGAGCATCTGATTTGAAGAAAGATGCCGGGCAGTCAACTGTGTCATTCTTTGATGGTCGTCAAACTGTAATGTATAAAAGTCTTTTGGGTGGAGTCGGTCTCGTTCATCGCGGTCCTCCTGGTTTTGGAGGACACCTAGCCTTAAAAGTTTTCGATTTTGATATGTCACCTTATTTTAACATTATCGATGATAATTCTCATCCTTCATTGGATTAATATATTTTGATAAATTTTTACTTTTGATAGTGAAAGAATTAAAAAAAAGAGCAGCAATAATTTATTATTATTTATATTACTAATATTTATTATTATTCTATCATTTATTCATTTTATTGTGCATACTTTGCTGCATTTAAATACATCAATTAAAAATAAAATCATTTACAATAAAGTTTAATTAGTATAAAATAATAATTTTTTTTTATAAACTTTTTATATTACAAATTAAAAAAAATAAATAAATAATTATCATAGATATTTTCAAGACATTATGTACAATCGACATACACACAAGATATATATAATATATTATTCATATAGTTATACCTGTTACGCTTTACTTATATATTTAATTAAGTATAAAATTAATTGAAATACATTAGTCAATAATCCTAACGTAAATGATATATCACCAGTTTACTTCTGCCTTAAATTTACAATCTATCTTTTTGTTCCTTTTAATATAAAAAAACTCTACTGTGTTAATATTTAAAATTAATTTTACATTCACTGGGAAACTGCTAATTATAATACTTATAATTAATGAATGTAAAAATGATATAAAGTTTGAATGAATGTAAGCAATCGATAGTAGATTCTTACAGTAGATACAGATGTAGCTAATATATATATAAAAGTTATAAATAGAGATCTTAAATGATGAATGAATATTAAATTCTCAGATCTTTACTATAAATAAATAATTAATTAGTACTAATGGATTTGTAAGAAAATTGTTGAATCCACCACTTGGTGAGATTTAGATAAAAGTTAGGTCCCTCTGGTTCATAGTCGAGGTACGTAAAATCTTTATTACTGACAGGTTTCGCGGGTTCTATCTGAGTGCCTTCGTGCCATTCATTGAAAGAAGTTATCGAGATAACTTTAGCACCGCTGTTGATTCCGTTCTTCCAAGCGACTTCGTAGTATTGTCCATGAAGTCGGTGTCTGATATTCTCAGTATTCCACGCTCTGACCTATGAATGAACCACTCAATAAATAAATAAATAAATAAATAAATAAATGAAAAAAATACTATTTTTCCAACCAACTGTTGAATGAAAAAATTACTTGAGTGTCGATGTAGCCAGGGCCTAAGCTAGGGATGAATATCAAGCCATTTTGTGCGGCGAATTTATTCAAGTCTTTCCAATTTTTCCAAGTACTTCCATAGCTGAACCCGTTAACAGCAAAGTAAGTGTAGAATCCGTCAAAGTGGGACTTTTTAATGTGACTGCGGTGCTGAGAGTCTACCAAAAGTCCGATGTAGACAGCATCAATTTCCGTTCCTCTTAACGTCAAATTCCCCCTTTCTGACAAAAGTTCCCACCAGGCGCTCGATGGGAACAAGTAAGAGTCATAGATGTAAATCACCGGAAGCAGAGGTCCACTGTAATGACAATTGTTAATTTAATGAAACCTAAGATGTTTAGTTCTACTTCTATAATATTAAATAAATAAATAAATTACTCGTTGTTTCTCTTTGCGCGGTGAAGTGCCGGATGTGAAGCGTAGTGTCCGAACAAGTACTTGATATGTTGGATTAAATTTATAGGATTTCGGCCAGGATAAGGCTCAATATGTGGAGCTATTTTTAGATTATATCGATGAGCGGCGTCCAACAAATCAGCCATCACAGAGTCTGTGTTGTCGGGTATGTTTGGTGGTGTCCAAGAGACAACAAGTACTCCAACGCCTGTTTCCCTCAATTGTCTCATATGTAGGTCTATCACCTAATAAATAAAAAATAGATAAATGTCATTGGAGTTTAATAAATTGTTTATTAATTTACGACAATAAGTACCTGAGGATCATTGGAGCTGTAGCAACCGATACTGGGATAATAACTGGCGCCGATATCAGCTGGCGGACGGTGTCTACCCTCCGGAAAGATTCTCTTGTCATTTTTCTTCCAGTTGGGAAGATAATCGTGGTTCCAATGCTTCCACACCCCATCGTACGCTAGCGAACGGTACCAGGGGTAGTAAAATATGTGGATATTATAATTAATATCAATCTGCTTGGTGTCATTGATCATCAGCAAGGGCAATATCTTGCTCCTCATTTTCCATGACAACCCCGTAATTTTATTCCTCGTATCGGTATTTTTAATATCTTGATCTTCATTTTGGCTGTCACTGTTATTTAAAATTAATGACTGCAAATTATTAATAAATAGTGAGGAATTATCTAAATGCCGATTATGTGATATCGATCCAAAGGGCATAGCACTGCTCCATTCTACCCTCGCAGTCGTTCCAGTATTCGACGAATGACATTTTGAGGATTCTAACGGTGTTAATTTAACTATTATAACCATTGCCATCAGTGTCGATAACACAAAGACCATCAAAGATAAATAAAAGCATCGCCGAAGTGACACTGAACTTATCACCGATCCCAGCATCATTTTTTAGTCCTCACTTTTTTTAAACTTAGTAGTAACTAAAATAAATAAAAAAATTTTTTTTTATTTGACAGCTGTCAAAATTATAATAATAAAAAAAGTAAAATAATAAAATACCTCTTAAAAGTCAACAATTGAAAAATTTAAATAAAATAAAATAAAAGTCATTGTTATTAATTTTAAAAATGATCTAAAACTTTAGTTGTTGACAATTACCCAATCCAACTGTTATCAGTCATTTAATTATCTTAGCAACCGCATACCACATATATTTATAAATAATGATAAATGTTATGTTGAAAAAAAGACAGAGACAGGGAAGCAAATCCTACCCCCACTTAACTTCTATCTCCTACTGTCTCCTTTGTCTGTCGTTCGGTGATGGCGCTCTTTTCAATTTCAACACATACCTATAACTACAGATAAATATACATATAGTGTGAATTAAACTATACTGCATCACACACACACACACACACACACATATATATATATATATATATATATATATATATATATATATATATATATATATATATATATATATATATATATATATATCTGTTACTCCATCATCCCCTCCAGTTGTCAGTTGGAAATCCTGCGTGCATTAACTATAGACAAAAGATATTCGGCATACGTATACGCAGGCATTACGATCAGATCATTCGATCATTTGACACTATTCACGCATATATAGATTAAATGTATATTAAGTAAAAAATACTACCTCACCATAGCAGCATCAAGCATAAATATTTTCAATTATGCTGTTTAAAATTAAACAAGTACTTAAACTGAATAATAAATAAGAGGTAAACAATAAAACTGACTTTTGTTAACAGTGTGTGATAATCTACTGACTGATATTTAATTATTAAAATTGCAGTTCAAGAGGAATTACATATTGTACTGGTAACCTAACAGCACCAGAGCACCAGATACTGGTTTACGTTACATCTGTGTGTATGAAAAAAATATATATGTATAATAAAGGGGTTTTTAGTTAGTGGCATACTATCATACCGACGTCATCTGAACGTAAATTTACTTAGGTATAAATGTGTGGATTAGATATTATTAAATACTCGTTCAAATGTGTAATAATAGTGGTTAACAATTGAAGTGCTGTTATTAAAGACAAAAATATATATTTTTTAATTATTACGTAAATTAAGCGACTTGATAAAATTACTATGCTCTTATTGAGAAGAAATAATTAAATATGAAATTTTACAATTTAACTTTATTGTTAAATAATTATTTTGTGTACTGCAAATGTAAATAGTGCAAGGTATTGTTTGTAGGTTGTATCATTTATATTGTCGGTAA
This sequence comes from Cotesia typhae, assembly GCF_013202065.1. Classification (NCBI taxonomy): domain Eukaryota; kingdom Metazoa; phylum Arthropoda; class Insecta; order Hymenoptera; family Braconidae; genus Cotesia; species Cotesia typhae. The sequence goes on from NW_027423712.1 coordinate 797,966, forward strand.
ATTAGTTGTTGGATTGATATAATATTATATAGTTTTAATTGATATTTCAGTGGGATAACCTTGACATTTTAAATTAAAATTGTTGGTGTCAGTGTATGTGTGTGTGTATGTGTGTGTGTGTGTGTGTGTTGCTCAAACATACTGTGGTAGAGTGAATTACTATTGTTTACTCTTTTATTATTATTTTATATATTTACTATTTGATTGATTAGAACTATATTGAAATGCCGCTTTTTGGTAAAAAAGATTCTAACAAGAAATTAAAAAAGGATGGAAAGGACGATAAAATGTCATCTGTTGATGATAAATATACACTCAAAGAACTTTTGGGAACGTGAGTAATTTTTGTTAAAATTAATTTAGCAGATATTTGATCATTTTAATAAATAAATTATGGCAAAAAAATGGACATGTAGCAATTTTTTTAAAATAAATTTGTATGTTAAAAAATTGTCAAGTTACTACTAAATTTAATGTCATGTATTTTTTTTTTTTAATATATAAATAATAAATTTTAAAATAAACACTTTGGGTTACTTGGTATAAATGCAAGTACCAAGTACCAATGTAGCATTGTTACATAAGTTTTTGATAATATTTAAGAAATGATGTAAAAAAATAATATACTGCATAATGTATAGAGACAATAAATTGTGTAATAATATTTTACAGAGGCGCTTTCTCCGAAGTTAGACTCGCCGAGAGCAAGGAGAAACCTGGACAAATGTATGCCGTTAAAATAATAGATAAAAAGGCCCTGAAGGGAAAAGAAGACTCGTTGGAAAACGAAATAAAAGTACTAAGAAGGTAGTAGAGGATTTTTAAAATCCTATCACAGAATTATTTTAAATCTGTATGGCTAACATATGTTTTATTTTTATTTTATCATTTACTCCAAACTTATCCATTTAAATAATTATTTATTTACTATTACTATAACTATTACTTAATGTCATTAATTAATTATTTCGCTTGTCAAATATTCTATAGTATTTGTTTTTATTTTCATTTGTTTAATGCATGTAATATTTATTTTCTAAAACCTACGCGCTTTATATTTTATTAATAATACTTTTTATTATAAAATTAAATTAATTACTTCGCGTATCGTTATTTACAATGTATATTTTGCACCTGCCTCAGTTATACATTTATTTATTTATATTAATTAATTAAATAAATTATTTACGTTTAAACTCTCTATAATTTTGTATTATCTGTAGAAGTAGAATAGCTCGAATCTTTATAAAAATAACTGCTATGACTCAGTGGCATTTTTCATTATTTACATAAATATATTTATGTTTTTTTTTCTATCCGTGAAATGTTGAAATCGTAATTATATCAGTTGCATGTACATACTATATGTACGCGCTTGATATAAAATAAAATAACTTAATATAAATTAAAATTTTATTTTAAAAAAGTAAAAAAAAACTAACAGTCGTGACTATTGAATATCGATATCGAAATCATCTCGTATCTTATGTATCATATAACAGCACTATCATTGCGTTACTATTATGTATTTTTATTACTTCAAACTCCGATAAAAAAATCTTATATATTTCTGGGTTAAGAAATCCCGTCCAGACAACTATTATAATTATTATATATTTTTAATTTATCATTCTGTTATGTCTTTCACCTGTGCATTACCTGTTATACCTGTTTATTTATCGTGAATTTAAATTATTTAGACGCCTAAGTCCCCATAGGCATGGATAAGTCCTAAAAATAATTTATTATTATTATTATTATTATTATTATTATTATTATTATTATTATTATTATTATCACATTAAGTAGTCACTTCCCATATTATGTAATTAGAATCACGAATTAAAATTAATATTTTTTCTATTCTCTAACTACCGAATTAGAGATAATAATTAATAGCGAAGGTAGAGACACCGTGGAGGAATTTTTTTTAATGTAATTGTGTATGGTGTTATTGTAATTCGTAGGTTCAGTGAAACAGTGACACCACAGAGTGGTGATGGACCGATCAAGTCCAGTAATAGTGGCGAAAGAGGATGGTAAGTGAGGGCCCATTTTTACGGGAATCACCTGCCTATACCACTATTTTAATATATTATTTTATTTATTTATTTATTTATCACTACACATACTGTTTTTTTTTTTTTTTTTTTAATTAATTAATTAAATCATTTGTCATTATTGATTTAACCATTACACGAATAACAAACGCTATCGTCATATTTACCGATAAAAAAACAATTACCATTGACGTGTGACTATTTGTCGCTTCAAATTAATCTTTTAAATTACCTTGATAAATTTTTTTATAATTTTTTATTACATTAATTTTGTTTATTTGATACTGTAAATACAAAAAACAAGTAGAATATATATAATTTACTGTAAATTATATTTATAATTATAAATAAAAAAAAAAAAGTACAGTTATAACGCATATAATTACGATAAATGTATGATTCAAAATAAATGTTACAGCGTTATATTATTTAAAATAAATTTTAATTGATCATTCGCTCCGATTCATATGTACTGGGTGTAAGATAATATATTATAAACATTTGATGATAATCTGAATTTATTCATCATGTTTATAGTTTATATTTATTATAAGAGTAATAATAATGCATCAATAAAATGAATTAATTTTTCTGCATGCTCAAGCACGTAATCAAGACGAATGTTTACTTTTTTTTTTGCTTACATCGACGTTTGAGTGAGTTTATAAATTAATATAATATAATATAATATATTTATGTTATTTTATACTTATCTTTGGATGATTTTATTTGAGAAGCTATCACTTATCAGAGAACAAACTTGCATTTTTTTAATCAGCCTGCTTGACAACTTCCTCATATTTAACGCTTTGCATTTTATGTTTTCAATATTACTGGCTATTTACAATATTTGTTAGTGCATGTAATGCTTTTATAATTGTCTGGTCTATTTTTGTTATCGATTATGCTATTTTTTATTATTAATAAAATGGTAAGCTAATTAATAAAATTAAATGATAATTAAATTAGCCGACGTTTAATAATTTTTTTCAAAAAGTTAAAAAATAATTAAAAAATTTTTTATTTTAATTTTTTTCAATAAAAAAATTGATTAAAATTTTAAAAAATTCAGCTAATTTAATTTTCATTAAAATGTAATGCTCGATTATAAAACAATAGTTTTATGTTAAAAAAAAAAAAAAAATAAATAAATCAGAATGAATTTATAGTTTAAAATAATTGTCACTAATTTAAGTAGTTTTTTTAAAATTACTAATTAAAATAATTAATAAATTTTTGTGATTGTTCCAGGCTAACACATCCAAATATAGTTCAACTGTTGGAGACCTTCGAGGACAAGCACAAAGTTTATCTAGTGATGGAGCTGTAAGTATTTTTGAAAAATAATAATTTCCAATTTTTAATTGAATTATTAATTGGTCAATTTATTGCAGGGTAACCGGAGGAGAATTGTTCGACAGAATCGTTGAGAAAGGTTCTTACACGGAGAAAGACGCGTCTGGACTTATAAGGCAAGTCCTCGAGGCTGTGGATTACATGCACGAGCAAGGCGTCGTACATCGTGATCTCAAACCCGAGAATCTCCTTTACTACAGTCCTGATGAAGACAGCAAAATTATGATAAGCGATTTTGGGCTCTCAAAAATGGAAGATTCTGGAATTATGGCGACGGCTTGTGGCACTCCGGGATATGTTGGTACGGAAAATTTTTTCTACGTCCTCGGGGTTTATTTTTTACGATTATGACGAATGATAACGATGCCGTTAACAATAACGAGGTTGTTTTTACAGCTCCTGAAGTATTGGCGCAAAGGCCGTACGGGAAAGCTGTCGACGTTTGGAGTATAGGAGTAATATCTTATATTTTACTCTGTGGATATCCACCTTTTTATGACGAAAATGATGCTAATCTGTTTGCTCAAATTCTAAAAGGTACTGCTAGTTGGTGTTGGTAAATAAAAAATAACTTATTTATAATTACACTAAAATTGACAGATATTAAAAATTTTTTATAAAAATTTTATGACAATAAAATTATTATAAAAAAAATTTAATATCAAAATTCCACATGTGAAAATTAATAAAAATTAACAGTGGAATTCTTCAGAAGTATTTTTTTTTAATTAAAATTGATTTTTCATAAAAATAAAAAAATTGAAAATTGTGAGCTAATTTCAGTATCATAATTTAATGACGCTGAAGAAAACTGACATAAAAAATTTTTTTATAATTTTATGACAATAAAATTTAATTTCTGTAAAAAAAAAAAACTAGTGAAAATTTTTAGAAGCATTTTTTTAGTTGTAATTTATTATAAAAATTAAAAAAATAATTTTTAATAATATAAAAACTCATAATTTTTCAAATTATGTAACAAACAGCGGATCAACTTTCACTTATATTGATTCTATGCCATAACAATTTTCCATGTATGAGTACAAGCATATATATTTATATATTAAATATTTAAATACATTTATATATATATATATATATATATATATATATATATATATATATATATATATATATATATATATATATATATATATGTAAGGAATAATTTAATACCAGTGAAAGCTAATAAGACTGTTACAGGTGAGTTTGAGTTTGATTCGCCTTACTGGGATGACATAAGCGACTCAGCCAAGGATTTTATCCACAAACTTATGTGTGTCAAAGTCGAAGATAGATACACTTGTAAGCAGGCTCTGGCGCATCCATGGTAACTTAAACACATATTGAATCATCCTCATTAATTTTTTTTTAAATTTTTTTTTTCACCAACAACCTTTAAAAAAAATTTACACTTGTCATATATCCAGGATATCCGGTAACGCAGCGAGCAATAAGAACATCCATGGTACTGTATCAGAACAACTTAAAAAAAATTTTGCCAAGTCAAGGTGGAAGGTTAGTATTAATTTATTATTAGCACCGCTGATTGTGGTTGTGTTTACTTACCAGGACCAGTAGTAGGAAAGCCTTCTTGTCTCATGGTTCCAGCAAGCCTACCATGCGGCCACGGTGATACGTCAGATGCAGAGACTGGCGCTCAACAGTGGTCAGCACCACCAACACCAGCACCAGCAGCAACAGCAGCAGCAGCAGCAGCAACAGCAGCAGCAGCAGCAGTCCCAGGACATGGAAACGACCGGATCATCCACCGGCAGTCAAAAGGTCCCACGAACCGAGCCAACCCAGGGCAATCCTATTCGTCCTTATCGAAAGTAAGACAACACAGTAATAAATATCAGCAGCGATTGAGATTTAATTATAATAATTCAGTACAATCAACAGCCGAATCAATATCTAATGCTTGGCGTTCTCAACTGTATTTTCGTAATAATAAACGCTTTCAGCTATTTTGGGCTGATACACGCACTGCACTCATTAATCTCTTCCAAAAAAATGCTAAATCTCTTAAGAAAAAAAACAAACAGTTACGTTGAATTGCATTGAATCTCATTATAATGCTTATTATTTAGCGTTGCTAATGCTAAAAAACCGTATAAAAATTTTTTTTTTCTCCAATCAACTAGGGAATATATTAATGTAAAAACACAAAAAAAAATTCTTAAAGCCAAAAGGGCATATGTGAAAAAATAGTCATATAGCTTCTAAGAACCTTCAAACGTCAATATCTAATAAAAAAATGATTTTGAAAAAATTGAACTGAAAATAATATTATAGCTCAATTTTTGTTAGGAGAAGCTAAAAATTTTATTTTTTTTTTTAGTAAATTTTCACAAAATATAAAATACGAAATTTTTTTTTCTTAAAGCCAAAAAGGCGTATGTTAAAAAAATTTTTTTTACATTTTTTTATCAGATTTTTACTTTTATATATTCTTTAGTTGATTGAAAAAAAAATTTTTTATACGCCCTTTTGGCATTAGTAACGCGATTTATATTCTATACATTTTATCATCATTATTACTATTGTCATTAAAAATATCTCTAATAGTTTGTTATCAAAGTACGCCTTTTTTTTTTATTATCTTTATTAGTTTTTATTTTTATTTTTTTTACTAGTAAATAAAAAATCCAAATTAATTATATGTAAATAATCATTCCCTATCTCAATTAATTAATGGTAATACAACGACGATAGAATCTCTTAGTTACTATCGAATCTGTACGCACTGGTAAGAAAAAAAAAAAAAAGTTTTACCTATACTTATCAATTTTGAACGGTTATATCAATAAGCAACGGGTATAAAGTTTAATAAATTGCAAATAAATAAATATAAATATATATTTAAATAAACATGTGTAATTATTAACTACAATTATACTACATAGAGTCCAGTATGATTTAAAATTTTAAAATAATAAATCCTATTGTAAATCATACTATTTTATTTACGTTAAATATATAATATACTCATTTATTTACGTTATAATAATTGATAATAAATAATGATGTACATTATTATATATGCTTAAATATGTATACATAATCTTAATACTTAAAAATTATATCGAGTCATATGTACAGTGGAATTTAATATTAAAACTGTCCAATTGTATATGAATCTTACCAGTTTTATTGCTCTGCAAATTGTTTATCATTTTAAAAATATTTATTAATGTAAATTCTATTAAAAATAAATTTATTCAAATATATATATATATATATATCAATTAAAAATTTTAAAATTTGCTAACGGTACTCATCTGAAAAAATTTTTTTCAATGTAAATACTATTATTGGGAAAAAAAAAAAAAAAAAAAAAAAAATATATATAAATTTTATTATTTTTATCTCTATTAATAATACAATTGATTTTAATATAATTAATAAAAATAGTAATTACTTAAAATAAAAATTTAATTAATATTTGTAAATTTAGCCAAGCATTCAATTGAGCGATTATTTTAATCAGGTATATTTTTATTATTATTATTATAATTAATTAATATTAATAATATAATTTTATTTTTAAATACATTTACATTATTATTTGATGTATTTGATTTGCACAAATACACATCATTAAAATATACATTATACAAAATAAAAATAATTGCAATAGAATGACAAAAGGCCATACATAATTTATATAATTTAAATGTTCAGCTGTTTTTAATATATTGATGCAAATAAAAGAAAAAAAAAATATGTATAATTTTGTCTTATTAATAAATTTAAATCCTGAAGTCTTCATCTACACGTAAAAAAATCTTTTTAATATTTATGAATAATTGAGATGTGTAGATAAATATATTACTTGTTGAGAATTTAAATAGCGACTTAATAATGTTGCATAATAATAATTAAGCATTGTAAGCCGCCAATGCTTCTTCAAGTTTCGACACAATTTTCTGATAGAATCCAATCTGCTCAACAAGATGATTTTTCATTGATTGATTGACATGAACGTCGATCTCTGATTGAAAGTGAGTTTCTTCGGCCATCAGAGACCGAGCAATAACGTCAGTGCGACGAGAAAGCTCCCGAAGTTCTTGTGGTTCCATTTTATGCTCTGTTACTAGTCGCTCGCAGTCTTTCTTCTTTTGCACTGCGCTCTAATTAATTTAACAAACATAAATCAACTTTTCAATTAATAACTTGCTCTTAAAAAATAACAATTAATAAATAGATTAAAATACTAGCAATTAAATACCTTGTGGATAGAAATGACATCCGGAAAATTATTAATAACTCCGCGATAAATATGAAATTTATCAGCGAGTGGTTCCCAGTCCAGCCGAGGCTGTTCTTCGTACAATCTTCCAATGTCATTGTAAACTTCTCCGGTTCTTCTTAGAGCATTGGTCAATGTCGAGCGACCTGGACAGTCGGACTCCAAAGCATGACCTAGGGCTATGAAAGATTGTCCTATTTTTTGCAACTCTCGTTTGTACAAATTTTGGTACTTCTTCCCTTGATCCGTTGACATGGCCATGAAGTTTTTTACCACTGGATCCAGTCCACTGATAAATCGGCTGAGTGAGTCTATTTTAATGTCAACTTTAATTGCATCCACAGCCATATCACTGCACTGAATAGCATTGAAATAATTAACTCCCAGCAATTCGTCTTTTTCGGCCTGGCGTTTTCCGGCTTTCCATCGCTTCTCATCAGTGCACATGATGAAATGCTGCCAAACGCGGCTTCTAGATAAAATAGGATGTCGACATACGTAGTCAACAAACTCTTGCAACTGGGTACGACGATGTTCTATAAATTGTTCGTCATATCTTCCTGAAATTTGTTTGTCAGGAAGCGGTGGAGTCGCTATGAAACAGTACTTTGCTTGCAAACGCTCGTGAAGCCAGTCAAAATGTTTGTATCTCCTTGAGACTTGGATATTGTTAAACTGGAATAATAAATTACATTAAAGTTAGCAGTCAATTTACTATTTTTGAATTTTATTTGAAAAAAAAAAATTATTTAAAAAAATTGCATTTTCCATTTTTTAAAATTTAGAAATGTCAATTTTTTTTTTTGCCATAATTTATTTGTTATAAAATTATTAAATATATGCTACACTAATTTTCATAAAATTATGGCATCAGAGTTAACAGTCACTTGATCATTTTTAATTTTATTTAGCAATAAAATTTGTTCCAAAAAATTATTTTTAAAAAATTGCATTTGTAATATTTTAAAATTTCTACATGTCCATTTTTTTTGCTATAATTTATTTATAATAAAATTTTTGAAATTATTAAACATATGCTAAATTAATTTTCATAATAATAAATGTCAATTTATAAGACATAAAATTAAGGCTAATTCCAAGCGGTGAATTAATAATAATAAAAAATAATTACCGTAGGTGTGAGCTGATAAACAATAAAACTTTTAAGGCCTTTTAACTTGGATCCTTTCTTTGGTGATGTAACGACGCATTTGTACTCCTCGCCGGTTGGTAACCAGTAGCACCTTCCGTCCTCTGTTTCTTGGACGAATATCTTCTCATCCTCAGGAATAGGCAACACCTTGGTGCCCATCAAAAATCCCTCCTCTCCGGACTTTATAAGCGTCGAGAATTTGTTGTTCTTCTTGGGGACATTTGAAACTGTTTTCTCTGGCAAAGCTGGCAGAGCGTGAGCAGCAGGCGGAGAGATAAAATTATTTGATATTGGTCCGCTTATGTCATCCAGGTTCGAGTATTGCTGCGGCTGTTGCTGAGGATTGTACGCTGGAGTTTGACCTACCTCTGAATCATCGTCCCAGTCATCGTCCCAATAGTCGCCGAAACTTTGCTGGACCGAGGACAATGACGACACTGTCGCTGATGTCGTTGCTCCGGTTGGCTCTATTACCTGGACATACGCCGCTGGAAATAACCCAGACTGTCCCATGCTGTTGAAACCCTCGCACCAGCCGTCGCCGACATTGTCACGAGTTACGGTCAATATTTCACCAGCGGTTATTGATAATTCCGCCGTACCAGGTTCTCCAGAGAAATCATACACAGCTCTAACCTTAAATTTTTAATTATTAACGTTAGCAACAATCACAATAAATAATGCCTTTAAAGTCAGCAGTAACTTGACCATTTTTTAATTTTTTTTTAACAAATAGATTTTTTTCAAAAAATTATTTTTAAAAAATTGCATTTTTTATTTTTAAAAATTTTTAAATGTCAATTTTTTTCTATAATTTATCTGTTAAAAAAAATTATCAAACATCTGGTAAATTAATTTTTTTTCAATAAATAAAAATACTCCAAAATTTTTTTTTTTTTTAACAAATAAATTTCTTCTGAATTATTTTTTAAAAAATTTGATTTTTTAAAACTTCTACATGTCAATTTTTTTGGTAATAATTTATTTGTTAAAAATTATCAAATTCTGCTAAATTAATTTAAAAACTTACCTGTTTATTTTCCATAATTTTTTTTTTTCTAAAAATCTATTCCAGTCATTTAATAAAGCTCCACCCGATTTCTTCTTACTGGTTAATAATTCCAATAAAAATTACAGTAATACAATCAATTTCTGGGTATATAACAATTTAAAAACATGACAAAGAAACAAAACGACATATCAATTCTGTTGATTAAATATATATAACCTTATGAGCTTAAAAAATATACATACAAAAAATTAGCAAGTATATTTTATTACTTTTAGTCACGTTATCGAAAAAATTAATTAAATTTACAATTAATAATAATTAGCGTGTTGTGTACTTGTGTTAGATATAATATAGTGTGCAATATGAAATGACACGTACGTACTTATTTACACACACCAAAAATTACTGCTACTGCTACTGTTACTGTATCTACATGTAAGTATATTTATATATATATATTCACTTATCATTACTCGAGTCTCAACAAGTACCCGAGCACTACTCTCAGTATTGGGTATTGCTCATACACATCTGGATGAATTTTTATGAATAAGCATAATATAACCTAAACTCCAAACACTATCAGCTCAGCTGACACATGAGTTGTCTACTATTCCTATGTTGAAATAAATACACACTGTACTTGCACACGCTGTAAGCTGTAATGTATACTATCGTACTCACGTTTTATCACTAAGATATTATTTTTATTTTACAGTAACAATGATTTCTCTTCGTTGTAATTTGTTTAAAAGCAAATTTTCAAATTTATCTATAAAAAAATTAAAATTCAGCAGCCTAACACAGGAAGCAACACTTGAAAAAGAAACAACTCTTCAAAAATGGGGTAATTATTTTTTACAATAATATGTCATTAATAAATGATACTAAAATTAACATGAAAATTAATTTAGCAGATATATAATAATCTTGAGAATTTTTTTAATAAATAAATCATGGCAAAAAAAAATTGACATGTAGAAATTTTAAAAAATTAAAAATCCAATTTTTCATAAATAATTTTTCTAGAAAAAATTATTTGTTAAAGAAAATTCAAAAATTATCAATGACTGCTAACTTTAATGACATAAAATTAACTGACATTTAACAGTTTTTGATTTTTTTTAATCAATAAAAATTATAAGTAAAAAAATATTTAAAAAAAATTGCACTTAAAATAAATTTACGCTTATAATTTTTTTCATTATAATTAACTTATTACAAAACTCTAAAAATAATTTAAAATGTCTGCTAAATTCAGTATCATTACCAACAATTTAATTTAGAATGAATGAATTGATAAATAATTTTTGTTATTATTTTAGGTAAACATTGGAAAGGTGTGTATCAAGATTACAAGGATGTAGCGATTGATTTAAAAAAAAATTGCAAGGAGCGACCAATCCGAGCATTGATAAAATTAGCAAGTAAGAAAAAACTAACAGCATAATAAATAATTTAAGGACTAGTATTGATTAATCGATTTGTTTCAGTGATGGGCAGCTGCTATTATTTATATAGCACTAACCCAGATGAAGCTTCATTCAAAGAAGCGTTATTGCAAAACGAGGCGCGACTGGCGTTTGTCGGCGAAAGTATACGTAACCCCGTGTCTGTAAAGCACGTGGAGCACATGAGTGAATGTTTAAATGAGAATATCATCAGGAGGTTAACTTTAGGTCTCGTGTCATTTATTTGGTTGGACAATTACAGTGATCTTTGTAAGCAATATAAAACAACGTGCACCTATTTAAAGCCAAAGTATCTTGAATTCCACCAGAGGATAGTTGACGTGGGCTTCCTCGGGAAGTGGTGGATCTTAGACCATAAAATGAAAGATTATGATATCAATGATAATGAGTTTCAATAAAAATAGATAGTTTTATTTATTTTATCACAAAATCAAAGGTCTCCAGGCACTTGGATTAAGATTCTGAAAATAAATATATTTAATTAATAAATAATAATTAATTGTGATAATAATTATATACCTCGAGCGTAAACAATCGCAGTACGACATGGAATATAAATTAAAATTCTATGAGGTCTTCCAGCGTAAGGTTCAGGCTTTGAAAAATGCGGGACTGTATTGTCGACTCTCATTTCACCTCCAAAATTTTTATCATCGCTGTTAAGCATAATTTTATACGTCCCAGCTTCAGGAACTCCAACAGTGTAGTCAGCAAATGACTTAGTCGGATGGAAATTGAAAACAAACACAACTCCTGCACGATCAAAAGCTATTATTTTGTCATCCTCGTGTTTCCAGCTGACGTAAGCCTGCGAATAAATAAAATAAGTAAGTCAATAAAACGAGCAAATAAAAATAAAACTTACAGGATTAGCATTTAACCAGCCGTATTTATCTTCAAGCAAATTCATCTCACGGTCCCAATTGTTCATAAATTTATACTTTAACATTTCATCGTCCACGAGGTGCCATTGGCGTCTAGCATAGTGGAAACTGCTGTTATTCCCAGCTCGAGGAAAGTCCAGCCACTCGGGATGGCCAAATTCATTTCCCATGAAGTTGAGATAAGCTTCACCACCAAGCCCATGGGTGATAAGTCTTATCATGTTATGAAGCGCTATACCGCGTGATATTATCGAATTAGGCGGGCTTAGCGTGCTCATCGATGTGTACATTTCCTTATCCATGAGCCAAAAGGCTATCGTTTTATCTCCAACTAGGGCCTGGTCATGTGATTCGCAGTAAGCGACAGTCTTCTCCATCCATCGGCGATTTATCAACACCCAGCATAGGTCACCCATGTTCCAATCTTCGTCTTTTTCATGTTTAAGAATTTTAATCCATTTGTCTGGTATTGCCATACCTAGTCGATAATCGAAGCCGATCCCTCCTTCATCCACTGGCCTTTAAAAATTAATTATTAAAATATAAGCAATTAGAAAATAAAATTATTTAATATTTTACTTTAATTTATCTTGAGATTTTAATTACCTACACATCCCAGGCATACCACTCACGTCTTCCGCGATGGTAATTATCTCGGGGTATAATTCATGAAGCATATGATTTGCAAGCATTAAATATACAATACTCTCGACGTCGACATTTAAATTAAAATATTCCTCGTAATTACCAGTGAAACCTTGTCCCATTCCTCGAGAATGATAGAGCATTGATGTGACGCCGTCAAACCTGCAATTATTATTTTTTTTTTAATACAAACACAGTGTATTTTTAAAGACATATATTTAAATTAAATGATTACCTAAATCCATCAAAACGGTATTCTTCCATGTACCACCTCAGGTTTGACATCAAAAATTTAAGGACATCGTAGTTGCCGTAGTTGAACAGTCTGCTATCCCAAAGAGGATGCTCGCCGCGAGGTCCAGAGTGGAAGAAACACGCATCAGTGCCGTCGAACATATTCAATCCATCGAGAGTGTTTTTTGACGCATGTGAATGGACCAGGTCCAAGAGGACAGTGATTCCATTCTTGTGAGCTATGTCTACTAGCTCTTTCAGCTCATCTGGCGTTCCATAGCGAGATGACACGGCGTAGAATGATGTGACCTTTTGATGAAATTTTTAAATTAGTATGCTAGAATTCTTCATTGCGTTGATCATTTGTCTGGTGGAATAATATTCACCTGGTAGCCAAAGCTTGCGTAATAAGCATGCTCCATCACAGCCATCAATTGGATGGCATTGTATCCTTGTTTTACAATCCGTGGAATAATATTTTTAGCGAACTCTAAGTACGTTCCAACACGGTGTTCATTTGTCGCTATTCCTACATGACATTCGTAAATTCGCAAGCTTTTAGGCTTCTTTGGATTCGAGTGTTGCCATTTGTAAACCTGGGTGATAAAAATAAATTTAATTTTTTTATTATCACAAAGTTTGTTAAATATAAATTGATAAGTAATTATTTTTAGATTTATAAAATAAAATTCGAGATTTATGAAGAATAAATAAATCAACCTTATCAGCGTTGGGATGATACACACGCTGTTTATAAGTTGTTCCTTCGGTAATTTGATTTTCAGGTTGAGTCACATAGTGAGCCCAAGGACTCAGCCGTTCGAATAATTCTCCTCTGTCATTTTCAACGATTATTTTTATTTCTGACAGGTGTTTCAGGGGACAAGATCCGTCTTGATTTGCCGGCAAGCGCAGCTCCCACTTTCCAAATTCCAACTTCGTGAACGGCGTGCTTGTTTTGTTCCAATTGTCTTAGTATTAAAATTAAATTATTTTAGCGAAATTTAAATTAAAAATTATTAAATTATTAATTAAAATTCTTACTGAAGTCACCAGTGAGGTACAATTTGTGCGCACTAGGCGCCCATTCACGGACCAGGACTCCATTATTCTTGTCAATTATCACCCCAAAGTTTTCATACTCCCGGGTAAATTCCTCCAGACTGTTATCTCCTTTTTTTATCTTTTCCAAATAGTTTTTGAAAATACCGTACCTGAAAGAAAAAAAAAAAAATCATTTTTTTACTAAACACAAATTAATTGACTTTTAAAAAATTTTAGAATTTTTTTTTAATAAAATAATTATCACTAAGAAAATGTAAAAAAATTCCACGTCTACAAATTTTAAGAAACTACAGATGAAATTTTTTTAAATGTTTTTGAGTGCGACTTAATTTATAAAAAAAATATTTAAATGTCAACTGATTTTCATAAAATTATTTTTTAAAAAGAAGAATTAATTTTTACCTTTTACGAATATCATGTTCATGAAGTATTAAATATGGATCACGCTCCAATAATGCATGGATATTCGGGACGTCAATTTTCATCGGATCCATGCTAGACCAAGTGCCACCCATTTCAGAAAAAAAAATATAGTTTTCTATTTACTGTAGTAAAGAAAGTTATAAATAAAATGTCTGCTATTTATAACTTGTCAACGAGAGGGAAACGTTGTAATGATGTTTAAAGAAGCTAGTTCAGCTCTAAAAATTTATCAATGTCATTCAAAGGTCATCTTTAATATTATATAAATAATAATAATCTTAATTCGCTATTCTCTCCTCTCATTCTTAATTGTATCATGTTTTGGTCACGTGACTCTTCTCAGTTTCAGTTGCTACGAGAATGAGAGTAAAATTATAACCTTATTTTTTTTTGTTTATTTTGAATTTTGCCGGTCAGCTGATTTGTGTATACTATAGATAAATAAAACAAATTGAAGTTGACAGGCATTAAAATTTTTTATCAATGAAATTATTATGAAAAAAAAAGTTAATAAAAAAATTTTACAAGTGAAAATTTAAAAAAAATTAATAGTGGAAATTTTTAGAAGCATTTTTTTACTGTAATTAATTTTTTATGAAAATAAAAAAAATGACAGTTGTCAGCTAACTTCAGTATCTTGTAAATAAAACACACTGAAATAGTTATAACAGGTATTCAATTTTTTTTTGAATTTTATAGCAATTAAATTATTAAAAAAAATTAATTAAAAAGTTTCACATGTAAAAAAAATTAATAAAAATTATAAGTGAAAATTTTTAGAAGCATTTTTTTATTGTAATTAATTTGTTAAAAAAATTTTTTAAATTGACAGCTGATTCAAATAATTAGCAAAAATGATGAGAATAAATGTTAAGAGAAAAAAACCTAATGAATTATTTGAGCAGTGGCTGGAAGAATGGAGAGAGCAAGCAAAAATAAAAAAGTCTAACCTGGAAGATCATTTTTCAAAAGCTTTAGTGTCATTGAAAAAATACCCGCTACCGCTGGCTTCTGGGGCTGATTGTATTTTATTGCAAAATTTTGGCTCTAAGTTATGCAAAATGTTGGATAAAAAATTGGAAGAACATTCTAGTAAAGACAAAATTTCTAGTCAAAATAAAATAGACAAAGTGATTCTTAGGAAAGAAAAATGTCCAGAACCGGCAAAACCTACTAGAGCTAAAAAGAAACCGGCGAAGCAACTGAAACTGTTTGAAGAGTTAGAAAAGCCGGAGACTGCTAGTGCAATTGATAATTTTTCCATGTTACCACAGACTTTTGATATTATTTTGTTGGTGGATAATAATGAGAAAATTACAAGGTATTTTTTTTAATCATTTGTTTTTATTATTTTGGTCAGCAAGTTGATTATTATTGTCTTCTTTCAGTTGTTCATTGGATAAAAATAGCGGTAAGGTACTCTATGAAGCGAGACATCTTAAGGTTGGAGACTTTGCTTGGATTGCTAGATGTCGAGAGACCAAGAAAGAGTTGGTTCTTCCTTACATTGTTGAGAGGAAAAGAATGGATGACTTGGGAGCGAGTATCAAGGACAGAAGATACCATGAGCAAAAAGTATTTTTGTTTATAAAAAATTACATTGAATTGAAAGATATTTAATAATTTTTTAACAAATTGTAGCAAGAAAAATTTATTTAAAAAATTCTTAGGTCTAATATTTAAAAATAATTTTTTAGAAAAATTAAAAAATTGTCTACTAATTTAAGTGTCATAAAAATTATTTTTTACTCTTAAGTATAATTTTTATTAATTATAATTTTTTTGTAGTTTCGATTGAAAAAATGCGGAGTTGATAATATTATTTATTTAATTGAAGGACTCAGTAAATCACGTCAACAATATATAATGCCAATTCCCGTCTTACTTCAAGCAGCAGTAAACTCATTAGTGCAAAATGGATTTACTGTTAAATTTACTAATAATCAGAAAGATTCATTGAACTATCTGACAGGTTTGACTGCAGCTCTAACTCAGCTCTTCAATGTAATTTATTTTTACACATACAATTAATCATTAAAAAAATTATTAATATTATCGAGTAATTTATTTTCAGGATAAGCATTTAGAAAAGTGTTCTAAAGAAAATATTCCTCCTTGTTGTCTGTCGGATGACAAAATATTTCTGATGGAATTTAACGAATTCAATCAGTCTTCTTCAAAATCAAAGGTTGATTATTTATTGCATGTAAATAATTGCTTCTAATTCCAAACAAAAATTAATTTCAAGTGTTTTTGCAGATCCACAGTGTAAAAGAAATGTTTGTTCGTCAATTACTTCAATTAAAAGGTCTGTCAGTAGAACGAGCTCTTGCAATCGTTCAAGTTTACCCTACTCCATATTTATTGAAGAAAGCATTCATCAAAGCGGGTACTGACGGTGACAAACTATTAGCAAATTTAACATTCGGACGAGTGAATCGTAAAATGGGGCCGGTATTATCACAAATATTATATAAATTATATACCAGTGATCAACTTGAGTAGGTAGAAAATTTATTAAATAAATTTAAAAAAAAATGAAATAATTTATAAATAATATATTTAACATTTTTTATACAATGTATTATTAAAATTTAACTAAAAATTTATTATAAGATTAAAAAAATAAATGGAAATAATTATTAAAGATTCTATTTACAGAAACTAAGTAACTTTATCAACAGAATTATCGGAAGCATCATTACTCTCGCGATTATCAGAACGGTGTGCCCTAGCTAGACTAGTCGAGCTGAGCATAATAGAAATTTGTTCTGGCAAAGGACAAGCTATGAGCAGCAATTGTTCTCCATCAAAAGTGCTCTGTAATAATTGATACAATTGTGTGTAAACACCAACGACATTATTGCGAATGGGTCTGAACAAAATAAACTCAGTCTCGCGATTAGCCAAGTACAATTGCATTGATTGTTGAATACTCGGCAGCCTGAATTTAATGAACCTCAACGATTCATTGACAATCGCCGCAATTTTCTGGGGATCATTCCACTGATCATTGCTAGCTTGGGAGTTCTCAGCATTGACAATTGGTTTTGAAGACTTGGCTTTCTCCAACAGAGTAGTTATAGGCTCGACAAGTAACCGCGTGACATGTTGGATGAATTGTTGACACGAAAGCTTCAATTTAACATCCACGTGTTTGCGGGAGTCGACCAGATGTTCCTTCATCCTCGGAGCTCCTTCGAGGAAGAATTCCAGCAGAGCGTTGTTGGACAGTGTAAAAAGCCTGGATCTTTTTTCAAGCAGCCCATATGCTGCTGTCTTCACCTGAGAAAAGTCTAGAGAATATTCCTTGACTGTAAAGTCAACTTGAAAGGGAGCAATCTGTTCCCTTAGGATCAGCAAGTGTTTTATTTGGAATAATTGACCGTCAAGCTCCGTGGCTCTGGAGGTAATTTTATCCCTCGCACTTTCAATGCTCTCAACACAGAGCGTTATTGCCTCGCGACTCAGCGACTGAAAGACCGGACGATCAACACACCTGTAGAGCCTTGATAGACAGACAAGTGTCCGACGAACCGTGGGGTACCACATGCCATGCATGTCAGCAGGTGAATTATTAAGACTGCTTTTCTTGGACATTGGATCAAACGAACTGATCTGACTGCTGCGAGCATCCGAGCTTGTGTAGTCATGGTTCATAGTGGCAGCTGCGTTGCTGTACTTTCTCTGTCTAGTTTCTTCCCTCAGCGTCTCTGCGATGTCTTCCATCATCTTCAACTTTTCCGGGTACGCGAGGTCTCCGGGCGAAGGGTTGTAACCCACGACGTCTGACTGGAGATAAAGATGAGCTCGGAACACTAGACGCTCTTGAGCGTCATGGAGAAGTTGCAAGCAAATGTTACCGAAGCCTTCAAGGCACTCGCTGTTGTTCTGCACATGTTCCTCGAGCATTTCTATCCTCAGAATGCAGCAAATTTCAGCTAAAGTTTCTAGGTGATTTATGTGAATAATTGAAGGTCTCAAAGTGTCGTACAACGCGTTGCACAAGCCTTCTAGGTAATCACTGAGTCCAGTGGACTTTACCGAGAAGAATTGGTAGAATAATCTGTACTCATCGATGGAAGCATGGAGCAAAAGAGCACATGCCTGCCTGACCAGACTGCAATGGTCTCCCTTGTAAGAATCTTTTATAGAGAGCAGTCCCTTGCGCACGCTGGTGTCCAACACCAGTCCTCGCTTCATTAAATAGTACTGCTGACATTCGTTTAATAAATTTTCGTAGTCTCTGTTTGTAGCGGAGCGCTTCTCGATTAAATCGATGATGAGTTTTATTTTAGGCAAAATTCTTTGAAACCTACCGTAGAATAAAGCTAAAGCAGTATCAGCAGACCCGAGAACTTTGTTAATGTCGTCTTCTTTGAGGTTGCTGGTTAATTCGCTGGGATTTAAAATACTGTCGGTAGCCTGGTCCAGCAGGTCGTGGATCCACTGCTGCATCATACTTATTACTTTAGACTGACAGTGACGATATTTTATTAAATAAGTTTTAGCCTCCTTGAAGCCGATGTTCGCCTCCATGAAGTCGATGTTGGTGTCTATTGTGTTAGTGAGCTGCATAAAAACGTCACTACGCACTGACAAGTTGGCCATCTCTAATTTATCCATTATAAAGTGAGCTTCTTTGAAGTACTTTACGTAGTTTACAATGTTGTTGTATGTGCTGTTTAATTTCTCCTGCTCGGAGATCAGCTGTTCGGTTGCGTTGTGGAGTGTCATTGTCTTGACAGATACAATCGCATATTGTTTGGATAACGCCGAAAAATCCTCCAAGGCTTGCTCAATTAGCGTACACAGGCTGTGGCACTCATCGGTCCGTTGCTTTAATTGTTCCAGATAATTGAAGTATCTAGAACACTTTGCTGCATCGTAATTCGCTTCCAAAACTCCGTAATGACTGAGTAATTGTCTGTATGCCTCGATTTTATCCTTACTTTCTTTATTGTCATTTTCAGAAATTTTTGAATTATCATTATTGTTACTATTGGTACTTACTAAATCTAATTGCAATACAGCTTCTTCTAAATTATTTATTTTATCTTTTTGCAGTTGTGATAAAGGAGCTAGTCCATTTTCCGACAAGTCCCACTTTGTTAAATTTAGAGAAATATTATCCATATTTATTTATATTGTCAGTCATTAAAAGTTAACCTGAAATCACACATTTATTTTAATGAGATAATATAAATTAATAATTATAGTTATAAATATTTACCATGTAAAATTATTTGGTTATGTCATTTTATTTATTTATTAAATTACTTTCTACTGACACGTCAAAATTGTTACTGACTATAGTTAAGGCGATTTTCAATTACAAAAATTAAAACTTTACTATAGCACAGTGATTAATACGAAGGCACTGAAGATAACTGACATTAGAAATTTTTTTATTATTTTAAAACAATTAAATTATTATTAAAAAAAAATTTAATTAGAAAAATTCCACATATAAAAATTAAAAAAAAAAAAAAAAACAATAGTTGGAAATTTTTAGAAGCATTATTTTATTGTAATTGATTCTGTATAAAAATTTTTAAAACTGACAGTTGACAACTAACTTCAGTATCATGATATATAATGTACTTTTTTGTAATTTATCATTATTTTAATTTAATTGTTTGTAAGTAATTGCAAAACAAAATTTTTCACTCATTTGATGGCTACTTTTTCAATCTGTGATAAAATATTATCCCGGGTAAAATAGTTAATGTCAGTTTTTATGGAAATTATATGAATAAATATTTTTACATCTAATAAAATATAATCTGGCAACGTCGCCTTAAGTACTTGCATATGGTAAGCTCAAAATTTAAAATTTCCGCTCTTTACTCTATACTTAGAAAACACACAATTTTGCGTTCAACGTTGCCAAGTTTTATTTACCATAAAAATAACGTGTCAATGACTTTTTATGACATTTTTATGTCATATTATCAGCTGATCATCTGTAAATTACACAACAATAGGTATTAGTAATTTAATAAAATTGTACACTTCAATCCAGGTCATTGTCACTAATGTAATTACAAAGAATTTCAACGAAAAAATAATGTTAATTCAATTTCGGCAATTACCAACCTCAAAGTATGTCCCGTCAATAGCTAGTGTGCTAAATTCCCCAGAATCTCATCTATTAATACTGTATGTACATAAATTTGGCTATGTTTACAGTATATTTATATTTTATCATTATACAGTTTCTTTTTCCTTCTTATAGAATATACAGAATCTAGATATTACTATTTTAATGAGTAAAGTAATGAAATTTTGTAATAAACTTTTTTTAGGTTAGACTGAAATGTTGATTTTGATAATATTCCAAGAAAAATAAATTAACATTTATAATTAATAGATATTGTAGTCAACACAATATATGTGATTAGTGTTTGTGTTAATAAGATAAACTAAATATTTACATACATCAATAATAATTACCAATAAGAGATACAAATACTTGGTGTTATTTCCAGCTGAAATAGATTGGACTTATCGGTGTTCGAATTATCAATAATTAACCAGTTAAATAAGTGATTGTTTAACAATTGCCATCATGAATAGCAAAAAACGCCGAAGAAAATCAGCATTTAGCCAAGAATCAGTGGACTCTGATTTTCAATCAAGTTGTAATTATTTTTTATTTATTTATTAATTTACAATTGTTGATTTTTAATAATGAGATTGTTTTTTTTTTTTTTATTTTCTAGCAAAAGACAATTCCAATCCTGGCAATAATGGACAGTCCAGTAATTCACTTACTAATTTATTAGAACAGTACAATTCTGATAGCGATGACCAAGATGATACCCCTCCAGAAAATAAACACCGTCTTGACGATAAAGTTAACGACTTTTTTAAGGTAATCTCATTGAAAAATTAATGATACTGAAGTTAAGAGACATTTAATAATTTTTCTAACAAATAAATTAGCGCTAAAATAATTTATTTAAAAAAATTCATCTTTTAATCTTGACAAAATCATAAATGTAATTTATAAAAATTAAAAAATTATCAAACTGTTAATTTAAGTGTTATAAAAATTTTAATAGATTTTTTTTTTAATTATTGCTTAATTATTAATGAATAATAAATTATACTACAGGAAATTCAGTTTATTACTCAAAATACTCAAGAATCTCAATCAAATGATAGCTCAAAAAAAGAGACCAATCAAACTTCTTCGAGTAAAGAACGAGTATCGGCTTCACGTAAGTAAAATTAATTTTTTATCGTAATACTAATGTTTTTATTGAATATTTAATAATTAATAAAATAAAAATAACAGCATGGCAAGAATGTTTTGATGAGTCTACTGGGTATCCTTATTACTGGCATATTGAAACCAATGAAGTGACTTGGGAATTGCCAAAAGAACTCGCATCAACTCGCAAAAACTCGGATAATATTGTCCCACAACAACAACTACAACAACACCAACAACCTAATCGTTTGCCAAAACTACCTTATGACAAATTACCGTCTAAAGCCAAAAATGACCTATCAGTACGAAACAAAAGTAGGCATAAAAGTGGTACTGATAGTACCAGTAGTACTAAGCGTACTTTGCCTAGTAAGAAAAAATCTAAACAGACGTTTGAAGACAAAAATGATGACTCTGATGACAGGTATTAAAAATTAATTAATTTATAAAATTGACAATTTTATGAATTTATTGTTTATTTTTAGTTACATTGAAATGATTACGTCGTTTGGTGACGATAATACGGACACTGATAAAAGCGATGACGAAAAAACAGCCGACGAGTCATGGGTAAATAATAAACTTATAAATAAATATTTAAATAACTTTATGTTTAATATTTAATAACAATTGTACTCGTTTTTTATTTTTTTTTAGACACTCAATAAATCAATAAAACGCGAGCGGGAACGTGAAGCGTTAGAGAGTACGGTTAGCAATGATACTCGTGACGAAGAGAATAGCAAAGAGTCCAATAGAGAAAGTAGTGTTAATAACTCGATTGGTGATCAAAGCAACGAAGAAAATTCATTTAGCAAAAAGCCTGCAGCCGCTTTATTCCCGGCTGCTGTGACTAAAAGTTGGTTTGTTGATGGCAATCCAAAAGTAGACACCACTGTTGATCAGGAATTTTCCCAAGCCTCAGATTCGCAGGATACTAATGACAAAATAGAAGCACCAAAGTTGTCTCGGCCTTTAGAAAATTTAGGAACATCTTTGAAAGGATTCCAGCGAAAAAGACGGATAGCTTACGATGTTTTAACGATACCCAAAAATAATGAGGATCGACTTGGTCTAGGGTTCGCTAAAACACCCCCAATAGAAAACTCTTCTAAGGAAACTGCTGAGGAGAAAAAACGTAACTTGGGAAAATATGCAATTGATTTTATTAAAGGCGAAACGTTAGAAGTTAACAATGAGGCTACTAATCCGGATTATTTCATGCCAAATGATCAAGTGCAAATGATTGCCGATAAATTAAAAAGTTTATCTAAAGAGTGCTCGACGGTTTCAGAAATCCAAGTCATGAGTATTAAAATCCAGGCATTGATGACCGCGTGGGAGTCTGGTGACCTGAAGGATCGTTATTTTTATAACTGGATGGCTGACACGAAAAAAGAGCTGACTTTGTTGGAGGAAAAGGCTGCACCGTCTGAGTGGGACTATCAGTGGGACTCGGCTAACAAGCAGTACTTTTACCGCAACAAGGTTAGCGGAGAGACACAGCTCAACTATCCGGATATAAATGGCGGGGCTGAGGAAATGGAATTATGTACAACGCCTCCACCCGCCAACTCGCCGATCTCTGAAATAAAATCTCTTGACGCAGTTAAGGATGATATGACCCAGTCTAAGTCGCTAAGCAATGTTGATAATAGATCAAATGTAAATAGCCACACGGATTTGGAAAAAAGCGACAAGTCTAGTTCCTCTGCTAGTCTGGCTGGTGATGACAATAATGAAGATGGTGAGTTGGCTGCGCCGTTGCCTCCCCGAATATCTATTCCTAGTCCGCCACCTCCACCGAGAATAGGAGCGCAGGATTTGAAAAAAAATTCAAAGACCAACAAGAGTAATAATGACTGTCTAAATTCTGGGAACATCGAGCAAAGTGAAGTTAAAAATCATATTATAGTAGAGAGTATTGTCGCACCGGTTCGTGAAACTCTGCTGACTCCAGCGACCCAAATACTGGCTGCGTCTGTGAATACTCCCCACATAGAACCTCTTCCACCGGGGGTCGATCAATCGGAGAGTCCGTATGCACTAGCTGCAGCAACTCTTAAGTCTCCGTTGATTTTTCCTGGGAATCATCATCAGCCCAATGCTCCAATTTTTGATCCAACGAATATTTCCATACTAGGACACCATCATCCGGCATTGGTTCATAATCAACTTGTACATTATCCAGTTTATCATCAGCACTTGCACGATCAAGCGATTCTCGCGGCTGCTAACAGATTTACTGGGCAAGACGCCGTTCAATTAATGCTTCATCATACGGGTATTTACGCAAATACCCAGGTGATTACTAAACCTCCTATTAATATGAAAAAAGAATCACTAGGATCGATTGTTGATTCTTTTTACAATGATATTGCTTCTTTGGAGTGCCATAATAATATTATAAATGATAAACAAATAAAACAAGTTGCAGTTCCGTTAATGAAATATCAAGAGTCGGTGGATAAAACGGAATCCACTTCTCCGAATATCTCTACGACTATTACGACGGCTGCGACTACCACTGGAACAGGTTCTGCTCCTTCTGTTTCTATTCCTGCCGCTACTCCTGCTAATAGTACAGCAATTACGACGACTACTAATTCTGCTGGTGTAACTACGACAAATAACCCACCGGCTAATGCTCCTGTTGATCTAAAAGACAAAAAAAAGAAAAAAGTAAGTTTATTTATTAATAATTAATTTTTTTATCATTTTTTTTGCCATAATTTAATTTAAAAAATTATTAAATGTTTACTAAATTAATTTTCATATTTTTTTTGTTACAGGTAAAGATTGTTATTAATAAAAAACATAAACAAGTTTCAAGTATGGTCGCTAAATGGAAAAAAGCACAGAATTTTGAGGACATTCATTAATTGTTTATACTGATGAATTTATTTATTGTAAATTATTAACTATCGTTGGTGAAACGATAATTTTCACACGTTAATTGAAAAAAAAAAAAAAAAAAAAAAAAAAAAAAGGCGATTTATCTGCTTAGATAGCGTATGTAAAGTTATAAATTAACAGTCATCTGAAACTTTTACAAATTATACTTGTATAATAAATTAATCAATAATTGTTTAGGTAAATATTTTATAAAAATTTTAAATATTAGTCGCAAAGTAGAATTTATTATAATGTAAAAAAAACTTCCTTATAAAATTATAAATAATTTTTAGTCAAAAAACAAAATGATATAATATTGACTCTTGATATTTTTATTTATCAAATATAAATATAAATAATAATAAAATAGTATTTTTAATGAGTTTAAAAACAATTATTTTAAAATTTATTATACTTTATTTTAGTAAAATCGATTAAATTTATTTTATTTAGAAAATGTCTAAAGCGCATCTCCGGAAATGACATATTTTATAGTGCTGCCGTCTGCTGTCAAAAAAACTAGTTAAATTTTAGTTAAAAAAAAAAAGTATTTTACATAATTAAACACTTGCTTAGATATTTATCAGTGTACTGAGTAAATAATTGATAATAAAAAAGTGATGATTGATATGAAGACAAAGTAAAAAATAAATAAATAAATAAAACAACTAATTATTTCAGATAAATAAAAATAGTAACTCGCTTGACTGAAATAGATGCCGCGATAGTTGATGTTACTACCATCTTAAAGAGAATAAATATTGCAACGTCGCAATTTAGCGTCTGGTGAGTGAGTAGCAAGTAACCAAGATGTCTGAAAATTGGGTAGAGCCAGTTAGCGTACCTATTGACTGTCATTACGACTTGTAATTTATTTTAAAACATATTTATTCACCAGTCTATCAACTACATTCAAACAACAATTCACAATTTTCATTGAATTTTAATGACATTTATAAAGTAAGTTGTTTACATTTTAAATATTTTTCTGAAAATTTGGAAATTAAAACTTCAAAATTTTTTTATTATTTTTTTACTACTTATAGTACAAGAAATGGTAATTGTCAGTAATTAATACCGAGTGAAGTAGCAAAATGTCAAGTGACAGTGACCATATGCCCAAACCCTCTAAACGGATTCGGTGCCGAATTTCTGATACCAGTGAGAGCAGTAGCGATGAGTCTGTTATCGCCAGGATTCGTCGCAAGCGTCGGAATCATATGGTTTGTTTTGAATTTAAAATAATTAACAAGTTTTATTATTATAATTATATTAATAATAATAATAATATTCGTTTTCTGTATAGAAGGTCGTAAGTGACGATGACAGCAGCGAAGAGGAGCTAAGTCCGACTGGGAAGAAAAATACTAACAAAGTAAGGACATAATTAACTTACAAAAATAATAAATTGTCATAAAATTAATATTCTCACTTTTTAAAGGCCTTGGAGTCTGACAGCGATAGTTACAGCAGTGCAAGTAATTATTCAGCGGGATCTACGAGCGATGAATGGGAGTCTGATTGGGAGAGCGAGTCGGACGAAGACATGTTCGAATCTCCGAAGACTAAAAAACGTAGTAGGAAAGACCAACAGCCTAAGGAAGACCCTCCAAAATCTCCAGAGAACGTTGAGTCCGACGAGAGCGATGGGACTTCTGAAAAATGCCCAATTTGTTTTCTGTCGTTTCGACGCCAGCAGATAGCGGTACCGTCGTGCTGCGAGCACTGTTTCTGCTTGATATGCTTGACAGAGTGGAGCAAAAATGTCAACACTTGTCCGGTTGATCGTAAAACATTTACAACTATGAAAGTCAAAGAGAACATCAATGGCTCAGTAAGTTCAATTTAATTTTAATAAATTAATAATATTAAATTAATTTTAATAAATTAAAATTAAATTTTAGGTGATTAAATGTATATCCGTGGAGCCAAAAAACGCCACCGAGGAACAGGTACAAGAAGACCCAACGTTTTGTGAGATTTGTCACCTAAGTGATCGCGAGGATAGATTACTGTTGTGCGATGGCTGTGACTCTGGTTATCACTTGGAGTGTCTCGTTCCTCCAATGGATGAAGTTCCTTACGACAATTGGTATTGCCCAGAGTGTTCCGCGAACGACCCGAACATGGCTGAGGAGGTAAGTTTATATTAATAAATTGTAAATTGTAAATTTGTTATTGTTAATGTTAATAAAAATTATTTAAATAAATTTTTTGATGACTTTTAGGTAAACATTGAGACTAATGAAGTGAGTGACCTGATCGCTGAGGCTCGATGTCTGGGTATGACTTACGGAAGAAGAGAGGCGGGACTAGCTTCCCAGTACATGTCAGCGAATAATTTCCGACCACTGCAGCACCGGCTGGTGCCGCGAACACGTCAAACAGAACGTGTGCGAGCTTCTATTCGCGCTACTCGCAGCAGAAGAGAGCCAGTGCCAGAACTAGTAGCGGTTTCACGAGTTTTTGATCCCGATCAACCCTCCACTTCGTCTGGCTTTGACTCTATTTCTGAAAACAGTCGAGGTCGCTCACCAAACGCCAGCTCGGCTGGGAATTTTTCACAGCATAGCCGACGCACTGCCAGTAAATCTAAGAGCCGCTCCAAGCCGACTAGTCGCAAAAAGAAAACTCCGAAACGTAAGAAGGCTAAAAACAATGAGCCTGTGCTACAGAAAGTTGTCATCAAGGATTATGACACCGATGGCGAAGAAAGAGAAATTGTGAGCTATGTCAAAGTCAAAAGCGGAACTTCCAGCCGGAAACGTAAGAAGCGATCTAAAAAAACCTTCAAGGTATAATTTCATCGTAATTTAGTTATCTCTTACCACTCATTATTTGTATAATAACAATATTTAATTAACATTGTCATCCATTACTTTCTACCATTTCAAAATAACTTGTCCAGATAAATAAGTTATTTTTACTGACATTTTTTTTTTTTTTTTTTTTTTTAAATTAATTAATCATCTCTTTTATAATTTTTTTGTTTTACTTATTGTGATTACATTTATAATAATTATTAGTTGAAAAAAAAAATTATACATATTTTAGCGTTTAATTCAAATTTGATAAAACGTAAAATAATTATAAGCGTTATTTAAAATTTCATATCTTTAATTAGTCTCTGTAATAATTTTATTAATAACAAAATATATTCATTGTATAAGTAAATGTATCACAATATATCTTTAATAATAGAATCATATTTAAAATTATTAATTATTTAAAAAATTGTTCAATAAGTCGAATATATGAATTTAAATAAATTCGACCTTGAAGAATGGTTTTTAAATACTTTTTTTCCCAATCCGACTTTAACTGTGAAATTAATTATTATTATTATTATTATTTATTAACTATAGTTGTAAGTTACAATTATATATATATATATATATATATATATATATATATACTAAAAGTTAGAGCCGTAAAATTATAAAGCTTATATTTTACTTTTCTAGAGACGGAAAAATAAATATCACCGCAGAGCTTGCCGGCGAATAGGTAATATTAAATCAGTGAGAAAGCGAGTTGCGATTGCTTTAAATATGGCCAAAAAAAAATCAACACCTAATCCAATTGGATTAATATCGTTAACAAATCAAAGCTCGTCAGTGCCTCAAGGAACTGAACAGCTAACAAACGCGAGATACCGAGCTGGCATACCACAACTTAATTTATTTGGAAATAATTTACCTTTAGATTACTGTCTCTTCGGGTAAGTAATTTTTAAATTTCGATTTTAATTGTTGAAAAAAAAAAATTTTTTTTTAAATAATTTTAAATTTTCTAGGTCGGATGACGAAATAAATCCATCTGTAAGTGAAGAAGATGGTATTAGCGGTGGTAATGTGGTCAGTGTAACTCGTCGTAGTGCCTCTTCAATAACTGGTCTCAGACGTCGACTAGGCTTGAAAAATCGGGTGAGTCGCGTGCGACATGAGCCGCATCCTCAGCCAGTAATTACCGATTTGCTTGACAATATAATCAGCAGTCAAGAGCTCTGGCATTCCAAGCACACTAGAATAAGTCTGAAAGCCGACGGGACTTTTTCGATACCCGAAAAAAAAAATAACAAACCCGATATTGTCAGAAACAATGATTTCTTAAAGGACTCTGATCAACAATCAAAAAACGACAGTATTATTGCCTCTGTCACCGGTTCTGCGAATATTAATTCTGCTGACATAGTTCAAGCACCTATGTACAATAATTCACGGGGCGGTAACAACTCTGACGGAAGGTCTTTCAGAGGAAACTATCACAACAGAGGTCATCACGGCCACAACAGAAACGATTATGGACCTCCAAGAGATTCTTATTCAGGGAATGGTCCTCCGACGTACGGTGGTCCAGGACCGAGGGATAGTTTTGGCCACGGAGATTTCCGGCAGCCTCCACCCTTGCTGGACTTTAGTCCCAACCGGCGGCAACCTCACTCCCCGGGAATGATAAATCGTAATCGTAACAATCCAAACTTCCGGAACAATCCTCGCGGTCGTAATTTTAACAACGACCGTGGTGGATTTCGTCCGCTGGAAAATCTTCAGAATTCAAATTTTCAGCCTCCGGAAAATTTTCACAGTCTGAATGTGAGTAACATAAATACCGGAGCTCTACCGAGCAATGTTTCTAATTTATCACTCCAGGATACTACACCAGAAAATTTGACTGCTAATGTTGACGCTACTGTTGAGAATACCAGCAATTCTGAATCTGCTGAAGTAAATCCAGCGAACGAGTCCGCTGTGGCGAGCTCTGACCAACCTGAGGGAGAAGAATGTGATATTTACAGTGATATTGATATGTCTAAGCCGAGTGATAACCCAGAAGGCGATAATAAAGGAAATGATGGTGATAGTTCTTCTATAGAAGCACTCTTACCTCCTCCAATTCCTCCGTCTGACTTGCTGGACTTTGAGGACAATCTCAAGAGTGATAACGAAAGTGATGACAATGATTTGGTGATAGATGACACACCAAAAGAGCCGGTTAAAGATGCTGATGGAAAAGATTGCAAGACAGATGATAAGTATGACCCATTTGCTGTAATAGACAGTGATAGTAATGATGAAAATAATCCACGTGATGTTAATAGTAAGAAAAAAAGTAATCAAGGTGAAAGTAGTCTCAATTTAGATTCTAGTGTAAATTCTTCAACACTTCCGCCGCTGGAGCCGCCTCCAATGCCGCCAGATTTTTCAGCTATTGTTGATATGTCTGGTGAGATGAAAAATATTAAAAAAGACTCACTTACGCTCTTGGGTACGTATTACAACGATGAGGATGATGATAATGCCAATCAGGATGACGATGATGATGAAACCAAGAGCGACTGTCCTAATTTCTCGATTTATTCCTCTGAAACTATGGACGTCGCTAGGCACGCTGAGCAGGAGTTGACGCAGCAGATTGGACCTCTTGAGCCGCCTCCAATGCCCCCGCTTATGCCTGATGATGATGATATTATTGTAGCTGATGTTCAGAGCTGCGATCTCGCTGATATTCCTGAACCCTCGGATCCTTATATTGAGTCGCTGCAGAAAGAACGGCAGACGTTGAGCAAAATTCCGACGAAAAAATTGTCTATAGATTCAAGGGGAAAAATTACTTTTAAAATTGGGAATAAATCTAAGTTGAATAATAAATTGTGTAACTTGGAGGATAGGTTTGAAGATACTGTGTCGGCTTCTATGGATAAAGATAAAGATGTTAAAGATAAGGAGAAAAATAAAGACCTGAAGGATAAAGATGGTAAAATTGACGAATCCAAGGAGAAAGAAGTTAAAAGTAAAGATGTTAAGGAGAAGGAAGATACTGATGATAAGAAGAAAGAATCCAGTGATAAAGAAGATGATAAAAAGTCTAAAGAAAAAGAAGGTGAAAATGAGTCGAAGGAAAAAGAAAGTCAGAAATTTTTAGTTAAGACTACTGATGATGCTGATGATATTGAAAAAAGTAATGAAGATGACGATAATTCTGCGGCTGTTGTTGTTGTCGTTGTTGAAAGTAAAGAAGATAAAGAGGAAGAATTTGAGGTAATAAAAATTGATTCACCTGAAAAGGAAAAAGACAAAGATAATATAGACGAGCTGATAAGTGAAAATAAAAATGAAAATGAAGAGATAGAAAATGCAGAAATTGTTGAAGTGCAAGAAAGTATTTGTCTAAGCAAGTCGACGTCTGATTTGACGGAGGAATCTGACGAGCTTAAATTACGAAAGGACAATGTTGATGGAAATGTTGAGACCAAGTGTACTGAAAACGAGGTCTGGGAGTCTGACGGTGCTTACACTCCTTGTAAAGATGAAATGCCGGTTAAGGAAAGTATTAAATTGGACGGTACCAGTGAAGCTGCTGAAGCCTCCTTTGACAACGGATTGGAGCCTATCACTCCGCCTCCAAAAGACAGGTCTACGGACGATTTGGGGGCCAGGTGTCGAACACCCATAGAGTACGCAGGTCTCGGTACAGAAGCTATTTCTGAGACGGACGAGCCGATCAACTTCGAAGAGGAGCTTACAATGCTGAGTCAACGGAAGGATAAGGAGATCGAAGACGGGGAGGTGTCTGATGAAAATAAACTCAGCAGTAGTGGTAATAATAAAAAGCATAAAGATAAATCTTCTGATACTGATAACAATCCGGACAGCAGTAGGAAGAAGAAAAAAAACAGACGTGATAGAAACAAGGAGGCAAGTGAAAAAAATAAAGAAAATATTTCCTCTGATAATCAGGTTGAGTGGAAAAAAATATCTAAAAGTACAAAAGAGAGATCTTATCGTGAAAAAAGTAAAAATTACGAGTCTGGTGAAAAGGATAAGAGTAAGGATAAAAGTAAGTATCGAGATAAAAGTAAAGATCGCGGGAAAAAACACGGTAAGGAAGACAGTGACAAAAAGAAGGTCAAACGAAAGGAGTTGCCGAGGTATGATGTAAGAAAAATCGTCTCGGAGAAGCCAGTTAGGCCTCGAAAGGATGAATATGGTAGGGACATTCGTGATTTATCACTAAGCTTATCACCCAGTCGTAGTTTGACTCGTAACAGACGATCACACTCACGATTGAGCCGGTCGTACTCGCCCAGAATGAACTTACGAAAAAGTCGCTCCTGGTCGAGGCACCGGGCTCGATCACGCGAGTGCTCCCAAAACCGTTCCTCGCCCTACAAACAATCACTGTCTCACTCACGGAAAAAATCCCCGACACGCGACCGTCGGTCCTTGTCCAGAAGACGTTCCAGGTCACCGACCAGCCGGCGCAACCAGCGAATCTCCCCCGCCCGGCAGCACCAGTCTCGCAGGAGCAAGAAGAAGTCACTTTCACGGAAAAACAGATCAAGAACGAGATCTTGGTCTCGTTCCCGATCAAGGTCGCCGCGCGTACGCTCTCGCTCTCGCGTGAAATCCCGGTCGCGATCTCGGTTGAGAATGAGATCGAGGTCGAAATCTAGGACGAGTTCAAAGTCGCCCTCAAAAACCAGGTCAAGATCTCGCGGGGCCAAGAAGAAAGAGAAACTCAGAAAGCAAAAGTCCCCGTCTGCCTCTCACTCGAGAAGGCGCAAGCGGTCCCGGAGCCGGAGCAAGTCGCCTTCCAAGAAGACGCCCAAGTCCTTGAGGACCAAACGGCGCGCTAAAAGAGACTCCAATGTCTCTCAGACAAATGCATGCCACTCTTTCATCACGCGGTCAAGATCTCGCGAGCGTTCTTACTCTCACGCGAGAAACTGGAACAAAATCAGCGACAAGGACATGGATCACAGTCCGTTTGACGTCAGGGGGGAGAAAGACCAGCAGGTTTCAGGGAACGCTGGAGTTTCTTGGAGCGCTCAGTGGACTCCTTCCTGGTCTAGGTCAAGGTCCAGGACCCCTCTTGCCGTAAACAAGCAGCGCGACGACCACATGATGCAGTCGAGAAACTGGTCACCGACCTCCAGCTCCATCGGCGACATGATAGCCGCCCAGTCGATTAATCTGCCGCCTTCATCGCCGCCTTCTCAATCTTCGTTGCTCGCATCTATGAGCAACGCTCTTGGGAATATAAATGGCGCTAATCCCTCAGCTCCTACCCAGCTGGACAATCATGTCTCGCCGAAAAACCTGACGGTGATTCTCCGCAACAAAGACGCTACCAAGAGCAAGAAGAAGAAGGATAAGCGCTCGAAAGATAAGAAAAAATCTCGCGACGCGGATCGCCGGAAAGGAGCAAGTAAGCGGAATCGCACTCCTCCACCTTCTAAGGAAGTATTCGCTAGTGGTGATAACATTCTGGTCAGTGTTTGTTTCAATAATGACACCGCTGTGGGACAGTCTAACAATATGATGAATCTGACAGACACCTTGCCGTTGCTGACGACCACCAAACGACGCCGTCGCGAGCCTGTACAAGAGGAGCCCGCTCCTCCGGCGAAGAAACCAAAGAAAGACAAGTCCAAGGAGAAAAAATCACGGCCCTCTCCCAAGGTCAGCAAGCGGGACAAGAAACGCAAGTCTAAGGCTGCTGAAATCGCCGCGACGAAGAAACCTGTCGCTGTTATTGATCTCGACCAATCTCCGTTCCGCGAGCAGACACTTTCGCCTCAAGATGTTATTGTTTTGAGCGATGATGACAATGTTGGTAATAATGATGGTAATAATTTGAACAATGGTAATAATGGTAACAATGTTGGCAATGAAGAGAGAGGAAATATCAATGCTATGAACAGCAGTCATGATAATACTATCAATACCAGCAATAACAGCGAGCACAATATTATTTCTATTGATAATAATAGCAGCGGGGTTAATAATCAAAACAATGACGGGTACGATGACGATGATGATGATGATGACCGTGACAGAGAAGATAATTCTCTGTTTATGTTTGCTAATCAGCAGCAAGATGGAGACAATCAGGGCAAGGGAGATGACAAGGTGATGCAGCAGGAGCATCAGCTCAAATTGCTCCAGCAAAAGCGTCTCAAATTGTCCGAGCACGAGCAGTTTATGATCCAGGGTCCCAAGACGCCTCCGGAGCCTCAGATTAAGTTTTCTATCAGCAAGCAGCAGAGCAATCTTAGGTCCATGATAATGCACCCGCTCTTTAACAGAGATCGGGATGATGAATTGGAGATGGTAGAGCAGCTTAATGCGAACGCTTCGAGAGGAAAAGAAGGACAGGTTCAGAATGAAATCTTCGATGAGAATGACAGCTCGGAGATCAACAGGCTGGGTCAGGACCAAGCTGCGGACAAAAATATAGAGGATGAGGAAGATTTAGGAAACGAGGGCAAGAAGGGAGATGGTCAGGTGGTGGATGATGACGACGGCGAGCAGGATGACGAAGAGGGAGAGGATGAAGAAGAAGACAGGGGCGATGAAGAAGAACAAAAGGGGGAGAAAGATAGAATGGATGACTCCAAGAAACAGGACAAGGATAAAAGGGATGATGAGGACAAGAGCGACAAGAAGGCTAAAAATGATGCTAAGAATTCAGAGGTTATAGATTTGTGTAAAATAGGACCAAACACGCCGCCAGAGCCTCCAAATTCTCCGCTGACTTCCCCGGATGTCTACGACCCGTTTGACCCGACCAAGTCCAGGTCACCCACGCCCAGTATCATTGAGGAACCCCACCTGCCTAGTGAGCAGAAGCATCCGGGCAAAAGCTCTGATTTGAATACTAATAATGAAAAGCCGGAGAGTGACAAGCCGAAGGTGATTTCCATGGTGACTATCAAGCGAGCCTCGCCTGAGAAAGCAGCAGCTCCCACGACGAAGCCGCTGGATATTAGAATAGAAAACAAGTCGCTGGACCACCTCAATCAAAACTCTGGTGGCAATCTCAGCTGCTTCACCACCATCAACCCGGTGCTGGCAACTGTCGCTGCTGCTGTCCAACGCAGTGGGATCTTCAACAACCCGGGCAACTACAGCATTACGCAGAGGAATATCAACAGACTCTCTCCCAGCAGCCAGTTGAAGCAGCGGGGCAACGAACGGCCTCAACTGACGAATCTGTTTACTGGAAAAAATTTGGGAGCTAATTCGAGGCTCAACAAGGCCATGGAGAACAGGAATAGTTCGATGCTGACGAACAATGGTGGAGATCTGGAGGGTAATGATGCTACTATTGACACTTCCTCGCCGTACTCTCCGGGGTCGAGTCTTAGTGATGGGATTTTCGACCCTCCTAGTCCTGCTAAAAATCACAGCCCTCAAAGATCTCAATTACCTTCTCTTAGCAACTTGTCGAATATTAATAAGAATTCTGGGAACAATGTAGCGAAGAGCAAGAAGGATCTCTTTGATTCGCTGTTCGATTCGTCGCCGGTTGTTAAAATGAACTCCAAGCTGAGGAATCTCAATAAAAAGTCTCCGGATAAGAGGAAGAAGAGTGGAAACTCCAAAATTGGCGTCAGGATGGATGAAAATCAGTTGCAGATTCTTGATGATCTACCCAGCTCTGCGGTTGAGATGCAAGTCAAGGATAAATTCTTGAAGAAACTTAATCGACAGGAACGCGTTGTTGAGGAAGTTAAGTTGGTGTTGAAGCCACATTATACCAAGAAACATATTACCAAGGAAGAATATAAAGATATTATGAGGAAAGCTGTACCCAAGGTTAGTTTCTTCATTTTTTTTTTTTTTTTTTTTTTTAAAGAAATTTTGCCTGAAATTATTATTATTATTATTATTATTTTTTAGATTTGCCACAACAAGTCTGGAGAAATTAATCCTAAAAAGATTGCTCAACTGGTAGAGGCTTATGTTAAAAGGTGTCGAAGTAGCAAACGCAAATTGTTACCTGAAGCAAAACCATCAGCGACGACAACTGCTGCAACAAATAAAAATTTACGATTATCGTAAGTATTTTTTTTTTTCTTTTTGTGATTTGATTAATTATAAATATTAATTTAATAAAATAATACAATGTTACAGAAAAACTTCTTGGAGTTGATCAACAATTGTAAACATATAAACTAACAAAATGGTTTAAAAGTCAGTACAACTGATAAAGTGTATATCAGATAGGAAGACAAAAATTAATTGTCATTAATGGAGCAATCGTTTTAGACCTATGTAAATACTTAATTAATTAATTGATTGTATGTATTAAAGCGCAATATTTGTATTTATCTTTGAATATAGCCTATAATACGCCACTGTTTAACACTGAATATCCGTATTATTGCTACATTTTACTGTGTAGGAAACAAAATCTTATATTATATAGTTATTAATTAGTATTTATCGTAAAGTTATGAGGTGAATAAACAGTAAAAAAATTAATAAACATTTTAATAGTTTTAAATTATTGATATTTTACCACTATCTTTAAATAAACTGTTTTAATATTTAAATTATAATCCAGTATTATTTTATAAAACTTTAATGCTCATAATTTTTTTTTGTTTATAAATAAATGTCATATAATCAACCTATGCTTCTGTAATAATTATAAATAATAACTTACGTTTTTTAAGATATTTATGTTCGTCTAATGTTAAGTTATTTTTTACCACTATTTTATTAAGACTTATTATTATATTTTATTGTTAATTACGAATTGACATTTTACGTACTCAGAAAAATAAATTACATCCTTCATTTTATTTTATATTATTTTATTTATGAAAAAAATATCTTGTATTTTTATTTTTTAGTAAAGTTTCTGATACTTTTTTTTTATTTTTATAAATTTAACCGATTGAATTGTCATTGAAAAAAAATAACTTGTGTTACAATCAAATTGACAGTTCAACGAAAAGAAATTTTATAGATTAGATAAAGATGCCTGCGCCTTCTGCTGTCAAAAATTAGAACTAGTTTAAATTTAAATTTAATTTATCAACAACAGATACCGGTAGATGTCATTACAATTAAGGAAAAAAAATGGCCGTTTCTAGCTTCTGGACAACGTGTCGAGCAAGTTGTAGGCCGTATTGTAATAAAACTTTAAAAATTAAATCACTGTGTTAAAAAGTAATTAAAAAATGACTTTGACGGACGACAAAGTCGAGGAGCCGGTGGTTGAAACAGAAGTTCATTTTACAGCACCAGCTATCCAGAACAACCCTGATGGATGGGGACCTTGTGAGCTGCCGGATCAGTTCCGCGACATTCCATATCAGCCATTTTCTAAAGGTGACAGATTAGGAAAAGTAAGTTTTGAATTTTCATTTTCATTCATTCATTATTTTCGTAAAAATTATTCAGAGCTATTGAATTAATTTATTTTTATTTTTGCTAGATTTCTGACTGGACCGGCGTTGCTTTCCAGGATAAAAAATTCACTAGTATGTATTTAATTCATAACCTAAAATTATATGCTGCTGTTAGCAGATATTTGACAATTTTCCAAATTTTTTGAACAAAAATCAATAATGATAAAAATATTTTTTAAAATTTTTACATGTAGAATTTTATGACACCGAAGTTGACAGACATAAAAAATTTTTTTAGAATTTTACAGTAGTTGAATTATTATTAAAAAAAATTAATTAAAACGTTTCACATGTGAAAATTAATAAAAATTACAAGTGAAAATTTTTTGAAGCTTTTTTTTTTATTGTAATTGATTTGTTGAAAAAATTTTTAAAATTGACAGTTGATGGCTAAGCTAACTTCAGTATGATAGAAGCAATATTAAATTTTTTAATTATAGTTTGATTATTAAAAGATCCAAAAAATTTTTAGATATCAGCTAAATCATAATTATAAAATTATCTATCAATTAAAATAAATTCTACTTAAATAATAATTAAATGAAAATTAAGTTAGCCGACATCTAAAAATTTTTAGAATTTTTTTTTATTGAGAAATGATTTAAAAAAAAAAAAAATAAAAGAAACAATTTTACATGTAGACTAGAATTTGAATTTGCGCGCACCTAAATATAGAGTTTGCATATATTTTCATGCTTATGATATATTCGACCAATCACATCACGAATAAATTGATACCACATACATTTCATCTTAATTTTATATCAAAAAAAGGAAAGGATAATTTTAAAAATTACACATGCAATTTTTAAAAAATTTTTTTTTCTTATAATTTATTTATTAAAAAAAAATCAAAATATTAAAAACGTCGTCTAACTTTATTATTATCATAATTAATAATAAAATAATTCCAGATAAATACCAGTCCCAATTTGGCTCTGGAAGTCAGTATGCATACTACCACGACGAAGATGAGTCGACCTTCCACCTGGTGGACACGACTCGCGTGCAAAAGCCACCATACCAGCGTGGTCGTTTCAACAAGAACCAACGCAACCTTCGAGGCCGTGGCGGCCAGCGCGGTGGAATGAACGCCCTGCAACAGCTGGGTAAGCTGAAGCTGCGCGAACGCGAGCGTAAAGGCCAGACCAAGCGTTGGGGTCGCAACAACAAAAACAACCCACCGAATAAAAACCGTGACGCTTCTGTAACTGTGCGTCCTGACTGGTCGACCATCGAGGAGATGGACTTCCCTCGCTTAGGAAAGCTCAGCTTGCCGAACATCAAGGACGGCGAAGACATTTTGTGCTGCGGGTCTCTTGAATACTACGATAAAACTTATGATCGAGTTAATGTAAAGAATGAGAAGCCGCTGCAGCGTGTTGATAGAATTTTCCATACTGTCACCACCACTGACGATCCGGTGATCCGTAAATTGTCCAAGACCGAAGGAACAGTTTTCGCTACTGACGCCATCCTGGCGACAATTATGTGTTGCACCAGGAGTAATTACAGTTGGGATATTGTCATTGAAAAAATCGGAGATAAACTTTTCTTTGACAAGAGAGACAATACAGAGTTTGACTTGCTGACTGTGAATGAGACCAGCGTCGAGCCACCCCAGGATGATGGAAATTCTCTGAATTCTCCGCGTAATTTGGCGCTCGAGGCGACTTTCATTAATCACAACTTCTCCCAGCAGGTTCTTAAATCCAGCGAACCCCGTTACAAGTTTGACGAAGGTAACCCTTTCATTTCCG
Organism: Cotesia typhae; assembly: GCF_013202065.1. NCBI lineage: Eukaryota > Metazoa > Arthropoda > Insecta > Hymenoptera > Braconidae > Cotesia > Cotesia typhae. The sequence continues at coordinate 836,607 of NW_027423712.1, forward strand.
AAGAGGAGGAAGGCGATGTAGCCTCCGTTGCTTACCGGTACCGCAAGTGGGATCTGAACAACGGCATCACTCTGGTTTGTCGTTGCGAGCATGATGCTGTCTTACAAGGTCCCAATGGAGAGACCCAATTCTTGACCATCAAAGCTCTTAACGAGTGGGACTCTAAACTAGCTAACGGAGTTGAGTGGCGTCAAAAATTAGACACTCAAAGAGGAGCTGTTCTTGCTAACGAGCTGAGGAACAACGCATGCAAACTTGCTAAGTGGACTGTTCAGGCTCTTCTTGCTGGGTCTGATCAAATTAAGTTTGGATATGTCTCTCGTGCCAGCGTTCGCGACTCTTCCAAACATGTCATCTTGGGAACTCAGCAGTACAAGCCTATTGAGTTCGCAAGGCAGATTAATTTGAACATGGACAATGCTTGGGGAATCTTGCGTTGTATTATTGATATCTGTTTGAAACAGAAGGACGGAAAGTATTTGATCATGAAGGATCCCAACAAGCCTATGATTCGGTTGTATGATATTCCGGATAATACTTTTGAAAGCGAGGATGAGGAGGAAGAGGATGAAGATGAAATGGTCAACGATGCGTTCCAGAATTAAATCAGATTCACAATTTTGTATTTAAATTTTATTGTTTTATTTGGCTTATATATACTATCAACTATATATATTGTGCGAACTACAGTAACTTTTAGTTTGAATTAATAAATGATTCAACTGGAAAATTTTTTGTATTATTTTTTTTGCAATTAAATCATTTTTTTCAATAATAACTTTATATTTAATTTTTATAATTATAAGTATACGAACTTATTTTTTAATAAATAATTAGAGTAAGAAAAATTTATTTAAAAAATTTCATCTTTAGTAGTTCAAAAAAAACAAACAATTTTTTAGACACAATGAATTTTTCAATAAAATTGAAGAATTACAATAAATTAAAATTATAGTATATTACACCCCTTGGGAAGAAAATAAGAAAAGCCTCAGATCACATGTAATTGTTGACCGAGGCGGAGCCGAGCTGTTGTGCGACTATTCTTTACATTATAAAATGTTACTTATAATTTTACGTGTTATTTTTCAAATCTTCTGTGTGGAATTTTTTTGTAAAAATTTTTTCAACAAAAAAAATAATGAAAATTAATTTTGCAGATATTTGATAATTTTTAGAATTTTTGTTAACAAATAAATTATGAGAAAAAAAAATAAGAAAAAAAAATTGACATCTAGAAATTAAAAAAAATTAAAAATACAATTTTTTAGAATAAATTTAATTGTTAAATAAAATTAAAAATTGGTCAGATGACACCTAACTTAAATGTCATAAAAAAATACTAAAAATTTTCATAAACAATTTTGTTTTTTATAATTTAATTGTCAAATAATTGGACTGATAAAATTCTAAATTTAAAATATCGCGGCAAATTAAAAACTACTGCGCATAACAATCTGCGCATGTTGGGAGTATAAGTAATTAATATATTGTATGCTCGAATAAAAGTATAGCTATATATGATCATAATAGTGTGTATACATTACTTGACATACATGTTTATATATGTTTTCAGCAGCAAATGGCCGACGACTGGACTCGAAACATTGTTTGCCGGTGAGAAATTACAATAATTAATAATTAAATTACTATGACACTTTTATTTAATAATTAATATATAATAATATAAATCTGACTGTTTAAGTTACTACAAAAATGGCCTGTGTCGAGAGGGTGATAACTGCCGGTATCTACATACAAGTCAGCAGTCTGGTGAGCAAGATGAAATGACTGATGTGAGTGAGTCGAACAACAACACCAACACCACCGAGCAAGGGGCTTCTCAGGTTCCTTGTCGTTTTTTCAAATGGGGAACCTGCAAATTCGGTAACCGCTGTCGTTATGGCCACGCATCCTCCACCAGCCCTGGAATGTCAGCAGTTCATTCTGATGCCAGCCAGGACATTGACTCATTATTAAGTTCAACCTCGTCTGCTGCAGCATCTTCTCTTACAGACGCTGCTCACTCATCCTCATCCTTTTCGTAAGTCATTTTAATTTTTTTTATTGAAAAAATTGTTACAAAAAAATTTTTATAATTTTCATTTGTAAAAAATTATAAGTTCAATTTTTAAAAAGTGTTTTTTAGTTTTAATTTAATAAAAAAAAATAAATAAATAAAAACGTCGACTAACTTTAGTATTATAAATTTGAATTCTTAAATTTGTAAATTATTTTTATGACACTAAAGTTAGCAATTATTTTATTATTTAAAGTCATAATTAATTTTCATATTTTTTTTATGAAATGACAAAATTTTTTAAATTTAGGAATACAAATAATTATGAACCAACTGAGTGGGTCAAAGCGCCAGTTTTCATACCAAACATCTTGGCTAGTATGAATTGTAACCTGGAAGATGGAGATGACAGCAACGTTGATATGTCGTCGATCAAAACAACCAAGCCAGAATCTTACGCCAGAGCGGTTAATAATACTGGGCAAACTCTAAACCCAGCGTCGGAACCTCTTTGTCCTTATGCAGAATCAAGTGGAGTATGTAAAATACTTGAGTGTCCTTACTTACATGGAGACATTTGTGATCTTTGTGGTAGTGCTGCCCTTCATCCCTTCAACAAAGAACGTCGACAGCAACATACAAGCGTAAGTTTTTATTTTTATAAATTTATTAATTATTTACAAAAATACAATTGGTTGACTTTTGAAATTTTTAGAATTTTTTTTTAATTTATTTAAAAAAAAAAAAATTTACACGAAATTTTTAAAAATTAAAAAATGCAATTTTTTTTTAAACATTTTATTATAATTTAATTAATGACATAAAATTTTTAAACGTCTGCTAATTTTAGTATAATTTATTATTTTTGAGGGAAAAAAATTTTTTTTTTTAAATTGAATTAAAATTTTTTTAAAATTTTTGCATGTCAATTTTTTTTTGCCATAACTTAATTGTAACAAAAATTTAATTTTTATTAAATCCAAAGGCGTGTATAAAACAACATGAGGCTGATATGGAGGAGTCATTTGCTATCCAGCGTAGCCGCAGCAAAGCCTGCGGAGTTTGTTTCGAAGTGATAATGGAAAAAACGTCACGTGAGCAGAGGAGATTCGGTATCTTACCGAACTGCAATCACTGTTTTTGTCTGAGCTGCATTAGAAAATGGCGACAGGCTAAGCAGTTTGATAACAAAATCATACGCTCGTGCCCGGAATGCCGGATTTCATCAGACTTTGTTTGTCCCAGTATCTACTGGGTGGACACTAAAGAAGAAAAGGAGAAACTTATTGTCGAGTATAAAGGAGCGCTGAGGTAATTATGTTTTTTGCAATGTTACATGCAAGACCTTCATTTATGAAGTATATTCAATGTCTTGGCAAATTTGCATCTATTTATAATTTTAATTTCATTGGTTGGAACTCAGAGATAAATATTAATAGGATTAAAATAGTAATAGGTATTAATAAATTGATGAAAATTAATTTTTTTTTTTTTTTTTTCCCCTAATAGTCAGAAGGATTGCAAATACTTTAATAAGGGCCAAGGAAAATGTCCCTTTGGCAATAAATGCTTTTATCTTCATGCCTTACCTGATGGAACTAAAGCTGATGTTGGTCCACCAGCACGTCAAGCTTCTCATTCTAGCGGTGAAATTGATTTCCTTCAGGTATTTTTTTTATACTGAAATTGAGAGATATTTGATAATTTTTTTACAAAACAAATTAAAAAACTGTCAAATGTCTAATAATTTCAACATTATTTTTCTTCTTAATATTAAAATATTATTTAAATAAAAAAAAAAAAATAATCATTTAATGCCTATATTTTAGCAATTAATATTGTGGAATTTTCTGGAAGAAAGAGACAACCGTTGGATTTACATGGATGATCATGACGAGGTTGTCGTTTTATTCTCAGATTCTGAAGATTCCGTCTGGTAAAAACCTTTTCGTCCTTATGTGATTAATTAATTAATAATTAATAATAATTAAGTAATAATTAATAATTATAAAAATAATACTAAAAATATTTTCAAGAATTGTTTTGTGATATTTATATAAAAAAAAATTTCTTTTTGTTTTTTCATATAGATTTCCAAGACAAGTTACAATTCATTAATCGTGGCTTTATAAGTGTTTTACAATTATACTTAGATAAATATTATTCTTTTTTGGTAATCCACTAAAAAGATAATAATTAATCTGATAGTAAAAAAAAATATAAAGGTTATCGGGTAAACAAAATAAAAATAAAACAATAAATGTGTTATTGCTAAAGTGCGTTAATTACGAGTGTAATGTACAATAGTTTAATAGTGAAAACATTGTTATTATTATTATAATTGATATTCATAATTAATTTAAATTTAAAACGGTATCTCTATGTTGGCATATAAATAAGTACTAAGCAAATACTTGTTGAGGTGATTTAAATTTTCTTCTGCTCACTCATTATACTTCTATTATTTTTTACACTAAATATTTTTTTTTTCATACATTATATTTTGTAATTGTTAAACTTAGTTTTAAATGATTGATTAGAAGAAAAAAAAAAGATAATTAAAATTATATCCTACTAAAAAAAAACAGTTGTTGTTATTTCTTGGCAGTATATTTTTTATTACTTGTAAAAAATCATATATATATATATATATATATATATATATATATATATATATATATATATATATATATATATAATTATGTGTAACATAATAAGCAGTGATAGTAAAAAATCATTTTTATTACCTTATTATAATAATTATGAATTAATTTTTTTATTTAAAATTAATCATTCGAAAAATAAAATTTATCACTCGGGCTAATAATCACTCGATATTATAATGAAAAAAATATAAATTAAAGTTTTATAATCAATATTAATTATTATAATAAAAGTAAATTAACTGTATAAATATCTATACAACAGTAGAGTCTTTAGATGACGGCTGTTGAGATGGTTGTACATTGCTGCAGTCTTTATTGTCACTCTCATTGCCTCTGTTTGATGAATATTTATAAAACCCAAATGAAAAAAATGAAAAAATAAATAAAAACAAATTAAAAAAAGCATTTTTAGCAAATAATAAAATAAAATAAATAAAATCAAAAATATACCTTCGGGCAATGTGGGACTGACAGGGTAAAATTGGTTGAGCTGAATTGCTAATTCTCGATTGCACGAGAGGCACGTGGGGTGTTGAAATTCTCTGCCGATTGAATCCCATATTATTATTTTCGACATTTTCGTTATCAATACCATTAATATTATTATTATTACTACAATTAATATTATTATTATTATTATTTATATTCTTAGGGTGAGTATTAGTCCCCGGTTCAATTTTTTTCCTGAACTTGGTGGAGTATTTATAAAAGTCCGACATCTCAAAGGGCTTTGTGACTTCTTTGTAGGGCTGATACTTTCCGGGGTGAATAATAGTCCTTCCGTCTGGAGTTAATTTATTGTCCGGGGACACAAAGTTCGAGGGTTCAAAGGCGACCGTGACGTCGCCGTTTATTGATTTATTGCTAGACAGGCGGGTGTTTGATTCAGCGGGAATTTCAAGGTTCTTGAGAGTCTGGGACAAGGTGGCGGGAGGTTTCGAGTAGTCCAAGTCAATGGAGGTCTCATACCACTCTTTTTCACTATCGCGGTACGAGCTGCGGGTATCTGGGCTACCCTCGACAATGCTGTGAAAGACGGAGCCTGCCGTCGGGGAGGGTAGAGTAATCGCAGCAGTGGTCTCCACCACGGGAGTGATAGACTTATTGTCTTCCTGATGCCAAGTCTCAACACTACCTAGCGACTGCGTCCTTAAGAGGGTGCGTGACTGTGACAAGTTAAGCCGTTCGGGTCTTGCTGGCCCCTTGCTACCCAAATATTTAGGATTGTTTTGACTACTAGTGAACCCAGTTACATTGCTTTGCTTCACAAACTTGGTCTGGACTGGCTTGATCCCTCCAGCAGGCCCCAGAGTCATCAAGCCCTCGGGTGCGTTCGCCTGGTAATTAATATTAGCTGCATATTTCCGGCGATCAATGCTCCCAAACCTGTCCGGGTGCTGCTGATGCTGCTGCTGCGGCTGCTGATATTCCGGACCCGGCCAGAGTATCTCGTCTCCATTGATCACCCAGCTATCAGCAGAGCTTGCAAATTCTTGGCGGCGAGAAATAGGCGGCATGCTTTGGTGATTATTCCGCTTAATTATTTTATCTTGCATTGAATTTCGCTCGTGCAAAACCGGAGGAACTTGCTCAAAATTGTCATTTGAAGAAACATGAACGAATGGATCTGACGGGTAGTAGGGCAACCGCGAACGGTACTGATTTGTCGTCAGCTCAAATTTACCAGTGGTCTCGATATTCGCGCCGACTGACTGGGAGGAGGGTAAAATCTCGCTGATATTAGGTGACAACTGGCTCTGGTGATAGTAATGATGATACCTAGGAGAAGGTTGCTTGTAATTGGTTGATAGCTGTCGCTGGTTATAGTAAGGCACCTCGCTCTGTCGCTTTTGCTCCCGCGGCCACAAATTTGGAGTGTTGTCTTCTTTGTTGGAGATCATACGGTAACTCCGCTCAGATAATTGGGGGTGCTTGTGGTGAAGAGATATTTCGTCAGAGTCGTGGGAGTACGTAGACACGCGGTGCTGCTGATTTCCTAGGATATAAATGTCTGAGTTTTCATTCAAATCATGAATACCGTCGCTTCGAGAACTTTTACTGCTTCCACCTCCTAATACTGAACCTTCATTCATCCACTCACTCTTGTCATTTTTAATGTGATTCTGATCGTGAACTGACGTAAGCGACGACTCATCAGGACTAATTACTTTTGATGACTTATCGTAACTTAGTTGCGGGTTTAATATTTTATCTGCAATAAATTATTATTTTTAATTTAATATAATAATTTATTATATAATTAATTTAATAATTAATTTAACAATTTAACCTGGAGCTGCATTAAATGGCGGGCGGGGTTTTTTTGATTTATGCTTGGCGTAAGTCGAGCCAGATGGTAGAGCAGTGTCGTCGGAAAAAATAGAAGATTGCCAGGGTGTAGACTCGGCGATATTAGGCCGTCTGGGTAATTGTCCATAGCTCAGTCGGATAAAATTCAACCTTGTGTCTAGCTCCTTAATACGTCTTTGAGCTTGCTGATAAACTGATCGGTGTTTTCTGCGAACGGCTTTGCTTTCCGATGAATCACTGCAGATAGCGAACGCCGCTGTGGCAATACTTGTTTGTACTTGACGTTCCAATTCCAACGCTGATTCTTCCTATTATTAAAAATAAATTATTAATAATAAAAATATATTCTTCTTTATTTAAAATTATATAAAAACTTACAGCTTCGCTGCTCTTGAGTTTATTGATAAGATTCTGCGGATATGCAAATGAAGTTCCGACTCGCCTGCGAAAAAGCGGCGGACTTTCTCCCGGATCCAAAGGAATCTCTGGAGGTAAAATACCTGTCAGTTCGGCTTCATCGATGCACAAATTTTTTAGCTCGTTATTTTTGCGAGCTAGCTTCTCTTCCAGTGCTTCGCGACGTTGACGAAGCCATTGCAGTCGGCTTGCTGAGGCTGTATTTGTCTCTATCCTCGATTTCTGTTCACTCTCAGCCATCACTGAAAAATAAATTTATTTGTTTATTTATTTATTTATCACTCACTTACACTCTCACCGCTTATCAATTAAAAATCAATAAATAAACAATGTAAACAAATATAAACTCTTACCCATATTAGTAGCAAGTTATTAAAAAAAGCCAACTTGTAATTTATTTACAGCAAAACTGACTCCATTATTTTTTTTAAATTATTTTCATTGCAATTACTATTGTATTATGATAAATACTTATTGTTACGTGACACCAATAGTACTTTTAATAAGTATCTGGTTTGTTGTTATGCAATTACATTGCATTAAACTTATCAATGCTGAATGTGTGTATTTATAAATATTGGTGGATTTATTTAATTTTTAATCCCCATTGCTGGATTACTTTCTTGTGTTGTGTGTAAACGCCACAATCGACAATATATTTTCTGTATATACTCGAAGATCGAAGCGTGAACGCCTGTACATATTAATAGTACTCGATACTATCGGTGTTTGTATAACTGACCTTGTATAAATGTGTACGTGAGAGTACGTATATGTACAGTGTGTGACAGTCAGTGGCTGGTAGGTATGGAGGGTAGAGGTACCTCTACCCTCCATACTGGTAGGCTGGTAATTCTGAAAAATAAAAATTAAATAATAATAATAATAAACATTTCAGTATTACAATTACAATTATTGTTGTTATTGTGATTATTATTGCTATTATACGTTACAGAAGATGACAGTAGCGCGATCTAGGTTGCGGGGAAAAAATTATCCTTAAATGTTTTAGTCGTTGGTTGTGTTAATTATTGGAATTCTTTAATGTCAAATAAATATTTTTTTTTAATAAATAAAAATGTCATTAAAGTTAGCTGTCACTTTATAATTTTTTTAATTTTCTTTAACAAATAAATTATGGCAAAAAAAATTATTAAAAAAATGGACTTGAAGAAATTTTAATAAATTAAAAATGCAATTTTTTTTAAATAATTTTTTAGAACAAATTTTTTTGTTAAAGAAAATTAAAAAATTGTCAAATGACAGCTAAAAATATTAAAATAATAATTTTATTTTTCTGTTATAATTTATTTACAAAACTTCTTAAATATCTGCTAAATAAAATTTTATAAAAAAACTGTGAGTTGTCAAAATGTACAATCAGCTGATAGTAAAAAAAAAAATATTTTTAATAAATAACTTACTCATTTTGTATAAAAATCTTTGTGTAATTAATTAATTTATTAAAAAATAATCAACTTGAAATTTCAAAATTGCAATTAAAGTGATTCTACAGACACATAATTACTTGTCAACAGAATATTAGTAATATTATTAGTACCACAGAATTAAAAGATCATAGTAGCGCTATCTACAACAATATTTTTTAGTAAATCATTATAGCGCTTGTCAATAATTTTTTTTATTAAACCATTGTTAGGTATGTATATAAATATATAGATATATAAATATACGTTTAAATGTTGAGATTGTAATTGGACTGGTCAATTACAAGTCTCCTTTGTTGCAGATAATAATTGTTCTCCAAGAACACATGGTGTGTTGGTGTTTCAGGAACGTTGGAGAAAGCAAAAAAAATTCAAAATAAAACAGCGGGGAGAGGTGAAGAGAGAATCGGTGATTCTGGCGGACGGAGCTTGAAGCTGGGTGATTGGTGGATGGTGGTTGGAATAAAGCAGTTGAAATTTTATTTGTAAGCGGTTGAAACAAGAAAAATTCAGCAAAACTGACTATCGAGACAAAGGTTATTACGTGAGAATAAATTGTTTATTATTATTCGGTTTAAATATTGCAATCGGCTGTAATGTCATTTTGTTGTTGCTAATTATTGGAGTGTAATTTTTTTGGCCCAATGTTATTGATAATTCAGTGTGTGCGTACAATTATATTTTGGTGACTAATTCGTGGAATTTTTTAGGTTTTAGTAGAAACATGGAGGCTCTGATACCTGTAATAAATAAGCTTCAGGATGTTTTCAACACTATTGGAGCAGATGTCATTCAGTTGCCTCAGATTGTCGTATTGGGAACGCAGGTTAGTTTATTATTCATCCATTTAATTTAGGGTTATTAAATATCAATAAAAATCTATGTCAAGTTATTCTTATTAAATGTTAAAAAAATAATGATTTTATAAACAAAATTATTGACGCTTTTTTTTGCTTGTGTATCACATCCAGAGTTCTGGTAAGTCATCAGTCATCGAAAGCTTGGTAGGCCGTTCTTTTCTGCCCCGTGGAACTGGAATCGTAACACGACGACCCTTGGTGCTCCAATTGGTCTACTCGCCAAAAGACGATCGAGAAAATCGCAACGCTGAAAATGGGACACTTGACGTTGACGAATGGGCGACCTTTCTGCACGACAAACACAGGATCTTCAGAAATTTCGACGATGTTCGTCGTGAAATCGAAAAAGAAACCGATCGCATGGCTGGCGGGAACAAAGGAATTTGCCCCGAGCCGATTAACCTGAAAATATTCTCCCCTAAAGTCGTAAACCTGACGCTGATTGACTTGCCAGGCATCACCAAAGTTCCCGTCGGGGATCAGCCGGAGGATATCGAGTCTCAGATACGCCAGTTGGTACTTAAGTATATTTGTAATCCTAACTCTATTATTCTCGCTGTGGTCACCGCGAACACAGACATGGCCACCAGCGAGAGCTTGAAATTTAGCAAAGATGTTGACCCGGATGGAAGACGCACTCTTGCTGTTGTTACTAAGCTGGATCTTATGGATGCCGGTAATTTTAATCTTGGATTTTTATATTAATTTTTTTTATAAATAAAAAGTATAATTATTTTTAATTTTTAAAATAGGTACTGATGCCATAGAGATACTTTGCGGACGGGTTATACCAGTTAAGCTTGGTATCATAGGTGTAGTTAATAGATCCCAACAAGATATTATTAATAATAAAACTATTGAAGAGGCATTGAAAGATGAATCAATGTTTTTACAAAGAAAGTATCCGACTTTGGCTAATAGAAATGGTACTCCGTATTTAGCTAAGACTCTTAATCGTTTACTTATGCATCATATTCGTGATTGCTTACCAGAATTAAAGGTAATTTTTATTTATTTATTTAATTAGTTAAAATTTTTTATTGAAAATTAAGTTAGTTGCCATCTAAAAATTTTTAGAATTTTTTTTTTTTATTGAAAAAATGATTATAAAAAAATCAAAAAAAATTTTATTTATAAAAAACTTGAAAAACTGTAAGTGCAATTTGTTAAAAATATTTTTTTGTTCTAATTTAATTATTGGAAAAAAAAAAAAAAAAAAAAAAAAAAAAAAATTAAATACGTCTATTAACTTTAGTATTTAAAATTTTTAACATTTAAATTAAATACATTTGGTTTGTTAATTATCAGACTAATTAATGATTATAAATTAAAATTATAATCAAAATCAATTAAAAAATAATTTTTTTTAATTAAATAATTAATTTTTAAACAAATTTTCAGACCCGTGTAAATGTAATGATTTCTCAATACCAAACACTACTAAATTCCTACGGCGAAGACGTATCAGATAAGAGCCAAACGCTCTTGCGAATAATTATGAAATTTGCGAGCAGTTATTGCTCGACAATCGAAGGCACAGCACGTAACATAGAAACAACGGCGCTTTGCGGTGGAGCACGTATCTGTTATGTGTTTCATGTTTTATTCAAAGAAGCCTTGGACGGCATTCATCCGCTCGGCGGTCTCACCAAAATGGACATTCTTACTGCCATAAGAAACGCGACGGGTCCAAGACCGGCGTTGTTTGTACCTGAAGTCTCCTTTGAGTTGCTAGTCAAGAGGCAAATCCGCCGCTTGGAGGATCCGTCGCTGAGATGTGTTGAACTGGTCCACAGAGAAATGCAAGAGATTGTCCAGCACTGTGGTACTGAAGTTCATCATGAAATGCTGCGTTTTCCCAAGCTGTACGAACGCATTGTTGATACTGTAACTCAATTGTTGCGTAAACGGTTACCTACTACTAATTCAATGGTAAAAATTTGATTTAAAACATTTTAACAATTAATTATTGTTTAATTTAATTTTTTGTTAATTTTTCAGGTGAAAAATCTCGTTGCTATTGAATTGGCTTATATTAATACAAAACATCCGGATTTTAACAAAGAAGCGGCTTTAGTTTCTTCATTATTAAAATCGACAGACATTGATAGTATGAAGCATAGTCGTAAAAATGGAACACTTGCCAACGCTTCTAATACTTCTGTAACACCTGTTGGCATGGTAATTTTTTTTTTTTTTTTTTTTAAATTAATTGAATGACACTGAAATCAACAGATGAAAATTAAATTAGCCGACATCTAAAAATTTTTAGAATTTTTTGAAAAAATTATTAAAATTAAAACAAAATATTTATTTGTAAAAAACTACAAGTACAATTTTTAAAAAATACTAGAAAATCGAACGCGCTTTTTTTTATTTATTTATTAGTCGCATCAACTTTTAAATAAAGGATTTTTTAGATTTTTATAACAATTAAATTATAATGAAAAGATTTTAGATGTTAAATCTAGAAATTTAAAATGAAAAAAAAAATTATAAATGTGAATTTAAAAAAAAAAAAATTTTTTTATCATAATTAAATTGCCAAAAATTATCAGATGTCCGCTAATCAATTGAATAATTAACTATAAATTCTTAAAATTAAAACAGAATAAAATGGTAAACAATAAAGAAGACTTATTGGGCATTGTGGAGCAGAGTAACAAAGAGCAAAGTCAAAATCACTGGTTGCTGAGTAATTTACTTCCTCAAGGCAGAACAGACTCATCCAGTACAACTGAAAATTCTCCCGTGAGAACTCGCGACGGTGCTAAATCCCCCGCATCTATTCAAGGTAGTGATGTAATGAACAATGTCGAGGATTGGCAGCAGAAAAATTCAGCACAACAGAAAACTGTTAATCTGCTTTCCGAAGTACCCTCTCAAACGAATAATAATCGTAAACTTAGCGAACGAGAACAAAGAGACTGCGATGTAATTGGTAATTGAATTTTATGATTTATTTATATATTTTTATTTTGTTTTAATTTTAATTGTCAAAGCTAATAAATTGGTTTATCATTAACGTTTGCAGAGAGACTCATCAAGTCGTATTTCTACATTGTCCGCAAGTCTATTCAGGACAGTGTACCAAAGGCTGTTATGCATTTTCTTGTTAATTTTGTTAAAGACAATTTACAAAGCGAGTTAGTAACGCACTTATACAAAGCAGATCAAGCTGAAGCATTATTAAATGAAAGCGAACACATTGCCGTTAGACGTAAAGAAACTAGTGATATGCTAGAGGTATTTATAATTATTATAAAATAATTTTTATTTTTATTAAAAATATTTAATATAATTTTTTTTTTTTTTAATTACAGGCATTGACACAAGCAGGCAATATAATTAGTGAAATCCGTGAAACGCACATGTGGTAATAATGAAGTTTAAGATAAATATAAAATGTGCTAAGGGAGTTCTCTTTCTGCTACTTGCTGTGCTAGTGTCAAAGAATAGATGTAATCGTGTGAAAAAAATTACATTTATTATTATTACTTTTAATTATAATTACAATTGTTATCATTACTTTTATTTAATATCATTTACGTCGTAACTAAGTAACACGATTAATTTATCAATCAACACAGTGTATCAATTTTTATTTCACAATAAAAAAATATCTACGTAAATTTTTCACAGTATTTGTTTTTTTTTTATTTATTTATTTAATTAATTTATATGTCAAAGCAATAAGCCTAATGGCAAGTACAAAAAATGTAACAGTTTTATTGTCACTTGACAATTTTTTAATTTTTTTTAACAGATAAATTTTCTCTAAAAAATTGCATTAGTAGTTTTTAAAAATTTTTAAATGTCAATTTTTTTATAAATTATTTTTTGTCAGAATTTATTTGTTAAAAAAATTCTTAAAATTATCAACTATCTGCTCAGTTAATATTCATCTAAATTTAATGTCATTAATTTATAATAGTGAAGTTAGCCGTCAGCTGTCAATTTAAAAAATTTTAATAACAAATCAATTGCAATAAAAAAATTCTTCTAAAAATTTTCACTTGTAATTTTTATTAGTTTTAACATGTGAAATTTTTTAATAAAATTTTTTTTATAATAATTGCATTCTTATAAAATTTCAAAATAATTTTTAATGGCTGCCAACTTCAGTGTTATGTTAATTTTCATTAATAATTTATGTAAATTAATTTGTCAAGAAAGAAAAAAAAATTAAAAATGTCGGCTAACTTTTTTATTAATTAAAAAAAAAAATTTATTTATAGAAACTGACATTATCGGCGGGATCGAGCCAGTCAGTTCACTGACAGGAGGACAGTGGCGCGGATGTCTCGTGCAGTTATTTATATATGACTGTAAATTAGTAGGGGAAAAAATTATGACTTCCTTGAAAGCAATCCAACTCTGTCAAAATAATTAAAAAAAATAGTAAATTCCTAAAAACATTCAATTATTAATTAATATTATTATTATTATTGTAGTTATAAATTTAATTAGTGATATTTATTTCAAATGTGAGTATTGAAAAGCTGCTGAGTGTAATTTTTAATTGTTTTTTGTACTATTTACTCATAGCAATAGTAACAATAACAATAATTGTCCTGTTCTGAACAAAATAGTGCATGTCTGTAATATAAATAATGCATCACGAGTGTATTGAAATTGTTGACAGTAAGACGGCTGTGTAATTAAATTACACAATTTTGACAGCTGTAATTTTTTTTAACTCCAACTATTGTAAATACTATCTAACACAATTGTAACAATAATTTAATGATTTTAAATATTTAAAGTGAATGTTAGTTTAATTGAGGTTTATTAAAATTCACTGATTTAATTTATTAAAATAAATAAAAATGTTGAATCGATTTAAATCGGCGTTGATGAATGCTGTCGGTGGGACTGAACTTGGTTTACAGTATAATCATGATTCAGATGGTGAACTACCCAAAGATTATGTTAATTCAAATGTCGTTGAAATTGAAGCTAAGCCTTACAGCAGGCCTAGTTTTTTAGGATTGACCACCGAAGAGACTCAGGTATTTATTTATTTTTTTGACAGACATTAGAAATTTTTTTTTTTTAATAATTTTTAACAATTAAATTATTGTAAAAAAAAATAATTCGATAAAAATATTCCACGTGTGAAAATTCAATGAAAATTAAATGACATTAAAGTTAGCAGCCACTTGATAATTTTTTATGAAAATAAACTTAGCAGATATTTAACAATTTTTAGAATTTTTTTTAACAAATAAATTATGGCAAAAAAAATTACGAAAAAAATTGACATTTAAAACTTTTTAAAAATTAAAAATCCAATTTTTTAAAAATCATTTTTTTAGTATTAATTTTTTTTTGTTAAATAAAATTTAAAAATTCTCTAGTGACTGCTAACTTTAATGTCATTAATTTCTTAATTTTATTTAATACTTAAATCTTTTCTGAAAAACTATTTTTAAAAAATTGCATTTATAATTTTTTAAAATTTCTAAATGTCAATTTTTTTTCTCATTTATTTTAGCCATAATTTATTTGTTAAAAAATTCTAAAAATTAATAAATAGCTGCTTAATTAATTCTCATGAAAATTAACTTAGCAGATAGCTGATGATTTTAAGAATTTTTGTAATAAATAAATTATGACAAAAAAAAAATTTATTTGCTAAAAAAAATTTAAAAATTGTCAATATTATTTTTTTTAATTTATTAATTATTTTTTAATTGGTAAAAATATATTGCTTGTTTAGGTGAGTGCTGACCACAAAGTAAGACCCATAATAGTACCCAGAGACTTGAGCCGCCTGCCATGGTGTGCTGGGTACGCAGAGTGTATAAACGCTGGCAAGAGCATGTGGAACGAAGACCAAGCAGCTGCCACCAGAGGCGACTTAGTTTTACCTGATACCGATTTTAACGATATTACCTTGCCTTATGTAATGTTTTCGATGTTTGATGGACATGCTGGTTATCAGGTGGCTTTAACAGCTAGATTACATCTTCACAGAATTATTCTTGTGAGTATCAAAGGTGATTTAGAAAATCACTTAAATGATAACATGACAGTTCTAGGAAATAAATTCTTTATCACAATAATAATTGTTAATTAATAAATTGCATAAATAATTTTAATAAAATAATAAATTAATTCAGAAGTTAAATAATTAATGTAATGTTTTTTTTTTTTTTTTAAGAATAAATTACAAGCGATACCAGGTAATATTCTAATGAATAAAAATGAAGAAAGTACAATAACAGGACAGCAGCTAGTTGTTGGTGCTATTGAAATGGCTTACAGAGAAATGGATCAATTAGTTGAATATCTAGCTCTTAACGGCGGGGGTGGCTGTACGGCAATTACTGTATTATTTTTAAACGGCGTACTTTACGCAGCTGGTGCTGGAGATTCGAGGTATTAATTACAAATTTAGATAATTAGTTAAATAATTTAATATAAAAATTATTTATTGTTTATTCAACAGAGCAGTATTGGTTTACGGAGATGACCAACGCGCGTTGACAAACGACCATACGCCAGACTCGGAGTCGAACCGAGTAAGAGCCTTAGGATTTCTGAAAAGTACCGAGTTGCTTAAAGGGCATTTTACACCTCTGGAGTTTAAAAAACGTCCTTTAGAACGGGAGCTCGGTACCATGGTGCTGTACAGAGAGCCGTTCATGACCGGGTGGGCTTATAAAAGCTTAACCACCTCAGATTTGAGATTACCATTAATCTCTGGGCACGGAAAGCGCGTAAGTTTAGTATTTGATATTTAATTAGAGTCTTTTAGCGAATTAAACAGATTATTAACTCTGTTGTTTGGTGGAAAATAGAGCAGAGTAATGGGGACTATTGGAGTAACGAGAGGTTTTGGAGACCACGGCCTAAAAGCAGCAAACACCGGAGTTAGTATTAAGCCTTTTCTTTCGTCACAGCCGGAGGTACAATACTTTCAATTAGAGGATTATCAATTAACTGAACGAGACTGTATTATTATTGCGACTGACGGATTGTGGGACGTTGTATCTGATAAAGATGCTGGAAATATTTTTAGAAAAATTCTTGCTCCTGACACACCGTCTTTGGAGTATAGGTAATTTTATTATAATAATAAAGCTAGCCGATATTTTTAATTTTTTAAATTAAAGCTAAAAAAAAAATTTTTTTTTTTAATTGCACTTATAATTTTTTAAGTTTTTTAAAAATAAAAATTTTTTTTAACAAAAAAAAATTGACATTTTTAAAAATATAAGCTCACCTCGACATTACACTCATTGAGACCTTTCATTTGAGTACCCACATCAATTTTTCATATATTTTGTATATATATATATATATATATATATATATATATATATATATATATATATATATATATATATATATATATATATATATATATATATATATATATATATATATATATATATGTATATATGAAAAATATATAAAAATGCATGTGGGTACTCAAATGAAAGCTCTTGATGAGTGTAACATCGGGATGAGCTTATATTTTTAACAACGTCAATAGTTAAGAAAATTCTTATCATTATTAATTTTTTGATTAATGCTAATAATAATAATTTTAATTTTTGTAAATGTAATTTGTACACTTGTTAATGAAATTAATAATTTATTATTTATAGATTGACAATGGCAGCACAAGAGCTTGTACAAGCAGCTCGAGGAAGATTAATCGGTAGAATGTGGAAAAGCAAGCCCGATAAGGAAAAAGATAAAACTGAAAAAGACGAGGACATTGACGAAAGGTATTGGCCTATGGCGTCAGTTGACGACATCAGTGTAATGGTAATTCCATTGTATCTGTATTTATGCGAGCACAGACAGTGGAAGAAAACCGCTCAACAGGAACGACGATTTTCTATGGATAATTCAGTAGTCACATCACCCACTCTTTCTAATTAAATCAAATGTTATTGATAATAGTTTACTAAAATCATAATTTTTTATTATTAAATACGTAAATTTAATAGTTCTTTCGATAATCTTAAAATCGTATAAATTTATAAATTTTTCATTAATTTAATATCAGCGCTGATTTATTATTTCAACTTGACAGCTTTAGTATTATAAAGCTTTAAAAGCCAATCACTTTACTTAACGCAATTTATATTTATTAGACATTCCATTTATCAGGAAAAAAAAATACTTACTTTATTTTTTACAGAAAAAAAATTTATAATTTATATTAATTAAATAAATAGAAATATTTAGCTCCGGTATTAATGTAATGCATACATTACTGTAAGCAATTAAACTCTCGATATTTTATTTTAGAGCTTACTTCTTTTTACTTATAAATTTGTAAATAATAATAAAATTAAAAATACTTTATTTTTCACTATAAAATGTATAAATAAAATGTTTGATTACCGTAAAATATTGAATAATTTCGCTGTAATTCGAATAAATCACCAGACTTGATCTAATTTTTATAAAACTGTTTCTGTTTGTAAGATTTAAGCACTAATGGAATTTTCGACGCCGGCTTTAATTTGTAAATACGCGACTGGTTGTATAAATATTTAAGTTGATTAATATTTTCCTGAGTTGAGACAGTGTTGGGAGAAATAGGATTTATGTTCAGAAGTTCATCAGACTGACAGTCATTTCGACTGCCCAAATTATTCAACACTTTATCAATAAGAAACATCATGACTTCTTGTACTTCATCCAGTGCTTCGTATTTTTCACAATTATAATTTCCATTCTGGATGTTTAATTCTCTGGATATTTCTGCTGGCAGATCATTCAAGTCAAATGTGAACACGTAGACTTTTTTGTAGCCTTCACAGTGGATTACATAAGGAATTTGTTGACTTGGCTGCAATTAATAATTTTTAAATTACATTAATTTTTTTATTAATTAAATTATCTGCATTTCAAGATGCTTTATCTCTAGATATATGACTAAGAAATTACCTTGTATCTTGTAAAATATTGACATTTTTAAAGATATAAGCTCATCCCGATATAACACTCATCGAGACCTTTTATTTGAGTACCCACATCAATTTTTCATATATTTTATATATTTATATATATTAAATATATGAAAAATATATCAAAAATACATGTGGGTACTCAAATGAAAGCTCTTGATGAATGTAACATCGGGATGAGCTTATATCTTTAAAAATATCAATAATTAAGAAATGACCTTGTATCTTGTCAACTACTGACATTTTTAAAGATGTAAGCTCATCCCGACATTACACTCATCGAGACCTTTCATTTGAGTACCCACATCAATATTTCATATATTTTATATATTTATATATATGTTATATATATGTATATATGAAAAATATATCAAAAATGCATGTGGGTACTCAAATGAAAGCTCTCGATGATTGTAACATCGGGATGAGCTTATATCTTTAAATACGTCAATAGTTAAGAAAGTACAGTGCAATTTAACAGAAATAATTATTTAATAATGCAAGATTTTATATATTTGTAATTGACATAGTGACTGCAAGGTTACTAGTTAATTATTGATTATTAATTATTATCGAATAAATACTTTATTTATTTACCTGCATCATTTGACAATTAAAATTTTCTCGAGGCTCGCAGATCGTTGACGTGCCGCATATAGCTTTAGCTTCATTATTTTCTTCGCAAGAAAATTTTATTTCTTCAACTGGTTGAGTTTCGGTTTGATTATGTAAAACTAAAGTAGTAAAACATTTTTTAAATATTTCATATCCAATTAAACTGAAAAAAAATTAATTAATTAACTAAAGTACTCAATAAATAAATAAATAATTAATAGAAAAAAATTTTACACAATAAGTCCAATTGCAAGTAGCAGTAAAATTGATAGCTCATAATTTTTCAATTGATTTGTTGATAATATTAGCTCCTGTATTCTTGATATTACTTTTTCATACCAACTAACTTTGTGGTGACCGTAAACCAGTAAATATAACTGATAATTTAACTTTTCATCGAGATACGGAAAGAAATTCATTATTTATTTATTTTATTTCCGTATGAATGTTAATAAAATAGGTTGTTAAATATTCACACGCTTCCAGGACATTTTAAGCTGATAAACTATTCACAGAAAAGTCATTAATTATTTAAAATTTAAACGTTTCTATTTTATGGATGCTAAATAAAGTCACTTTAAAATTTAGCTGGATAAATTTAATTACAGTTTCTGTGTGACATATGATCATATATTTTATATGCTCTTAAAAAAAAAAAAAAAACTTTTATTCATAAGTTTCAATTGTTTTTAATAGATAGATATTATACGAGTTAAAAAAAAAAAATAAAAATAAAAATAGTATAAATTTATCAAAAAGATTTGATCATAAATTAACAACAGACATGTTATGATTTTTTTGATATTTATAAAAGCTGATTAAGGGGAGAGATAAAAATTTTAATTTCCTGAAATCAGACTAAGAGGATAGATAGATAATTAAAAAAACTTAAATAACGCGAGTTATTTTATCAGATAAAATTGCGATTGCTATCGATAATAATTAATCGAAAGTTCTGAGCGGAGTATTTCAATTTTAATAAATATAAAATGATGAACTTATAATTCATATAAATATAGATATTTATATGAATTAAGCGATTAATTAATTATAAAATAAATTAACTGAGCTTGGATCAAATGGCAAATGGTGTGATAATTTAAATGAAATGAAATAATTAAAAAAAGGGAAAGGGGATCGGGAAGAAATAAGAAAATATCTATGTGGGAGAAGAGAACTCCCGATGAATAAATAATCAGTGGATTTAATTGAATCAAGGCTGGCGCTTTGTGTAGATTGAGAAGTGAGGAGTCGAAAGACGACGGGGTGGCTTTAGATTGAGATACCGGGTCGTCTCCGTCGACGGATGAGTGTTTCAGAGGATATGGGAAACTGATTTACACAAGGACGAGGAAGGTACGAGGACTGTGACAGTCGGATGTGTGTCTTGTACATGCAAGCTAGGTGAGACGGTGGGACGGGATAGTGTAGGATGTAAGTTGAAGGAAGAAGCGACCGTGCCTGGCATTCGTTGCCCATTCGTGGTTTAGAGCATCAGTGGCCCCATTCAGGATGTGATGCTAGCTAGGGCGTGCTTGCTAGTAAATTAACGTTGTACAGAATGGTCTATGTATCCCAGTTGTACATAGAACAACTATACGCCATCCTAAGTGAAACGCAAACTGACTAGTTAATTGAAATCCATCTCTACCTCCACCGCTACTTGTAGATGAACTGGACTTGGACTACCGTCTGCTAAAGGGAACCAGTGGATAGTCTCATCCACATTTTCTTCACATAAATATATTTATCTATTCTTCATACTTTTTCTTTAATTTTTTCCTTTGCTGTTAATTTCCTCTGAAATATGTTTATTTATTTTTTAATTAAATAAATATTTTTTAAGATATTTTTATACTTACTTGTCTTGGAATTTATTATTAAATCATTTTTTTTTAATTGATCTCTTTAGTCACTTAATTTTATAATCAAGAGATAAAAATAAAAATTATTTAATTTAAATATTAAATTAAATTAATAATTAAAAAAAAAAAAAATGCTTTGAATTGCGCTCAATTCTATTTAATGCAGGTGATAATTATTTTTTTTTATTTTCATCTCTTTAAACTTATGCAAAAAAAATTTCATTCTCATATTTTATATTTACATGACTCTTCCAGTTAAATGTATTAAAAATATTTATGTATCTTCTTTAACGCAGTAAATTATGTAATTAAATAATCTAAAAATCTTAGACTTATTCAGAGAGATAAATTCTATATAAAATAATAAATAATTATTAAAAAAAAAAAAAATACTTACAAATTTTTGAGGAAAAAATCTTTAATAAATAATTAAAAAAAATCTAAATTTATTATTATCCAGGTTGATAATTAAAAATATATTTATGAAGTGAGTAATTCTTTGAATAATGACGGCATCATTATATTTTTTTGCTTGAGTTATCATTATTAAAATCAGTATTTACACTGACATGAGTCATTTATAGAGTAAAATGCGGTTGGTTGATAACGATTAAGAACGGCACATATATCTTTCTCTTGGTCTTACTCCTCTGGTATCGGATTTTTTCATACATCTCGAAGTTCTGTGAACAACAGATAAGATTAAAAACAGAGTATATATATCGGTGATAATTACAGAACTGCAGCATAAAAAACAACACACAATTGTGATTAAAGTACAGTACTAGTATTAAGTTGTAAAAAAATGATTAAAAAGTGCTTTGTGTTACTTGCATTGGTAGCAGCAATTGGTATTGCAACATACGTACCGCCAGCCAAGTACCTCGATCATTACGCTGCCAATACAACCAATAAATCTCACCACTTAATAGCTGGTAGCAGACTACCTGGCGATCATCTCTATTACCAGGAGTACATCGTTAAGTCTTCCTCGTGGCTTCAAATTGTTTCCGTTGAAAAATCCTTCAATGTAAGCAAGAATCTCAGGATAACTCAGCTCCAAGCGTTGGACCAGAAAAATAATGGAAATGGAGCTTATGCTAAAATAGTTAAAGGCGGGCCAGGAACCAGCAATGTCACCATTAAATTCAAGAGCCAAAGGAGCCATGGTATTAATTTCCTGGTACTTCTTTACGCTAGATAAATAAATTTTATTTTATTGTTTATAAATGGAAATTTTTAATTGTTCTCTTACCGTCTGCATCTTAATTAAATACCTAGTTAATCATGAAATTATATTCAATTTATTTGCAAGTGTAAAAATACTTAGAAAAAAATTGCACCTACAGTTTTAAAAAATTTCCTGCAAGTGAAATTTTTTAAAATAATTTGTTTAATAAAAAAAAAATTATAAAAATTTTCTCATGTCGGCTAATTTAATTTTCATAATTATTAATCATAAGTAGTATAAAAAAAAAAATTTATGATTATAATTAATTGTAATAAAGATTTATCAGCTGTGTAAATATTATTTGTCTTCCTTTTTTTTTTTTTTTTTTTTCAATAACTTTTTAGTAAATGTGACACGTTGATCTAGATAAAACAATGCTAACAAAAGTTATGAATGTCATAGCGATAAAAAAATTTAACAATCAATAAATTTATATAAGTATATAGAAAACTTAAATATTTAAATGAGCGTAAGAGTGATGTAAAGTCGAGTAAGAGTCACGCAGGTAGTTGATATAAGTATGATATTTAGCAAAGACTTTTTCCTTGGCATTTTCTGGTAAAAAACGTCAAGTAATAAGTTATAATGAATCGACATAGTAATCTTTACTAAAAATATAGACAAGTTGTTTAAAATAGCTTGACTAAAATAATTTAAAGCCAAAGAACTAGAAGTCAATAATTTCCAAGTTGACGTCATATTCACCCCATGTCAATTTACTTATGGACTCTTTGTGTTGGCTTTAAACCAGTTACATTGTCATGTTAATTATTTATCTATGACACCGACTATTTCAGTTACTTTTGCGGAGTAAAAAACTCCACTTACGCTAATAATAGCTCGCCGGTATTGGGTTAGAGTTATAGTACATAACTGAGTCCCAGGTCGCAGCTGAGAGTCTCATGAAAAAAGCTCGCGTCCAATCCGACAAAGAAATTATTTAAGAAGTAGATTCATCGATCAATCGCGTGGCTGAAAAAGAAAGTATGATAAACATGAAAAAAGTTTAGGAAGGGTTTTCCTCTATGCCACTATGCTACTATGTACTTGTACTTACATTTATTCTAGCAGCAGCAGTGACAGTGTAGTCACACGTAAACGGTAAAACCAGACACAATGCTCGTGTGGAGCCTTTACTTGCAGACGTATTAAGTCTTTATCGATCCGCACATTAAATATTAAATCGTACCGAGAATATTCAATACTCTCGATGTGCCAAATGGTACAGTTATATCTTTAAATAGTCATTCAACCACCATCTACTTGAATAAATAAATTTATTAGTAACATGATACATAATTATTCATTTTTTATTTATTTTCTTAATAAATTTGTGGTAAACATTTAATCAGCAAATTATCAGAGAGTCAAAAATAAATTGTTTCTATTTAAATAATAAATAATTATTTTATTTATCACCATTGATTTTATTGTACCAAATTAAAAATTTTAATTAATTTAAAGTTGCGGTAGAATATTTGGTAATTATTTACAAGTGGGGTCCACCTTTTTAATTTTCATTTTTTTGAAAATTTTTATATTTTTTTTTTTTTTTGGAAAATACATAAAAAAATGTTGATTATCACAATTTCAACAAATTTTCAAAAAAATTTATAAATTTTATGGAAAATTGTGATATTCAAATTTTTTTTTTAATTGTTCGTTTTTTTTTATGTACTTTTAAAAAAAAAATATATATTAAAAACATAAAAAATGACCAACAATAAGTTGGACCCTATTTGTAAATAATTATCAAATATTTTTGAAAATACTCACAATGACGATTGTACTGTAATAAATAAATATAAATACATGTATGTCGGATAGAATGGAAATTATTATCAACAGTGACGTTTAATGTGTATTTGATAATTTTGAAAATTAAACTGTTTTAATTTTATAATAAAGTTATATACTGGTGTGGTTACTTTGGTGGTGCGGTTAACAGTCGAACCGTAGTTAAATTAGTATGAGGCTGAGTTTATAAACAAGTTCTCTGTGGATAAACGAGAGAATTGAAATAGTTGGCATCGTATGTACGTCAAATTGATTATGTACACATATAAGAAATATATTTACCGTAGACATAAATAATATACGTATGTACATACATATGTATTTACAAAGGTAATAAATTACAGGAGTAGCAGTAGCAGGAATACAATGACCTGAAATCATTGAAAATAATTAGTAAACGATAATGAATTTAAAGCAACAGTATACTTGCGTTAATTGTTGGATACATTACCCACTGGTCATCAGCAGCGGAGTCCAGTACCCTGGATCTGGACTATACGGATGATTTATGTAATTCAAAAGAGACGAGCATTATATGTGAAGCTGATAAACCTGATGGTAGTTTTTTATACTTTTTAGTGTTTAACCACCTTACTTTTACTTACTCGGAACTACAGAGCCGAGCTGAGTAACTCTCGACTGGTTCTCTGTGTTGGTAACTGCTATCTTATTATTCGGCGTTATATACTTTTGCAAGTCTTTTTAGATAAGAGTATGTTAATGGCTCATGGCGACCGACTTTAGCCATACATTGCCCATTTTCAGAGACTTGTCCCTTATCGTCTCTTCGCTTGTACCAGATTCAAATCACGTACTTTTAAACTTTTAGTTGGTTATCGCATTGTCTCGAATTCTTTTTTATCATTTTTAAAAATAAATACCTCTTTTTTACACTCCTTTAGCGTTCACCGCTAATATTTTTATGTTTATTCAATTTACTTGATTCTCAATTCAGTTTATTCTATTTTGTTTTTTACATAGAAATGCAACTAAATTATTATAAAAAAAATTACACCAGTAAAAATTTTTAAAAAGTAGTAGTCACTTGACCATTTTTTAATTATTTTCAACAAACAAATTTGCTCCAAAAAATTGCATTCTTAATTTTTTTTAAATTTCTACAAATCAATTTTTTTTTCCATAATTTATTTGTTGAAAAAATGATTAAAAATCTGCTAAATTAATTAAAATTAAAATTATTTTCTTTTTTCATTTATCGTCAGTTTAGCTTTTGACTTACTGGTTTACAGCAGCGACAATGCAATTTTTTCCAACTGAAACGCATTAATGAAATAATAACCTAAAAAAACAAAGAAGAAATAAAGCATTAAATAATAAAAGAAGTAAATAAAAATAACTATCGACCCAGAAATTAAACAACGTGCCGGGGCTGGCTAAGATTTACCTAGACATGTTGGCCTCACATATTCACATATAAAGTAAATTGTATATACATATTACACATAAACCTAGCTAACCCTGTAGAGCCGCACACATGTATGTATATACATATATATATATATATATATATATATATATATATATATATATATATATATATATATACATATATATACATATATATACATATATATATATATACAAATGTATACTGTACCCTGTACTGGGTTCCTCATTCGAGTGGTGGCAAAGCGTTTTCGCAACGTCTCGTGTCACTAGTGTACTGTATGGTAGTGCATCTTCTTTATCGCGCCACCGTCAAAGTACGTGTGTGTACAAGTTTGCCCCCCGTGATGTATATTGTGTATATTTACATGTGTGTGTATATTTTCCAGAAGCAGAGTAGAGGGTAGAGGGTTGCTTTTACCAAGTGGTTGATACGTGCTCGGCGCATGCGCAGCTCACACAGACATAACCTGTCTCTTTCTGGCAGTCTGCCGTGGAACACCTATTGGCGAGCCGCGCCGACCGAGAGAGACGGAAATTAATGTGTGTTGGTGTGTGTGGGGTGAACAGCAGCGTCGGCCGAGACAATGACAGTCCGTGCGAGTTACCCGGAGTAACAAGGATAAAAAGAGAACGTGCGCGGCAGAAGGCTGCGTGGTAAAACAGTAGAGCTCGCCGTCATTCGAAGCCCGCCAACGGAGGAGCGAGCAGCCACGGGATGGGAGCATGTACCAAGTGATTCTCGCGATTATTTACGATACTATATTCATTTTTCGTTCGTATTAAACGGTAATTCATTTTTAGAAATTTTTTTCTGTCTGAAAAAAAAAATATTTTTTTTTTGACAGCTGGCTTTTATTCGAAATTTAAATAATATTTATTTACAAAAGTACTTACCGATAAAATTAATAATAAGTGTCGTGAGTACAACGATGAACAATTGCGGTGACATGGTGTTGGTAGTCTTACCGATCTACTTATTATTTAAGTCATCAACCGGCCTACTACCTGTCTAATGTGACTTTGTGTGGATAATAACACTGATGACATTACAGGCTAATTAAAATAGTTAAACGTGAATGACACTTGGTATTTGTCGTAATTAAGTGTGATTATTATTAATTAATTAAAATAAAACTAATTGAATTTAATATTTGACAGAGCAACGAACTTTATTCAAGAGCCTAACATTTGAGGTAGACATGTTGGATGGCCTCTGTATAGTAAGAGTATGTATATGTATGGAAGAAAAGTGATGATTTTTGTTCCTGATGATTGATCCTGAAAGTCGGTAAAATAGAGACAACTGTCAGGTTCATCCAAGAGTTAACAATAAATCTTTATCTGCTTTGATCTGAGGATTTATTCTTGAAGATTGAGTAATTAAGTAATCAACTTTCCTCGAGGCTGAAATAAAATAATAGTAATATTAGTAATAACAAAAATAATTGATGATTGATTAAAGTTTAAATTACGTGGACTTATAAAGGAGCAGCGCCCCCGATAGAAATATAAATAATCTGCTGTTGGAGATACTTACCTGGAAGGAACCCGTCAACACGCCAGAGCTTATTATTACTCGATTAATTGCTCGATGAAAATCCGGACACCTTGATATGATAATAATATAATATCTAGATATGTATCTGGCTAAACAGCCGAAACAAGTAACTGGTTTATGGGTGTATGACTTAATCGGCGGATGATTCGACACGAGTCGTAAAGTTCACGGGAACCGAGTGTATTAATTCGAAGAGAAGAGAAGAGAAGAGAAGAGAAGCTGAGCTGCAGGCTGTCTGACACAAAGAGTTGGAGCTAAAAGTGTCTGACGGTATTCTCTGAACGTGTCCAGATACAGCCCGAGTGGAACTAACACAAGATCTCCCCGGATTCTTTTGTGCCTTTATCTAACAGAGACGCTCGTGAGACACTGACTGTACGCGAACTACTCCGGGGAAAGGGATAAGGATACCCACCATAATAATAATAATTATCAGCATTAGCTTCATAAGAATAAGGATAACAATAATAATAATAGTACACGTGAGAGGGAGTTTTAAGGAATAACGCCCGAAGAAAGAGAATGGAGAAAAAAAGCATGGTACTTTTCACTGGATCCACTTGAGTTACACGGTTAACTTACTGGGGCTTGTTAGTTGTCCTCGACAACTGAGTTATTTGTCTTTGTGTGGGCGATTGTTTAACTCCTGATAAATAATATCAATACTCCACCGGTAAAAGTACTGCAATTAAGGATTAATATATTTATTTTAACAAAAACACTTTGTATATCACCATAATCATCATCATCATCTTCTTCTTCATCTTCATCTTCATTATATATAAATATATTTATATATTTATATATATATATATATATATATATATATATATATATATATATATATATATATATATATATATATATATATATATATATATATACCTGGTGCGGGAATGTATATGTTGTACATGTGATGCTGGTGTATTAGAGGAGCGCGTGAACAACCTAACCGGTTGGCTAGTCTAGTTGACGAGGTTATACAGTAAAACATAAACTTTCTTAATCTTTTTTCTTTATTATTATTATTATTTATATATTTTTATTTTTATTTAGTTTTCAGTGGAGACTCTTAACTCATGTGTTCGCATGCTTTTCCAACATCGTGTAACCACTTGTCATAATTATTTAAACTATATCTTGTGTGCCGTGTAAAACAAGTCTAAGTATTTGAGAGTCTCATTATCTCAGCATCCTATCATCACACTGGCTCACTGGTTTATATCTCCGCATCTAGTTACAGTCCTTTTTTTTACACACACACTTAATACACATAAACATACATTTATACATAATATACAGACATTACAGACATATTTAAATAATACTGAGGATAAACATAAACAACGGTGTGATGAATAAAATTTTTTGAGGATCTCTCCCTCGAGTTTTAAGTATCAAGTGTGCAAATTTATTGGAAAGTGATTGCTAAAGTTTTGCTGGATCATTGTTGGATAAAGTGCGTGCATAAGTTTATTATTTACAGTAATAACAGAGTAATTGATAATTAATAATAGCGAGCTTAAGTAGAAAGCTGATTCTGCCAGACGGAGTACTTAAATATTGGATCGTGCATAATTAAGTGCCCGCTAACTACATTATTTATTTCATCATCAGTTACTCTTTTAAAGTGAGCAATTTTATTATTATAATTATAATTAAATTAGTAATAATATTATTTTTAGATTTATTTTCATTGTTAATTTTATTGCACATGTAATTGAATATATTTATCAGCACAAGGCAAGTGTAAAATATGTGCGTATACACTGATGACCGGACAACAAACAGCTACCTGTGTTGAAATGATCCAATTGAAAATGTGTATGGCTAAATTGTTATGTACCGGAATGGTAATATGTGTCTCATGGTCATACGTATTATAAATTAAATACATTTGAATATAAATGTCCGTGTATACGGTGCTCTTTATTAGAATTTATGTCGTTTCACGGTTCGTAGTCCGTTGAATTTCTTCACATGCTATGTTCTCTACTTGTCTTACTCTGCTCTTTATGCTTAGCTTCTTTGTATACGCTTAGTTTCTTTAAAACTATTGCACGGCTGTTATTGTTCCTCTGTTCCTATATTGCTATTGCTGTTATTGTTATTTCTTCTAGTGCAATTTTATTCACAGAACATATCGTTCTCACTCTGGT
Source organism: Cotesia typhae (assembly GCF_013202065.1). Taxonomy (NCBI): domain Eukaryota; kingdom Metazoa; phylum Arthropoda; class Insecta; order Hymenoptera; family Braconidae; genus Cotesia; species Cotesia typhae. The sequence goes on from NW_027423712.1 coordinate 865,899, forward strand.
TAGTTTACTATTATATACACTGCATGTATGCTCTGTACCAGTGGGATCAGATCTGCTGGTTGTTTCCTTTGGCAGCGGCATTTTGTTCCGCTGGTGAATCTCCCGGGATTCCACAGATTGTAAGATTTAAGACACCTACTCTGTACTTAAACTCTAACTCTGTACTCTTCAGTTAGCGCTGGGGGCTGGGGGCTGGGGAAAACCCACAAGTTCAGAAGAAAAATTGAAAACCGGTAAAACCGCCTCCCATTTTATCTTTTCTCGCACCTTTTGCCTCTTTTTATCCTCCAGGATTGAGATTTTCTCTATTTAGTTGCTCTTAACTCTTATCTTTACTCTCTTTGGTTATTTATTTTAAAATTCCCCTTAAACTTGATAGATTAACAACATTATTAACAGACATATCAATATATTAACTGGACATTCATTTGTAAACATACCAACATAAATACCCGATTATTTTTATAATTACCCAGCTATAATTTGAAAATTAATGGAAATTAAAATTAAAATGAATGGAGTTGCCTTTTTATTATTTATTTTATTTACTTTCAATGACATTGACCATCGCCGCGTGTTCTTGGAGTAATAAATTATAATACTTGATAAATAAATCATGAGATACGGATTTAAATTTCAATATAGATATTTTAAAAGTTTGTCCCTTGGGTTTATGGGGAAAAAAGACTGACAAAAATATATAACAAATGTGTGTACACGTAATACGACGTATTACGTGTAAGACAAAGTACGATACGGGTGAAGAAGGGGCGAATTGAAACTGAAACTGAGAACAGTTTTAATGGAACGAAAGAAAGACAAAAAAAGGTACAATGATAATAAAAAGAAGCGGAACGGTTTGACTACTACTTTACCCCGTATATACCCTATAAATATATATATATATATATATATATATATATATATATATATATATATATATATATATATATATATATATATATATTACATTTGAAAAAACGTGACTGCAATAATCTTGCACCGACCACTGTTATGTGTATTCTATCTTGGTCTTTTATTCAACTATCTCGATAGTGTTAATGGATCAAGGCTAAACCCACTGTGGTCATATTTCTTCAACTATTTTTATCTTTTTACTTTTACTACATCCATTTTATGTCTTTCTGCTATTTTATAACATTTTACTTTTTATTACCGCAATTTTTACAATAAATATTGCGAATTTTATACCCAAGAGCTATTTGAACATTTTATTGTTTATTATTTAATTATCAAATAAAATTTTTAATTATCATCAAACGGAAATTCATCGCTAAAATTTTTTTTTTTTTAAATAATTATTAAAAATTTTACATATTAATTTTTTTTTTTTTTTTATAGATTTAAGGCTTATTATTAAAATTTACTAATAAATAAAAAAATTTCAGGAGTAACCCAACGGCCTCAAGATTCAGCCCGACATAATGCCCTGGTTCATACTCTTCCTGCTCCTGCTAGCTGTGATGGAGGCCTTCCCCAGGGAGGCCACCTGTTCACGTCTGCCGGACATTTACTGGAATTCAACAAACCCAATGTGAGTCAGATAAATCTTTAAAACATTCATTTTTATTCTACCTGCACTAAAAAAATCCGTATTTGTTTATTGTTTATTAAGTATTGCAGGTGATCAATACGTAATTGTTACTCAAAATTGCTTGGCAATCAGCGTAATTGAGTTATTTATTTATTTGGAAAAATTCGGGGAAAGAGATCTGTGCTGTGAAAACTGAGAAAAAAAAAATTTTTTTTGAAAGAAAATCAACATTTTTGTGACAAGAAATTAATTTGATGGAAATTTTCAATAATTTTATTTTTTAGCTGAAATTTTCTAAATTTGGGAAAAAAAAAAATTCGGAAATTGTCTATTTAAAATGATTTTTTTCTAAATAAAATGTTGAAAAATTTTAATTTTTTCAGCTAAGAAATAAAATTTCGAAAAAATAAATTTTTTTTTTTCACAAAAATGTCGATATTTTTTGAAAAAAAATTTTCACTCAATGTAAAATAAGATCTCTGCAACATAATAAATAATAAATAATATACAAAATACAATAGGAAAAAATAGGAGATAATATGAGGAGCTCTGTACAGCAGAAGAGAATCTTAAACCAAGTAGAAATAGTTGAGGAGCGGTCATGTACAGAACAAAATATGAAATAAATCGAGCATTATGAGTCGATGATGCAGCGGGGATTCATACACAGCGAATCCTGATAAATCGGAATCGATTTTTGATAAGATTGAACAACCGATTGGGAGGAGAGTTTGTCGCTCGAGTTCTTGTTCACGGTTCGATTAAACTAAACTCTCGTACCGTCACTTTCGTTTCCACGTGGACGGTGCTCCAGCTAGTTCCAGTTTGCAATCGAAGGCGAGATCCTTTTGAAACACAACAGAATAGCATTTTGTGCCAAGATTACTTTTTTAATATTTTTCTCGTATATTTTATTTATTGCTCAGAGCTCCAAATTTATTTGTAAAGCCAAGGGTTTTTTGCAGCAATTATCATTATTCAGCTAAATAAATGTCTGTAATACGGGATTATTATTATTAGATATAAAATGATAAATAACCATGAGAATAATAATGATGGTGGAGACCCCCGTTGAACAGTCGCAATTTATTGTTGTCATTTGCACATACTCTTTGTTATGTACTCTTGATCGTACGGAACTCCTCCTTTCTCCCTTACAGGCCGCCCTACACAGTAATTCCCTGCATACTCTATCATCTATATATCTCAACGTGTATATAAAATATATAAAATATATACACTAGCTTGTAGGACGTTTGCCGGTTGATGTTTTCCCCACGCCAGAGTATCTCGGGGCGGCTTTCAGCGAGATTGATAATTTATTTAAGTGTCAGCCGCGTTAAAGCGTAACTGCTGGATGTGAATCGCCCAAATCAAAATGTCACGCCGCGAGCATTCTACCTATACAAAATACATCTATACATTTAATGTACACATATATGCGCGGGCAAGAGTCAAGTTGCTCTTCGATTTTTAATTTAACCCTCGAGCATACACACCAATCGATTTTCATTCGACGCCGCTGCTCCGAGCATAGATGTGTGCCAAACAGGTGTGAGTCGACCAAGGTGATACATTCCCCGTGATAGTCATGCCGGTGGACCTTGTGAAACCAGATGAGAACATCTATACTACTATATACTCTACACTGTACCGTGGATGCTGGATCTCCGTACATGCTCCAGCTCCACTGAACGCGCACAATCACTCCAAACGTTTCCGCATTCATTATATCACCGTTTTTGTTCAGAGACACATTTTTTTTTTGCTTTATTTATATATTTATATGTATTTATTTTTACTTTTTACTTTTACTTTACCAGCTCTTTAACGCTCGTATTTCATGTCCGAGCTTCTTAAAATTAAAATTTTTTATGGATACAATTTAAAAACATATATATTTAATTTTGTTAAATTGCATTGTACTTTCTTAACTATTGACGTATTTAAAGATATAAGCTCATAAAGATGTTACACTCATCAAGAGCTTTCATTTGAGTACCCATATGTATTTTTATATATTTTTCATATTTACATATATATATAATATATATAAATATATGAAAAATTGATGTGGGTACTCAAATGAAAGGTCTCGATGAGTGTAATGTCAGAGTGAGTTTATATTTTTAAAAATGTCAATAGTTCACAAGATACAACGTCATTTTTTAATTATGTATCTAGAGATAGAGTATTTTTGAATGCAGCCTAAATACTTATCATAATAAATTGACTATCGGTGAGAATGACATGAAACCTTGAAAAGGCATAAATTTAAATCAAGACTTTTGTAATGACACTAAATTTCACTAAAAAAAAAAAACAATTTCATCTATAATAATATAGATTATGATAAATATATTTTTTCAGTGAAAATAAGAATAATTAAAAAATAATAAAAATTTATTGTCGGATAAAAAATGAAATTTTTGGAGCTCTATTTCATTTGTAGGGTTCATTATTTTACTCGGTGACTTTTATATAAATTTATCTGGTACCTACTGTGAAGTAATAAAAGTTTCGTCGAGTACTTTCCAGAGTTTAAGTATAAATGCAAGTAGTTGTCCACAGAGGACCAATAGACAGAGGACACAGGACACAGGACACAGGACATAGACAGTAAATATATATTTCTCGGAGAAAACATGTAGCCGGATCTTGCGGTCGATATGAAGCTCTCGAACAGCCATCACCAGACTAGTCACCGGGTAATTCTGATACTTATTTATCGGTATCGGACAGAGTTGAGGCGAGTAGTCGGACCCGAGGAGTTGGTGCGTTTGTGTTCCCTTCGAGGAATGCCGTGGGTCAAGTCCGAGTAGAGATAAAAGTGAGCATCCTTCGGCCGGTTTCTCGGGGACTCTACTCTCCGTCTGAGAAGAGACTCCTCTTGTCTGGAGAACAACGTGCGATATACACCGTACTATACCTCCACATCCATATAATATAATACATATACAGTATATATCTAAAGAAAAAAGAAATTTAAGAAAGCAAAGCATCGACCGGTTTACTTGCCGTCGAAAGAGCTGGTTATAGCCATCGTTGTAACCCCAGACAAATCTTTATGTCGGGATTTATTTTTACAGTAACTATTTTTATTTTTATTCATATTTTAATGGATAATAGAAATTAATTCGCGTAATATGTAATCTGAATTTTAGGGACGACAAAGCAAAGTGCGTGGGCTCATCAAAACTGAACCAATACTATCAGAGAAACAGTGGCAGGCTTTGAATGACATGCCGTAACATATATATATATATATATATATATATATATATATATATATATATATATATATATATATATATATATATATATATATATATATATATATATATATATATATATATATATATATATATATATATATATATATATATATATATATATATATATATATATATATATATATATATATATATATATATATATATATATATATATATATATATATATATATATATATATATATATATATATATATATATATATATATATATATACACATATGATGTATGTTTGTATACATAAAAATTTGAGTAAAGTCTCATGTGTATTACAGCAGTTGATACGTCACTAAATAGTGGGCATGGTTAATTTCGCGGTACTGTGATTCCAAATTCGTTCGACGTATGATATAACGTTGGCAATTTATTTTAGGTACACTCAAATGCTGTCCGGATCACTCTTTGAAGAACTTTGCTCCAGGATGTGTCGTTTGTGTAGATTGTAGATGATTATCAATATAGTAGCTGTGTGTATACAGATGGGATGTAGATGAGAGTTATTAGTTTTTGATGCCAGTGTATTTCTATCATTGATGTGCATTCATACAACGATTGCTTTTTATTCTTCTGAAATAATCATCACGTTCACTCAACACATCTTTTTAGTTTTTTTTTTTTTTTTTATTTATATTAAATCTGATTAATATTTAGCTAGTCGTCAGTCGGAAATTTTTAAATTGACTAAAAAAATTTTTCTTTTTTTAGATTTTTTTTTTTATAGGGAATTTTTGTAATTATTTCATTACTATTGAAAAAATTTAATTAAAATAAAAATGAGGAAAAAAATTATCTAAACATTTTTACAAGTGTAAAAAATATAATGGATGAATTTTAAAACAAAAAGTAGGCAATTAATTTTATTTTTAAAAACAAAAATTGATGCAGTTGCTAATTAAAAGTGAATTTGAGCGCTCAAGGTGATTTTTAGCGCTTGTAATAAAAATTGATATATAACACCGGTAGTTAATAATGAAATAAAAACAGGCAAATAATAAAATCTTGTGCGTGTATAGGTGCGTGGAATTATTCATGATAAACATGTATATATATATAGAGTATATATAGAGTGATGTAAATATTTTGAAATTCGAAGGTTTGTCATTTTAAAGTGAATCTGACGAATACGAGAGCAAAGGGTCGAGAGTGATTTGCTTTAATTACGGAGTTTGTTTATCCATACATATTGTTGCCCAATATTTTTGAATCGATCGATATAGTCGTACCAGCGTACATACGTTAAAGCTATTGTATATGTGACAGTCACCGGTTTCCCATTGTCACTATACCTGTATTTATTTATAAATTACTGCATTTTGTCTCTATCGTTTCGTAGCTCCCAGCGAAAACCCAAAGCTCTATGAATATCGCCGAAAATATTATCCGTGTACAGATTTTAGTAGACTTTAACTAGCAATTGCTATCACAAACACTAATTTATTGCATTTTTCTTCTTTTAATAACTCGGTTATATTTTTTTTTCAATTATTTATAACTAACTAACCGAGATATATGTACGCGCGGATTTTTTTCACCGGGATATATCAACGATTGATCAATCCGGGCTAATTAAAATCAGCACAAATTTATCCAACCGTTTGATTATTTTTTATAATTAATTTCGACGACTCGAAAATTGAATTAACTGTTAAATAAATCAAACACCAAAGTATAAACTTTAGTTTACTGGATATTATGTATCGAGGGGAATATAATTAAATTTTCTGTGCAATCATTATAATCATAATAATTTGTAACTATTTCATTTTTTATTTATTTTAATTACCAAACGTTTGATAACTTTGACTTTAATTATTTAAATATTTTTTAGTTTGTTCATTACGTTTATTACTTTTTTACACTTAACAGAATTTTTTTAATTGTTATTATTTTTTAAATAATAAATTTTATTTTTATTAATTACAAAGTTAATAACAATTAATAAATATAAAAAAAAATCATCTAATCTTAAAAAAATCCTTTTATCAGTGTAAAAAAAATACATTAGCCGTCTGCTAGTGTTCACTATCATTAATTTAAATTCCCTCCCGACACTAAACCCCATTTTAGCAAGCCAATAAATTCATGTACGTGTAAATGCAAGTAGCATGTCTATACAAATGTATGTAGAATAATAGTAATAGAAGTAAAGCCAGAGTTAAACAGGAGTAAATGAATAACAATACAGATCAAGGGTTACCGAGGAAGCATCTACAATAATCTCGAGGATAACTCGAGGAGCTTTGCCATGCTAATAAGACTCTCTACGACTTTCTTATACGACTGACCTACAAAGCGAGAGCTTTGCCTGTATATTATACATGCTGGAAAATAACATTATACACAGACTACTGTGCAGTGAGCCACTACCCACACACACCCGGGCGTCGCTTTAATTATATGTAGACTGTATCTCGTGTTGCTGCCGATTTTCATTAACTCCGGCATGTCATGCAACCTACACTCTATCTATCCATGCCCATCGCATCACATAGTCATACACACATCCATATTCATATTAATAAAATCACTTTTGTATTTTGTCTCGGAAATTCATACATTTAGCTGAATTTTGACGGCTTAAATCACGCCAAAAATTTATACGAAATATCTCAAGGCTTGTAGACATATTTTGTAATATAATATAATATATACACTCCGTACTAGTTATTCTGGAGCAAGTCAACCGAGGTAAACCGGAAATGAGTAAAGTTGTTCGGCGCCGGGGAAAGAATTTTCACCCGACAACCGACAAAGCTTTCGGTGTTGTTATATGTCGAGCGGTGCACACCTACGCATATTATATTACATTTTTTAAAAGTGTATGTGTTCCCAGCTGAGGCCTGCACTCGCACGGTTTGGATTTCCCCAGCGGTAATGACTCGGAAAAACCATTTGTCCTGGAAGAAATGATTCGCGGGACGGGAGAACAGCCGGAAACGGAGCTTTTCTTTTTGGCTGAGTCATACTTTTCATCTGATGTCTGATGTCTTCTTCTTCTTCTTCTTCTTCTTTTTCTTCTTATATTTTCGCTTCTTACGCTTGCACTTGTTCATTGTTATATATGGAGTCGCGGCGGTCGTTCGAGGGAAAGTAAGGGAATCTCTGCTCCAGCCAGCAGGAGACGTTGATAATACAGACGTACTCGTTTATTTGCTCGGTTAATGCTATCAAAAAATTCAAAGTATATTTTATCTTAATGGGAATCGGAACGAGAGTTAATGCTGTAATAATAGATAGTGTTAACATTATATTAGCCGAACAAAAAGGTTATTAGTCGGGGGTATTATATTAAGTGTGAGGTGAAATTTAAATGCTACTGTACGGTGGGATTAACCATGGAATTATTTTTCAGTCTATTCATGTATGAGGAAAATTTGTATTTTAAATATTTATAGGAATAAAAATTTATTTTTAACTTTTAATACAATTTTTTTTTTACACGGATTTATAAAAAAGGTTTTTTTTTCAAGTAAAAATTTAAAATTAAAAAAAAAAGATAATTTTATTTAATAAATAAATTTCAAATAAAGAAAAAGTTTTGTCTCAAATAATAAAATTCTTGAATATTTTTTTAGTTAAAGATTTATTGTTTAAAATCAAGTTATCATTTTAATGAATAAAGTTATATTAAAATCACACCAATTTTCTGAATTGATAAAGCACAAACTTTGTAAACTGATAATGATAACAATGTAACTGTTGATAAACGATAAAAGCCGAAGATGAATGTGTCGATAGTTTAATTGAAAGTTTAAATTCGATGGAGATTTGTCGGATCTAATCGTGATGCGGATTTTATTATCTGTACCGACTTAACGGTATGGTAAGAGTTTTCGCGTTTAAATTTCGGGACGATTTAATCTTTCAAGTCGTTGACAACACAAGGGTGACATTAGACTACGAAATGGCGTGGCAGAGGGGTGGGACACCCCTTTCTGCTTTTCCGCTTACTGTTTTTTCTTTCTTCCGCTTTTTCTGGTTCCTTCGCCGCTTACATTTGATTCAACAACCGCCGCGACGTTCCTCATCTCTGCTCCGTTTGATTTTTGGTGATATATAAACCCATCGCAGGCTTCATAAAAATACCTTTTTCTTCTCCTTCGACTTCTCTTTCTTATTTTTTTCGTATTATCTCTGTTTTCATTTTTTGTTTGCTTAACTTGTCGTTATCCGATTTAGATTTTTTCTATTCAATTCGCCATAAATCTTTCATTATTATTTTGTCAGACATGTTCTTCAGGCGAACTCAAGGAACATACATATACCGTGACTCATATATTTCACATACTACATTAAGTCTCCGTTAACTTTCGCCGTGTGTTTTCACACACAGAATATTGTGTAATGATGCCTAACACTCGGATCAAAAGATGTCGGCTCTAAATGAGAGGTATTATGTGTAATGATCTGAATGTGTGTTCATGTATGTATGCGTGTGTGTTTAATGACCAAAATATTTTTATTGATGATCGCATGAAAAATCAGCAATCTCGCTATTTCAATGATATCATTTTATCCCCGATGACGCGGCTAAAATATTTATGAATTAAAGATTACTGTCTATTTTTTATAGATTTTTTAAAATATATTTTTTTATAAAGAAAATTATATGTAAAATATTTTTTTTTATATAGTTTTAAATATTTTTATAAATTGATTTTTTGTATATTTTATATACATTTTAATTAGAGTTAATATATGAAAAAAATTTATTAAAATTAGCTACTGAAAATAAATATGATTATATAAAATTTATTAATTTTTAAAATTTCAACATAAATATTTTTAAAATAAATACTGAATTTATAATTATAATAATTTATCAGAAAAAAAAAATCCTAAACAGTTCTAATTAATACAAACTGAAACTTCTCTGTTTGACGTCTCAGTTTCTCGTTTTGGAGGGTCATAAAATGGTAAATAACATAAAATACAAAAATACACATAAATATAAATAAAAAATTTAATTAAAAAATTGAATATATATTTGTTGAAATTATACAAAACTCGATACTCGGAATTACAAAGCGCCACCCATATAAGTATACAGATTTAAATGGGAAAGCCAATAAAAATATATATTTTACATTGTCAGTATAAAAATGAAAACACAAACATTGAAGGTGATTGAATTATTATGACTGGATGAGTGATTTAAAATTTAAAATTTGGTAATACAACAACAACAATAATAACAACAACAAGAGCAATAACAAAACAGTGTCAACTTGTGGTATGATGAAATCCCGTGAGCTATGAAAATAAACTCGCTGGATGTGAATGTATGTGATAATGCAATACTGATGGCCAGTACTGTCTATAGTACGTCGGTCTGGTTTGATTGGAGCTCGGAGAGATAGATAGAGATAGACGTAGATGCGACCGGTGTGGATTCATTTAAACAATATGTAAATCAGGCTAGAAATCCGCGTCTAACTAATTATGCTAATTTGTTAATGTTGAATTCTCTGGACAAAAATTAATCTTAGTTTGTCATTTTTTAATTTTTAAAATATATATTTATCATTTAATTTTATATTTTAAGCTCAATAGTTTTTTAAAAGGCTTTAAAAGAAAATTTAAGCTCACTATTTAACAATAAAAAAAATTCTTGATCCAAAATATTTATTTTTGATTCAATTTTATGATTTAAAAATTTTTTAAGACGATAAAATTCTTTAAAATTATATTTTTAGATCAAGAAAAAAATTAATTATCAAAGAAATTAATGTTTATATTTAAGTAAAAAAATTTTTGAACCAAGAAATATTTTTTTTTATTTAAAAAAAATTTTTTTCTTCAATAAAATTGAATTTTTTTCCAGTGTAACTTTCTAGTTAATAAAACTTGGTAAAATTTATTTCAAAAAGGGACTTTTTCTGAAGCACATGTTGAATCTGGAGAGTCTATACCGGGAACCGGCAGTGATTGCTCCATTAATGTTAGTTTTACTTATGAAATTGTTTGGCAGTAACCGTGAAAGTGACAGTCGACAGTAACAGTGGAATCGGAATCGAAATTGGATAGATTTAGTAGCACACGTTCCATTCGTTGCTCGTATGTTCGATGTTCGTATGTTATTCTCTTCAAACCCTTTCTCGATTCCATACGAAAATCGATTCTGCGGCGGCAGAACACCAATTCGGAAGCTTTCGCGGACGGGAATCGTAAAATGGCGTAGAATCCATACTGAATTTGCATAGTCGATTGCCCGCCGATCGTTAGTGGCATTTCACGCACCCACACCGCTTCCTCTGGTGCCTGGGCCTGTTTTTTCGTGGCTACCACTCTTTCCGATTTTATTTATAATTTTCATCATCTCTGCATTATCTTTCATATTTGCTAATTTAAATTATTAATTATCAATTTTTTCAACTCGAAAAATTTCCAATCTTTTTCCTGATTTTTGAAGATAAAATTTTTTTTTTTAAATACACATTGTAGACAGATAAAGCAAATAGATATTGTTCAAAAGAAATCGGGAAGGAAGAATGAAAGATTCAGAGAGCCCACGTCGATTGCTTTTTCACGTCGTTATACAAATAATAAACTTGGAAAACTCGAAAAATATCATTCAATTTCATATATATATATATTTTAGACTATGAATATATCATTCTGAATAAATAAAATTATTATTATTATTTTTAATATAAATTGCATTTTAATTTTAAAAGCTTTAAAACAAAATTATAATTAGTTAGAAAAATTATAAAAAACAATTAAAAATTAAAACATATAATTTATAAAGCAATATAAATTTGTAGCAATGTCGGAGATAAATTTTGCTGTTTCTGTATAAAAATTAATTTCAAGTAATATTTAAAAAAAAAAATAAAATACCGAGTATATTAATTTTAACAGTTTAAAATTTAATTTTAAAGTTTTAAAATGCATTTTTTATAATATTTAATTTTTTTAGTCAATTATTCTAGTTTTTTTTTTTCGTTTATTGTTATTAGTAAATTTTTAAAAATATAAATAAAAATAAAAGAAACAATATTAGTTTTTATCCGTTCAAATTTTAATGTAGTTCCATTATTACAGTGACCGTGCCAGGTCTTTATGTCTTGTTTCGCGCTGTCATACAAAACAACAAGACATAGACGGGGAATAATTCTCTCTGCATAACATATATCATATACCATGTAACAGTAACAGTAACAGTAACAGTAACAGTAGAGAAACCATTTCTCTGAATACATACGGAAATGAGACGAAATAAACAGAAATAAAACGAAAAACTCCATAGTACCGACATAAAAGCATTAATAAAGCTATTTATATATGTACGTATAATGGAAGGGCTATAAATATGACAGAATAGTCCGAGTAGTATATCTATATAGATAGTCGGTGTACTTTTTAAAGATTATTACTATTATTAAACATAAAAATATTTTTGTCAGAAGCGCTATCGGAAGACGGGGATGTTTAATTTTGTATAATGTATGTTTTTTCAGTCAAATGTGACAGCTAGTTTACTTTTTCCGTTTATTTAATTCATTTTTTGTCGGTTGCGAAGGGAATGTGTTGCGAAGGGAATAAAATACAATTTAAGTACTTACAGCAGAAAGTTGTTGCACCGCGAGTTAGCGGGTGTTTTTCAGGGCGACTATTCGATCGCAGATGCTTTCTTTTATAGCAGTTTTTAATTTTGTCGAATCGCTTTGGAAAGTTGCAATGTTGGATTGCTCAGAACGGTAAATTTAACGATCCAGAGTGTACTACACAGAGTAATATAAAGGGATAGAAAAGGGTCGTGTCGCTGATAGGCCAGGGCAGCGCAGAATAGTTGAGTACACTACGCCGGTGCGCCAAAGGCGATTCATCGCGGAAATCGAGTGGATTTCATTTCGTTTAATGGAGATCGCTGAGGCGATAGTTGGATTAGTAATTCAGTGGATTATTATTCCGGTGGAACGGTGGATTAATCGAATATCGTTTCCTCGGGCAAGAAAAGAGCATCGTAACGGTGAATAACTACATCGACTGGAAAACTTTTCAGATATTTCTCTCTTTCTCTTCAACACTACACTCTACACCCTACACCCCTAAGAGGCTTCCCGACAATTCGGCTAGACCTTTTTACTTTTACTCAATCATTTCACCATAATTTACAAATTTACTTTTAAATTACTTATTGCGCTGGATAAACACTGATTAACTCCTCATTATCTCCTCTGCCGGGATATTTATTACGTAATATTATTCCATTGATTTCATTTAACAGGCTTTTTTATTTTAATTAAATTATGTAATTAATCCTCGTAGAAAAGACTGTGATGAATAATCTGTAGACTTTTAGTTTTTTTATTGCAAAAGTTTATTATTAGATTGGTTTTGGTCAAATGAGAAATTTTTTTGTTTTATAAAAATTTTAGAGAAGATTAATTTGTTTTTTGTTTAAAAATAATTTATGGTGATCATTTTTTACAACAAATTTTTTGACAGTAAATAATTATTTTTTTTTTTATCAAATATTAAGAAATTTTTAAATTGAACAAATTTTTGTACCGATAAATTTATAAAGCTTATTAATTTAATTTAAAATATTTTCTCAATTATTAAAACATATTAATAATTTTTAAATATTTATTAAAACCTAAATAAAAAATTTAAACAAGTCTTTTGAAGCATTGTAGGTGTGACACTAGCTCATTATTAAAAAATCCTCTTTTTCATCAATCTCCGCTTTAATTATAATTTAATTCCGTATATTATTTCAACCAGTACAGTCTAGCAGTAGATATAAAGAAGTCCCCCGTCTCTTCTCAACAGTATCAACAATAAATGCATTAACTTAAGCAGAGCTCGTAAAAAAGTTTGTCCCAGTTGGCAAGTACGTCGTTTTCTCCCTGTTTATATGAAACAGAGATCAGAAGTCCAAGGAAGTAAAGCAACTACCTGGTTTTTCTTGGGAAAAATAAGTAATAATAAACAGAAAGTTTAAAAAAAATAAAATAAAAGGTATATAAGATTCACGAGTTACTTTAAAGCTGTAAACGAGCTAAGTTTTAAAGATGACTGTTGTGTCTATATGCATTTTTTATTACTTGAATTGCATATTACCGAGGAAAGCGTCGAGCAGACGCTTGCGTAATACACACTTTTTATTTTATTCACTATCCCTCCGTTTAATTTGCCATAACTTTTTTAGTTTACATCTTGTTAGCTCTATAAATTTTTTCTCTCTGTTATACATGATAGTTATTTTAAATTTATGCAACTTTTGTTAAAGAGTCTTCATTGCAGCTCAATTGAGTGGAGGTGTGCATGCACACCGCGGTGTATGTGTGCTATAGCGCTATATTGCACGAGGAGCAATTTGCATCGAATCACCGGTGTTTAGGCAAATTGAAAGACATGAGAACGTGTGTGTGTGTGTGTGTGTGTGTGTGTGTGTGTGTGTGTGTGTGTGTGTGTGTGTGTGTATCAATCCCATGCGATCTCTGCTATATATAACTTGGACACCTCCGCGTTATTCACCGGACATCTCTTTCTATCGAGTCGTGTAATTTTAACGGGTTTAACCCTTATCTTCGGTTTTGTTCTCTTCGATTTTACTCTCCGGGCCTCTTCTATTCAGTAAACAGTTGTTCATTGCACATCACCGATGGAAAATGACCAAGATAATTAATGCCCACTGCGAATCGCTACCAGAGCTCGAGTGATTAATTACGGCGAGAATCGTTTAGCTTCGTTTGTACCACACACATTAGGCCGATGTTTAAATACACTTACCCGGAAAATGTTTGCTCAATCACTGCGTATTATTGCTATTGTTTTTTGATCGCTTACACGCCACTGAAACTCTATTTTATTTATTTGGATAATTAAAAAAAAAAATTTTCACTCAAGGATTTGTTGATTTTTAATTTAAAGAATATTTTTTTATAGTTTAAAAAATTTTTTTAATTATTAATAAATATTTATTGAAGCCTCAAATATCAAAAATTTATTTTAATAATTTTTATGATCTTGTAATTTGAATAAAAAAAATTCTAATCGATCATTTAAATTAATAAATCGCGTTATTAATGATAAAATTAATATGTAGTTTAATAGTGAATTATTTATCATTATAAATGATATATTAAAGCTGTAAAGTTGCCTGATAATGTATTAAAACAAAAAAAAAAAAACCATTGCAAATTAAATTTTTTAACTTTTCTTGTTTTGTCTAAATAACAAAACATTTCGATAGCAAATGCCGTAAAAATCACACCGCACCGGGAATTAAATCTATAACTTTATTTCAGTCAATTAATATGTCTGAATATATCACGAGATTTATAAATATTCATGGTATTTTACGGATATCCATCCATAATACCCAAACTACAGTAACAAATATGTAACTCATGTACGATTAAAATAAATTAATAATTTAGCTTCGGTTTGGGGAAAGTTTACAAAAATAATTAAACTATGAATTAAATAAACTTAGGGAAGAATTTTATAATTTTATCGCTTATTATGTATTATACACAATGTATTATGTGTTTGCACAGAGCGTAAAGCGTTCTGGGGTTGCATGACACTAACAATTACTCATTGAATGTCCGGAATCGTTGATAGTACTCTAATTATACTGCTTGAAAACATTTCCACGTCTGGTATTTGCGAGTAGTAGTTTTGGGTAGTTGGAAGTGTGTTGGTACCCACCGAGCTCCTCTACCTATCTACAAAACGGGGAAATAGGCGCCCGTAGTTTGATTACAGTTCCCGACGAATGCGGTTCCCGTCCGTTTATTCGTTGAGTCATTTCAACAGTTTCCAACAAGTTCATTCTCCATGAGGATTCTAATCAATAATACTAGCACGCAAATAACTTTTACGCGCACATTTATCCGATCTCTACAACTGTAGCCAACCCTCACGTCACATCTATTCATAAAATCACAACCTGGTACTATGACTAGTACATTAGACGATTCACTAATTTTAATAATATTTATTTACTTAGCTTGGAGATATTTATAACTTTTTTATCGATTTTTTATAATATTATTTTTGAAACAAGTTTTCAAATAAATTTAGTAAAATTTTAAAAATACTGAAAAGTTTGTTGAGCTTAGAGCTATTTATAATTTTTTTACAAATTATTTAAAATATTTATCGTTTAATTTTGCAAAATATTTTATATTATTTTTGATAGAATTTTTTAAATAAATTTAGTTAAATTTTGAAGTAAGTAGAAAATTTATTGAGTTTGAAGCTATTTAGTTTTTTGATCGATATTTTACATATTTAAAATTTTTGCGAGCCTCATAAGCGAAGCGGATTAAAATTCTCTCTATTTATTTTCTATCGCACTTTTAGAACAAAATTTATACATAAATATCATGGAAAAATACTAGCTTCAACACTTATGACATTTTTAAAGGATATTTTGCTTTTTAAATAAATAAAAAAATTGTAATATAATCTAAAACTAATTATTTTTTGAAGATCACGGCCTAATTCAATGTAGTTTATTTATAATTAGCAATAAACTAAACTAAATAAACTTTTCTTTTCGGAGTGGATAATGGTGCGAAAGATTTAAAAATATTTGCATTTTATTTTAATCACTTTTATTATGGAAAATGAGATTATGAGTGCACTATTGGATTTTCCAAACTTTTTAGGCTGTGTTCAAAAATTCTCTATCTCTACACAGAAAAAAAAATTGATTTGAGTCAAATGAAAAATTCTTGAATCAAGGAAATTTACTTAAACCAAAAAAAATTTCTTAGTTTAAGAATTTTACTACTCAAATCAAGAAATAAATTTTTATTTTATAATTCAGTTTTACAAAATAGTCTACGGTATTTTTTATAGAATTTTTCAAATAAATTAAATAAAAATTTGAAAATACTAAAAAGTTTATTGACTTTGTAACTAAAAATATCGTACAACACTTTATTTAAGTATGGAAATTTAGTAATAGTATGATAAGTACGTCATCTGTACACGTCAATATTCCGAAGTACGTACTAATACCGAACGGAGTGCATACTTATCTAGTGTAAGTACACATCCATAATGTACATAGATATAAAATATAATAACATATAATAATACCAGGCGTAACTATTTGAGTTCGCGTACTACATAATATATGATGTATTATACATGATGTATCCATATGTCATGTATATTATATTCAGAACTAAACGCACAAGTCTATTAGCCCCCATAAAAAAATGATGGTTATTTTTTTTAATGTAAACAAATGTTTGCTGGTTTTAAATTACGGTGTGTACTTAAATTTCATTGATATCAAACGAATCTTTAATGATGTATCAATATTTTTGATAAAAAAAAATTCTTTGGCAAACTTTTAGGCCGGGGGATGGTGGCCTGGCCTCCCCAGAATATCTTTCATAAATATTGAACATATTTTAATGAATTTTTTCAGCGCTTTCTAGTGATTGATTAAAGCAAAGTATAAAAACTAAATCAATAATAATGGTACACATATTTACAGAGTTATATAACTTGACGAAAAGCATATTACAGGGTAGTCCATAAAAATAATAATAAAATATGCGTATATAAGTAGAGAATTTATGACCGGGTGTTGAAATATTCAAGGCGAAATTCCAAAGTCTGAAACCGTATGCGCGATTTAGGATATTATGGCAATAAAAGTGGCAGAATGTCGTTTCAGACGGCCATTGTACCCTCCGCTCCACGGAATTACTATTGTACGATTCTGGAGACGAAAGATCCGTTGAATCATCCGAGTTATGGCCATCACGAGTAGATAGATACAAGTATGTTGGACTGTAAGGCTCTCGACCCCATACCCAACCCTAACCAGCACAAGAGATTTCTTACAACACTTTTCGAGGTACAGACACAGATAAAGTAGAAAAAATAGATAAAATAGAAATAAAAATAATATATTAATGCCTCGGCTCATAAATAAATCTCTTTTGATCCATAAAAGATTTACTGTAATGCTGAATTTTTTACAAATTTTACGAGAATTGATAGTTTAACTTTTGAAATTTTTTAGAAAAAATTTTCTAAAATTAGACAGGCAATTTTAAAATTAACAAAAGATTTTTTTTTTCTAAAATTTACTCGAATTTTTTACTTATTTATAAAACTTAGATTCGAAAAAAAATTTTTTCTAATAAGAATTAAAAAAAATATTTAAAAATTTTTAATATGAAAAAAAAAAAATGATTAAAAATCAATTGATTAATTTATCAAGCTTTTAAAATAATTTAAAGTTTTTCCTTACTAAAATTAAGTTAATAACAAGTACGACGCACAATATAATTATTTATCGGAATTATATTCTATTGAGAAGCATGAATTTTAATGAGTAAGAATATATGACGGCTCGTACGTCTGAGGCTCTTAGTAGAAGGCTTACGCAGGATAATGACGATGATAATGATGACGAAGAATTTATATGGTTAACTATATGCTCAGTTAATCTTATTCTCTCAGAAGCTTGGGAGCATAATCGATCGGCGCTTTTTCGGGGTCAGCGATTCTAGCAGGGTCTCGCGTTAAACTCTTGTTCGCGTTCGTCTTCATCACTTGGCTGCTCTCGGTACGGTTAGAACTGAACACGCCAGACTCTGAGACTTACTTACGTACCAGAGGAACAGGAACAGCAAGTATGAGTGCAAGACTTGGTGGCCAATCCGAACGGCCCTCTGACTGCTCTCTCAGGGGCTGAGTCGATCAATCTTTGAACTGGAGCGAGTCCAAGTCATTAGCACCTTATCGGAATCGTAGCTTTTTCTCACTTTTATTTTCCTCTTTCTCTTAAACTTTTCTCTTTCTCTTTACTTTGCTTACTGCTTCCAGCTCGTATCGCCAAATGTAATTCCTTCCTTTCCAATACACTGAAATAAAATAAAATCAAACTACGAGACGAGCGACAAAGTTTCAAGGAAATTTTATATCACCTCGATGTTAAATATTTCGCAATAACTTTTTTTACTCATTCAGGCGCAAAGTTAAAAAAAAATAAAATAAAAATCTCTACAAGAAATAATAAAGTTTTTACGGTATTGCCTTTGCTTCCTGCTAATGGGAAAATATCTCCGCGAAAAAAAACCTTCGGTAATTCATCCTCAATTATTTTTCCGGGTTATCCTGTTAAATTTATTATTATATCACAGCACACCATAAGAATATGATATTTATAACAAAATTAACTCCCGCGATCGACTTTTAAAATCCGATAGACTTATCACACTTTGCCCGGAAAAACTAGAACCCACTAACAGCAAAGTTTCCTGTTAAATCTCGGCGACGCTTTAACTTGTGTGATTTTGTAACTGAAAATCTTTTGGACACTTTGTTTAGACAGGAAAATTTTATGATAATGTTATAAGTATGTCATCTCTGTACGTCAATATTTTGATCTAATACATCAATAAGCTTTTTAATGAATAATTTTTCAACATCTATCTTTTTAATTAATATTTATTAATAAGAAAATGAATAATTATTAAATCTTCTTGTAAAAAAATTCTTTAATAATTTCATTTATTTAATAAGTTTATTTAATCAAAATTTGCGAACAATTTTAAAAGTTAAAAAAAATTTTTAGTCATTCAATTTAATAATAATAATAATAATTTTAATCAAATATCAGTAATTGTTAAATATATAAAAGTGCGTAGTTAAATATTAAAACAAAATCAATAACGAGTAGCGCGAAATATTATTAATATAATAATGAATCCATCGGATAGCAGGGCAGTGTAAAAATTTTTCACCGAGCCCCGGTGATTTACTATCTCTCATCAGGTCTTCATTCATACAGGAATTCACAGTAAAAATTTCGAATAACATATAGCTGATAAATTCACGAGCGACGATAGCGATGTATTATTAAAACCCCTCCAAATAAACATACAAAACATATCGAAGTTTTATAGAAATAACGACCTACAAAAAAGGATAATAAATGGAAGCGCAAATATGAGACCTCTCGTTAAATATTTAAAACAAAATTTTCATGATATTAATTATCCAACGCAGGGAAATAGTTTTTGCGTTAAGGGAAAGGTAAATTTTCAGCGGTCTCGTACTCGATAATACATAACATATTTTCCTGGATTGAGATGTTGTCAGCGGCCCAGACGCATAGTTCTGAGCCTCCAATTAGGAGAACCCGCAGTTAGAGCCCTAACGAGCGTACGATAAAATATTATTGAATTATCAGTAACCCTGTATACTTTATACTTTATCGATGTTCGTTAAAAAAAAAAGGAAAATAAATTCGCGGGATTTTTCCCACCCAGTAGCGAGGAGCATTATCAGCGGCGAACAGTTTAACGAGCTCAGATCCGATCGATATTATTCTCACTGACAGACACGTAACGAGCTTCCCATTAAACGAGCATTAAAGAATCCGTTTAATTAAGCTGGTCATCGTGCCTGGGAGCTCGAATTACGGACTATATTCTTCACACCGCCCTCCTGTCCCTCTCGTGGCCCTATTCGTGATTTTTTCGCCGCATTGCTACTCATTACTTAGAGAAAAAATAATAAAAATGTCAATAAATTTAATTTTTTTGTAACTTTTTTTATTAATATTATTTCAAGTGAAATATTGAAGATACGAAAAAATGATAAGAGACCATTTTTAAAGGAAATTAAATTTTCTAAAAAAAAAATCTCTGTCAATTTTTTCGTACCTTTGATCTTTGATTTTTTAGACAGAATATTGTTTTGAATAAATTAAAAAATTATTATTATTTTAAAAATTGATAATTAATAATTAATAACATTATTATAAAAAATAATGTGCTCGGAAATAAGCAATTTGGGAGGAAGTACTAATTGAAAGCTCGAGTGTAGTCAGCAATTACTTTTCGGATTGTCGATTCAACTTAACAGGAGTTGAGCGAACTCGCGTTGGAGGCGAACCCGGGCCAGGACTTGGCGCGAGTACAGTAAACGATTGTGGATATAGAGCAGCCGAACTAGCCGCATCATCCAGAGGAAATGCTTGCAATAACTTACCAACACTTTGCTCTCACTCGGTTTTCCTCCGCTTGCCACACCCTATAATCGCGTACCTGCTGTCGACCATTCCCGTAATTGAATTAGCCATGCGGAATTAGCAATTTCAGATTTCAGATTGGCCCTAGTCCTCCTTCCTTTCCCGGTTACTCTGGCAAAGACTTGTCAGCCTTATACGGATTATCTTACACACAAACACAATCCACTTAAAATCCATCCTCAACTATTCTCGCATTATCCTTCCTTTTGTACGTCACAATTTATACAATAATTAACATATTTCCCTAAGTACCAGGGCTGCTAAAATTACCCTATTAATTAAAAATAAACATATTTTGTTGATTTTCTTGAGCTAGATAATTATTCTGAGACAACTAGTGTTAAAAAAAAAAAAAAAAAAAAAAAAACAATTTTATTATCTTATCACTCTTATTTTGTGATATTTTGTATATGGAAAAATGTAATGTGTCCATACTTTCTTAAATTACAAAAAGAATTAAAAAAAATTTTGAATTTTCGCGCCGGTAGCGCTGCAAGTAAATTACTAATGACGTCACTCGATTAACCAATCAAAAAGCTAAAATGAGTTTCAAAACAATGAATTGTCAATTGATACATAAATTTATCCTATAAGTAATTTAAATATTTAATTAACAACATTTATCTTGATTAAAGTATATTTTTTCAGTCTTTTGTATTAATCGTACTCCGCAATTACTATCTACATACATTGAGGTATGTAACTCTCCTATTCCACCCGACATTTATTTGCGCTTATCATTCAAAAGTAAAATACAATTATTGTTATCCACTTGATATGATACAAAGCGGAAAGAGGAAAGAGGACGCCACTCTGCTGTTCATTGGAACAAAAAATAAAGCATCTGAAACGGATTATCCTGATTGTCAGATACACTATATAAAATATAATATAACAAGAATCGATTCAATATGCTCTTCTATAGGAAGACTTCATAGACCGGGCGGGCTCCTTACAGAGGGCTAAAATGGCTTGTCAGTTCCGTTTGTTGTATCAAAAGCTTTCGTTGTCAAACAACGGACACATATTTATATATATGTATTTTATATCACACATGATACATATCCTATTTATTTATTTGTCTATTATTTCATTTTATTTCTCCGTTTGTTTTTTATATTTTATATTTATTTTATCGTCACTTACGCGCGAATAAACAGCAATTATTTCTCAGGTTATTTTTATATAGTAGCATTAATATAAAGAATAAAAGAGTCTTATATTATTGTATGAGGCGCATCCGAAAGAAAGGCGGGGAAAAGTGGTTAAATATTTTTTCTTCACTCCGGAATTATAAAATGGTAAAATGATAAAATGCAGGGACGTGATTTAAAGTTTTTTTCATAAGCGAAGAAGAGACCGACCCGGAAAAAAAGATGTCTAGGTAAGCTCTGCGAGAATGGTCGCCGGCTAATAGCTGCGGCTGTGAACCCGTGAAAATGCTGAGTATGAGTATGGCCATGGGGCGATATAGACATAGACGAGAGCCAGACGAGCTTTTTAGATATACGCCACCGCGTTATACCAACACTGTTATGTGTGAACCGAGAATAGAATCGGTGTAGTGATGGCTCTATCAGTCGGCTTAAACCAGGACGAGCTCTGCTTCTACTGCTCCCGCATATGAGGGCTTAAATTGTCCGCCGTTTTAATGAATCGACAGTCCATCGACACTTTGTAACATATCACCGACAATGTATTATATTTAACAGGGATATTTTATTGATATTTTTTATTTTAGAGGGATATTAGATTAATTAATTTACCAAAATATTTTATTTTAATTTTATCAATTAATTTTTTTATTAAATTTTTATAAATCTTATCATTTATTTAGAAAAAAAAAAAATTACTTGTAAAAATCAAAAATAATTTTGAAGTATTTTTATTATTTTGAATCAAGTAAATTTTCTCTGCTAGATTAAAAATAAAAAAAAAATTTTTTTTAATATTTTTATTGATTCAAAATTTTTTAAAAAGATATTTTTGTAAAATAATATTGGCCAAAAATTTTTTTTTTGATAATATAGTTTCAAAAAATACTAATATAAATTCTGCTCAGTTTTTATTACAACAATATATTAAAATTGTTTTATTTAATTTATAATTATTATTAAAAATTGTGACTTGGAAATATATTAGGATAAAAGTTATTGTATTTCTCTGTTACTCTGTCAGAGAGTTTCATTATATTTCGGTATGAATTTTCGGTTGATTTAAACAGGCAATGCAATTTGATCGATCGTGAGACCAGCAGTGCCTTAACGATGTCAGCCCACTCAAATATTATTAAGCATTAAATTTTCCGTCGGAAACAAAAAGCACCTAGAGCCATAACAGTTTTAACAATATTATATTTCACCGACAACTTTTCACTTTATTTATAAAAGGACCAAAAATTCAATTGAATCGGGCAGCGTACTGGAAATTAATATAAATTCAATTAAAAAAACGTCATCGGGTTTTCATTTTCACACAAACGTTTCGTGAAATATTTATCAATAACTTGGGTTCGAAAATGAAAACAACGTTTATCGTAAACGTAAACGGGATACGGTCTATCGTTTATCGTAAATAAATCGGTAATTATCGTAGTAACTAGTTACTGCCGATCGATAAATAGTGTCACCGTATTTCACCGTGTGTAACCGCATTGCCTCGAGATCCGTTTCCTATTTAACGTAAACGTTTACACGAAAGCACTGTATAACTCTGCGGCCTTCGCGGTTCCCGAGGAGATTGCTGCCGGGGATATTGTATTACCGATCAATCCATATTCATCTTCCCTTCATTCCTCTTCTTCTTCCTTCCTCCTTCCTCCTTAATCCTTCTTCATCTTTATTCATTCTAAAATCCGAAATGTTTCAACTGCGAATAATTGAAAAATTAATTTGTGAAATTTTCAAATTTTTATTTTGGCCAAAATATTAAAAATACAAAAAAATCGTATCTCTACTCTTTTAGCTACAATATCACTCTCAAATTTTTAAAAAAGATATTTCGAGTCAAAAATAATATTCAATAGTTTCAAATCAAAATTTTAACTAAAATACCAAAAAATTATAAGAAACAATGTAAGTAACCTCTCTTGTGGGTGGAATTTCGTAAAATCTGTTCTCAGCTAACCTCTACTCGGCGAAAGGAATATTCCTACCAAATTTCAAGTCTCTAGGTCTTATAGTTCCAGAAATATTGTGATGAGTGACTATATCTAAAAGGTTTTTGTCAATTTTCTCGCATCTCTCACCGTTTATCCAAAATTCGACTCCAAAAACCCTGAACCAAACTCCAAACTAATCTCACCTTAAAAAATGATAATTAATAATTTACCATCTTGGAATAAAGTTAATAACGAGGTACTTAAACCCCGAGATTAGCATCGTTACGGCTGGTTATTGTATTTCCCTTTTCTCTTTAAAACACATCTTGATTTTATATGCACCAGGAGCGTCATCTCGAGTAAATATAAATGAGAGCGTCTTGGACTTGCCTAAAAAAAGATATTTTAATTTCAATATATATTACCCAAATTTGCAAACGGGCGTACCACCTGGAAGCTTAATCATAATAACATCTCGTAGCTTATAACTCATAATCATAACTATCCAATTATAATTAAAATTACAATGATGAAAATTTAGTGAGTTTTGGTGTAATAAAGTCGACAATATAACGCTTACAACCTCGTTCTTTATAAAATAAAAAAACAGACGAATAAAAAAGTCCTCCTTACCTGAAGTTCAACTGTATAGGGACTCATTAGTTAATGGAGAGACCGTAATTAATAACATCTGCATCGTTTATCACGTCGATCCGTACGTTCAGCGTTGACTTATCCCTCTGCCGGTTTAGTTGCCTTAAGGAACTTTTGCTCGGCATTGAGATACACCGGAACATAACGGATCTCTCTGTACATCGCCATACCGCCGGTTCTTGGAGGATAGCTGAGGATAGTAAGAAGTAATATAGCCGAGCCCAAGTCCGACTTCGTGTCCAAACCCTTACTAATCTTACAACTCATCGTCCTTAGGCATTTATGCCTTATATCTTACCTCCAACGTTTGGCTTTTCGTGCGCAGTTACCATACAATCTACCGTCGTCTTACTAACTATTCGTCCGCTTCTGGCGGGCCGGCATGATTCACTGTCGTCCGGAAATCTAAATGTCACAATTTAACTCCTTCATTCCCACAAAAAGTGTCAATAATTTTAATTAATTCATTAAAAATGACCCCTCAAGGCCTTTAATACAGATTTTATCGATCGCGGTTGTTATTGCCGCTAATTACTCGGCGATAAACTTTACTTTATAGGCCATGCTTTGGCTAGACGGCGATAGATCGTTGGACACTTAATATATCAGTTTTATTTTCGGCGCCTTGTAAAACTAAATAAAAAAGGTGATGTTTTTATAGAGAGTGGGCCGTCCATTAACTAACTGACACTAGATTTGTAGTCAGTATCCAATTTCAAAGTGTTTTCGGTGGCTAATAGCCTTTTTTATTCGGCAATTAAGCCGGTATTGCTGGATAAATAGAAATTTGCCTTTTTTTTTATAGATTCATAATGCAATAATATTTTAATGTAGCGAAAAGGTTGAGCATGTAAATTCTGAGGTGTGAAATTTGATCTTACTCGAAGATAATGTGGTAGTTTAGACACATGACCAAAAATTAATAGCAGTTGAATGGAAAGAGTAGAGCTAGGTAAAGGCGAATAGAGAGTGTGTAATGTCGATCAATTAGATAAGTAGAAAGTTTTGTTTAAACAATCGGTACGTTTGACATTTTAAGCTTTTTAAATGTCTGTGTTATCTAGACTGACTGTTTTAGATTTCTTCATTTGAGATAGTGCTTAAAAAAAATTTGAATATTCATTAAAAAAATTAAGAAAAATTAAATCATAAATAACTTTGCCTTAAGTTTGAATAAAACTTTTAATAGCCCTAGAATAATTAATAATTGCAATACGATCCGGTTTTCCGTGTTCGATGAAACTGCAACAAGTAATTAAAAAAAAAATCGATTTTTATTTCTTCGACGTTGACGTCTTTAACGGTATCATCCCAACTAGCTAGTAAGATATAATAATAATTTAACCGTCACGAGGGTCCAATTCAGTGAAGCTCTCTTATTTTTAAACGTAAATCTACTCAGAAAGGAGTTTGAGTAATAAAAATCCCCTGAGGAATAATTGGATTAATTATTAAATAACTAACTAAACGGTTCATTTAAAGCTCCTTTTATATTAATTCTCACTTTATATTTACTCAGTTACTTCACTTTATTATTGCACAACTTAAATAAAATTTATATAAATATCAATCAACACATCATTTGATATTCAATCGCAAAACTTGATCCCCAGCAACAGAATCATAACTACTAAAATTTATCTACGAATAAATTTATATCTCTCTCACTGTTCCACCTTCCGCTTACTCACATAATCAAGTCACGTGCAGATATTCAGATATTACCACAAACACTACATAACATAAGTGCATGTGTAAATTATCTTATCATTAAATATTTATTTATGCTGGATCGGGATGTTGGAAAGAAGAAAGATGCTCACGCTAATTCGTGTTTTGTCATTTATTCTATAAAATATCACAGTTTAATCTATTGAACACATGAACTCTTAAAAATATTAATAACACTTTATTTAATTAACTGATTATTTTGAATCGAGTGTTACTATTATTTGATTAATATCATTGAACTAGAATTATGATTAATGGTTAGTAATATACGTGACATCAAACACCGATATTAATATTGAGATTGTTCAGAGCGATGATAATTATTCGAGTTAACGAAATTAACATTGAAATTGTAACAAGGTTGAGTGCATGAATTATTTAAGTTAATTATAACATTAATCACTATTAGTGACGCGACAAATTATTACGAGCGATGATGCGAGTGATGAGCACTGATCGAAGTCTTTTCTGCAACTCTCAGAAACAAAATCTACAGTCACCAGGGAGAACAGGAGTGTCGAAGCATTAAGTGAATGCCTGGTGTTTGGTGACATCACCTCAGCCAGGTATAATAATGACTTTGTTGATTACTGAATTATTGTATGATGAATCATATCTTACTAACATGTTAAAGACG
This sequence comes from Cotesia typhae, assembly GCF_013202065.1. Lineage (NCBI taxonomy): Eukaryota > Metazoa > Arthropoda > Insecta > Hymenoptera > Braconidae > Cotesia > Cotesia typhae. Next base: position 892,899 of record NW_027423712.1, read on the forward strand.
GATAAGAGTAATCCCTGGTGACTGGAGATTAATACTTAAGTACAAGGCAACAGTGGAATGCCAAAATTCCAATGGTTACCGGCATATGAGGTTACAATGGCAGCATTTTTCAATGCTAATTATTTCACGAGTTTAAGATAAACATTGTTATGATTTACAAATAAGAATAGTACCTGAGTTGCCAATGGTGTTGAACTTCTTAATAAAACACTTAGTTGATTGAGTTGAGCACAAATAAATATAAATTTGGAAAGTAAGTTGATAGTACACAATGCACGTGATGTTAACTGCAGCGTGTAGGTTGATGTGTTTATTATTATTATATTATATTGGCACCGAGAGTATGTTCTCATACGGCCGTTGGGTGATTTGTGGTAAGGGAGCTGTGTTGGTTAAGAACTTGCCTTAAACCTAGGCGGCGCTGGAGCGAACTTCAGAGAATCGAAAGATATCAGCATGTGAAAAATCTTTCGACTCGCCGGGATTCGAACCCGCGCCTTGCCACTAGAGTTGTATGAACGGATCAACGCATTGAACCGCTCAGCCAACATCGAGGCCTTAGGTTGATGTGTTATGTCGGTTGGCGCGCCGGCAGATGTTGACTTCGGGAAATGAAATGCAGAGTGCGCGTGAGTCGCTGCACCTCTGGTGAGGTTGATTGCGGACTTACCACACGTTCTGGCGCGAACATGTGGTATTTACGCAACAGTATGAGTACCAATATTGTCCTCGCGAAATCAACTTCTGATATTGATATAATAACAATAAAGAAATTTATTATTATTATTATTTTAAAAATATTTGATGTCATAATAATAATAATAATAATAATAATAATAATAATAATAATAATAATAATAATAATAATAATAACAATAAAAATGTTTTGTAGCATGAAATCGATCGATCAGTAGGTAAACTTTCTCTCTGCTCTTTTCTCTGATTGTACCGGTGATGGGAAGTATCCTATGTCTTCTCCAGATAAAACAAATTCCCAAGAAATAGGACAAAGTGTATCAAGTAAAGTGACAAAGAATATCCAGGAGATGTTAATCTGGATAAACATTTATCATACCGTATGTCAACTAAAATACCTATACTATACTATATCTATAAATCAATGTACGTAATATATATAAATATAAACAGATGCCATTTATGTCAACATCAATAATCGTACAACTTTCGGTTTACTTGCTAGCTTCCATTTCAATCTATTATTTCTATTCCAATTCAACTTTGCTTTTCACTTTTTATTTTAACTCCAAATGTTTTATTTTACACTACTGGAAAAAATTAAGGGATAAAAAAAAAATTCCAAATTTTTCGGTAGTTTTCAACAGGCCGTAACTTTGAGAGAAATGGTCGTACAGGAAATAAAAAAAAAGGAAATTGTAGCTCCAAGTGTCTAGTTTTTGGATTAGAACTTCAAAATTTTGTAGCCTCCGCGGTTTCTGAGTAATCGTAGAAAAACCAGCAACAAAAAAATTCTCAAAATTTTTTTAGTTTTTTTTTTTGGTCTACGGGCGTGGAAAAAATTTTTTTAGCTTAACCACCATAAGGATCTGATACTTTGTTTATTTAGCTTTAATTTCGTTTTTAAACACCCTGATACGTCCACTCCTCGCTGAGATATCGGTCTTCAAATGGAAAAGGATCTTTTTGTCTTTGATTATCGATATCTCAGCAACCAATGATCGCACAGAAAGTTAAAGGTGGGTTTCAAGAACTTGAATGAATTCCCTTAACGACTGTCCATTGTTTTTTCGAAAAAAATTTTTTCTTTCCGTCACATGAATTTGAAAATGCAACAAAAAAGGGCTTTTAGTGGTTTTTTGGAAAATCAAGCGCTGGATCGAAAATATTGAGGAAACCACTAATGTTAAGTGTGCCTTTTACAGTTCAATATGTCCACAAAAACCCTACAAAGAATCAAATTAATCCAGCCAGCCGTTTTTTTGTTTCACTTGATCGAATTTATGAAAAAATTAAAGGATCACGTTTTTTGCTCTGAAAAGCTCATAATTTTTAAAAATGAGAAAAAAAATTGTTTTTTCAAGCGTTTTCCACATTTTTGTTCCAGAAAGTGCTTAAATTGAAAAAAAAAAAAATTGAAAAAAAAAAAAATTTTTTCGAAAAAAAAATTAAAAAAAAAAATTTTTTTTGGAAAAATTTTTTTTTTAACAAGTTAAGGAAACTCAAAAAACCATCGCCCAATGATTTTTATCACCTTTCCACTGCTGCATTCCTTGATTCTACTGATCTCCTTTTAATTAAATTAATAAAAAAAGTTAATACCCCCAATCGAATTTCGATTTTTTTCATACGCTTTTCGGAGTTTTTTTTTTCTTTTCTTTTTGTGAATCCTTAGCAAATCGCTTCATTCAACAGTTTTTTTCAAAACTAATCCCTCTGCGCTAAAAAAAATTTTTTTTAATTTTTTGGTCAAAATTGAAAATTTCTGACTTTTGATTCTTAATCATGGTTAGACGACATTTATCGGAGGTGGAAGTCGCTCGGTTAGTGACTCTTATCGACGAAGGTTACACTCAACATGCAGTTGCTATCCGGATGGGTGTAAGTCAATCTGTCGTATCTCGAGCTTATACCAGATACCAAGAGACGAATCAATATCATCGTCACCCCGGACAAGGTCCCCATCGAGTCACTAATGCCCGCGATGATCGAACAATTGTTAGAGAAGTTCGACGACAACCTTTCGTCAATGCGAATATTGTCGCTCGAAACTTCCCCAATCGCAGACAACAGCAATAACAACAGCAATAGCGACGACGGCATCAAGTGCGAAACATTTGCTCTCGAACAATCATCAACCGTCTTCGTGAAACTGGGTTACACGCACGACATCCTAATCGTGTACCCCTGTTGACAGCAAGACATCGTCGAGCTCGTTTAGCGTATGCTTACGATCATCGAAATTGGAACTTGAGGGAATGGACAAATGTTTTATTCACTGATGAGTCTCGTTTTAATCTGTATGGCAACGATCGACGTCCTCTCGTTTGGCGCCGTCGTGGAGAACGTTTTCGCCAGAACTTTGTCCGTCCAGTCGTTGCCTACGGCGGTGGATCAGTTATGGTGTGGGGCGGCGTTTCACGAAATTGGAGAACACCTTTGGTAATTGTACGCGAAAATTTGACAGGTAGACGTTACATCGACCAAATTTTAAGGCCCATTTTAGACCTGAGGTCGTTCATATTGATGCAAGATAATGCACGTCCACACACAGCCAACATTACCCGGCGCTTCTTTGAGCGGCATGACATCACATTGTTGCGACACCCAGCAATGAGTCCAGATCTCAACCCCATAGAGCACGTTTGGGACATAATGGGCCGTCGGTTGCGCAGAGAGTATCCAAATTTGCAGAACTTAGCTGCTTTGGAGCGCGCGCTTCAGCACATTTGGAATACCATTCCGCAGCCTCAAATTACCGTCTGCATAAACATGGCTGAACGTTTGAGAGCCGTTATTGAAAACAGAGGTGGTAATACCCGGTATTGAACCAACAAAAACCTTCAGAGAATCAGTTTGGAGTCATTAAATACGGTGGAACTGACGAGCCACCGGGTCTCAATTCTCCTGAAATACCTTACACGACACACACACACACACACACACACACACACACACACACACACACACACACACACACACACACACACACACACACACACACACACACACACACACACACACACACACACACACACACACACACACACACACAGAGAGAGAGAGAGAGAGAGAGAAGCGTAAATCCGACCGCGCGACCTCCACGTGGTACGCTTTGGATAACGCTAATGCCGGCGGTAATTGTTTTCTTAAACTTTTCAAGAGAAAAAATTTCAAAAAAATTTTTTTTTTTTTCAATTTAAGCACTTTCTGGAACAAAAATGTGGAAAAAGCTCGAAAAAACAATTTTTTTTCTCATTTTTAAAAATTATGAGCTTTTCACAGCAAAAACGTGATCCTTTAATTTTTTTCAAAAATTCGATCAAGTGAAACAAAAAAACGACTGGCTGGATTAATTTGATTCTTTGTAGGGTTTTTGTGGACATATTGAACTGTAAAAGGCACACTTAACATTAGTGGTTTCCTCAATATTTTCGATCCAGCGCTTGATTTTCCAAAAACCACTAAAAGCCCTTTTTTGTTGCATTTTCAAATTCATGTGACGGAAAGAAAAAATTTTTTTCGAAAAAACAAAGGACAGTCGTTAAGGGAATTCATTCAAGTTCTTGAAACCCACCTTTAACTTTCTGTGCGATCATTGGTTGCTGAGATATCGATAATCAAAGACAAAAAGATCCTTTTCCATTTGAAGACCGATATCTCAGCGAGGAGTGGACGTATTAGGGTGTCTAAAAAACGAAATTAAAGCTAAATAAACAAAGTATCAGATCCTTATGGTGGTTAAGCTAAAAAAATTTTTCCACGCCCGTAGACCAAAAAAAAAAACTAAAAAAATTTTGAGAATTTTTTTGTTGCTGGTTTTTCTACGATTACTCAGAAACCGCGGAGGCTACAAAATTTTGAAGTTCTAATCCAAAAACTAGACACTTGGAGCTACAATTTCCTTTTTTTTTATTTCCTGTACGACCATTTCTCTCAAAGTTACGGCCTGTTGAAAACTACCGAAAAATTTGGAATTTTTTTTTGATCCCTTAATTTTTTCCAGTAGTGTAGTTCGATCTACACTCAACTCACTCGTGAATTATACAACCATGTTGCCAATGGGAAGCGCGATAATGTACAGACTATCAATTATTTATTCATTTAACTCGCCAACAGATCATTAGTCTTGATTTTTTAATCAATTTTATCCAAATGTTACCGCAACAACAAACTTTTACTTTAAAATAAATACTAACAATTGTTTCGACCCAAATTTTAGCGTGAATTTTGGTAGGTTAGTTCTATATGACATAAAAATCCCTCAAAAGAAGTTTTCGGAAGATTAACTTCTTAAAACAATAACAGAAGCATTGAAAACAAAAATTTTTCGAGTGAGACTATAAAAGATACCATTTCAAGCTTAAAATTCAGTTTCGAAGATACTGCCGACAGAATCGCCATCTGGATAAAATGTTCCGTCTATTCCGTTCTACTTATTGAGATTCATGGCACGTTTCTTCGGTTCTATTTCAAATATGGTGAATAAATAACACAAGCAAATGTTTTGATATTACTTTAATATCAATTTCTCGACTTTATCGAATCTATTTCACCAGAAAATTTTGATAAAAATTCTTTAAAAAATTTTTATATGGCTAAACTTTCATATCAAGACATAAATGGCTATATAAAAAAAAGGTATATATATATATATATATATATATATATATATATATATATATATATATGTGATCAGGTCAGGTTTCTTCGAGAAACTTTTTTACGAGGTAGCTCAAAAAGTTGATTAAGGCAATTGCGGAAGGTAATGGGAGGTGAGCGGTATCTATCAGTAGAAATAATTTAAATTTAAAGCAACACTAGAATATGAAGCGGTGGGTGAGCTAGTATCTATTAAATTAAATCCAAAGTCGGACAGCAATAAAAAACCCGGCTCGCTGAATCAGTGACATTAATCTTGGATATTCAGTTATATTCATAGAACATAATATATAATATATAAATATATAAATGGGTGGTATACATCGAGGATAGTTGTAGGTATCTTGATTGCTGATAGCAGATGAGCCAGAGGCAGTGGATGAAATACGGGAATAATATATAATCCGGCAAAGTTGAGAAGCTCGTTGATTAGCTATAACCTTGTTTTATAGATATCTTCTTTCTTCTTTCTGAAATTCTCATTTGTTAGTTACATTAGCGGGTAACTCGGTGAGCAAAGTCGGAGCAGAGCCTATGCAGTAAATATATTCTTATCTATCCGTCTGAAAGTTTGACCAACCCGTTAATTAGTAAGGTATATTCCCTTGGACATTTACTCTTATTACTCCCCCGAGTTTCGAGATAGAATAAGGATCAAGGAGAAAAATAGAGGAAGGAAGGAAGTGGAGTGGGTTGCTCACCAGACTTTCGTGCATCGGGCGAGAAGTCTGTGTAAGAAGAAGAAGAAGTAGTGTTAGGTTGAACAGGTGTGTGCTGTGTCTGTGAGAAAATTAGGAGACGAAAAAGAAAGGGAGAGTGCTGATGAGAAGTAAGGAGGTGTATTTCGGTGTACAGAAACAGTGCAGTGGTGGTGGCGGCGAGGGTGAACTTAAAATTTATGATAAAGGTGGGTTGTCCGAATGGCGTGCAACGAGGTTATCAGAGCCGTCGTGGCTCTCGGATATAGGGTGTGTCCAACTCCTACATCCTACCAGGGGTCAAAAACTCAACCGAACCAGTAATAGTTAACCCTCACATTGTTCTGTACTAGGAAATGTTTAGCCTCGTGGTATCGTGCTCGCTGAATCGTCTGGCTTTATTAAAATTATTATTTATGATATTTTGTTGATAACTTTAAGGAGACTTTGCTGTGATGCTTGTACTTGAGGATGATGAAAGAAATTTTTTCAGTTCAAAATTATTTTCTAGGTTCAAGAATTTTTTTTTTTTTATTGTAAATTCAAGTAAAAATTATTATTATTATCAAAAATGATGATAATAATAATTGATGTGTTGATATGATGATAATGACGATAATGAAAAAACTTTAGAGGACTTTTGAGCTGTACAATTGAACGCTGCATGAAGAAGCTCACCATATACTATCCACATAACATAATCTAATTAATAAACATGTCACGGTGGTTTTACGCACTGTCAAACCCGCAGTGCATTATTGTAGGATATGAATTATCTGAATATATATTGTACAAGAGAGTTGATGCATAGTTTGTATATTTTAATCATCTCGTTTAGTCTTTCGGTTCCTTGGGTTTAATACGTTATTATACTTGGCGAGTATGCCACTTAATCTTGATATTACTGTGATTTGAGCACTTTGCTTGATTTTCCTCCTATCCTCGAAATTCAGCAGTCTAGATCAAGATAGACTCCATTGCTTGCTCACACACACACACACACACACACACACGCGCGCGCGCGCGCGCACACACGCACACCATCACTAGACTAGCAGCAGTCAGATGAAAATGAAATAAAACGGAAGAACTTTCCGAAGCGTACCGTGGAGGTAACATTCTGGAGCAAGTAGAGGAATATTGTTCGTTAAACGAGCTCGTTGAAAACGTTTGAGCAAAATGCTGACCACGTAACTACATATCGTAAGCTAACGTTTACGTCCTCGTCGCTCTTGTCTGTGTCTTCGTCCTCGGAGTTACTTTGACACAGTATTCCAAGCTCCCAAATGGGTCCAACTTTTTAACGCCCTTTTTACGACGACTTAAATTGTTCTTTAACCTCAAAGTGATTAAATGTCATTCGGTGTCTCGTAGTCCTCTTCTTACGTAAGAATGCCCGCGCCCGGCCGATAACCTGTAGACGCTCAGGCCAATATTATTTTATGGGCGCCATTAAATAACGTAATTTTTATTTTTAGGTATTTGCGAGCTACTAAATTAATTGAGAGATAAAATTTTACTGCTTATTAGTCTTACAGTTGTAGTTTCTGTGAGTTGTATTACATTCCGTTCTGAAACTGGATATTGATGTTGATATGTTGATATCTCGAGGATTGATAAAACTGTTGGCTGGTAGTGGGATTAAATTCGGGCAGAGCTAACAGGACTGCAAGTTACACTTCTTGGATAAGCGGAGCCTGAAACTCCTTACCGCAAACTAAACTAATTTGCTGGAACTTTTATTAATATGCAACTTGACTGAGAACTCGCGTAAACAAACGCCTGGAGATAACGTCGGGATTCTTACGGCAAAGTCCAGTGTCATTTTATGTATATCCGCGATACCAATTTATTCTACTTGGAAAGTGAGAATCTAGAGATGAGAGATGAGAAATAAACTTTTAAACTTTGGTAAATATTAAAATTAACGTTATAAACTCCTACATACAACTTAATCGTCTGATTTACACTAACCCATTTATTTGGGTGACTTTATTTTAGTTTTGCTACCAACTTGGGACTTTTATTGCCGTAATAGTAGCCGGCTTTAAAGGTTTCTTTATGCTTTCACACTAAGAAAAAATATATTTGATTCGAAAAAAATATTATCTTCTAGAGTTAATTCGAAAATTTGCCGAATTTGCAGTTGGTACAATAATTGGGACACCTTTGTCAGGAATTGGGATGTGGGGTGGATAAAAATAACTATTTTGAGTAAAAATGACGTTTGTGTGATAAAAGCTCCTCAGGCTAGGTTAGATCTTTTACTTTTGGCGCCAAATTTCGCTAATAAGTACCAAGTTTCTAATTTAAAGACTTTCAAGTCACAGCTTAATATTGAGCTTTGAATAGTTATATTTGCGCGGAAAAAAAGTACTTGACAAAGAATAATATGATTTTTTAAAATTCAATGTTGGTTCGAAATTTTTGTTTGAATTAATTTAAAAAATTAAGGGGGATAGCCACTGTGACGCTGGAAAAAATAGGCAATTTTCGGGAATTTTTTTTACTAGGATAATAAAGGAATTTGGGGATCGGGTTTTTTTTGTTTTATAAAGTATATGTTGAGGATAATTCTCCTAAATTTTTATTCAAAAATATTTTGTTATCACAAAGTTATAAACATTTTTGTAGAGCACCAAAAAAATTTCCCCCTCCATTGCCGGTACTGTAACTCAAAAACGGATTATCTGAAACAAAAAAACCAAACGGCATTTTAATCTATAGGAATGTCGCTATCGTCGCACGTAGGGGATTTTGAAAATTTTGATTTGAGAAAAAATGGCGCCATATTGAAAATTTTTTCGTCTTTTTCCTCATTTTTTGGACTCAAACAGCCTTAAAAATCTTAAAAATTAAAATTTTCAAAATCCCCTACGTGCGACGATAGCCACTAAGTAGACGAATACGGGGAAACAAAAAAATTGAGAATCGGTTCATATTTACGAAAGTTACAGTACCGGAAAGTTTGAAAAAGTCGTTTTGAGAAAAACGCGAGTAAAGTTTTAAGAAGATTCTCGCAACTTTAAAATCTAGTCTTTCACAAAATATTCATACTCACATCAAACTATCAAGTCCTGGGCCATATGAGGGTTCTTCCTCCTTATCTTTAGTATTGACCTTGACTTTTTTTTTTTTTACTGGCCGTTTCCATGCGGCTTTCAGCAGCTTTAACCCGAGTAGCGTCGCGCTCAGCGCAGTATGAGTAGAGTGTTGGTCCTACTTTAACATCGAGATTCTCTAATATCTTCAGAGTTGCTAGAGCCCCATCATTGAATGTAATTGTTGAAATATATAAAGCTATTTCAACAATAAGGGAACAAGAAGAATTTGTTTTTGGGGCGAGCTGCCACACTAATGCATTGAAGCTTTCATTATTATTTTGTGTAAACCCACCGACACATCATTCCAATAACTCTGGATTCGATAGATCTTCATAAATCGGTATTAAAGCTTCCGCAATATCTGCAGGAAGTGGTGGTTTTTCAACTAATGAGTCCAAAGTATTTGTTGCCACAGCTTTTTGAAATTGACACCACGAATTTGCACCTTCAGGACAAAGAAAATGCTGCGGATCTTCGGGTGATGAAAACTTGTGATAAAATGTTTGCCAAATAGCATTATACATCTCATCAACATCATTAGAATGACGTCTGATTGCTAAACCATAATACTTTGTAAATTCATTAATTGCTTTGTCCGTTAATCGACCTTTCCCACCTAAACTTTTCTGTGTATTTTCTTCTTTTCCTGTTTTTGTCTTCTTGTTAGTTCGTTGCTTCTTCAAAGCCCTTAGTCGACTGCCCATTCGTTTTTGCACGTGATTAATACATTCCTTTTTTTTATCTTCACCATGTCCCCATACGGTTTAGCATCACAAATATTTTTATACGTTTTAGTGTCACCATCACCTATATAGTTTACATACTTAACGTTATGTAATAACTCTGATCGCATAAACATCTCTTTTATTCCATCTACCTCCATTTGTCCAGAAGAATTTTCATGGTTTATTGGACAGTCTAGAGCATGGTCTTGCATAAATTGATCGTATTCAGCTGTTCCTTTTTTGAGCTCATTAGCGCACACATCTTACAATAACTGGATTTCATACTTACATCTACGATTTTGCCAGTGAAGTAACCAATTAGAGAAGATATACCAAATGAAGATTTAAACCCTCTTTTCTTCCAACTACCGTCACCGGAGACAGAAATTCCAGGAATGTCATTGGATTTTAAATGCTTGCAGGTTTCTTGGATTTCTTCTTTAGCAGCTTTTTTCAACACTAAATCACAACAGTTTCTAGCTGCATTTCTGATTTGTGTGACCAGACGATCGTAAAAGCTATGGAACATTGGTCGTGGTAAATCCATGAAAGCACAAAATCTTTCAGGTCCAGATAACCCAATACCAATTATCCGCATTGCAAAGATGAAACGGCGATTAATTTCATACGCATTCTTGATGAGTGGACATGAATTTATCAAAACTGGATCACATTTTTGCAATTCACAACTAGTTTAAAACCTAATCCTCGAATACTTGTCTCAGTAAAGTTTACATCACCACCACACTTTTTACACGATACACAGCCACTTAGTAAATTAAATATCGAAAAAAATTTATAATTTTGTAGCTAATACTCGAATCAATTGTACAATCAGATTTTTGTGATAATTTCCTCTTGGAAGCACTATCACGTCGTTGAGAGCCAGTATTTTTTCAGTTTCATATCTGTTGAGCGGTCGATTAAATTTTTCCTGTCGTTTGGCAGTTTTCTTTCGTTTTTAATAACTTTACTTTGTTTACGATCCATTATTTAACAAATTTTTTTGTTAAATAAACAAAAAAAGATCAGAAGATTTAAAAAAATAAGTAAGTAAACAATAACGAGTACACTAAGAAACTCAATAAATTAAAGAACGAGTGTGTATTCATACAAAACAACTAAACTATGAGGTACAGTATCTCAACAATAAGAAAAAATATACGTTAAAAGTCAAATAATTGTAACGGTTGACAATCGTGAGGGAAAACAATCGCCAACCCGTACGAATCAAAGACGGAGCGAGCAGGCGACGTTTTCGTCGAAGCGCCGCGCGTAAAACGGTCAATCGACGCGCTCTTATAAAAATGACTATAACTCGAAAACTATTCGGAATTTTTCTATAAAATTTGAAATACATAATTTTGAATATATAAACTTCAGTTTAATGAAAAAAAAAAAAAAATTTTTTTTCCGAAATTTTACAGTGGCTATCCCCCTTAACGCATGAATCAAGAAAATAAAACTAGAGGATTGACAGAAAAATTTGTTAATTCAATCAAGCTATTTGTTATTTTCAAACAAGATACAATATATTTCACCGATCTACTTCTATTTGCAGTAACATTCAATCAAAATATTACTTTTTTTTTTTAAATTAATCCTAATTCTAAAATCAACTACCAAAATTGAATATCATACAATTTAGAATTTTTTATCATTCTCGTATTAAAATAAGAGCCCACTTAAAAAATTCTCCAAAGTATATTTTTGTTACAAAATAAAATTAATATTCTTATCGAAAGAAATCATGAATCGAGGAACAAGGACCCTCGAGAAAATATAAACCCGGAAAATATTTTCTCAATAAAAAAATATAAAATATAAAATATAATAAAGTTTATCGTATTACTCAGTGAAGATAGGAGTGACGTGAAGTGGGGTGGATCAAGAAGCACTCAGGAGACATCATTGAAAATAATTTATATGTCATGGGATAATTATAATCAATTATGACAACGCAGGAAAGTTTCCGAGTTGTCATAAAATTAGCAAACAGGTAAAGGTTGTTAAAAGCAACTCATCCGAGCGGAGAAAGTCTCTGGGCATGCCTAACCCTTTCATCATTGACTCCCACGTGACTGTGAGTTTAATTCCCGCGTTATTTAACAACAAAAGTTAAAAATAAACCCGGCAGACCGGATAAGAGAACTCCTGGGTTTGATTTAGCGAAATGTGCTGTTGGCACTGACAATTTCTGGGCCATTATCCATTACCGGGACCAGACCTAGACTTAGACCTAGACCAGCTGTAGCACATATTTTTCTTAGTCTCTATATAATAGAAATACCGCAGGCCACCTTCTGCCACCAACCAAAGACTTTGCTAATTAATTACCCCACTTATTTTGCCTGGAACAAAGTGCTGGAAATAAATAAAAATAAAGAGGAGAACTAACCTAATGTAATATATTATGTATAGTAGTATATAGTATATATAATATATAATGGCTGGTTGAAAATATAAATCATGAATAATCATGAACGAGCGGTTTTTATTCGTTGTTTTTTATCTCGAGTTTGTCATTAATTATTTTTTACATCGGTCGTCGCTGGCAATCAAAACAATAATTCATTATGTCCACATATAATCCATAAATCATATTTAGTATGTGTAACTGATTACACCCGTGATAGTAAACAATTATGTTATATCATTTGTGGTAATCGTATTGCTCCCTACAGATAAAACGAGCATGGTAAAACATCTCCCCCATTTCCGTGTCATGCCCATTAAAGCTATCTAATGGATATCCCTCTTTTTTGAGAGATAACTTATATTGCCAAAAGCTGAGTGGATAGACAGTTATATTTTTTTTAAATATTTTAAAAAAATTTAGTTGAAAAAAATTCACAATTTTGTTTAAAAAATTTGGACTTTTTATTTAATACTGATAAAAAAATTTATTCAATATCAATATAATTATATCATACATGTCAAAAATCAGTTATTGATAAGGTTTTTCTATCGGTGAATAAATAACAAATGTATATGAAAATCATAAAAAGAGTTACTCGGTTGAAAGCATAAATGAATAATTAAACAAACTCATAATAATACCCGACAAATAGTATCCAAAGTACAACAATGTGTATAATAATAGACTCCAAAATATAATATAATAAAATATTTTCATCAGGTTTCAACCCTTGTATTACTGTTATTATTAAACCATACTAAGCAGATAATATTTAAATTTATTAAAATTTTAATTATCATTCCGTGAATAAAGTCTCATTATTATGATCGCGATACGCGAAACGCTAAAAAAAATATTTGCGGAAAACTTTTCCCAGGTAAACTCTCTGTCTCTTTCTCCCGGTTATTTTTATAAATCAAATTTGTAATTATGTTACGCGAGACAACGAAAATAAATAAAGCCCAAATGTGTTTGCTTCCTATACGGGAAAGAGAGAGTATGCATATTTCAGAAAAGCTCGCGACAGCATTCGGCGTGATACAAAAGTGGATGAAAACAAGAGCTAAAAAATAATACTCTCTTTTATTTTATTTTTTCTATTTTTTTTTTTTTTTCGTCTCTTTTCACCCGGTTTCCCATTTTCGCAACATTTTTCCAGCTTAATGCACCATTCTTCAGAGATGGCCGGAATTCCCGTGGATGAAATAACAACCAGATGCCTCTTGAAGTGGATGAAAATCGTTAGCAACTAAATTCCATAAGTGACGAGCAGTTCAATGAGTTACAAATTAAAGAAATAACTTTTTAAACAATACCATCAAACACGAATTTAAATAATCTCTGTTTACAGTTTTTTAGTCTTTCAACTTACAAAGTACCCGAACAATCAAGAAACACTTGCTTTAATAACTGGAAAAACACAAGTGACGACTCTCGAGAGCTTTAAGAACTAAAAAGTATTTCTCAAGTGCAATTACGCTTTTTAAATCTCGATACTCATCACAATAACAACAAAAAATAAAATTTAAAATAAAACAGAAAATTAAAAGCCAAACATTTCAAGATTTGTTGCTTTGTGAATCAGTAATTGCCTAATAATTTAACGTAGGAGTTTCGGGAAATGCAAGCCCGAACGGATTACCGGGTAATATTCGAGTCTAATCGATGAAATAGCTGAAGTATATTAGTACATTCGGTTGTAGCAGCCACAGACGCCACGATCAACATTGGTTTCGGCGTATTGCGCTTCATTACCAGCAGCAGAGTCAATCTCATAAAGGCATCGGGTATATATGAGCGTAAGCCTGGTCCTCAGCCAACAGAGCTTCAGTTCCAGTTCTGGTTACACTCACAGTAGCATCAGCCAGATCTCCTCCTCTTCTATACCTGTATCGGAGGTTTATCTGAGGGCCAGGGGCAAGTTTATTGTGGGAGATTCCCCACTCGTCCGGGTGGGCGCCATGGAACTGGCAATCGTATTATGACATTGCCCGAGCTATCAAACGATCAACACTTCAAAGCGGGAACTAAGCTCCAGACCCAACAACTAACGAGAATCCCAAAAGGGTGCTGCTCCTGAGCCGTGTTTCTGATGGCGGCTCGGGGGATCAAAAAGTTCACCAAGAACAAGTGTATGCTGCTGGATTATTTTCATCGGTGAAACGTTTGTTGCGAATTTATCAAAGAGTAGGAACACATATAATTGGACAATTAGTTCCCCGAGACGCTTTATCGTCAAAAGGGGAGATAAACTTTCGGAAAAGACGAGGTGTAGACGATCCAAGTGATAGGGGATCTGATCCTATGCGTGTATATTTTTTACACATATTCTTTGGACTGAAGAATGTGTGTGGATTTTATTTTTCACGGTTTATGGATTTGCGTTTGGTTTTGACGGTCCACTGGCTTTGCACCACCACGATGCTGCTGCTGCTGCTGCTGGTGCTGGTGTTCCCAGTCGATATCCTGCCAGAGAGCAACACCCTCGCCTTTATTCAGTGCGTGGCATTATATTCCGCTGCTGGTGATATTATTCATTGGCCAGATGATAAAGGACAAAAACACACAAAAAGAGTATGATAAAAAATGGTAAAAATATAAATCAATGAGTGAGGTTGTTCTGTAGCCCATGGATTCCCCGATAAATCTCTGTCAGATCATACTTGCTCGCTGGTAATTAGTAATTGTAATGGGTATTTCGAGGCATCCGCATGGTGTACCGCGGCTGATTACTTATCATTAATATTGGATTCGTGAATTAATTAACGACAAAGCCTACTGACGCGGACTATTGTACGCGGCCCCAGCACCCGGTAGTTCCCATAACCACCTACAGCATTCACTTCTCTTCCGTTCTTGTCTTCCTTCAATTGACATGTTTAAAATCAATTGCTCTCGAATTGTACTCCACACACGGTGAACTCGTTTATTCCTGCTTCAACTAATCACTCACTTCGATAAAATTCATTTATACAAATACACTTACACAAACATATGCATCCCATTAATCGCTTATTTAATTATCCAATTATACCGACATCGCTCTATAATCCAAACACTGCCGCGTCCTAATTATATTTCCCACTTTAAATATATTATTTAAACATATATTTAATAATCGTTATTTAGGTCGTTAATAAGCCAAATTTTGTGACTGTTTTAATGGAGATTTGATGGGGGTCATTGAATTTCATTTTATCCATTCACCAAAAATCTAAATCTAATTATTATGCTTTATAATTCCAACCTCGAATTGTGCAGATCGATTTGTTTATGAAAAAATTTTTAGTGTCCAAAATTTTTGACGAATTTTAAAAAAACTCAATATAGATATCCTTTGGATGTCTTTAGAGGCCAAATAATCCAAATCGATCGAATGGTCAAAAAATTACAGCAATTAAAATTTTTTTGGAAAATGCCATACATCACACTTTTAGTGATTTTTTTCCAAATAACTTTTGAACAAGATAACTTATTAAATTTCTGTAAAATTTATCTGAAAGCTTATTCAACAAGCTTCAATTTCCATGTTTACTTTTTTTTGTAAGCCAATGAAATCTCCCATTTGCATCGTTTTTACCAATTTTAAAAATTAAAAATTTTCTCAATATTATCTCGGAAAATATTCCAAAAATTCTTTTTCCAGAGTTTACTAATCTGTAATTCAAATAATTATTTTTGAATCTAATACTGTCGAATTAACATCTCATTTGTCTCAACTAGGAATTCAATCAAACTTATCCACGAAATATAGCCGGCGAATGTCGTCTTGATTAACGGTATATGGATATATATCTTGAGTGGATTCCTCGGTATAGTATTTAAGTGCTTCTTCTTGGTGTTCATTTGGTGCTCCTCCTTTCCCTCCGTCCTATCCTCTTTTTCTTATTCTTCATTGCTGTGCAGTACACTGTACAACAAGATGGTTGTTTTTTGTCCCGGCATCATGAATAATACTCCCAGTTGATAAAAACCCCCAAATATATATACATGGTTTTTACTTGACATATTAGTTTGATATTGCTTTTTATTCCCGGGTCAACATTTATTTTTTATTTTGCAAGGAATAAAAATGTCAGGCTTGAAGAATTGACGACGACATCACTCTGTTAATTTAATATAATTTTGGACAATTCAAAAGAACACTTTTGTATAAGTTGCATCGATTTAATCGGAATTATTATGATGAATGCTTGAAGAATGACATGAAGGTACTTAAAATATTTAACTAGTCGAATTTGGTTGAAAGAGGCTGAATAATGCGCCGGATAGCGTGCAAACCTGGTTTATTTTTCTGAATGTATAGACACAATTGGTGAAAAAAGCTTTCATGTCGATTGCTGTAGAGGAGCTTTCTTTGCCCTGTACGTTCTTTGATATCTTTACTAGTGTACTATTTTATTAAAGCATCTCAGTACAGCACTAAAAATAACATGTGGTTTTTTCACTCTCCCTATCCCGTTCCCTTTCCAAAGACCGCAGTATTTTATTGAAAGTTCTAACCTTCCGTATCAAAGATTTGATTCACATTTATCATGAGCATGCCTTTATTTCTTTACACGAAACCCGCCATGCGCCAGACTATTGGCGGTTGGTATTAGATTTCCGAGTTTCAGATTAAATTTTCATGCTCGGATTTACTTGTTCTATTTGCCAAGTTAAGTTAATGCGCTTCTAAATACCGCTTGTATTCTGTTTAAGTTCAGCCCCGCCATCAGGTGCCGATTAATTTATTATGAACCACCGGGAAGGATAAGAGACTTTAATTTTTTAACTGCAGCTTTATCGCTACCACTTCTCGGAAAAGTAAGAACACTTAGTTCCTTAGTTTCTTCTACATTTGGGTATTTGGGTATTAAATTTTAAGATAAACTTTGCGGAAACTTTCATAAACTAAATAGAAAAAACACTAGTTAAATTAAGAGGAATATTTTTGGTTTGAGAAAAAAAATTTTTTTGTTTCAACAATTATTGAAATAAGATGATATCATGATGAAATGTCACCGATTGAATTGGTAAAATTATTGAATTAACAAATTGTTCTCTCAATCCTCTAGTTTTATTTTCTTGATTTTTGCGTTAATATTTTAAATTAATTCAAACAAAAATCTCGAACCAACATCGAAATTTAAAAGATAATATTTTTTTTTTGTCAAGTACTTTTTTTCAGTGCAAATATAACTATCCAAAGCTCAATATTAAGCTGTGACTTGAAAGTCTTTAAATTAGAAACTTGGTACTTATTAGCGAAATTGGGCGCCAAAAGTAAAAGATCTAACCCAGCCTGAGGAGCTTTTATCACACAAACGTCATTTTTACTCAAAATAGTTATTTTTATCCACCCCACATCCCAATTCCTGTCAAAGGTGTCCCAATTATTGTACCAACTGCAAATTCGGCAAATTCTCGAATAAACTCCACCAAAAATCTCAAAAAAAGTTCGAAAATAATTTTTTTTACCCTAAACAAACAATTTTTGATTTTTTACTATCGCTCACCACTGACACGCAAGCACTCATCGCGACTGTCCTGCGTAAAACAATAACGTTGAACGCAGTTATTGAGCCCGAAGAGTAATTTGTCGTGGCGCGTAATCCTCAAACAAACTGAGCAATAATTTTTAATCAAATAGACACTATCGATTAATTCATCGTATGTTTATCGAGCTAATTGACAGCCAGCAGTTGAAACACTCGATTAGGCATGACGAATGTAAAACACGATAACAGGCCTCGAGCCATCAATACAGCCACTCTTATCAATTTTCCGAATCCTCGTTCAAAAATTAAATTCAATTCCTCTTTGCACATAAATAATAACAACAGTAATCGCGACAATAAAGAGGAAATTTACGATTGCGCTTACAAGCTGTGCAGGGAAAAATTTTTTGCAGAAAGCCATGATCCGTTAAAGCGGCTAATGGTGTCTCGGCAATCTTCGCGGAAAGCAAGATTTTCGATTCAATAATTCAACGGTCGAGGGGCAGCATTTTAAAGTGGAAACTGCCATTCCGATTTCGCAAAGCTCTCGACATAAAGTCACCATCGTCGTTCTAAAGTAGTATCGTCGGATAAATGTGAGCGTTCAAATCTTTCTATATATATATATTTATATACGTAAGGTTGGATAGGTACGCGAAAGGATCGTGACAACTCTATCCCATACCCGTCATTTCAATTTGTCCAGCGGATGCTTCTGACAAATATTGCGAATACTCAGCTAACCCTCGAAGCCTCGTCTGGGAAATTGCTCGTAGGATAGATCCTCAGCCCTCTTTCCTTCGAGTTAGTTTTCCCGAGAAAACTCTTATTGTTTCGAAACCGACAGATTTATTTACCAAGCAAATAACTTTTTATTTTATATAAAAAACAATAAACTAGTTTGCGATCTTGTTTTAACTTGAATTCATATAAATACCCACAATGTGTCTCATCTCCCTTTCTGTTTTATCAGACACAAACATTTTTATTAGATTTCATTTAAATGAAATTTCAATTCATGAAAGTTGATATCCTAAATTTTATTCTGTATTGGTATATGTTTCACGTCACATTCTCATTTTCAAAAGGTTTACTTTGCCCGACATGTTTTAATTGTGTTATCAAATGATATACGAATATTTTTGTCAGACCTCGACAGAATTTCTGGTGGTCTGAAATTAATTAACTGCTAATGGACAGCATGTATGCTCACGATACTTATAAGGGTAAAGATGGAGATAAATATAAACATAACAGTGACAGAGTGTCAGGTTTAAAAGTGGACATTTATAATTCTTGAGAACCAAAGTGGATAAAAGATTTGAACTTTATGTTATTAATATAAAGCAATGTAATGTTTTATATCATTCATAGCCGAGAATCCGACAATCGGTGAACTTTATTAAATTACGACGTTTATATTCAACGTTGAGCGATAGAAGGGAGTTGTTCTGCGCGTAACAGCAGATGTCGAGATTCCAGTCGAGGAATATGTATATATAGTCGTATTTAAAGGACTTGAAAATTTCTTCAGCTGCTTTACTTAGCAGGCTCGAGTATCCTCGGGTTGTTGAATTCAAACTCAGCAATGCAGATAGCGCAATCTTGCTGCAAAAAAAGAAAAATAAATGTTGAAACGAGAGTTCATCATACTTGAATATACATTTAGTCTAAATAATTTAGATATTTCGTTCTCTTTTTTTTTTTGTAACAATAAGAAGAAAAATTTTTTGAAATTATTTAATTTTTTGAAAAAAAAAATGAAAATTTATGAATCAAATTTTTTTCCGAAAATTAAACTCCCAAAAAATAAAATTAATAATTATAACTCAGTAGCTTCTAGGAAATTAAATAGCGTAATTAAAGTAATTTTAGCTCTCATATTGCCCTGTAAAATAGCGAAATACACTAAGTGTGTCAGAGGATAGGTAGAGGAGGCACAAAGGCCGTAAAAGGATAAAAACTAAAATAAAGCGGAAAAGAAAAAGTAACTTTTATGAGATGTCGTTATCAACGCCGCTAAACAAATTAGCTTGTAAAAGTCCAGGGGTGTGTTCGTTGTTAACTGTTAGCTCACAAAGTGCCGAACGTAAAGCCTTGTCGACCTGGGTTTAGTTATATGAGGACACGAAAACCCTTTGGAGCCCTTTCGGAAACTCGTAAAACTCTGGGCTGTCTACCGAGAATGACAACTACGTGTTCGCGTTTATTTTTGTCGTTTTGTTTGTTAATTTTTAATGCCAGTGTAAACGAATTCTTCGTCTAATCGAGAGTGACGTCTTTTAATAGCTCTTCAGCATTCGACGTTATAATTCCCAGTTGTCAGATTTTATCGGGCAGTTCTTTGAAAGTTGTGTATCTAACAGTTGAATTTCCGAACTAAAGGCCACTATTTTACAACCTACTAGAGTAAATAAAAAATAAAAATAAACAAATAAATCTTTTTACATTCGACTGCTCTCGCGATCAACGCCGTTAAAAAATTCGTATTTACAGTGGCTATTAAAAATAGACGTAATACATCCCGTGGGCAGCTTGACCGCGTAAAAATTTGAATAAAAAATATTATTTCATTTCTTTTTTTTTTTTTAGTTTTTTGTAAATTTTAATTTCTTTTGTGTCTCTGTCCCCAAAAATTAGTAAAACAAATTTTGTTTTGTCAATAAAATATTTTTCTAAAATATAACATTTCCCTTTTTATATACATATATTTTCCAAATAATGATTATAATAACAAAAAATTAAAAGAATATTTCCACAAAAATAATTATAAAAACAATATCGAAAAATAATTCGTTCTGATTGGGCGCCATGGAGTTTTATTTGCTTAGTATCCTCTAGTAATATTATAGCAAGCAATTTAGCTGATATGTCAATAAAAATCATTGAAAATTTTCCGTGACAACTATTAGTTTTTAAATCGTAGTTAACTGGGTTGAAAAAAAAATTTTTCCAATTTATTCAGAGATGAAACTTTTAAATATTCACTATCGCCTACAAACACATATACCTTGTCAGTTTATTTTTCACAACCACCAAAATCGTATTAAAAAATTCCCAGTATACAAAAAATATGCTTTCGATAAAAATTCCTCGGGTTCATTTATTATTCATTTATTTCTTTGCCACAAAATGCAGCTAATATTTGCGTATAATTTCGGATTCCAATATTTAGATTTTTTTTTTTTTTTTTTTTTTTTTTTTTTTTTTTTTAAGTATATACATACGATTTCCAGGGTATTGAGTACAATATAATCTCGAAGATAGTGTATGTGAGCGGGGACGATAATACATTCAGTTGACAACCAGAAATCCTGAAACATATATTTACGGCGTGAGTCGTGCCAGAGAGATCGTCCAAGCATATATATATATATATATATATATTATATACATTGTAGAATCGAGTTGACAGGCGTAGAGTTTGAGCGTGATGCACGATGGGTAGATACGCGTTATACGTTATCATACCAATAACTGTTCAAATAATAGTCTTCGAACCGGTTGGTGACGTGAAAGCTATATCCCAAGCTCAGGACAAATCTCGGTTTAAAGATTCCAAGGAGTTGAGCTCATAACTATACATTGTCACTTACGAGTGTGTTAAAGGATTCTATTCCTTGCCAGTATCGGTGCAAGTGCTCCAGAAGAGCGCAAAAGAGAAGAAGAAAATAAAAAAATCGCGAATTATGGCGCCCAAAATTGTTCTATTGCTATTGAAGATCGGTTTTATCGCGGATTCTATTTCTTTCGGAAAATTTTCTCTCTAAGAATGTTTGTCATGCCTCGTGTGTGAATAATTTATTTATTTGCTGGAGCGAAGAAAGATCGAGCTATTTTACGAAAAAATAGAAATTTTTTGGACTTTTCGGTGCTCAACTGAGACATTGATAGAAGATTTGTTGATGATATTTCACAAGTATTAGTAACTTTTTGTTTAATTTTTTTTTTTATAAATTCTTTGAGCTATTCGGAGCTCGACGGCTGACAAATGTAACTGGAAAAGGAAAAGATAAAGAAGCCGGATTAAATTACCCGGGTCAAGTAGACCGAGATCGAGCAATTATTGTTAACTTTGACTGCTCCTAATAGAGTAATTATTTGGCTCCGCGGAAGATCATCAAGTTAGTCCGGGATGACTGCGTCGGGCGTGCTCAGAATTTAGATTGCTAGAATTTTCCTTTAAACTCTATCCATCTAAAGTTCAATAATTCGATTACAGTGATGTACACACCCGGGTTCACTCACTCGCTCGTACAGATAGATAGATATCTGTTGCTTGAAATTAAATGAATGGCTTTCAAACTAAAACGGACAAACGAACAAAATATCCTGTGGGAATTGTGTGAGCTCCGATTGAAATAGTAATTGTTTTTACGTACGAACCCAATCACCCGTCAAGTTTCACCCCGATTTTATTTATTTTCCTTTATTTTTTCTCTAGGTTTTTATCTTTTTTAATTTTTTTATGTATTTTGTACACCTATATCTTCATCCTTCGGTAACAAAAACTCGCTCTATTCATCATTTGTAATCGGTATGCTATCCGTTCATCAAAGTAAATTATACTTTTACGAGTATTGTTTTATTTTATTATATTCGAATATTTTATTAAATTTTCGAGAAATTTTTTTTTGTCTTCACTGTAAAAACCATATTTGATTAAAAAAATGCAATATCTTCAAAATGACACTCTCATTTTAAGATATTTTGTTGGAGTTGATTCGAGAATTTGCCGAGCTTGCAGTTGGTACAACAATTGGGACGTGGGGTGGATAAAAATAACTATTTTGAGTAAAAATGAGGTTTGTGTGATAAAAGCTCCTCAGGCTGAGTTAGTTTTTTTACTTTTGGCACCCAATTTCGCTAGCAAGTACCAAGCTCCTAATTTAAAGAGTTTTAAGTCACAGTTTAATGTTGAGCTTTGGGTACTTATACTTGCACTGAAAAAAATTACTTGATTAAAGAAAAATATCATCTTTTAAATTTCACTGTTGGTTCGAGATTTTTGTTTGAATTAATTCAAAAAATTAGCGCAAGAATCAAGAAAATAAAACTAGAGGATTAAGAGAAAAAGTTGTTAATTCAATCAAACTATTTATTATTTTCAAACAAGATACAATATATTTTACCAAGCAATTTCTTTCCACGGTAACATTCAATCAAGATATTACCTTATTTAAAGAACACCAAAAATTTTCCTGTTTTTTATCCCATCAAAAATAAGTCTCCAATATCTTCAAGTAAAGTTTTTTTTTGTTAAATGTCAATGTTGGAAAAAAATTTTTTTATTTTTATTTATCATGACTTATTAAACCATGGTATTATTATTTTAGTATATGGTTTGTTGATACAGTAGCAATAGGCCGATGTTTGATACATACCTGAACGTGCTGCTGGAGTCATCATCTAAGTCATTGATATCCACTGGCGTCGAGAGTCAGTCGGCTGACATCAAGTGCGTGAGGTTGCCGCCGAGGGGAGTGAACTCGGTTGCACACACACACACACACACACACACACACACACACACACACACACACACACACACACACACACACACACACACACACACACACACACACACACACACACACACACACACACACACACACACACACACACACACACACACACACACATCCCTTCTACTCTTATATGCATATTCATGTGTGAGAATGTGTGAGTCAGTGTGAGTATGGGTGTGGGTGTGGGTATACAAAGTCGGTACAGCAGACTAAAGTATACACTGTACAGCCATAACACACACACACACACACACACACACACACACACACATCTACGTGCAGTGTCTGCCGGTTTGCACCACCCACTTCACCCTCTCGTTCTCTAAAAGTTCCACACTCTCTCCTCTCCGTCGTCTGCTTTGTACCACCCCGTGTATAACATATCACGATGTCGTATGTCGTACCTACTGCCGCGCATCGATGACGCTACCCTCATTTCAAAAGAAATCATGTGAGAGCTCGCTCGTTCCAAGAAATATACATATACACATTTATACATACATACGTCTCTCGTATTCTATCACACACTGGTGACTTCTAGTCCGTAGTGACAAAACTTTTTTTTTTTTTTGGTTATTTTTATTGTTAAAACTTTTTCATATATAAAAAGATTTTAATATAAAATATTTCCATTTTCGCGAGAAAAAAAATAATAACAATTCTTCAACTTGCTTTTACTGTTGACGAAAATAAAATTTTAAAATTAGTGCACAGCTCACACGATATTTACTCCAAAAGAAATAATTAAAAAAATTTTTTACGTAGTCGAATTTGGCTAAAAATAATTTTTAGATCGAAGTTAGTTTTGAAAAATTCCGATAGGTGGCGCATGGTAACTAAACTTTCTCGCTAAAAGGGTCTCAATTACTGTGTTATGCAATAAACCAACCAAATTGTGTAAGCTTTGATCAATAACTAAACGAATTTTTATCTTACATGATACAATAATACATTCTTTAATCCTATGTATCGTATAATACGGCCACGCATGACCAGATAAGCTCATATCATGGCTGAGTAGATTCAAAAATTGTCTACATCATAAATTGTTGCCAGTTTGCCTTGATTTTGTGCATTTCATGCATCTTGCTATCACATCCTGTTATCATACTCAAATATAATCGGTATTAGACACTCGTGAGCACAAGTAGTGTCTGTTTTTATTGACCTCGCGTGACACAGTTCTCTCGAGAGGCTCTTGTCATTTGGATACGCGAATGCACAAAGAGGAAATGCAATAGAACGCGACTCATTTTGCGACATGGATCCCCACTCGATTGTTATATTTCGGATGAATAAGAGCTCTCTGTTTGAATTTTTCGCAATTCGCGACTCGAGGAGGTAAAAAGGCTCGATCTGTGGAAATCCATGCATAATATTCGGGACGTACGTGTGTCCTGGGAGTATTGCGCTGAATCTTATATATTTAAATGCAGATGTATTTGAACTGACGGGGTGGTATCAAAGGGTCGAAGGTGAGGGTCGAGAAGCAGATGTAGATGTAGGAGAGTACCATGCACGACGTAGTAGGAACAGCCAGCAGTGCATCAGGCGAAAAGCGAAAGACGAAAGGCAAAAGACGAAATATGCTGAAGGAGTTCTCCTCTTTGCTCTCTGCTTTCTCCTCTGTAGAGGCGCAGAGCTTGGTTCTTGCTAGGCTCTTACTCTATTCGCGTGTAATATGCATACACACCAGCAAAGTTACACCTAGTTATATGTTATATGTCGTAGCACAGGGGTGCAATGCACAGTGCACAGTGCACAGTGTACAGTAGAGTAAGAGAGTGTCTAGACAGACATGGGGTGACTGAGCCGTGGCGGTTCGCTGCACCGTCACTGCACCGCTCGGGTACCATGCATGTGTATACCAAGTACATATAATGCATACATTCAGACTTTCTGCTTGCTACCCTGTTGGCTGTTGGGTGCAGTCTGGAGGAGGGAGCAAGTATTTCTCGGGCAACGTCAAGTGAGTCGCGACGACGAGTTGTCCGTCAGTAGGTGCTCGTCAAATTAAACTAGTGGGCTGCTTTATGTTGGAATTTATATATATATATCTACATAGAATTCAACTCCTCTGAATAATTGTTATTTTTGGTGTAATTAAAGGCTCGAGTGTATTTTTGGCTTGAATTCGGCTGCGAGGTTGAGTTTTCGTAGAAATTCTTTACAGGCATGATCAATTTTTGGTTGCTTAATGCATATATTCTTGAAAAAAGACTCATTAAAAAAATATTGAGCATGAAGTTGATCATTTTAAAAAAAGGAATAGTTCTTTTTATGATTAAAAACTTTTATACTTAGACAGGAATGACTAAATTTATTAAAATGATGAATTTGGGTTAAAATTTTTTGACTTTGATCAATTAAATTGAACAATTAAGTCCTAAAAGTATTCTCAATTTATTTAAACGTATTGAGAAGCCTGTAAACTAAAAATGAAACATTTCGGAAGGATTCTTGGTAACATAATAATACAAAAATACTTCTCCGAAAAGGTAGAGTAGCAAAAATCTCGAGTTGCATTGCAGGATAAGGGTCGAGGGCAAGATGGCTCCTTAGCTTCATTGGAGGCGAATAATACTTTTCGGGCGCAGGGATGAACTAGATGGTGCTACCTCAGCCACACCTGACGTTCATTGCATTTGCGTGGCTGAAATATAAAAAATAACAAAAAGAAGACAAAGGAGATGATGATAAGACTAAAAAGCATCGTCTAAAAGACTTTGCTAAAATCGTCTGATCTGGTATCTGGGATCTGGGATTTGGCCTCTCGCCTCTCGCTTCATTCGATTGCCTTTGAGTGCAGACAAACTTTGGGCTCTCTGTCACTCAAGCTGCCAACAGTCTCTTAAGAAGTGAAAAGTATAGAATTTCGCGGCTCTACTGTGTGTAGAATGGTTCTTCCACCTTGGTAATCGGGAGCGGGAGCAGAAATAGCTTAGGTTCCTATCCGGGAGATGAGACCAAGAAGAGGAGAGAAGAAAGGAGAATAACCGCCTCGGGTTACATCAACATCTCGTCTTCTGTTCGTATTCTAGCTACCAAGGATTTTGGATGATGGTTGACGGGCCACGCTCTTTTTAGCTCACTGGTATTACTGCTTGCTAGAATGGGTATAAGGAGCACTGTAAACATCTACCACCCATTTACAGGCGACAAGATGACGCTACTACCATTAGCCCGAACCTGGATTAATTTTTTTTATCGCTTTTTTCGCAAAACATGAAAAATATCTTAGCTCATATCTTATTATAATATAAAAAAAAAAAAAAAAAAAAAAAAAAAAAAGTCGATAATAATAAAATTATGAATGTAAAAAAATTTTTTTAAAAATCATGCTTCTTAAATAATGAATTTTTTTTTGGCAACAAATTCTATCTTCCCACAAAAAAAATTTTTTTTGATACATTTTAATAATTAAATTCATTTTATAAATTAAATTTCCTTTAAAATGAGTACCCGCAAATATTTTTTAGACATGTGTAAATTTTTTACGTATGTAAATTTTTTAAATTTATAAAAATAAGTGTATCATGTTTATATTCATTTTAAAGACAATAAAAATTTCTATTAAGAATGAACAATAATAATAAAATTTTTAAAAACAGAAAACAAATTCTGTTAAAATGAGGATGTAAAGATCAAAATTGATAACGATGGATATGGATATGTTTATCGAAGGTCTTTCATTAAAAGGGATATATCAGGGAAGGTCTGCTCTAGGAGCAGAACGCAGTGTAAATTGGTGGTTGGAATGGAGCAACGACCCTACAGAGAGAGAGGAAGCAGAGAGCAGAGAGAGTATCCAACAACACAACAGAGTGTAGCCCGATGCGTTGTGCCGTAGTACGAAAACCGGGAAGCAGGAAGGTTGAATTGAGCGAGGGTAAGTCTTGGAGGGTGGATCGGGGGAAGCAACCCACTGGCAATAGAGACTGAATCCGTTGCTAAGGAGTGATAAGACCTCGAGGGTGTAACTAACCGGCGGTGTTCTGAGGAAACGAGTAAGACACCAGCTCTCTAACCGCTGTTGTTGTCGTTGGCACGACGCGTGCAGCCAGCCAGTCACCCACTGCCTACCATCTACACCGACTATCTCCATCTATATCTGTACACAAACACAAAGACACACATAGGGAAGTTGCGAGGATAAGTGCTGGAAGGTAACTAGTGTTAGACATCATTATCGGACAAAGTTGACTTTCCTACCGATCATGATCTCATCACGAACCCATGCCTTGCTGCTGGAGAACACCAAGTGTCATCGACTCGTTGCATAAGATAGTTTCGCAATATCACCAACTTCTTGGTTTCCTGTCGCTCTGAGCCAACAACTCGCTTCAAGCTTTACTTTGTTTCTTCTCCTATACCATACCATACCATACCATACCAATGTACCAATATATACGTTATATAGCTGAGATATTTATGGTATAGGGGCATTCTAACTTTAATCAGACAGCTTTCCAACTTTATTGTTATTATTCCTTCTTATTTATTCGCTATTATCCGGCAAATCCTTGCTGATTGTAATCTTATACCATTTTTAACGTTATCGCAGATAGTGATCTTCGTCTGGTTGCTAGATTGTTGTATTTATGCATTTATGACGATCTATAAGAACTAACAATGGCAAGAGACTCTAGTTTTGGTTTTGAAATTTAATCGATCTATTGTAAAAATTGTTTGGTGATATTGATCGATATTTTTAAATATCAGACGCTTCTATAAATATCACCGGCACACAAAAAAAAAAAAGTTGTCTGTACTTGGGACGCGCCACATATATTCCCATGTAATTTGACCCGCTGAACCCGAATTTGAGGTCCGTTTGGCCCCTACACCCTAGGATTTTGAGAAAACTGTAAAAAACCGAAAAAAAACGGGAAAATTGGGGGTTTTGGTGATTGAAAAATTTTTTTAGATTCTAACTATGCATGATTTTCATGTATTTCGATCTGCTTTATACTTATCTGAAGTGTACTCAGACCAGCAGCCATTAAAAGTCTAAGTAAATCCCGAAAAACCCATGAAAATTGCGAAAAAAAAAAAAAAATTCCCAATATTGTGATAAAAAAATGTATTGAGCTAAATATATGATGATTTTCATGTAGGTTTATCGACGACATATAAATCTCCAACTTTTATAACTCAGACGTCTCGAAAACATCAAACAAATGTGCAAAAAACCCCGAAAATTGAAAAAAATCAAATGTAATATAATAAAAATCGAGTTATTATTCAAAATAAATAAAAAAATCATATCATTCGATCTGTGGTGCATAAAAAAAAGTATTTCGTCCTAAGACTTAAAAAAAATTAATTTTTTCGGAAAATATCATCAAAACCCTTTGGATTTGAATTTTAATTCGTTCTCCGCTTATATCTCACCCTTTTATCTTCAAACGTCCTGCATAAAGGGTTTCTCTTTCGTTTCCTCTCTTCTTCGGGTAAATCTCTCTTCAGAGTCCAACAATGATCTGCCATCATATTTACATCCCACGTTCCTTGATATCGTTTTTCCATCACACTAATGTCTTGATGGAATCTCTCACCTGCTCTTCACTAAAATCACCAAGATTTTCAGGAAAGTGTGAAAGATGAGAATGTAAATAGTGCAATTTTGTATTCATTAAGCAACCTAAAGTATTATAGTTGTATAACAACTCGTCAACTAAAGTTGCGTAGTTATCACTTTTCGTATTCCCTAAAAATTGCTGTGATACTTCCTTAAAACTTCCCCAAGCTGCTCTCTCAATCTCGTTCATCTCATATTCAAGATTAGCATCCTGGAATAGAGTCCGAATTTGGGGTCCATCAAAAATTCCTTCTTTTAATTTAGCGTCACTTATAGCTGGAAATTTTTCGCCCAAGTACTTAAAACAGTTTCCATCTTTATCCAGAGCTTTGACAAATTGCTTCATAAGGCCAAGCTTGATATGAAGTGGGGGCAGCAAGTACTTGGAAGGATCAATTAGAGATTGTCGCGTAACATTGTGAGAACCAGGATTCAAATTTGTTCTTGTTGGCCATTCTTTTTGAATGTAATGATTCTTTCGGTCTCGGCTATCCCACAAACATAAGAAGCAGGGGTACTTTGTGAACCCTGATTGTTGGCCTAGCAATATTGTTGCAATTTTCAGATCACCACAAACCTTCCATTGATGTTCTGAATAGTTTATTTTATCTAATACAAGGGTCCCTGCATCGTAAAACACTTATTACTTGTGCCTGCCATGACGGCATTCAAGCCGTTAACCCAGGGACTATGCCAGACGGTCCTGTTGCCCGCCGTCACCACGTGGAGGTGCCCTGGTTACAGGCACAAGCATTTAAGCAAGAAATCGATTCTGAGCCCAAAAAGTTCCTAGAAGTGAAAACCCTGAAACATCAGCTTAAAGAAAAAAAAATTTATTAACTAAAAATACAACAGCTTATTTTTATCGTGATAGGGAAAAAAAAATCTGATAACATTTTTAAAACGGCGAAAATTCATTAGTGGACTGTTCAGATGTAAGAAGTTTGATTGATGAGTTAAAGCCGAACACTTTCAGGACGAGGAGTGAAAGTTTTTCATTGCTTTGTCTAAGCGAAGTCTCAAAGCACCGACTCCAGTAGCTCATTTGACCAAAAATCATTGAAAAGTTTGTGGTGATCTGAAAATTGCTACACTAGTTAAGCCAACAATCTGGTTCACAATATATCCCTTCTTGTATGTTTGTAGGATAGTCACGATTGGAAAATTCCCTACAGTAGAAAAGAACGGCCAACAAGAAAGAATTTGAATCATGGTTCTCACAACGTTATGCGAGAATCTCTCATTAATCCTTACAAGTACTTGCTGCCACCACTTTATATCAAGCTTGACCTTATGAAGCATTTTGTCAAAGCTCTCGATAAAAATGGCAACTGTGTTAAGTACTTGGACGAAAAATTTCCAGCTATAAGTGACAATAAATTGAAAGAAGGAATTTTTATGTACCCCAAATTCGGACTCAATTCCAGGATGCTAATCTTGAGTATGAGATGCACAAGATTGAGAGAGCAGCTTGGGGAAGTTTTAAGGAAGTATCTCGAAATTTTTAGGGAATGTGAATACAAAATTGCACTATTTACAATCTCATCTTTCACACTTTCCTGAAAATCTTGGTAATTTCAGTGAAGAAAGAGAAGAAACATTCCATCAAAACATGAGTGGATGTCAATATGATGGTAGATCATTGTTGGACTCTGAAGAGAGATTTACCCGAAGAAGAGAGGAAACGAAAGAGAAACCCTTTATGCAGGACGTTTGAAGATAAAAGGGTGAGATATAAGCGGAGAACGAATTAAAATTCAAATCCAAAGGGTTTTGATGATATTTTCCGAAAAAATTAATTTTTTTTAAGTCTTAGGACGAAATACTTTTTTTTTATGCACCACAGATCGAATGATATGATTTTTTTATTTATTTTGAATAATAACTCGATTTTTATTATATTACATTTGATTTTTTTCCAATTTTCGGGGTTTTTGCACATTTGTTTGATGTTTTCGAGACGTCTGAGTTATAAAAGTTGGAGATTTATATGTCGTCGATAAACCTACATGAAAATCATCATATATTTAGCTCAATACATTTTTTTATCACAATATTGGGAATTTTTTGTTTTTTTCGCAATTTTCATGGGTTTTTCGGGATTTACTTAGACTTTTAATGGCTGCTGGTCTGAGTACACTTCAGATAAGTGAAAAGCAGATCGAAATACATGAAAATCATGCATAGTTAGAATCTAAAAAAATTTTTCAATCACCAAAACCCCCAATTTTCCCGTTTTTTTTCGGTTTTTTACAGTTTTCTCAAAATCCTAGGGTGTAGGGGCCAAACGGACCTCAAATTCGGGTTCAGCGGGTCAAATTACATGGGAATATATGTGGCGCGTCCCAAGTACAGACAACTTTTTTTTTTTTGTGTGCCGGTGTATTTATTTAATATATTAATATCTAATGGATATTTGTTTGAATTTTTAGATAAAAAATTAATAGAAAAATTTTGTTTGTAAAAAATAAATAAATTATTAAAACTAATATAAATCGATTGAAAAATTTTTCAACTGATTTTAATTTATTATTAAAAACAAATGATTAAAGTTTTATTGAAACGATATTTAAAGTTCAATTAAGAAATTTTTAACTTGACATTTAATACGAAGAAAAAAAAATCAATTATTTAATCTTAATAAAATATTTATCTAAAATTAAAATTAAAATCAATTAATTTAACAAAAGTTTTTTAATAAATTTTCAATAAATATAAATTAATTGCCAAAAATGATAATTACAATAATGATAATATAAAAATACGTCATTTGAAAATTAGAGCCTCGAAATTTTATTCTGGCCTATAAATATTGTAATTTCCGCGAGCGTCTGGGTTTTTACAAATATAAAAACTCCCATGATGATTATGCGGTTTTTATTTTTTTGGAAGTCTCGTTAGCCAGCAGAGGGCTTGAGTTGTGTAAGAGGGACGTATGTGTGTGTAAGTAAAGCATGTAAACTAAAAATGAGTGTATATATATCCATATAAAAAAGGGTTTTTTTTTTTATTTTCATTTGTCCGCGACGCCGGGAAGAAAGAAGCGGGGCGGCAAGGGTGGCAGTCGGGGGGGGGCTGCCAGCAGAGCCAAAGAGAGAAAGTATTGTATGTAAGAAAAGAAAATAAGAGAAAGACAAGGAAAAAGACTTATCGCGAAACGACGACGTGCCGACAAACGAAAACACTTTGGCATTTGCCATCTTTTCTTTTATCTCCATTATTTTTTTGCTCGAAAGCCAACACTTGAACGAGCGATGTAACTCCCTGTATGTTTATCAATTCCTCTTGTCCTCCCCGTATTTCGGTCGGAAAGTTCACCACTACATCCAACAGAAAATCCCTATTTTTTTTGGATTTTCGCCGGTAAATCCAACCACCCGACATATTTAACAACAATTCGGGACAAAAAGGTTAACCGCCCCGATAACGATAAAATTAGTGTGATTTATATTGTTATTAATATCGATGTCGATATCAGTATCAATGTCAATATCAATAATGGAGCAGCGATAAAATCAGATGTTATTTTATTGAAATAAATATTTGGCGTATGGAGGGTTCGGGGTCGCACGAAGGTTGGGGGAAGGAAGACAGGAGCTTACACCGATAAAATTGTATATTGATTGCTCTGTAGCTACTGCAAAGAGGATAGCATTTCAGGGTGTCCCGCCCCAGTGCGTGTTACGTAGCCTCGGCTTCAAGGGCTAATAATGAGAAAAGGTGAAGCCATTGCTACTGCCAGCCAGCTATTGTGTGCTTCCTTACTTACTTTGGCTCAGTTTCTATGCAGCTCATATTCGATTTCAGCTTCTCGAGTGTTGTTCGATTCTAAGTCCCCTCCACCCTTCCAAAACTAATATTCCACCATTACCACCTTATAATAGCTTTTCCTTAATGCTCCTTAATGCCTTTTGTTTAGGCGAAATTTTGCTCTAAGCAATTAGTCATAAAAACTCTAAAACAATTCGGGGAAGTTCATTCCAAAATTAGGGCCAAAAATTACTCAATATTTGGAACTCTTGGGCGGGTGGTGGATGTTTTATTATTCATTGATGTCAAATACAAGGTAGTTGTGAGGAACTTTCTCGAAATAATAAACCAGTTAGAGTTTTTATACGGCAACTTTTTCACTGGTAAATTTGCCTGCGATCTACACGTAATTTAGATAGTGTAAAAAATTCATGGAAATATTTCAGTACTGTTGGATAGTTATATATTTTACTGAAAAGTACTGTGTTGCACTGAAAAAATTTATTAATAGTAGGAATAGAAAACGCGGGTAACTTTGAAATAGAGAGAGAGAGAGAGAGAGAGAGAGAGAGAGAGAGAGAGAGAGAGAGAGAGAGAGAGGAAATTCATATTTCACAAAGCTCAATTATGCATACCTAGTTGCCGAATTAATTGCAAAAAGTTTACTGTAACTATTGCTATTATATGGTTACACAGCGTTATAATAGTTGCTCTCGAAAATACATATCTCGTTACACTGGTTAATTAATTTATTAAAATAATAGAGATATTTAAAGTAGTGTAAAAGTTTTCCGCTTCATAATCATAAATATTACGTATTTTAACGTCAATTCAATGGCAGTGGTAGTTTCGCATTACGATTTCTTGCTAGTGCAAGTGTGTGGCATCGTGTATCCAATTTGTTTGCATTATTATTTTTTAAATTTATCTTTTTATGGAAGTTTATGTCACCAAGCTAATTAGCGTTATTTGTCCGCGGTTTTTGATCTACGGAACTCAACTTTGCTTCTGGTGAAGAACGAAACAGTTTTTTTTGCAGTTTTCAATGCTTTTCGTTACTAGAAATTATTCTGAAAAAATTCTAGTTAAATTTTGTTGAAAATATTGTTTTAAAATTGAGAAACAGATGATTGAATTTAGAAATGTGATGTTGAAAAATTTACAAGAGGTGTTTTGTGGTGATAAGTTGAAGGAATCAAAATTAATTTAGATTTTTTACTTTATTTAGACATTTCTGAAGACACTTCTTTAATTTCTTTGAGAAGAATTGATAATAATAGAAAAATTAAAGGGTATAACAAAAAATATACACTTCAGTACAGTTTTTTGGATATTTAAAGCATTTATCGAGAAAATTTTAGTAATTTTGACCATAATAATAATTTTGTTGCAATTTAGTAAAAAGTTGATTTTTAAATCAGAAAATTGATGGCAGAAAAAAAAAGTAATGTCAAAAAATTGATAGATGTTTTACGAAGATAACTTGAAGGAATCAAAATAAATTTAGATTTTTCACTTTATCGAGACGTTTCCAAAGACACTTGTTCAATTTTTCACGAACAATTGATGACAACGTAAAAGTAAAATGGCATAACTAAAAAAAGAGAGATTTGAAACAATTGTTAGACTTTTATTTGTTGAAAATCTGACAGCACAATCGACAAATATCTTTTTAATTGGATTTGCCTGGTCTAGTACGAATTAATATAAGTATATAATACTTTGAGCAAAAGCTTCCATTCGAGAGGATTTCCATACGGGATGATAGTGATAAATGTTAGTGGATGGGATAGGAATAGGCTGAGCTATTATTACGTCACCAAAAGTGGTTTAACCGGTAGTGGTTATTCATGGAGGTTTAGTTTACAGTTCACATTGAGATCTTCAGTGGTATATATTCAGATGAGACTACACAGCTCTATATTGCTCACATGGGGATACGATGAAAAAAGGTGGAGGAGGTGGAGGTGGAGGTGGAGCTGGAGTTGGAGATGGAAGGGTAAACAGAGATAGATACAGACACTTTTTAACGGGAAGCACGGGAAAAATTGAAAACCAATATCGCTTGGAAGGACACGAAGAGTGCTCGTAGTAGTTTATTTGGTGATTTTTAAACGGGAGATTGATTGCATCGAGGCGTCCGCTGTCTCGTTCGTCGAGTTCACCTTTCCATCTTGATCGCTCCCGAGCCTGTCAATATTTTTATCCTGCTCCGGGTTTTTCACCTCATACATACATTTAAACATTTATACATTTATACAGTGATGACACTATTTCCATAATACCGATACCGATCCTGATACTCCTCGGTAATTTATTTTCATGACCTTTTTAGAGTGTGCTTAGAAGCACCACCGTTCTCTCCTAGGTCTAATTTTAACTTTTCAGCTCCGGAAAACTATTAAAAATTTAAACCTTTCTATACATTATTCACAGATTCTGATTCAGAAGATTAATTGATCAAATAAAGGACCTTTCAAATACGGAGTCCACCAGCGGTGGCTATTTTTAGTTGACAAATATTTTTACTCCGTTAATTAGCCGTATTAAGGAGTAACGTGGACCGAAATATAACTTGCATTAGCGGTCGGAAAATCGATTTCTGTTAACAAGGTTTTGTGTCCGATGGAGCACCACCATGATGCTATTTTTCGGTGTGTATGCCCCAGCTAGAGCCCACCCGATACATATAACACTGACTAAGTGGTGTATAATGGTCACTTAAAAGCTCTAAGTGGACTCGCCACAATGGACCGGCAAGAAAGATCCGCGATTGCCCGTTGAGTGCTGCGCGACCTCCTGTCCATTTTACGGAATTGAATTATTTTTAAAACGGGTCGGGGAGGCGGAGAGAGAAATATTAATAGAAACAGGAAACGGAGGTATTGTTACCTGCTGAATATCTATGATTGGTTAACGATTGGTAATTATAACTGCGCTAAAAAAAAATCAAGTCAATAATTTTGAAGAACGTCATCTTTTTTATTTAAATAAATTCAGGAATTTTTTGTCTTGGTTCAAGACAATGAAACTCTTTAAAATTATTTGCTTGGTTTAAAAATTTTTCTATCCATTCAAGATAATTTTTTTTTTTCAGTGTTCATTCATAAAAAAATCAAGTTGAGTTAAAAAAAAATTTTTGAACCAATAAAATCATTTTTAAATATGCTAAAAAAATTTTTAAGCCAAGTAAAATGAATTTATATCAAAAATTAATTAGCTCAATAAATTCTTTAAATAATTCTCTCGATTTGTTTTATCAATAAATGTTATTGTCTCGATTTAAAATTGTTAAAATTAGTCTTAATAAAAAAATTTTCTGTTGGATGTAAAAAATTCTAATTATTTATAATTGTATAGTTGTTTTATATTGTTAATAAACGTACAAGAAGAGTTTGTCTTAGGGGTACTTTTGGATTTCGGAAAGTTTTGTCGCTCTAGAGCTGACTAGCAGCCTTTCGGATACCGTAGGTAATTCCTCCGGTATTGTTCGGGCATAATAAGGTATTTTAATTGGTAGCCGTTATTATGTTTGGGTTAGAGAGTCGAGGTATCGAGGTTGTACAACAGAGACTCACATTCTCACCGAGAACTCTCCTGAACTCGACTCCCTTGCGGAGCTAGAGCATACGCTGGAATGGATGGAGCTGGACCAACATCGAACAACCAACAACAAACAGGCATCGCCGAGGCCGAGTATACTTATACAGTATACACTTTTTTCCGGTGAACAGGGCCAGGATCGGTAATGTGCGCATTGGTTTGGCTAATCTGGTCTCTTCGCGTATACCTACACCGATTCTGACCGCAGGAGGTAGACTCTCGGCGAGCTCGAGTGACCGAGGGTCAACCAGATACCACCCAGCTCACCGTGTGTTTCCAAGTGCCTCGCGGCCGATTAATTGCGTGCCGGTAAAGATTTATCGAGCCGTAAACCTGAAACGGTATTCTCGGTGTTTTTGCCCACGTAATTGCCCGGTACCGATTACTAATTGCCCGGCGATAGCACCTACTCCCATTCCGAAACCGATGGATCCCTATTGTTCTATAGACAATCCCGGGAGCAATCACCAGACCCACTACTACTTCACTACTGTACTACAAGACTATTTCAGATACCAGATCAATCTTCAGGGTCCGACTGAGGAATTGGAAACTTTTTCTACCGATAAAACATTTTTGATCCAGATTTATTATTGCTTTGAAATTAGACCGCGCACTTT
The DNA here is from genome assembly GCF_013202065.1 of Cotesia typhae. Taxonomy (NCBI): domain Eukaryota; kingdom Metazoa; phylum Arthropoda; class Insecta; order Hymenoptera; family Braconidae; genus Cotesia; species Cotesia typhae. The sequence goes on from NW_027423712.1 coordinate 929,765, forward strand.
TAATTTTTAGTGTAATTTAAAAAATTCTAAATTTCTAAAAAAATAATAAACTAATCAACTGTTTGACCTGAAAACCTTGTAGATGATGCAAAAACAACTCAATTGGTCTATAATAATAATAATAATAATAATAATAATAATAATAATAATAATAATAATAATAATAATAATAATAATAATAATAATAATAATAATAATAATAATAATAATAATAATAATAAGTGCTGCCTTATCTGCCAGGAGATATTCCGCAGGTTGTTGAGAATGACAGTTCCAAAATTTATTGGAACATACCATTCGCAACAACCCGGCGGATTGACCACAACAAACCTGATATTGTGCTCTTCGACAAGGCTACTCGTGACATTTATGTCATTGAGTTTTCGGCCCCAGCTGAATACAATATCTCGGCCAAAGAAGAGCACAAACACCAGATATATCAGGATCTCCTGTTTGAAATTGGCAAACTGTACCCAGGTTACCGTGTCAAGCTCGTCGTTTTGGTTGTCGGCGTCCTTGGAGGGATGAAACAGTCTTTTGTGTCTTCACTTGCGAAGATACCGGCTTGCAGTTCAGCAGCCGTGTCTCTAGCAGTGCGGATGCAAAAGGCTGTCATTTTGGGATCCCTGCGTCTACTTAGGCAAATGAATTTGGCCTGCTGCACTCACTAACCGCCTTGTTGTGCGGAGTGGTGCAGCAGTAATGGATGGCGCTCAGGCTGGGCCCTCGGAGAGTCGGACTCCGGGGAAAACCCCCCTGAGCAATTAATAACAAATAATAATAATAATAATAATAATAATCATAATCATAATTGAAAATTAATTAAACATTTCAATTCTCCAAGTACGTAGATGAGTTTCATTGATCCAAGTATTTAAATATTAGCTGTAAAATATAATAAAACAAAACTCTTCTTAAACGACCACTAAAAAAAAAAAGAATCACCTAGTAAAAAATCAATTCCATTAATGTCTAAATTTTTTATGTTCCAGGTAAGTAAGCGGCTATTAGCATGATGTCTAGGCTTCCTCAGTCAGTAAGTAATTAAGTTCTCGTAGTATATCGCCGCGTAGAGGCCTTAGGCTCCAAGCTAAACGGGTGGTTCACGTCGTGAAGGTCGTTATTAACGCCATCGTTAAAGCCGTCCTGAGAGGCGCTAAATCCAGCAGAGGAATATCGTCTAAGAAAGCTTTCCAGGACGCTAAGCCCTGTACATAAATATATATATATACACACTAGGGTGGGTCAAAAAAATCGAATAATTTATTTTTGACTTTATACTCTGAAAAATAGGTTCGTAGACACCTAAAAAGAATTCTCTCCAAGTATAAGCTCTTAATTATAACGGGAAGGTCCTCCGCTTTGCGGGTTTCTATTTTTTTCGAATAATCAGATAAAAAAATTTATATCTCGCTTCCAACTGCTTGGAAAAATATTCCGTGGCATAGATTTTGTGAGAAATTGAATGCTTTACAAAAAAGGTCTCTTATGACTTTTTCAAAAACTCAACCGATTAAAAGATATTCATAGTTGAAGTTTGGCTATTTTAAGGAAAATATTCGTTTTTATTATGAATTTTATAAGTCGATGAAAAAAATTATTTCGGATTGCGGAACTCATGATTTTGTAGGAAATTTACTGCTCTACAAAAATGGTCTCTTATGATTTTTGATTAAGTGAAGCCGTTACGAGATATTCATCGTCAAACATTAACGAATATCAATATTTCCAGTTTTTGATCAATAATTCGATAAATTTTAATTTAAACTATGAGTTTCAGGAAAATTTACATAAATTTGAGTTTCGATCGATAAAGAAATGTTATAAACAATTTTTTTAATATTGTTTTCAGTCTTGAGCTTGTTTGATTGCATTAAAACAAGAAATTAGAGCATTTTTTCGACATATAGCCAATGATTAGTTTAATTTGAAGTGAATGACATATTTCTTTGTCAAATTTAATATGAAAAAAGTATTGAATCAAGTGAGAAACAACCAGTATTTAACTTTTTTATAGATAAATTTTTTATTGAATTATCAATTGCAATATAATTGTCTATATTTTTAACATAACAGTACGCTATTACTATAAATAATTTCTTTTATTACAATTTGGGAATGTTTTTGATGTTCTTTGACAACTTGCAATAAGTACTGGAATTGTTCTTCATTTTTGTCAAGCATTGATTATATTCACTGACTAATGCAACAGCTCGCTCTGCTGAATCATTGACAACTTTTAGTTGTTGAAAGTATTCTTTATTTTCGAGATAACTCTCATTAGTAGGCCATAATTCAACATCGACATCAAGAAAGTCATACGGTAGATCGAAGATTTTGAAAAGATTTAATGACTTTTTAGACACAAAGTCACTCAGAGTTCTCTGCGCCAATGAATTCAAATCTTTTTAGCAATTACAAATCTTTTAGCTTTAGAATCTGTACCTTCACGAGTATTAACAGCTTCAACAATACTTTTTTACTTCTAATGGAACGCCATCGTCAAACAGTGATAAAATGGCAAGTTCATCGCTCAAATACCATAAGTGCGAAATCATTTTTTCACACGTAGCTGAAGAAATCAAAGGATTGATATGTTTGTACTCCAATAAAATTTTTCATAAACTGCAAGTCATGATAAGCAGCAGTTGTTGCAGAAGTTGATGAAAACCTAGCTTTTAAATACAATGTGACTATAAAAATACAGAAATGACGAAGACCATGCAATTCTTTCTGAGAGAGTTTGAATTCATCTCTGAATAGATACATTTTCAAACTATAAATGGCCTTAGCCATCCATCTAGCATGATGAACAGCACCAGGACGTTTGAAAGAAATCTTTTCTTGAGGCATTTCTCCAAGGAAAATCAATGATAATTCCAATAATTCTTTATCTAACTTATTATAACATTTCTTTATCGATCGAAACTCAAATTTATGTAAATTTTCCTGAAACTCATAGTTTAAATTAAAATTTATCGAATTATTGATCAAAAACTGGAAATATTGATATTCGTTAATGTTTGACGATGAATATCTCGTAACGACTTCACTTAATCAAAAAATCATAAGAGACCATTTTTGTAGAGCAGTAAATTTCCTACAAAATCATGAGTTCCGCAATCCGAAATAATTTTTTTCATCGACTTATAAAATTCATAATAAAAACGAATATTTTCCTTAAAATAGCCAAACTTCAACTATGAATATCTTTTAATCGGTTGAGTTTTTGAAAAAGTCATAAGAGACCTTTTTTGTAAAGCATTCAATTTCTCACAAAATCTATGCCATGGAATATTTTTCCAAGCAGTTGGAAGCGAGATATAAATTTTTTTATCTGATTATTCGAAAAAAATAGAAACCCGCAAAGCGGAGGACCTTCCCGTTATAATTAAGAGCTTATACTTGGAGAGAATTCTTTTTAGGTGTCTACGAACCTATTTTTCAGAGTATAAAATCAAAAATAAATTATTCGATTTTTTTGACCCACCCTAATACACACACATAAATATACTGAAGGTTCATCCCTGGGATGAAGGCTCAGCCATGATCATAACCTGCCGACTTAAAAATCCACCGGATTTCAATCAACCTTGGAAGAGCTCGTTAAAGACTAATTATTTGGGCAGATTGTCATTTTTTGGTCGGTTACTTTTTTAAGGATTTAATTATTACTATACCTTTGAACTGGAGGCAAAACAAAAGGCATATGAATATCGAGAGAAGAAGAAAAGAAGGGGGAAGGGGGTAATTATACAAATTCGATTTGGGCTGTGGGTTATAGTTTGAGTCGGTAGGTAAGTTGACTCAGTGTCTATACTTGGTAATGGCTGTTGGAATCAAAAGCTGAAGCTGTAACAGAAACAGAAACAGAAGCTGAAGCTGAAGCAACAACAACAACAACAACAACATGTCACACAGTGCAAAAACAATATTTATCGATCTCATTCTCCGTGTACAGTCGCTGTTGATTTTGTCTCTTTGATTTCGGATGTTCTCTGGAGTATTTCGCGTCCTTTTAGCCGATCGCAGCCCTCCCTCCAAACCGGGGGTGATTGATTAACGATCAATGCTTGCATAAAAATCTTAAACTGGTCTGTGACACTATCGTCTTTTTGTCGCCGCTCGAGCCCAATAAAATTCCTCTCCCTGATTCTAAACCGACTCGGACACACACTAATGAATTTACACGCATGCTTTCCTGTCTGACGGGTAAATGACTTCGATACTTATATGTAATAATAATTACTCACTTTTTTTCCCGGTTGATAAATTAAACTAAGATAATTTCTTCATTAATTATACTCGTTAATAGATCATGGACAATGTTATGTTCTTCTGCATAAATAACCGATTAATAAGAATTTTCTGTGGGACTTTTTATGATTGAAAAGCCCCGCAAGTTTTTACGATTTTTATTTTTATTTTTAATTATTAATTCAATGGCTCCGATTGGAAAAACTTTGAGTTCTTCGTGAGAACCCTTTCAAATTATTGATTTTTATTGCAACACGAATCAGTTTCTTATGAAGTCTTCTGAAGTTTGATGAAAAATTGATTGCTGTTAATTTATACGGCTTCCAGAGTAATGAAGTCAATTTATTACTCGAAATTTAGTAACTTAATTCTGATTTATTAAAATTTTTAGTACTGATAGAAGAATTTAATAACCTTAATTAATTTTTAATAAATCGTTTTTTAATATTAGATGACTTTATAAATATTAATAACTATAATTAAAAATATTACTTTGTCTTTGAAAAAATTTTATTAAAAAATAATAGCTTATATTTAATAAATTGTGTAAAAAAAAGCTTATTAAAAATTGATAAATTTTTTTATCAGTCTATAATTTATTATTTAGAATTTCAATTAAAATTTTTTCATGAAATTTTGATTAAAAAAATATTTAAAGCTAAATTAATAATATTTAATAGAAAATTTTTTGAAAAATTACGTAATTTACTATGAAAAAAAAATTGATCGCAAAAAATATTTATTAAAAATTAATTAACAAATAAATTGTGTCGAAAAAAATGAATTTAGTTCTTATAAAATCAATGAAAGTTAAAAAAATGATTTAAAAAACCGGCAGTAATTCTGTAATTGATAATGAAATTTAACTATTAGCATATAATCGGATCTATCACTTGAGAAGTACAGCAATCTGCAGTCTAGCTAAGTAGTGGCGGTAATTACTGATTACAATACATGAATAATGTTAAAATTAAGAGAATTGATAGAATGAAAATTTATAGAAAACGGTAGCTGGAGATTAAGCCTTTGAGCGTAATAGTATAGTCAACATATCTGGAACGAGTATTTTAATCGATTATTCAAAACGTATCTTCCTTGTGCCTGCACCGCGAAGAACGAGAACGAGAACGAGAACGGGTACAAGGAGCAGGAGCAGGAGCAGGAATAAGGTATTGCACTAATAGTGGTAATTACTAACCGCGCTATTAGCTTACCTCCATACTTCACTGTTACTTATTGCCATATAGTATGTAGTAGATAGTCTTTGGTGCCGGGCTTTTTGCCCCCATTATGACGCAGGTGCCTCGTAATATCGTAAATTAAATGTCCCAGTAAATTGACCTAAATAGAAAATAATAATTACCGTCAGTATCTTTAGTATACAACCATGAATAAATTATTGTCAGTCTCGGTTGATAAGTCGAATTATTTTTCGTTTTAAATTTTTTCTGCGAAATTCTTTTAGAAATTACAATTAAAACTAAAAAAACTAGTCTATGTATTCTCAATTAAATTAACAGCTAAAAAGCGCAGCGTATGATTGACAGTGACTGATCTTGTTGTAAAATCTCGATCGCAGTGAAATAAAAATCACCTTGTCGAGTGATACGTTATTTAATAGGATTGTTTTTTATTCCATCTATCATATCGCAGTTTATATTTTTTCGCCGGGGATTAATTCTTTTTTTTCACGAGAAAAAAAAAAATAAAAAATAAAAAATCCTAAATCCCAGCTGAAATTTTTTTGCCGACAAACAAAAATCCTGCAATCATTTCATTTTTTATTATTATTATCATTTATCAACTGCAATCGTTGACCCGCTTTTTTTTTATCGCAAATATAAATTATTTTCGGCAGCTTGAAAGGTTTAAATGACTCGAGAGTCCAGACTCCAGTTACAGTAGGAGGTTCCGTACCAGCATATGCACTTGACCAGAATTTTAACAACCGTGTACCAGCAGTCTGATCTGATTCCTCGGGGATTTCTAAGAGCTGGAGCATCGTGATCAAGACGTCTCGGTGTAGTGATCTTCCATTAAGAAAAAAAAAATCTATCTTCCATATGTGTATGTATGAATGCACGTATGTACGCGATCTGAAAGCAAAAAGTCTCTTGACTAGAGTACTGGAGTCCAGGTTAGATATAGCTGGTAACGTACGAGCTTGGAACCTGGCCAACCCCTATTTCACACGGGCAATGACTGCCGTACCTCGAGTAACCTTCGTTGACCAATGGACCGGTGGATAACCTATGCTAACGCCTCCAACGAAGAAATATGTCCTCATATATATTAAAATACAGGTGAGGGTGATTCCTGGAGCCTGGAACTTGGAACCTGTAAGGGCAATGCCTCACAAATTAACCCACATTAGTGGGTTGCACCTCTAACCCATTTCTTGGTTCAGTCAAGGGCGCACGAGTTTCACTAAATCCATCAAAATTGTAATCACGATTACGAATCGCGGGTACAATTATAATTAAAACTGCTATATCATTAGATGGTAGATGATAGATTGCAGATCATGGTAATTATTTTTGACCTCCTCCTTCTTTGTGCATAAAATATGAGCAAGGGGGGTAATAAATATTCGTGGGCATTACCCGCAATTAAATGATACCATTTAAATAATTATATGGGGTATTTTTTAACAAACTTTTGCTGAAAAATACGGGAGAGTAGTAGAACGAATGGTTGCGAGGAAAAATATTAAGTATCGTATGATATCGATGCGAGAAGTGTACCGGCGAATTTCCTTATCAATCCCAACAACCACACGCGAGCGTGCCGTTGCTAATGGTTTGATTAAGATAAATAAAGCTTAAAATTTTAAGTTTATATACAAATGGCGCCCAACCACGCGATTTAAATGGGCACTAAAGGGTGCTGGAGGGATATTGACAGGTTTTTTTAGGGTTCACAGTCTAGAAAGAGGGCTGTGCTAGACTAACAGCCAAAGAAGGGTGAGAATTTATGGTCGGCATTAATATTAATAGAAATTTTATAATTTCTAAGTGTACAAGCGGTTTTAGTGGTTTTTATTTTGTTCTGGGAAATTTTTAGTTTAGTTTTCAGGATGAACATGGTTGGAAAATTAAAAAAATCACCATTTTCTTCTTTTGATATATTAATGCAAAAATTTTGATCATATTAATATTTAGTCAATGTAATTATCATAAAATGATTGAAAAAATTGATGAATATTCATATTTTAAAAGTTTTCATTAAAGTTATTGAAGGAATTATCAATGTAATATCATAAAAATACTTCATCCTGGTTCTAGTGAAGAAATAATACCTTTTGACTATTTTAAATTTATTTAAAGCATTTAATCATGATAAAAACTTAAAATTTGTAGTCAGAAATAGTTTTTCAATCGTTGAATAGTTTAAATTTATTTAACACTGATCTAAAAATTACTTTTGCTTGGAATTAAATCAATAAAACAATTAGATTGATGTTGTCCGTTCTAAATTTAAGCCATTTATAATTGAGCGGCGGTATAGAACAATCTAAAATAGTCTGAAATGGTTTGAATCAATAAACAGTCTAAATGTAACAAATTAAAATCACGAACTCTGATAAATTAACTAATCTGTCTACATCAGATTCAATTGTCTAAATTAACAAGTAATTTATTGATTTTCTTCCGATTTTCCGAATTTTGATTTTTTTAATTAAATTAATAAAAAAAAAACGTTTCGAATTTCTGATTAAGCTTGAAATTGATGAAATTTAAAGATTTAAAGTATTAAATAACAAAAAAAAAAAAAGTGGGAAATAATTATCTGCCGTGAAAATACAAATGAAATAGTTAAGAGATAATAAATCTAAATGTTGCGCCGAATTAAGTTTAATCGAGATGCTCTCGCGTAAAATAGCGAAGCATAATGCCCAGAAATACATTCGATATCGAGGAGCAGGTTGATTTAATAAAACGTGTCTGAAATTTTAAATTTAATTTAGAGTTGTAGGATCTGCCGTCTGGGATTTAAATTGCGTCTGTGCCTCCTCTCAACTCTGTCAACCTTTTTTTTTCTCGGGTATTTTGAAATAAATTAATAATTTAACTTAAACTCTTATTTATCCCATTTCGCAAAACTTTCGTCTCCAGTAGCGGAAGAATGTTGCATTTATTATAAACACAAATAACAAAATACATTTTTATTAATTAAATTACGTATAATTAAATACCTCAGTTGGGCTGTCTCGGAGTAAAAGTTTTTCCTAAATAGAAAATAGACATGGAACCTAACTCGTTGTTTTAAAACATAACGAATTTAATTTCCCTAATTTCGGATGTAAAACTTCTAAACAACATTCTGCGGTACTCTGGTAATTGAGTAGACTCTATACCGACTATACTCACATACACACAAATATAGACACTGTTGTTACTTCAAGTGCGAATGGTTGTTGCGCCATAATTAACTTTTCAAAAGGAAATTATTCTTTGAATTAGTAATTAAATTTTTTTCTTCTGAATTTGTTTATTCTGTTCAATTAATCAACGCGATAAAACTTTTTGACTTGAAAAGTTTTTAGAAACTCTAGATTGATAGAAGGATTTGTTAATATTTAATAAGCTTCATTAAATGCTTAATAAATATTTATTAATTAAAATTTATTATTAAAACATTCTTTAGAATAAATCTCTAAAAATATATTAAATAATATTTTATTTGACTGTTTAAATTATTAATTTAATATTACCAGCCAAATTTAGTCTAAAAAATTTTTTTTTAAGATTAATAAATTTATTTTTTATTTTTATAAAAACAAAAAATTAATTCTTCTATCATTGCATAAATATTTATTTTGATTATTTAAAAAATCTATGTTGAATTTTAATTTTTTTTTGCAAAAAAATTAATTGAAAAAAATATTCAAAGTTCAATTAATAAGCTTGTTATTATAATTTACCAAAAAAAAAAAAATTCAAAATTAATTACAATAATTATTCACAGCACATTTGTTTATTATTTTCTTATAATTTAGACCCACTGCGTCGGAGTCGTTCCATTAGCGGAGAACAAAGAGCTCCTTAATATCTGAACATAAAATAAACGGTCAGCGTAATGAATAAAATTAAAATAAACAAACATGAAGCTCCATGATCGAGTGAATGATATATTTGCGTAAGAAGATGTAAAAAGCAATGAATATCATAAAATGAAATTTTCTTAATTACTAAAATCGGTAATATTATTAATCGCGTTATCTTTGAGCCGGTGTAAACCTCCCGAGATTCTGAAATGCCTCTACCATGTTTTTTTTTCCGTCTGTGTTTGCTGTTCGGGGATGCCGAAGCTCTGGCTTTACTTCTACCTCTGTCCTCCCATTCCTCTTCTCCTCCTCCTCCCGGGTTTGGGCTTTCTCGGCCAGAAAAATCTCGTTAATTGCAATTAGATTTACTTTACTTTTTATTTTTCTCTTTATAAGAATTATCCTTTTATGATGGATGGGAAATACATATTTTTTGTTTGCCCTTCAATGGCGCATCTGTCATGGAGTTTTTGAACAAAAAAAAAAAAAAAATTATGAGTGTGCTGATGAGAGCAAGAAAGGAGTAATGACTTTAATTGTCTAGCGTGATGCCGCTGAAAACAGAAAACTACATAATTGTGGACCGGGACTAGAAGATTGTGTTGGTGAAAATACTAGAGCTCGAGCTCCCAGATCGTATACATATATATATATATACGAACAGATAAGTGTGTGAGTATAAGTATACTCGGAGGTGAATCCTAATAAAAGCAATTATCTAGACAATTAATGTACCGAAAGCAGAATTGCGGAAATGCATATGGGACTCTGGGAACAAGTTATGCAACCCAACTTATATTATAAGAGTAATGCAATTTGACCAACTGTATAAGTATATAGGAGCGGTACGAGCGTATCTACCGTCTCTATGTCTTCTTGAAACTTCCTCGGAACTTCTAAGCCTCAAGTTGGTCATTCAGTTATCTATTGTCAGAATTTCGACTTTCCATACTCTAGATCCATTATACCACTTTACCTAATAATAATGACCGCTATTTATTGTTTACTCGATTATTTGTATACTTATACACTAATGCGAGACAATACTAGAAATTAATTAGCTAATTTATTTGGAATTAATATTTATAATTATTTTTTAACAATTGATAATTAAATGAATATTTATTTCAATAGGTACATGAAAAGAACAAGATGACACTGGATATCATCCCAGATTATATTGTGTGATATCTAGATTATACTAATTGTAATCCAGATTATACTGTGTGATATCTGGATTATACTCCTTATAATCTGGATTATATTAGCTGCTATCTGAAATTTTTTTTCACTCAGTATAATCTAGGATGATATCCAGTGTAATCTTGTTCTTACCGTGTAGATTGATAGTTTTTTTATTTAAAAAAAAAAATATTAAAACTAAAATGAATAATTTACATTAATGAATCAGGTCCTCTTGTATTTTTATTGTAAGGATAAAAAAAATTAACAAAGATATTTTGCTAAAATATTAATTGAAAAAATATTTTAAGTTAAATTAAAATTTAAAACTCTGTAAAAAATTAATTAGTTGACAAATTTATTCGTTCTCTCGAAAAATATTTTTATTTTATTCACATGTTGCTCACATGATGGTTTCAATAATTGAGAACAAAAGTCCAAAAATCACTCCAGTCATCTATCACTAAAAATAAAAATGAAATAATTACTCCAAAAGCCCGTCATCCAAAAAAAAAAAAAAAAAAAAAAAAAAATTGAACCAGTCATGTAATATTTCCACGTAATCGGGTCAAATTTAAAACGAGTGTCATTATTAATACCTGCGTCAAAATGGCAATACAATTCAACAAATCCACGCTTCCAAATAATAATTTTTCATTGGAGCAATGTTTTATTTTCCTCGATAAATCAATAATAAGATTTTATTTGTTTGCGATGACGTATGTTTGATTTTGATGTGTGCACAAAATGCTGGCACACATCACCACCGTCACACAAATATGGACTGATAGAGTCGCGCATAGCGACCGGTGACCTAAACAAGCTAAAAATTAACGCGTTTTATCGAAATAACAATCGTTGTCCGGACTAACGTTTGATCAGAGTAAATGCTGAATTTCAGGACTTAATTAGTGCGGACTAATTATATACACATACACACATTTCTATAAATTTGAAAATTTATTCTACAGGAGATTTGTTCATAAGCCACAACTACGCGGGGTTGTTTCAATTTATATTTCCTTTCACATCCACACAAATAAATCCAAATATTAATCCATTTAAATATCCATTATTGTATTGACATTCCCGTTTCACTAGATTTAATTAAATAATTTAAATTATATTTATAAACTCGTTACAGGCATCCACAGTAGCCACAATAAACCCGATTTAGCGTCATATTAAATTATATCTAGTTCTCGTTCCCCCACCTTCTATATCGCTATTTATGTATGTTTCGATAAATTAAAATATAGGCAGGTCATTTCCTGGGAAAGATGAAAAGGACTAGACATGCGAATGGAAATCCAAAATTATATTAAACATGCCCGAATTCCTCGAGCTGATTTAAAGTTTGAGGCAATGCTGGCGTCTTGTTACGCGTAATATATAATGGATTTTTAGTCGGAAACATCTAGGTGCCGGTCGTAGATCATGAGCCCTACTTCCGTCCTTCCCATAACTCCCGTGTGAGATCCACCCGTTGATTTATTTTACCATTGGGTCCGGCAGTTTCCCTGCGGCTCTATTATCTTCGCGCTAGACAGCGTAATCCCCAGCAATCCTTTGCTAAAAGATATCTCTCTATTGGTTCCTTTTACCTTTTAACTCCAACACTCCGACTCAAACTCCAGTGCCAACTCGGCAATCCAACCGTTTCGCCTTACCACCACGCCACACCACCAATTATTGATGCCGGATCAGGACTGTTTACTCCATTTCACAATCAATTCCCGTATTTTGATATTATATTAGATTTAAAATCCGAATATTTAAGCCCGGATCCAACGAATCTGAAGGGAATACTCGCTCGCTGTAAGAGACTTGTTTTGGATGCTAGACTTTAAGGTATTGGGGAAAAAAGTGCCTTTGAGATGATAAAAACTGGTACTATTGTTAATAGATCAGATATTCCTGCATTTCTGATGATATTTCTTCATAAATTAGCTCTTTTTCTTCATTAGAAACTCATTTGATGACAAACAACCAGAAATGGCATTTTTGGTTGTCTCAGAACGTTTTGAAATGTCTGCCATTTTGAAACTAATCAGCCGAATCAATCCAAATTGAAGGAGGTCCTAGTTACTTACCTAAAGAATAAGTCTACTGAATTTAATCAATATTTATCAATAACTTCGAGAGCTACCTCGATGACAGAGGTCCTGAGAATCTCAAAGCATCGAAATTTAAACTTTTAATAAAACTATATTCCAAGATTCCATAAAAGTCCCCTCAAAAGGACAAACGTAGGAAGATTTATATAAAACTTAGCTGAAAAAGAATATTCCTGGAGCAGAAAGCGAGCTGAAAGCCTAGCGCTGTTATGAATAAAGTCAGAAGGGAAAAATGTGTGCGTCTGGGCATCACGTTTCAAATATTTTCTCACCCCCTCGGCCTGTTGTCGCGGCACCGCGGGGCGCTGTAATATGACATCGCAGCGTGAATCCAAACGGAAACGGGCTCGAGTCTCCCGGACTGAAATCAGGCAAAATCCACCCTGGAAAGTGAGCGAATCAAGTGAAAAGCGACAACGAACAAGCAATCCAACGCTCAGCGGGGAAGTTCGAGTTAAAGGGCGTCGCTATTTTTCATTAACCGGTACGTTCGATGGAGCCGTAGTCCGAGAGGGACTTGGCTTTCCTCAGTTCTATTAAATGTTTTATTTGGCCCTTGTACCGTCCTCATCCTCCGAATCTTCTTATTTTCCCTCTTTGCTCTTAACTTTCTTATTCTTATGCTTTTAGTTTTTTTCACCCGTACCGAGGTAGATTCAGCTACTTTCCTCTCTCTTTTTCTCCGGCTTTGGATTTCATCGGGTGCCTTTGTCGCTGAAACAGGACTCCCCTCGCGAATTTCTTGGTGTTGTGTCCTCGTCCAACTCATCCCTCCTCTCCTTCTTCTTCTTCTTCTTCTTCTACTTATTTTTCTCATTTTTTGTTCCTCTCCATCTCGAGACTCACAACACCATTTTTCATCCTCCTGAGGAGTTTATTTTTTCACTTACTTTACTTATACAGTGCACTACATTCTCAGAGTTATTCTTTTCTACCCGTTATTATTTTTTTGTTCGGGTGTTATTTCCGAGTAGGTGCGAAGCTTCGCTGTCTAAAGAACAATAGAACAGTCCGATGGATGGAAGTAGGTGCGTTTTAAGTCTGACAATTCGCCCCTCAACTTCTGACACCTCGACACTTGAACTAAACTCATTAACTTTCCTGTTTCTTCGATGATATTACACGTCGGAGACTTAAACTTCTTTCCGCCATCCACCATCCAACATCAGCCATTGTTCCTCTTACTTTGCTAAAACTAAAACTTGTACTTTCTGTTTGTATTGCCAAGCACAAGCACAGTTGGTTGATGGTGAATTTATCAAAAGCGCGACACACCATTTGCAATATAATCCATGACGAAGAATTCAACAGGCGACAAAGTCTTTTTATCCTTGCTATAACAATAAATAAGATTTTCGAGTGCTTCATCTGATCAAGCCAGTCTGCCATTTTGCTGTGCAATGTTAACATTCATTCATGTACTTATACGTCCACATTTACACACTTACACACTACACTCGCTCACACACACGCACACACACATACACACACACATTGAAAAATCGAGTTATACAGCAATTCAAGTAAAGGTCCATTCCATTCAGCGCCGACATTATGTAAAAACTTTTTCAATCATACGGCAGCCTTCAACGTGTACTCAACGCACACACCAGTCCATGTTCCTGTTCCATGTTCTCTGTTCTCTGTTCTGCTCCTGTGAATTGCTTTCACCATTTATTATTTATAGGGTCAGGAATAAAAAGCTACATTTTATTACTTATATATTTCTATTATTCCCACCTCGCTGGGAAAATATACTACATAATAAGCCAGTTTATAACATTGTTAGAGTATAATAAGAGATATTACTTAACAATGAATATGTTGTGGAAAGCTTTTCATGAAAACCAAGCTTGGAAAAATGGGCCCTTTGTACTCAACTGGTCAATCATCATATCATTACTTTCAAGTTTTATAAAATCAGTATTATTATGTTGGCAATTAGCTTCATTGATTAAAGTTTCTCCGCTCGGGAATGAAAGACGGTACATTCTCATTTTTTACACAGACAAAGAAGCTTACGGGTTTGTTCTAGGCTGTGTATTGATAAAATCAAGTTAACACATTCATTCATTATTTGTTTTACCTGTACCGTTTTTGTAGTGAATGGAAGTGTTAAGTGAGCATTCACGGAAAACAACACTAGTTTTGTTGACGGAACTTCTAGGCATACATGATTAGGATTTTTAATTCTCATTATTTATTTTTTTTTTTTTTAATTATTTTGTTTGAAATGATATCGTGAATTAATTAATGCACGTATCCCGAAGAATGAAAAATTTTTTATGTAAGCAACATAAAAATGATTATAATTCTTAAAATACCGACTAGGAAAAAATTATAAGAAATCAAAATGTTTATACTACTGGACTATCTTCAATATTTTAGAAGATATAGTAGCTTAAGTAGAGACTCTATGTAAATTAATTTTTCGGATAAATATTACTATAAAATTCAAATTTCCGATACGTATTTTTAGTAACACACATAAAATTAAAAATCTGAAAGGTTTCTTTTCCAATTCACAGCGTATCGGTTCTATTTCTAGATAATGTCACTGTAATACAGGTTTTTGTTTCAATAAAAAGCGGAAATGGTTTTTACTGTAAAGTACAACGGTTATCGTTGAATAATTTTCTAAATATAATTCTCCTAAAAAAGATGAATAACTGGTGATCACGAGACCGAGTTAAGATATTGGACGTATCTAGCTTGGTGGCGTACCAATGGAACCGGGAGGGTATAAATATAATATAAACCGAGCTGAGAAAGAGAAAGAGGAACGTCGGCTAAACGTTGGCTAAAGTAAACCGGAGTATTAAGTTTACGGGTGCATTGCGGTCTTTCCAGAGCGACTATATATTCTAGATCCTAGTGTGCCCGGTTATCCGCGTAAAGGATGCTTGCCATGGAAGTCACGCGTTCCAGCAATTATTTCTGGCCCCCGCCTCCCACGCAGCCGTTAAAGGGAAGATCCAGAGGATGGACGCTGGAGCTTCACGGAGTAAAGGAGCACTGCCCATATCAGTATTAACGACGCAACCCAACCTTCTTCGCTAATCTCAGGCTGCACCTGCTCCTTAAACGTCCTCATAATTATTCGATAACTCGTTTTATAATCAATATTATATATATTGCCTATTAAAGTCAGCCTCACTCTTATTTTATTATATATATACATGTATACATATATACGACTATATTGCGCGTAAAATATTATTCAATTTATACCGAGATTTAATGGTTACTTCAATGGAAAGGACTGAAAAAAAAAATAGTTTTAAAAGGATGACGGCGATGAAAAATTCAATAAGCCCTTTGTCAAAGTCACGAGCCTGGAAAAGATTTCATCACGACGTATATAAGTGAATAAGGAAGATAGATTATGTAGAGAGATGTATAGATGTATATGGGCAGACATAACTTAACCGCAAAACGGTCTTTTGGGTCAAGTTAAACCAATAATGAAATGGGAAATCACACCGAGGGTATCTAAATTATCTCGACGCGAGCCGGAGGGTGGCTGCATCTCTGATATAAGGATACCATCATATCATACTATGGGTGTACCATCACTTTACTGTCTATCTCTTGTCTCCCTACTATGAACAAAAAAAAATTGTTAGTTCAAAAATAATATCCTTCAATCAAGAATATTTCTCATGAATCAAATAGTTTTTTTTTTTTTTTTAATTTAGCGTAAAAAATCGATAAGAAATATCTACATTGATAAAAAATTTATTGTGAATTCAGCCAAAAGTTTCTTTTCTCAGTTCTGATAATATTTCTTCATAAATTAGCTTCTTTTCTTCATTAGAAACTTATTTGATAACAAACAACCAAAAATGGTATTTTTGGTTGTCCTAAAATGTTTTGAAATGTCTGCCATTTGCAAACTAATCAACCGAATCAATTCACATTGAAGGAGTTTCTAGGCACTAACCTAAGGTATAACCCTGCCAAGTTTCATCAAGATTAATTGATAATCATCAAAGATATCCTGATGAAAATTCTCCTCTAAAATGATCAAACATGAAGATTTTTATTTTTAATGAAACTATATCACTAAATTCCATTAGAAAACAAACTAAATTAGATTTCTATGAAGAGGATCTGTTAATAAACCTTGATATTGTTGATAACCAAGTTTGTTTCTTCAGTTCTGATGAAATTCCTCCACAAATTAGTTCTTTTGTTTAATAAAAAACTTGTTAGATGACAAACAACTAAAAGTGTCATTTTTGGTTATCTTGTAACGTTTTAAAACCGCTGCCATTTTGAAACTAATCAACCGAATCAATCCAAATTGAAGGAGGTCCTAGTTACTTACCTAAAAAACACATCTACCGAGTTTAATCAATATTCATCAACTTCGAGAGCTACTTCGATACCAAAGCTCCTTTGAATCTAAAAAATAACCAAATCCTTCAAAATAATTTCTTAACAAATTCAATGAAAAGATCTTTAAGACAAAATGGCTGCTCACGAAACTCCTTACTTAAATGCAAAGAAGATTAGACAGAAGATAATCGAAATTTGGCTTCACCTTCACCCAGATAATAACATCGTGTAGAAGACAGCCTCGGAAAAGGAGGTGTAGGTAAAACGAGAAGCTCGCGCATTGCGTAATTAGCAACATTTGGATAATCAAAGCCGAGTCAACTAGATGCTTTAAAGTTTCGCTCAGCTAGTTTCGCTTTGACGTTGTATTATGAATTTCCATTCCTGGGATCTCCGAGCGACCCACGAACTCCCGTAAGTTCCCGGCTAAGTAACATTCGCAGCCAGATACAACATATTGTGGATTCCAGAGTTAGAATAGGGATCCCCCAGTCTACATTAAACTTCCTTCTCTTCTTCCGAGCCACTTCGTTCCTTTATATGTCTTTCTGCAGGTAGGGGGTGTATATCTTCTTGGTAGTTTCCCTGTCCTGGTTCAAGGTACTTTCCTACTTAGTTTCAGTGTACTCAGGGTATCCCACTGCTACCGGAAGCGGTTTTCCCAAGACGCTGTAACTGCTTCTGAAGCTGGGTGGGTAATAAGTCGACGACATTTCGCTCTAAAAAAAAAAAAAAAAAAAAAAACTTACAATATCATATTTCTTATCACAAAAACTTGGGTTAAATATTTACGGCTAATTTTGGGTTAAATTTAATTGCAATGCACAAAAATTTTTTGCCTTAAATCCAATGAGCATTTTGTGGCGTGCACTTATAGATCCTCTAAACTTTCTTCATCTATTCTTACAATATTTTTTCAGGGAAATTACTCGTCGCCATTTTATTGACACACTTTAAATTCGTGATGACTTAAATTACTAAAATCATAACTCGAATCAAAATCAGAGGGTATCTAGCCGAGTGCCTTCAATTTCCATATAAAAAATTCCTTATTGACTCTTCCTAAAGATATCTTCCGGCTTTCACTGTTCAGTTTATGCAGCACCCGTGGGAAGAAGAGGGAACTGGAAGATAAAAAAAAAAAATAAAAAAGTAAAAGAGTTAAAACCAGATCTAAGATTTGACTAAGCTTTTCTATTCTATTATTTTTCTCCAGGGCGTAACTATAACTATAATCTGGAATACGGTTTTTACAGGCATCAAATTGTTTGTAGCCCGGCGTTTCCCGTAAAGTTTAATAGCAAAAAGGACAGCGAGATGGAAGTTGGGATACTGCACAAGTTAAACCAAAAGAAGTGCATTCCTCTCTTTCATTCTCAACTTTTAAATTAGATCGTAAAAATAACCAAACATAACGGGTTAAACCGTCAAGGAGATTGGCTAATTCGGTTACTACTTTTCTGCTTTACTATTTTCCAATTTCAATTCCAATGAATCTACCCAAACTTAAAACTTTATTATTTCTTATTAGATCGACGTTTTTTTTTCATCCGATATTTTCATATTATAATTAGACGGGTTACTAGGTTAAATTTCAAGCAATTAACTGTGAAATGCTGGCCGTCCTGGTAAGAATAATATCGCTCGAGAAGGATTTGATTAAGCGATGTCTTCATCAAAACCAATTTCTACCACTGATCTGATTATTATATTAAATTTTAATGGTTTAATTAGGAATATTATACTTGATATTAGTTATTGGAAAACTGAGATCTTCGTTTCTTGAAATCATTCCTTTTAATGATTTTTAAGATTAAATTTATAAGTGACATTTACGTGACTAGTAAGTTAATTTTAATTTTAAATTTTCGTCGGAATTTATCATCAAAATTATTATAAATTCGTATGAAAAAATTAATTTAGAGCTCAATTCAATAAATTTATGAAAAAAAAAAATTATTTCATTTGAGAATTTTATTAATACTGAATTATAAAATTTTTTCAAGACTTTATTGGGATGTTTAAAGAAAATTCGATTTTTACCGAAAAAATAACTTCAAACATGTATCAGAATTTCTCGTTCGATAAAAAATAAATAAAATAAGAGCTCCAAAAATTCTTGAGTAAGGTTCAATCTCCTCGGAGACATTAAATCTCAATGGGGCTTGGCGCACTGAAGATTTTAAAGCGTTCTCATTTAAAAAATGAATATAAATAGTGGAAAAATAAAAAAGACGGTGACCGTGTGCAGTATGTGTCATCATATCTTTACCGGAGTAGAACGTCTCGTTCTCGTTCGTTTTAATACACACATATAGAGCACACAGATAGACCGAGCACACAGTGTGCAATGCGTCAACCAACCAACCACTCTGCTTGTCTCGCCTTCACGCTCAACCTTTGTGCTTCGTTTCGCCTCGGCACCTTTTGCTCGCACCTTTTGTTATACCGAGAACAAAACGCGTGTAAATTGGCGCACCCACCAATAGACTCCGTTTTATAATCCCCTACTCACAACAACTAACCCTCTACACACTCAAGTCCACCAGAATCCGTATTATATCCACATACGACACTCCGACACACCGACGAGCAAAGGGATGTGTGCTCGAGATCTTTCATTCGTATTTTTTTTTTTTTTTTTTTTTTTGTATTAGTACGCGAACCCCCGTCCTCTACCCCGGACTCTGTCCTATGCGAACTCCCTCGCTTCCTCCCCCTCTACATATGCTCCATCATTCACATGCACACGTCACACATATGCATTCACCGACGGCTTTAAATTCTTTTCATTTTTTTCTCCTGTCATATGTCGGATCTTAATTCATTTTTTCTTTCATATTTTTATTTTTTTACATCTACTAATTCATTTTAATTAATCTATTAATTATTATTAGTTATTGCTCAATCAATAATTATAATAACAATTAAATTATCTTTAAAATTAGTACCTATCAGCAGATAATTTTTGAACATATTTTAAAATATATGTAAATTTTTTAAATTTATGAAAATAAGTGTATCATGTTTATCTTTATTTTAAAGGGAATTAAACTTTCTATAAAAAAAATAAAAATAATACTTTTAATAAAAAAAATACTTCAAAAATTATAATAAAAATTTACATACTTTAGTTATTAACACCTAATAAAAATTTAGTATCGCGCACGCGAGTTCTTAATTGTCCGCCTCCGGCGAGCGCTAAGCGTAAAAAGGATGCATACTAGTCTGCTGCAGGAGAAAGCAAGTATTTCTCAAATTAGTACCATTACAATAAAATATGACGAAAAAAATCAGTGACTGACATGTTTTGTCACTTTACGCGACAATAAACTTTTGCTTAAATAGACCTGTAAAAGTCAGTAAGTTTGCAAAATAGTGATACAGCCTCTTCATAAATTAAAAAAGGATAAAAAATTATAATGTAATGAACGCGAGGTTGTAACTCTCGTGATTATTGCAGCAGTTAATATTTAACGTTTATGAAAGCTGTCATAGTGAATTTTATTGGATGCATTGGTGTCTCGCGTTATATCAGAGTAGGGGGAGAAGTTGCATGACGGCGTACATACAGAGGAGTAAGAGTAAGAGTCGGAGTACAAGACCTAACGAGGGCACATGAACTTCCGTGACGGAATAAAGTTAATAAAGGATCGTGAGAGGTATGAGCCTGGTTAGGTTGGAAAGAGGATTTTCGTTCCTCGTTGCTCGATGTTGCTGTTGGTCTTGGTCTTTGGGATCTCAGTAACTCTGGTGAGCCCAGAAAAGTGTGTAAACGAACAGGCAGAGCACGTATAGAATTCACATCTTATATAGTGGCCGGAGGGTGAAGGTTGGTGTCGATTTCGCACCGTGAATCCCGCCAGTCGGCACTTTGCTTCTCGACTCAAAACCAGTTTAACGATTTCTCATTATCCACTTACCGAGAATGGTTTCCGTAAGTGGCTCTTTCCCGCTACCATCCTCGAGGATCCAGAGAACAACTCGTGTGAAAACTGAATCTTATGTACTCATACTTTTACTTATCCTTCCACATTTATATACAGCTTCAAGGTAGAATCAAATGCTCTGTAGTCCAGCCAGTAAATTCATAAATTTAACAATTATTTTGTCACCCAAAACGAGCCAAAGTTGAGCCCTTCTCCCTTCAATCGCGTTCTATTTACGGATATTTAGATATTCCATGCTCTGGAATAATATTATCCGCGACGCTAATGTATGCTTATGACATTCTGTGGAATGGTATTAATTTATCCGTATACAACAGCAGATGCCTGTATGTTTCTGTACTGGGTAGAGGATATGCGGAAAATTAATACTAAATGAAATTTAAGTCGAGTTGACTGTGAGCAAACACCTCAACAAATACGGAAATTGCAATTTGTGCGACCCAAATGCTGATTCACTAGGATTTGATTGGGATCCTTGGCAGCCATCGGGGTACTATACTGTGTTTTCTCGTTAGCATAATTGCAACCACTTAAATCCATTGAATACGGATTAGCGACCAAGATTGTTGTGTGTGTAGATGGGAACGCAAATTTGTGGACTTTTACACCGAACACATGTATCATACTCAATGAGATTTATTTATCACATACATTATGTCTGATAAACCAATTCATTTTATTAATTAAAATATGTTATTATTGTTTTATTTATCCTATTCCGATGCTACGCCAGAAAAGTACATATTATACAATATATACGTTCACGCCTATACAAAATGACAATTTACAGATAGCACAAATTAATTACATAACATTACGATGATTGGTAATTCATATTTTGATGGATTTGCATAAAAAAACCATCACCAGTTTTCAAACTTACTACAAATTAATGCTCGCAGGAAGTAGCTGAATTTGGAACATCACATGTGATATTATCTTTCTTTGCAGCTCATCTGTTAATCTGTTAAGCGAGTTTTTAAAATTAATATAATTTACCATTCATCTTACAAAAAATGACAAGATGGTTTAATTAAAAGAATCCCGTGAAATAAAAATGACTATTCATCACTGAAAAGCATAAAGTAATTGTTCACAAACCATGAAAAGAGTAACTTGACATCAATTCAAATTTTATCTGCACTCCCATTACATTTTCACCATAAAAAACAGGCCCGGTAACTTTTGTTAGAGAGAAGTGTAATTAATTTAAGTCGAGAAACCCATACCCATCCAAACGTACACATATATTCAGTTCCTATCCAGTTGATCGCGTTTCTCAGATGATTTGGCTTAACACGCATCTCGGTTAAAAATGATGTTTTAACATTTGTCAACATGATTCCTTGCCTGGGATAATTTTAGCATCGGCGACGAGCATATATATATGTATATCAGACATGCATACATATCAGGTGAAGAGGATACAGAGAGAACAATTGAACCGTGCATATATGTATGTGCATTTTAGTTTTTCAGCTCCTTCTATCCCGTAAAACAGTTCTTGCTTTTTTTGCATATGCCTCAGATATTTCTCCCACACTGACACTCGGAAACTGACAATGTGTGCACACGCAGTGCGAGGAGAAGTGTGATACGCATGCTCCAACACAGGGAACATTTGACTCGTACAAATGACACACCGGTCTGGATAGGATCAGTAACCCCTGATGACTTGTCAAATTAATGAGGCCTACTGTTTTATTATTCCATACTTTTCATCAGACGAGAACTTTAAAGAAAGTCATTAGTTAATGTACATACTGACATTCCCACGTACGTGGTGATAACAATAATTATGATTATAACAATAATAATGATAATAATGACAGTGATAGTGATGGTGATGGTGATGGCGGAGGTGATAACACCTATTCGAGGAATCAATCATACATGACGATACTCGCTCTGCATATTGTAATAGAGGTGTGGTGACACTCACCAAACCACATGCCCCATACACCAGCTATATACTCGTTTTCCTATCGAAATTATGCGAGCCTAGTTTCTGAGGGATTTCCAATTTACGTTCGCTAGGTATACACGCTGTACCCACTCACCAATCTCGATTAATTCCACTTGATCGTGTGATACCTTCTCGGCAGGTGCTGCTTCGTACATTTCGGAAGACTTGTTAGTTCTTGTTCGGCCAAGATATCAAATTTATTGAAGAAAATACATATTTATTTTGGAACAAATCTAGTAGTGAGATAATTTAGCGATTATGCGCCACCTGTCGGAAATTTCTAGCACTAATTTTGATCAAAAAAAAAAAATATGGATATATTGGGCCTAACATGATTAATTTTAGTATTTTTACAACAAAACCTTTTAAAAATGAAGGAAAAAAACAGAAATTTGCTGAAAAAAGCCTATAAATTTCATTTCAAGGATTAAATTGAGAATCGAGTGTGGTATTAATTATCTGCAAAAAATAAAACATTTACAGAATGTAATCTGGTGTGCCTTTGGCTCATAGAAGCTCGGATAAAAATATCCATCGATTGTGTTCTATCGATAAATAGTTAATCGAGGTCTTTGGGATTCGATAATTGATTAAAAGGTAATAACCGTAGTTGGAAGTTGGAAGTTGATAGTTTGTAGTCTAGGATGATGCTGCGGTGTACGGTAAGCTAAAAAATCTATAGAATTCCAATATATATCTGTTATTGATATTATGATGTATAGTGATGACGAAGAGAGGTTCCTTATGAATACCGAAGACCGACAGTGTTATTGCTCCTGGAATTAATGACGAGGGATCTCAGAAGAGGAAGAGCCTTCGAGTGGAAAGCTAATAATCCAAAACCTGAAGCTTATTAAAAGCACCGATACACCCACGGTCTTAACACAATTCCAGGTAAATTAAAACGGATCAATTAACGGGTTAATAACTTATCAGCTGAAAGTAACTAGCGATTTTGACGATGATGGACACTTCCTTGGGTTCTTGAGTCCTTCCTTCTCGATCTTTTGCGAGTAACAACAGATGAAATTATAAGGGACTACGTCAACCAGAAAATGATTTAAAACGGCGTATAATACCTGGATGTATCGAGCGAAGCCGGCAGAGTCACTGGAGTAAACGGATATTAAGATCCCCGAGGTCGAGTTCATGACTAAAATGCAAATATGTTCGAGATGCTCGAGCTGGGCTTTCAGGAGTGAGGGACTCAAGAGACTCTGTGTGGAGTACCTTTTAAATTCCTTCGACTATTCTTTCTCATCGTAGGCCACCTCGATACTTTTCCTTATCCCATACATCTGCATCTCACCCACTTTCTTTCCTCCGAGGTCTCTTTTATTTGCATCCTGTAAGAACCTGCCCGAGGCATTTACCAGCACTTGATTTCACCCCAACTCACTTCCCCTCGAATCTTCCGTCGGATATTTGCCTGGATTACGAACAAAAAAAATGTTTCGTCCTGTCAACAGTCGCTCATTTTCCGACAAATCAACACACTCAATTTTTGACCACCTCTTCTTTCAACTTTGCCTTCTATTTCTGTCCAAACAATACGAGATATGATAAAAATTATTTGTGTAGTAAATTCAATTTATTATCAAAGAGGTCTATAATGATTTTTTCATACATTCAATTTTAAACCAAAAATTTTGAACTCAATAATTTTTCAAAAATAAAAATTTTAGTTATTCTTCAGATTGAGATATCATTCCTAACTAAAAGATCGAAGATACGACAAAAATAATGAGGACCACCCATATTTTTCACAAATCATATTATCCATGTAAAAAATTTCCAAAATGATCCAACAAGTTTGAAGCAATGTCGCACAACACGGATAGTTTTGTGTTAATTTAGGCGATTAATCGTACAAAATGGGCGTTAGAGACGCTGAGACTAGGAAGACGGAATAGGAAGCCCTGGGTTGTGTTGAGAGCAACATGCAGGCACAGCCGGAGCAGTGATCGATGCGTCAATCGATTTCCATTGGATGGTCACCGACACACAAGTACCACCCGCAGTTTCGCAATATGAGTTCCTGTCAGCTACCTGGTCCATGCCGCCGCATTCATCCGGCGAAACGGCATCACTACTGCGGTTTACGTCCCCATATTGTTGAATTCCTGCACATTCGATCTGTTCACAAAGCCATATATAAACATTAATACAATCAATATACTCTAAAATAATCAAAACTCGGATTTATCACCATCTGTTTTGCATTTTCATGTTTTCCGTCCACAGAAAACCAGACTTATTGTTTTCTCTTCGTCCATCTATTCCTCTTTGCTTTCTTTCTCCACACTCGCGCTGAGCCCTTTTATCTTTTTTACAATTAATAGCAGGTATTATTATGCAATTAGAATGGAATTCATTTATTCCCGGCGTGTATGTGTGAACTTTTATGGTGATAATGATAATGGTAGCGGTCTTAGCGGTCGCGGTTTCCGTAAATTTTCAATTTTAAATGCATTTAATCTAAAATTTAGTCCACATATGAGACCCTAACTGCGCCGTCCAGGAGCTGGATAACCGGAGTGTTGTGTAGGTGCAAAGGGTAATCTGAATTGCAGATAGCCTTTTCCGTTTAGTGCTTACTAGCTCCGGGAATAACTCCCGTGGAGTACTGGCCTGGCTACTGCTCTGACCCCACTTGAATCACAACATAGAGAGCAGTGAGTAGACCCCCGAATTCAGAGCAGGGCTCCAGTTAAACCCCATCGTTTAACGACACTAGTCCAGTGTCGCCGTCGGATGCCCACCAATCTCCGGTTAAATCGTCAAATTGATTTATATATTTATCATTCATACACGGATAACACACATGATGTCGTCCAGGTTGATGGACTTCGACCCACCTCCCGCCTGGAACTCACTCAGTCCCGCTTCGACGCTTATTCCATATCCTTGCATGAATATTGATCACCAAAAAGGCTATAAAAGAAATATAAAAGAAACTTTTATCACCGAGCGTCCGAAATTTATGAATTATTTTAATCACTGTCGTAAGCAACTTTTCTCTCATTTTCATGCGAACACACAGCTCGGGTCATTGTTTGCTACATTTTTTCGGCCACCATTCAATCTCTTTGTATTGCAGTCCGCTGTACTCGATTCGTCGGTGACTGTGTGGGGTTATTATATAAATACAGGGTTGTGAGCAGGGGTAGATCTATAAACAGACACGAGAAATAAATGAGTGGTAGTATTCTCGCAGTTCATAATAATTCCATATTTCAAGCAAACAATGCTCTGCTTATTGTCATTAGCCGAGCTTAACGATTTCGCCGACAAAACAACCGAATTTTGTCGGGGTAAACCTCGGGTCGTTCATACAAAGAAAAACAAACAAATTTTATGTAGATATATATGGATATTTTATGGAGAAAAATAGTAATTGTTATCGGATAAACAATTGTTTTGTGGAGGTTTGATAAAACATTCTGATATTGTTCCAGAATTTTTCAGGTGACAATTGATCATTAAGAGTAGCAATTTATTTTGTATTTTTGCGGTCTAGTGATCTTTTATCTCCGAATTATGGTCTTTAATTCGTTGAATTATTTTTTAATATTTTCCTCAGAAAAAAAAATATTTATTTTATAAAAATAAAAATTCATTGCTTTTAAAATAATTTTCTTGAATTTTTTTTTTAAATTGACATTAATTAAAAGAATTAATTTATAAAAATATGTGGATCTAAAAAATTTAATTTAAGAAATTTTTTACCTTTTTTGCAGGCAATTAATTTCTTTTTTCTTCAAATTGAATGCTTGAAATTGTTAATAGTTGGATTGTTATTTATCTTTGTAATTAAAACAGCCAAAAATTGATTTAATGAAAAAAACTATTAAATAACTTGTTGATTCTTTGAAATTAATAAAAATTCTCAATTAAAAACTAGAGTAAATGTTGAATTATGATTTAAATTCCCGGAACATGCAACAATTCAATTAACCGAAACACAGACACAGAAATGTTCAATTGAAATAGTAATTGAGTCTCCATCGGAAATTTTTATTTTTAAATTTCTCAATTAACTTTTTTTAAACTAAACCACTGCTCGGATTTCTTGAAAGTTTACGTAGTAGGAGGTTATTAGCCCGTGTCTCGATACAATATATAATATCGCGAAAATATATGAAATTATTGCGGAAGTAAAGACCCGTTGGGGAAAAAATTCAGCAATATATATTTATAGACGAAAGCTCGGAAGAGTAGAGGTAACCGAGAAGAAAAGATTGCCGGCGTAAGCCAAACTCCCCCAGGATAAGATCAAGAAAATCGCGTTTGACTCTTTGTCCAGCTAGCTAGAGAATCCGGAATGCGGTTTCTTGAAGCTACTCCACCAACTTTTTATTTCTTTCGGTTGTTGGCTTTGTCTAGATTTTCACTCTTTCCGAGTTTTAAGTTTGAAGGACGGACCTTGTGGCTGCATGCATGCATGCATTCCGGTACATCCCAAAACTACTCGGGAGATTCGTCTTCTTCTATGTTATATAAAAAGTAACCAAAACTTGTGTTTTGTGTCGTTGGACTTACAAATAAAATCTCTTTTTCTTTTCCAGGTAACGTATTGCCTTTAATTTCGTGCCAAAAGTATTTTTTTGATTACTAACCAACATTCTTCATGAAATAAATTTAAAACAAAAAAAAAAATCTATTTAATAACCAAAAAATTGATTTATATAAAAAAGTGTTTTTTTCACATAATTTTTGGAAAAAACTCTTCAAAAAAAATTGTTTTTTAATTTTGGAAACAGCCCAAACTTTTTCCACGATTGTTATGTTTGATTTTTCTTTTTCTTTACATAAAATGTAGCTATTAATTTATTTTTGATTCCTTCATTTGTACATTCTTTATTTTTTTGATGAACAATACCACAGTTTCCATCAAAATCACAACAAACTATTGTTTTTTCGATGATATTTACTACCTTCGACTTTTGTTTTCCTCTCTACCGACCAACTGTATCCCGTTTGCCCGCAATACTCGCTCGGTTTATTTATTTAACGCTGGCCTCGCTAATTGTCCCGCTGTTAAGCTCGCAATATGATAGTTCCAATTTAAAAAAAAACAAAAATGATTGTTTGGCAAACCAATTTGGTTGCGGCTTTTTCTTAAATGTTTCACGACAAACAATTCCGTTTGTTCGGACTTCGAATGTTTGAATTCAATCTCATCTCTTTGATACCAAGTGTTGTCACAAATATTTGTTTTGTCTCACTATCACGAAAATTTTGTACGAATAACCGCTAAAAAACCAATCTACAAAATTTGTCTTTTCTGGAATTGGATCACATTCCGGAATTGAACACCTAGAAGCGGGGTTTGAATCGAGACCGGAAGCAATTATAAAAACTAGGTTGGACAGAATATAGAATGCAGAATCTCAAGCAATTGATCACTGGAAGATAACCTCATTACAGGGAACAAAGAACAAGTTACCAGGGTAAATGGTAGCTGAAATTGCATCAGCTTGTAGGTGTCATTCTGTAGCTGTCGGGCCGGTGTTTCACTTCGAGTGGGACATCATCAGTTCCTGTCGACGACACTCACATGCTCGGTATATGTACTATAATAATAACACTTTCGATAATTAATTGTCAAAATTACAGTTGCCTTTATTATAATCCATTATCCTCGATGAGTCCTCTTGCCTATCAGCCCTCGTCAAAGTTTTCTCATTTATTATGAACAATTTACTCTTGTCAAAACAAATCCAATCATTAAAATAATCATAATCATATCGTTGATCAATTGATGTACTTGAAAAAAATTTATTAACCACAAATAATGATTTTTAATCTTAATAAATATTTTTTTTATTAAAAAAAAATATTTATTTATCTGATTAATTAGAATTTTTTGCCTATTTAATTTATCAGATTAAAAAAAATGTCTTAATAAAATTTTTAATTTTTTTATTTTATTTTATTACTTATCAACTAAAAATAAATAAATTAAAAAAATTTATCATTCTTTGTTAATTATTAAGTAAGTGCAGTATAAAGTGCAATCGTCAAATTTCTTAACTTGAAAATTAAATACACAAATTAAATATTAAATATTTAAAATATTTCCGAATCTATTAAAAAATTTTATTCAACGGAAAATAATCTTTAAATTTGAAAAAAGTCTATAGAAAATTTATCTGGTGTACATCTACCTCACCAAATTGTATAATGATGATAATAAATCTCCCTATAAGTCTAATGACCCCAACTAAGAATGAAATCTAACAATGATGATCATTATCTAAGCAGATCAGTTTCATTGATCCTGATTTGCATTCAACATGTAGCAATGAATTGATAGCCGTATGCAAAACATCGACCGGTGATGACGTACCTCTGGACCAGACTAGACCTAAGCTTCTAGTATACCTATATTTCCATCTATATGTATGAACCCTCCTCCTCTACCCTCCCTTTCAGTGTGCTTAATGTAGGTGAGGAGTAGATGGAGAACTTTAAACCGGGGATGCATTTAGCGCTTAATTTCGGGCACGATGCTTAGTTTCCCGATGTGATTCAGTGCCGCCCCCTGTTGCCTAATGAAGACACATGCTTTCAGTGGCGCAAGCCAAATGATACGGCGCCACCCTGCATACGTTCCCATGTCGTTTAATTCTGTTCCGTTTCATTGTACCTGTTAATGGTCCTCCTCGCTGTTGAGTTACACTGCTCTAGAATTTCTCTTCTCTGCACGGAAATAATATCGTGGGATGTAATGCAATATTAAGATAAAACATTTTACAATACAAGACGGATACTGTTGCGATAAGCAAGCCAGATTCCGAGGTTAGGACCTTATTGCATTGTCGAGAATTATAGAGAGCTCTCCGTGAGCAAAAAGCTCCCCTGAATACAAATAGCGCAGTGATATCATTCATAGGATTCATTGTGCGAACTTTATTGGGTGCAGTTTCAGTTTTTGGAACAGACAAAGTTTGAGCTTTAAGTTTTAAGGTCTGAGATAAAATGGAATTTTAATAAGAAAAGAGGTAAAAAGGTTGGGAGTGAGTTTGGAAGCTGCTACAGGAAATGCAATGAGACAGTGTGATGAAAAAAAAATAAACAGGAATGGGGAATTTTGGGTTGCTATAAGGCATCGCTTGTTTTCCGGAAGACGGGCGTCTCAAGTGTACGTTTAGTTTGTCCGAAAGTTGGCTTAACTCGTTTTTGCGTTGATGCATTCTCTTTGGAGCTTCCAGCTCGGGCGAATTCACATCGGGGGCTTAATTAAACCCTCTCAGCGCTTCTACTAGGCACTCTCTATTCTTCCCGCTTTTACTTTGCTATCGCATTATTTCTACATAGGATTATATTATGTACTGAATGCTAATGTTAATGTTAATAGTAATAGTAATTATAGTTGGAATACTAATGATGAGAGAATTATTGTTTAAAATTATTAAATGTTTGGATTTTAAAAATATATTTAACTTTTGGACCATTTTTATGAAATTTTTTTCAATTACAATTAAAATATAAATTAAATAAATGCGGGAAGGGATTTGTATTGTTAATATGTTAATAATACATAAAATTTTTTTCAATCCTCAACCTGTACAGATTTTTCTAAATTTATAAATTTTCTAAAATTTATAAATAATTTTTATTAATAAAACTTTTAATGAAAAATAAATTTTTAATTCCCAAATTTTGGAAAATTTTTGAAAATATGTATTAAAAATATATCTATAACAAGTATGCGTATAAAATATGGAAAAAAAATCTAAAAAACCGTTGACCCTAAAAGCCATTCTTGCAACTTCCCTCTAATTTCATATCTAAGCGCTTAAAATTGCACTTTTATGATGTTTTTGAGCTCTTCAAGCTCAAAAGTCTGATAGAAGTTTAATAAAACAGTATTTTTTGAATTTTCAAACCGCAATAACTTCTAAATGAACTGATTTTCACGCGGTTGGCAGCATTCCACGCAGTTTTTTTAAATTCTATGATATACTTATGAACACAAACTGTTTAAACTGAAAATTTTAGAGAAATTTGAAAAATTCATTTTTTTTTTAATTTTTTCGACAACGATCACAGCCACACAGCCGCCGCATGGACACCATCGCAGGAATAGTCAGGGAATTCAATTTTTTTTAGTAGAGAGTTAAAAATATTTTGAATTGTAAGCTACTTAAGAAAAAAAAAGTCGTACATTGCAACTTAATACTAGTTAAATTATTTTATTATTAAAATTATATTTCTGAGTATTATGAAAGTTATTGTCGTAGTTTTAAATATTCGAGTTGCCGTCCCATGAATAGACGATGGGTTAAATGAGTTGACAGTTATTGAATAAGTAATTCGTATTTAAAACCGGGGAAAACGGTAGAACGTAGTAGTTTACCCCCAGCTTCGGGTATAAAGTAACAGCAAGTTATCGGAGAGGAGCCAAAGTACCAAGTTATGAACAATGGCCTGGCTCTCTGATGAATTAATTCCGCGACATTCGCCGAGCTGTTAGAAAGAGCGAGAGAAATAAAAAGAGAAGGAGGTGTGCAACCGCGACTTGACACCGCGGACGGAGTTTTATTCGTCAGTAAACGTTTTTGTTTCCAGTCATAATTGTAATTATGAGACATATAAATTGGGGATCGTGTTTAAATTCCTGTGAGATTTTTATCGCCGGGTGTTTAGCTCTTTTTGGTGGGTAAAAAACCCGGCATCACCTGAAGCCGGTTACGACATTTACCCGGGGGGAAAATCAAGCCACGAGCGGCTGTACCAACGGCAAAACGACCAGACAGACTTTGCTTTAACTTTTTGAATCACTCACTTCCCCTTTTAGCCTGTCATCCTTTATTTTATCTCCGAAACTCCCTTATATATATTTTATATATATATATTTATATATTTATACGAGGAACATGCTTTATGTACATTTACTTAGTAATCTCGGGCTGATTGATCGTCGTTTGTTTTTCAATTTATTTTGTGTATCATCGTGCTTCACACTTGAATATTGAATTATTCGATGCATCAACATTCAACAAACTTCAATTAAATTAAATATAAATATAAAACCATAAAAAGTGATCAAACATTTTGAAGATTCTTTTTTTTTTATCGTAATTAACAGAATTTTTCATTCTCGAGTATGTTTTTTAATCGTTAAATTTTTTTATAGCCGGTAATGATGTCCCTTGATACAAAGAAATTTTTTTTTTAATATTTATATTGGAGAAAAAAAAATTAGTTTAGGAAAAATGTTCTTCTTTTTCAAAATTTTTGATTGTGAATTTTTTTTTTGTCAAAGACAAAGACAAGTTATTAAATGTTTTTTTTTTCTTTTCGCAAAATTCAATTTGGAAAAACTCAAATTTGAAGATTTTAAATCCAAAATTTAGAATGTTTTGACAAAAATTTAATTCTTTCATCAAAAATATCAAATATTTTATTTAAATCATTTTTAATTTTTTTTTTTAAGATTTATAAAAATTATTTAAAGATTTTTTAATTTCCTACTTATTTTATTTTACCTGATTAAATCCAAAACCTTCTTCGGATTAATTCGAACTTAAAATTTCAAAGAGTGAATTTTTTTTTTGAATCTCGTAGTTTTTCTTAAGCGCTTAAGAATTCATTTTTTTTTACAAAAAGTAATCCTTTTTCAGTAGAATAATAATATATTCTAAAAATTTACACACCTCAATCGTGAAAACAAGAAACTTTTTCCGAGCTTAACAACTTTACCATAAAATTCCAACCCTTTCCTTTTAAAATCAATCGCAAATGATATTTCCTAATTACATTACCCGAGAGTTCTCCAACCCTATCGGAAGCAACCCCAAGTATCGCCGGCAAGAGCTTTACGGGAGAAAAATCAATGTTAACCATTCTGAAATTGAGTAACTTTTCGGTGTCGTCAGTGTGATATTGATGATTCTTTCTGGGTTTTTTCTGCCGCTATCTCTTCCAGGGCTGTACTTCGACATTTTTCCACCCCAAATAGCATCAATTTATTTACACCTAAATTAGAAAGCCAAGGTCAATACCGGCGGGTTGAAAAGTCCTTTCTGCGGCGGGCGATGTCAACAATATTCCATCGACGATATGACATTATCAAATTATCACTCGGAGGAACACGGAGCGATCTGAAGAGGGAGTGGGAACTATAAGGGAGCAAATAAAACCGAGAAAATGTAACCGTAGAAGAAGGAAGCAGATACAGAGCACTGTTGGAGGAAGAGGGAGTTGGTGACAGACAGTGATGGGCACCACTTTATCCACGACACGGTTCTGCGCTTACCGCAGCCACCCGCTTACCACGATCGTCATCCATGACCGATCTGATCCAATCCGAAGCAATCCGGCATCCCTCCACCTTGTCAGTCCATCTGCGCTCTTTATTCCGTCTCTCTCTCGCTCTTACTCTCCACCTTACACGTCTTCTCGTGTTCTAATATTCCTCCTTATTTTAGCATACATTTTTCCTCCTAATCCCTCTACTCCTCTGTCGGGATCCTACATCCGACACTTATTTTACCAGGTTCCGATTTTAAACACGTATTAAAAACACCCCCAGGCACTTTCCTGATCAATATACTTCGGAAATTTAATTTGCTAGGCATCAGCTGTGCCTATTATTCCTCGTTTATCTATTAATTTTATTTTTATCTTTGTCAAACAATCTGATAGTGATTATGTTGTTGAATTTAATTATTGTTAACATTTTACTGAAAGTAATTGCTAACTTTTGCTTTATTAAAACACTTGGAAAAATTTTTTAATTTTTAATAATTATTCTCATAATATTTATTTAATTTCAAAAAATTTTCTCAATTTTCCTAACAAACATTTAGAAAAATAAATTGATTTTTTTTTTAAATAACTCTTTTATTAGCGAGTAGAAAAATTTATTTTTATTATCAGAAATTAAAATTTAGAATTATTAATAATTAATTATAAAATTTCCAACTTTTCTAATAAAGTTAAAAATAAATCATCAGAATATTTTATAATAAATAAACTATAATTAATAAGTTAATAAGCCCTTAAATCTCTGGAATTGCCCCAGTTAGTAAACCGGACAAATGTATTCCAGCGATAAGAGGTTCACAGCGACCAGTCATCGAAACTTGCCAAGCATTGTAAGCAGTCCTGAAACTTTGTTTTGTTAACATCGACATAACTTTGAAATTTAGTATTACATCAAACATATCACAACTTACATCGAGTTGGACTTTCCGAGTGTGGGAGGTGAAGCTTGCAAAGTTCAATGACGGGTTCGGAATAACCTGGGATTATCCACGTGGGAAGAGGCAGCTGACGCACAGCTTTTATACTTGCGTTATCTTTATATTACGTAACAGACCATCGATAGTATAAAACTAGGGGCGAGTGAGTGGGTGTGTGCCTACGAACTGGGAAGAAGCGACTACTTTGTTCTTTCCGACTCTGGGCAGCCGTCAGTCCAGTCTATCATTTCTATTTCATTATTTTAATAATGTATTCATAGACACCAGAGTTATATCTATAGCCAAAGTGGCGTCAGTCATTTTTAACTCCTGGCAGTGTTAGCTGGTGCAGTGTAATGATAGGTATAAAGTTACTCCGAGGGAAGAATTCCCTCAACTTATTCCTGGCCGCTAACAACCCAGGCATTGTTCGGTATTAGATCAGTTAAAAATACAAACCATTATATTGTATTGTGTATTACGTGGTTGGTAATGGCGAAATCGATCGGTCTTTTAATTTTGAATAGAAGGGGAGTTATTTCCGTATTTAACTTGTATTCTCAAGCTGGTAAAAGTTGAGCGAATTTTAAATTTTATTCAATTGTCGGTCTGCAAGGAAAAGTTTTCCTTCTAAGTGCTACGTCCTGATTTTCTCCTCCTATGTCAGGTTTTCAAGTGGGGAGGTGTTACGTTTAGTTGCGGCTCTGAATGTGTCACCGTGACAAAACGACACGTCTGGGACTACCGACATCGGCGCCATATCGCTCTGCCTGAGGTTAATTATTCCGGGTCTCCCTCGACACTTTTCACGCATTTAAAACTAATATCATTAAGATAAGTGCGAAAAATTAATCATACCCAAGAATTTTCATGCTTCAATTTTTATGAATTATTTTTATTAATGGATTAAGTTACTTATTTTTTTATCTTTTTAGTTTGAAATGTTTTAATTAAAATGATATATTGTGGAAAGTTAAATTTTTGTTTTTAAAAAATTATTTTTTATGATTTAAACAAAAAAGTTTTACTAATTTATTATTAAGCAATGGTTCTTTTTATAATTAAATAAATAGAAAAAAAATTTTATTAATTTTTAAATAAATTAATTTATTTAGAAAACAATTTTATTAATTGATAAATCCAATGATTTGTTTAAAATAATTTTGTTGAATTAAATTTAAATTAATAACATTTCAATTTTTTTTCTGTTTCAGGTGAGTGAATTTTTCAATTACTGATCTTGTGCATTCCAACGGTGAGAAGTATTTTCTATTTATGTAAGAATAAAAAGTATTTAAAACAAAATTGACTAAAAATTATGAAAGCTTTTTCTTAATTGTCAAAAAAAAAAAAAAAAATTCCAACAATCACTTATTCTCAAGTTTTACAAGAAAAAAATTTCCCCGAACTCTAAGTACACCATAAATCGTGACAAGTGTTCACCCCTCGGGCTTATCCACAACCTAAGGAGCAAAACACCCGAAAAAAGCTCATTATGAGAGCAGGACTGAAGCAAGCCATGCGTATGCCTGTAACGAAATATTGAATATTAAATTACACATTATATACAACTTAGCAAGAAATAAAATAGTAAAAGCATTGTTTACCGAATTATTTTCGGTTAATTAACGTGCATAACATAAAGTCTCGGTGAGTGGACCATTACAATCTATTATGTCTGTATATAGAGATATATAGAATAGAAAGTGTTGAGCAAAAGCTCGGCTATAACGTGTCTAGTGGAATCAGTCATACGTACATGGGAGATACGAAACAAGGTACCTAACGAGGCGTAAGGAGATTTCCGTACCCCCGGGCTAACTTTACAATATTATTCTCTATAGTACCTTCCTAATACTCCGTCCCAGCTTACAAGCTCACTACTATCCCTGGTAGTTCTCTCTATCTTCAATCAAACGTACTATCACTGAAATTACTTATTGCTTATTTCCATTTTTTACTAAATTTTTATTAATAAAAGTCTCTCATTCATGATTTTTCATCGTTTTTTAGATCATCAAGCCTTGCATAGGTTAATTTAGTCATAAATGGCCATTTCAGGGAATTTATAACGATAAAACATACATTTTTATGATAGTTTTTAATATGATGAATTTTTTAGACATGTGTTCGTTAATTAACACATTTTATTAAGTAAAAATTATTTTAGTAGTTGATTAGATTGCCCGAAAGCTTCTTAGAAAAGTAAAGATTGATATTTTTGGTTTAAAACTAAATGTTGAAAATTTAAGTCTCTTAGAGTGAGAAAATTTAATTATCGTGCGCCACCTGTCGGAAATTTTAGGGACTATAATTCATAAAAAATTATATATAGGCATATTGAGCTATATCAAGCCAGGTAAGTGCCTATATGACCGGCAGGATTGTGAAATTTTTGAGGAAAAATAATACATTAAACTAAAATCCATTAAAAAATTTTTTTTCAGTTAAACAATAATCTTTTTCGTCAAAATAAATTTTCTTTTGAAAATTTTACAGCTTCAAGTAATAATTGTATCAGAATAATTTCATCCTTTAAAGCAAACGTAAAACTTTGTTCTGGAATCGATTCTTGGTAGCATAAAGCCGGCGCGAGTATTACTAATTATTTGTCCAAACAAAGCAATCCATGAAAAGCATCAACTTAATTTCCGAGCCTGAAATACTGAGTATATTTTGATAACAATACCATCCTGTATAACGGTATAACTGTATCTGGGTACTATCTCCAATGTTTACACTTTTAGACGGGATCCGTTGAGTGAGGTTTGATGCTTTTCGCAGAATTACTATTTATTTTCAATGAAAACACGGAAAGCGAAGGAAGGAAAAGAAGGATCAAAAAGCCCGTCTAAATAGCTGTTATATCACTCTCCCTGAAATAGTTCTAATGCACTGCTATTTATTTTCAGCGCAATAAATATGAGGGAAAAACAGTGGTGGTGTTCGCCACAACCTCTACCTCAACCTCAACCTCAACCCCTGTCTCTGCTTTTGTCCAGAGAAAGAGAAAGAGAAGGAGAAGGAGAGCCGTCTGGTTTTATTATAGTATTTGGCTTAGTGACAGATAGCCGATAAGTAAAGGGATAGATCGGGATGGGAATAGGGATAGGGACATAAAACGAAACGTAAAAAAAAGAGCTAATGATAAATTTACCGGTAGATACGAGAGCGTCAGTCCAATCGGTTTAATGCGGGTTCTCTTGAATTATATAGAGTGACACGAGATTTTCACTCCTGGCTCTCTGCAATCCCGTGTGTAACTTACACAACTTCTGTTTCTCTCCCTTTCCCGAGACTACCATTGAGACCAGGGACTGCTCGCTCCCGTGCTATCAAAGTGTGCGACGATAGATGAAAAAAGCACACACACTTTTAGAGTGATCATTTAGCTGACAAGCTCATAAATCAAAATCTCTCAAGAGCAATGCCAGTTTTTCACGTAAAACTCCCTCCTTCTTCTGCCTAACAGCTTTTTTATCCCTTCACCTCCACGCTAATACTTTACTTCTTTCCGGTTTAATAAACTCTGATGTACACACAATGATTATCGCCGAATTCTGCTGGATTTCAAACATTTTTTCTCCCAGATAAAAAACTAACAATAGAAAGCTAAATATCCGGGATAAATTTTAAATTAATACATTGTCCATATCAGACCAGATAAAAAAAAAATAAACCATTCAATTATCAATATTAACGGGTGAAAAAATTTTATTTTATTTTATTTTAGTAAGTTGTCAGTCAAAATGCAGTTAGTTTAATTATAGTCGCAGTGAGTTTAACTCCACACTTTTGCCGTGTTATTATTATTTCAGATGACAAATTTGTCCGCTTTCTCTCATTATATATGTATATAGGATATACTTCGGATCGATATATAGTATAAACATTTGGTAATTCAATCGATTCGGTGAGTTAGAAATGGAAATGCCGCGCGGTAAAATGTAAACCTGTCTGACTGTTGAAAACTTGCATTATTCCGCTCATCCGACTGTGAATTAATGTGTAATCTTTATATATTTGATACAGTGCTGCTAACTCTACTATTGTGCTTGGTTACGAGTATGCGACATCTATCGGAAAAAATTATCGATACACTTGAATATCTTCAATATTATTTTTAATATTTTACAGATAAATTTTTCTGAATTTGAAAATTTTTTTATCCGTCCAATAAATGTCAAAAAATTAAAAAAAATTTTTTTATTTAATAAAAAAATTCAAAATTAATTGCTAAAAAAATATTTAAAAAATTATTAGATGTCTTATGCTTCCACTATCATATATCTCGTAAAAAACTTGAATAAATAAATTCCCCTGTTAAAAAATCCAGCGATAATCTCGAATAACTGTAAATAATACATCAAGCATTGCCATCAGCCGGGAGAAATACCAGCAGCAATTCGTTGAAATATCTCGCGTGCTAAAAAATGTACAAATTGATGATTAATTTATCGAGCAATCAGCTAATGAGTAATGACTAACGACAGATAAGGATGAGACGGAATAAATATTAACATCGGAGTTATTTTAAAGATGGGATATTTTCTGATGACGGTAGCACTGGTTCCCAGCTCGCATTTTCCAGTTAAGCCGTACATGACCAAAACGGAGTTGTCTGATTGCTCGCACGCGTGTTCCCGTCGTCACGCCATAGCAAGAACGCGACATTATCTATTACCTCGCTGACGGGTTGTCAATTATAATTAAATGTGGCTTACCGTATCATCGATTTTATTTTAAGTCCACAATCGTTAATTGACAATCGGGAATTATCCGATGACGAGGAAATTAAAGATTAAAAATGAAGGTGACATGACAAGTGAGCGGAGCTGGTGTGGGGGAAATTAAACACGGAAGGTGAATTAGGAGCATTAAATAAGTAACAAAGATTCTGTTGAAATTGGTCGCGGATTGCCAACCGAGAACGGGAAAACCGAG
Organism: Cotesia typhae; assembly: GCF_013202065.1. Lineage (NCBI taxonomy): Eukaryota > Metazoa > Arthropoda > Insecta > Hymenoptera > Braconidae > Cotesia > Cotesia typhae. Next base: position 968,764 of record NW_027423712.1, read on the forward strand.
CAGAAATAGGTGTTAAGGGTTTGCATATATTATTAATGGACTTAGTGAGCTGTCAGGGAACCTGCTGACAGCTACTAGGTCTCAACCGTTTGGCTTGGCTTTTCAAATCCTCGGCGCCTTCTATTCGTTGCCTTTCGTCCCCACAGCATTTCAGAGAGCTGTCGTCGCGAGTCCGACGTCGATCCTCCGTTCTGTCCTCCGTTTTCTGGCTCCCTTCGACTCACGTCTCTCTGCCAAAGCTAACGGATCTACTTTCCTCCTCCTCGTCTTTTTCTATTCCAACTGCCAGTCGCAAAGTTTGCGATAGACGGAACCAACGGCTTAATTATTTAAGCCGAATAAACCCATTCCCCCATGTGTCACTTGTTCATGTATTTATAACTGGATAAAAGGAAAAAAAAATAACTCCCTTACTTACTTTATATTGAAGATCAATGTCAATAACTCTCACTCGAACTCTAAATCTATCTCTGACTCTAACTGAGGGCAATTAAATATAAAACGCCTAATGGATGTCATGTCAATTTAGTAATTTTATTCGGCACCGTTTTAAATTTTCTTGATAATTTTACATGAAGATGCTTTAGAAATTGATCCAAAAAATTAAAAAATACTTTTTTGGTCAACTAACATCAAAGCTTTTGGATTGATTATATTTTATCCGAAAGTGTAGTCAATTAATTTAAATCGACAGATTTTTTATAAATATAAATAAATTGTTATTTACAATCTAATATAGTAGTGTATTATGTATATTCTGTGAGTAGAGGGGGGTGTCGAGTCTGAGAGAGGTTGGCGCAACGAGCAGAGAATGTGTGCTGAAATACGAGTAACACGTTGGAGTCATTTTGGGTCGTAAAAATCTTAATCTACACGGCAAAGGTCGAATATCAACCAAGATGGTTTCTAAGACCAAAAAATTAATAAATATAAATATTTTTAACATTTGAATAAATTTTTTAAATTAATAGAATTTTTATAGAGTAAATTATTTAAATATTCTTGCAAACAAGACACATTGATCCTTAAGATATTTATTAACTGTTAGTTTAATTTATTATGAATGTATATTTATAAAAAATTAAAAAATAATAGCTTAGACGTACTAACTAAATAAAATGATCCAATCAAATAAATTGACCAACAGTTAATAAATTCTTGTATCAGTAAAGAAACAGCTCATCTAATCACATAAATGATTGATTAATTAAAAGCGTATTCCTTTGGACATGTGTGACCAATTACTCAGCGAAGCGCGTTAACTATCATCGGAAATGTATACAGTAGCATCAACTCAAGTTTACGGCTTAGGAGGAGGACGAGGACGAGGAAAAGGTAGAGCTTAAAGGAAAAGTAAAGCAAAAAGTCCTTAACTCGTATGTATATACCTGTTATGTACTAGCTATACGACGGGTAAATATTTGTCCTCGTCGAAATCCCCTCGCCACACAACATACGTATATATATATATATATATATATATATATATATATATATATATATATATATATATATATATATATATATATAATGTATATATATGAGGAAGAGTTGGCTGATTTGGTGAACGAGAACCATTTAACCACTACACGCAGTCACCAGTCACCGTTCACACAAGTATCTCACATTTCAATCGATTGGTCGCTCGTTCCTTCTCAAAAATTAACAACCATTATCTTCCTCAAAAATCGCTTGCTACTTTAATTATTTATTTATAGATATTAACGATTGACTTACGCGATTGAATTAAGGACAGAATTGCGGATTAAAGGAGGAAAAGTATTGCCGGAATTAGTGACTAGATCGAATTGAGCTGGTAAAGTCGATTAACGATATATAGTGGAATGTCTTGTCGAGCTAGGTACCAAGTAGCTATTACCCAAGATTAATCGGACCTCTACTCGCGCGAGCTTCTATATACTAACTGCTGGCTGAAGCTCGAGCTCAAGCTATGTACGGAAAAAAGTTTAAGATCTTTACTTAGGGTAACATCCAACTCCGAGAAAGAAACGACCCGGAACCAACAGTTTCGACGATCTTCCTATAAAATATGTACCGGGTAGTCTCCTCATTACTTTCGTTACTGCTTCACTCGATACTTTTTTATTTACCGCTCTTCTCTTATTGTCAAATTAGTTGGGCAGATATTTATTGCTCTGCGAAATTCGATTGAGATATTTCGAACTTTGGAATATTTTAAGCGAATCCAAGCGGATAAGTTCATTCTAAATTTATATTTAATGAAGACTACTTGAAAAATTATTGGAATTAAAAAAAAAAAAGTATCGATAAATTTAAATGTTTATTTTTATTTGAGAACTATTTCTGTAAAATATTAACAAAAAAATTTTATTTATTTACGATAAAAAAATATTGGATTATAGTGAAAAATTCCATTGTTCAAATTGTTTAAAAATTTTTGATAGAATTCAAAATTTAAATTGTTTACAGAGTTCTCATTAGTGAAAGTTTATTCAATAAAAATTCCGTAGAATATTTGTTAATTAAAAAGTCAATATTGCTCATTTTTTTTCAAACTTTTAATTTTCCAAAACTACGAAATTTCAATTCTCTAATAAAAATAAAAAAAAACCCCCGTCAATTTCATCAACTGCTCGTAATTACAAGCCATAAAAAGTATCCTGGCGATACTCAGCATCCCCAGAATCAATTTTCCAAATAATAATCATGCCTATCGAATTAAAATTTATCTTATTTGCAAGTATCAAGCATTTAAAGAGAAAAAGTGAGCAAATCCCATAAATTACAGTGTAAAGGATTCGAATTTAACCGCGTAATTTAAATATATTCTCGAATTGGTACTGCTGCACTACACAACACTTGAGATGTATATATATATATATATATATATATATATATATATATATATATATATATATATATATATATATATATATATATATATATATATATATAAATATATCCAGACCTACAGATCTCTCGTAAAAGGCAGACTAAATACAAGGTTATAGAGGAGAAACGAGGAGATTTTCAATACGATATCTGATACGTTGCGCGGAGCAAATTATTCTCTCGATGAGGAATATTATCGGAGGTGATACACGTCGAAAGACGGGTGAATATCGGGTGAAAGATGAGGAGAGTTGGATGCCGCGTCAGTAACTCCACTGCTGGCTGTACCTTTTGATAACCATTATGCTTCCAGTAACATACTCACATACATGCATTCTCGTATGCACGCTTGTACATCGCTGCCAAGATATTATGGATCGGAATTTTTATCGGGCGTGATGCGTTCTATCCTTGGCTTAAACATTTCCATTTAAATGTTCAAATTTCCTGTTGTGTTATCTTATCGAGTTAAATTTTGCTTTATTAAATGATGACTTTTGTTAAATTGCACTGTACTTTCTTAACTATTGAAGTTTTTAAAGATATAAGCTCATTCCGATGTTACACTCATCAAGAGCTTTCATTTGAGTACCCACATGTATTTTTGATATATTTTTCATATATACATATATATAACATATATATAATACATATAAATATATGAAAAAATGATGTGGGTACTCAAATGAAAGGTATCGATGAGTGTAATATCGAGATGAGCTTACATCTTTAAAAATGTCAATAGTTCACGTGATACAACGTGATTTTATCGTATGACTATTTTGGAGATAAAATTTTTCTTATTCTCTTAATTATATAGATTACCCGATTTCCGTCAAACACCGATATCAACATGATCAGGCTTGACCTCTTGGATTTGCAACCAGGGTCTACTAATTTGCGGGCTGTTTGACGTGTCTTGGGATAATTGTTAATTATGTTTAGAGAGATCCATCTCAATTTCCACCTCGAGATTCCAATACCTGTCTCTATCTCTGTGTCTGTGACTATGACTGTGAGAGTGATGATACACCTTGACACTTCAAAGCTACGTTTAATTCTTGCTCCAGTTAGCCAGACTCACTGATAATAAATTAGGTAAATATAATCAGGCAAAATGTTTTAAAACAAGCGATAAAATTTTTTGGTTAAATTTTAATAAACAGTTTGATTGATCAAAGCAAACAAGTTCGAGGCAGTGTCATTAAAATCAGTTACCGTCCAGCAGAATTTAATTTGACAGCTCGTCGTTTAGTTAAAGAGATTCAATAAAGTTATCAGCCGAAGTTTATAATTTTTAAAAATAACTTTGATCAAGTTAATAATAAGGCGTGGCTTAGTTTCTTTACTCTCTTATTAGCGGGTAAAGTATCATTCTGGCATCTTCTGCGGGCGACATAGTTCGAGGTCCTTCCTTTACTTCCTTAGCCGCAAACTTCCTGGAGCGTTAACTTGAGAGGCCAAGCGCTTGTGAGATACTGCTTCAGTTGATGAATTTATTAATTTAGTAATTATTTATTTTCATCGTGCAAATTTGTTTTAGATTGCTTTTGGTTCATTTAAACTTGCAAAATGTTCAGTAATATTGATGGAAACTTGTGAATTCTTGTTTTTGGATTTTTAAGAATTTTTCTTTGTACTTTGGACTCGTTTTTTAGATAAACTAGAGAAGATACGGTAAAAATGACAGAAACCTTTCTTGTAGAAAATTAAATCTTCTACCAAAAAAATATCTGATAATTTTTTAATATCTTCAATTTTTTGTTCTAAATATTGACATTAAACTTTTAAATATTATTTTTAAAAATGATACTCCAAAAATTTTTCCTTTCACTTTTAAATTAAAAATGCAGCTAATAGAGTGGAGATAAAATAAAATCGAAAAAAACCTTTATTGTAAAAAATTAAATTTCCTATCAAAAAGATATCTTATGATTTTTCAATATCTCTAATATTTTGTCCAAAATTTTGATATTAAACTTGTAACTATTATTTTTGAAAATGATACTTATAAAATTTTTTTTCTTGCTTTTAAATTAAAATTATGAATAAAGGAGAGGAGATACAATGAAATTGACAAAAATCTTTCTTGTAGAGAATTAAATTTCCTACGAAAAAAATCTTTTAGCATTTTTTCATATCTCCAATATTTCACCTAGAATTCAACCTCCAAACCTCCTGCTACTAATTTCTGCTACCCCAGCAATTTTTTTGGACCCCCACCAAAAAATTTTTCTCCCCACTAACGACACCTGCAAAGCAGTAAGCTAATTGAGCAAGTAGCAGTAGCGCAATGAAATGGAACAAAATCGCAGTAAGGATTGAGTGTTTGAAACAAGGGAGCAGGATCAGGCACACAATTCCTCGGGAGAGCCAGTAGCAGGCGTTTACGATCCATCTGCTCTCCAGGCAGCCATTAGTAACCGGGCATTGTCATGCAGCAAGACAATGGATCCCGTCATTGGGATATTAATAACCCAAAACCAATATGCCATAAACTGTAGGACGCCGGTCAACGTCGTATGGATCAACCAGCAACCAGCAGCCAGCTTTTCAAGCCAACATCATACCCAGCAAACCGCGTCCAAGTCGACGTCCCATCCCCTATAGGTATGCCACCTACCGAAGCTCCTCCGTTTAACAATGAACGCAAGCGAGAAAATCTGAGCTTAGTTGCTTACAGCAAGAAACTTTGCTATGCCCTCAGTCAAGAGTTATGCCTGTGGAAAGCTTTGGTTTCGAATTTCCCCGGTATAATCCAGCCCTCCCTCCCCACCCTGCATTATTATACTACCTACTACCTATGCTAACTTATTGTTATTCATTCGAGCGTGTTATATAGGTATACAACTCTTCACAATGTGTAAAATTACACTTTAACGTCATGGCTTCGTAATAAGTTGCTCCTTTTTTGGTGGCGTGCTTTCATGGTGAAACAAAAATTCCCTTAAATTTACTTTAACTAATAAATAAAAATTTTGTTTCACGTCATGTTTCTTTGTTTAACATGCATACAAACCTGTCATCATTAGATTTCAACGGTGTAGCTTTGAAATGTTTTATGAATATTTATAATGAGTTGAAAAAAAAATTTGCCCTATATTTTTCATTGCAAAAAAAAAAATTTGCCCTATATTTTTCATTGCAAAAAAAAAAATTTACATTAATATTTTTTAGGGAAAAATTATTACTACACTTATAAAAGAGTTTTTTTAATTAAGAGTATTGATAAATTTAATCATTTAAAAATAATTTTTAATTAATATATTTAAAAAATTATTATTTTTGATAAATATTTTTAGAGAGAAAAAATTACATTTATTAATAATTAAATTTATTGATCAAAGTGGAGAAAAAAAAATTATTTCTCTAGCGACAAAATTTGAATAATAGCTTCTTTTTATTTTTATTAGAAAAAAATTCAGCGGTCGTGAGATTAAAAAACAATTAATGAGAATAAATTCAGCAATTAGTTAGATCTCATTAAAGCTGGCGGAGCTTAAAAGGTGTAAATACCGAAAAAAGCGTTTATTATAAAGGAACGTGTCATAAATTCTTTTGATCAGTTATTCCCGATCTGTTGAATAATCTCTTCGGTAACTAATTGATTCCTCGGTCTTAGAAGTTAATGACTCGTAAAGTAGATAGATTATTATCAATATCTATAGGAAGAGATAGAAGACGAAGTAGAAGAGGTAGAAGAGGTATACAGAAACTCTTACTCTCAATCAGGAATTAAAAATGACGTATAAAGAAGGCTGTAAGGTCCTGGTAGTCTTTCTTTCTTAAAACTTTTGAAACTAATACCGTCATTATGATTCTGAATGGCTAGCGACATAGGTATACAAAAAGTTTATAAAGACAAAAGAATAAAAAATGTTAATTAATAGGGTATTCACTCTCAGATACCTGATGAATATAATAAGCCGTGTCATTAAGAGACTAATAATTAATTATTATCATTATTGCTATTCAGATTGGAAAGTTATATTATGCTTAATGCGCCTTCAAAAGCTATTTTACGTAATTAGATTTTTATACCTTTAAGATATCTTATAGCCCTTATTACGGGTTCACTTTAAATCCTAAAGGGTGATTCCAGCTAGAGCTACAGTAAGACAAGGACGATAAAAAAAAAGAAGCTACTCCTGCTCCTGCTTCAGCTCCTGCTCGCTCTGTCTAATTGCCCCAAGTTAATTAGATTTTTTCATGCCGGGCATTAATTAGAGCATCTGGTTAAAAAATAGCAGCCAACATTTTGTCGGAAAGTGTTTTAAAATGCAAATCCGAATATAAGTAAGGCACTTTTCTTTTTATTTTTAATACATTGAATATTGGGAAAATCGTTGGAAAAATTTTTATATGCGCTTATATGGCTATTAATAATTTTTATAAGTCTTTATATGGTTTATACTCAAAATTAGCCATATCGAGCCAAAATCAAGCTTTGTCAGGTAATTTAAGCACATATCTGGCTTAATATGGCTTCATATGACTTTATATGACCATATCTGGCCTCATATAGTCTAATATGTTCATATATAATTATTAACAAGCCCTGATGTAGTTTAAAAATAAAAATTGGTCATATTACGCCAAAATCATGCCATATCAAGACATATATGGCTTCATATAGCTCAATATGACTTCATATAACCATATCAGGCTTGATGTAACCTAATATGCCCATATATGATTGCCTGTAAGCTCTTATATGGTTTTAAAACAAAAATGAGTTTTAGTAAGCCAGAATTAAATCATATCTGCTTCAATATGGCTTTATATGACTTAATATGGTTGCATATGACCATATCAGGCTTTATATGATTTATATATCGATATAATATTTTTAATGCTTTTTGATATTTAAAAATAGATCACATTAATTCATATATGACTTAATACGTAATTATCTGACCCAAAATTGTCTAATATGGTCATATACAATTTTTAATATGATCTAAAAAAAAATTGGCCATGTCAGGCCTGATAAAAAAATTTTTTTTTCACGAGAATAAAAAAAAAGCTTTAAAAATGAACAATTAAATTTAAATCATTCTTGTTTAATGTTCACCCTTTGGGTCATTGTGTCCCTGAAAGAATCTCTTGATAAATATTCCACAGCTGAGGTCTTTTTCACTCATTTCTTGGCACCGTTGGCTGGTTTTCTGTCGGCGTCGGAAAGGACTATTCCCTCTTCTTCTTTCAGTACCTTTTACCTTTGCTCGAGGAAACAAAAACACTAAATACACGACAAAGCTGCATACCGAGTCCGCGAGACGCACTGACGCGTCTCATCAACGGGCAACACCGGAAGCTTTACTTTTTGCAGAACGATATTAAATTTTTTTTATCGCGCGGGACCTGGAGCAAGTCAAAAAGAATAACAATCTTTTGTTAATAATAGCTGGCGATGGTGATAATAAAAATGTAGCCTCGCGGTGGTTAACCCACCCCTTATGATGTTTAATGTTTAATGTTTGACTTCGTTTGGGTTTATTATATTATAAATATGGCTTATTCACATCCGTAATAATTATTTCCAAAATTGTGGCGAGTTTCCTCGGTGGATTCACCGTTTAATGGTTAGTTCCAATTTATCTTGTATATACATCTTAATAACATTTTGTAATAACATCCTATCACGCATCGCCGAAATAACATGTTGCTTCTTACTCTTATTATCATTGTTATTATTATTATTTTTATTATCTTCAGTCTTCGTACTCTTCGAGTTCTGACTGTCCCCCCCCCCTCCTCTCCAACCCTTCCCGCGAGAAATGGTAATAAATAATAATTAATCACGAGCATTGTTTCACGCCCCTGGGTAAAGATATTTAGATCTGATTTAGCGATGAGGATTTACATGTGCACATGCTAGTGGATAAATGTGAGGTATATTTTTGGTCGGTCTCACTTTTATATGCTTTGAAGTTTCTTTAAAATTTTATAGAAAGACTTAATCACAAAAACTGAAATCGAAAAAACATTTAGCGTTAATAATTGATAAAATAAAAAAAAATGTTGAACAAATGTTAACTGTCAAGAAAAAAAAAAAAGACTCTAAAGCAAATAAAAATGTGCTGTGAGACATTTAAGGATGCTTTTTGTAAATGGATTGGTTTCGGTAATACAATTTTACAAATTAAAGGTGAGTTATCGTTTGATGTTTTAGTTGGTTAGTTTTGTGGTGAAGTCAATAGACCGTTGGTTAGTTGGGCATCTTATATCTCTCGTTTTCTCAGTTGTGTTGTTGGGAGTAGAGACCCGGCTACAAAGAATTGCAGAGAGTATTCCCATCAGAGAGTCTGAGTCTCCTCTGAGAAGAGAACACATTCTATTCTCGATCCGACTAAATTCTTTGACGGCTTTCGAAATCGCTTAGCGTGAAGGAATGCCCTTGGTTAATTTTTTGTTTTGGTGATCTTTAGTTCAACAGCTCGTTGTCGTGCAGTCGTAGTAGTCTACATGCGGTCTGATCTACAGCATGTGTCTGATGATCAAATTAAAGTATTTTACTTTGTTGTCCAAACATTAAATAATCAATGACATTTATTTCGTTTTAAATCCTGTAAAAACACGTTCACCACAACTATTTCACCCGGGCCGGGTTTTTGCCGACAGTACATTAAATCCTCAGATCTCTGATTAACAACAGCTCTCAACTCAAACCAACAACCATCAACGACCAGCCATCAAATTACACCAAAAATAGTCTGACAATACGTTTGTAAACTGTTAAACATCAAACACACGCTCGACTCTAAACGACTCTAACTGTAAAAAAATTTTTTATGCGTCTGTATGTAATTTTTTATGTATTTTGATATGAAAACTGGCTATTTCAGGACATATATGCCTGTATTGGGTCTGATCTAGTACCAAAAATGTCCAACAGATGGCGTATATTTTCTCAATTTTTTTTCTAGCTGGAGAGTTAAGCTTAAAATGTTAAGATTTAAATAAAAATCGTCTGTTTATATCTCTAAAGTGCTTATCTGTCATTTGTTTTTGATCTAACTAAATACTAAATCAATATCATGTAATAATTGACATGTCAGGCCATGTATATTTTTTTTTTACGGGGTTCAACACCTCTGAGCGTCTCAAAATAGCTCTAAGCAGCTCTAAATATATTTTTGATCTGGTTTTTTGTGGTATTGTCGCATTTTTTATTACTTTCAGTGAATTATCTGATGTCTTTATTTCTAAAAATATTTCTTTTTACACGTCTCTATATATGAATCGAATTTTGTATCAATTTGAAGTCTAAGATTTTTTTTATAAATCAAAAACTTTAAAATCTCATAGATTTTGTGGTCAAGTTTATGTGGTTTAAAATGAGGCAGCTCAACTCTAAACAGCTCTAAGTGACTCTAAACACCATTGAATAGTTTAAAGCATTTCTTAATAATATTAAATGACTTTAAACAAATTTTGCAATGAAAACTAATTCTAATTACCAATGACAACCCTGTTACCTACAATTGGAGTCAACTATTCACACAAACATAGCAGTCGGCAAGTAAACTCAAGCAAGAAAAGAACAAGGCTACAGGGATTTGATGCACAAAGAGATATTATTCTTTAGGTTACTAAAACTCGTTTTATTCTGTTTACACCTTCGCGAAGGGTATACTTATGTTTTCTGACTTACTCATTTTTTAGACAACCATGAGAGATATACTCTGGTTCTTATTTAACTCTTAACTCTTAACTCGTAGCTCTCAACTGGGGTTTATGCCGTTGTCTTTTCTTTTCTCTCAGTCTTGATCTTCAGCTCAGTGTTGGTCTTCCTTCTTTCTTTGCTCCCATGCTAACCGGCATTCACAACAGTTGTAGTCTTGTTTGTAACGTGTAGTGTGAGAGTGTATTGCGACTGGCACGCATGTACAAAACCTCCGACTTACACACTCCTCACCAAAGAGATCTCACCGTGTTTAATTTAATTGGTATCGACGCCCTCAATCGAATGAGCAAACCATTCGCTCTCGAGCTTTAATTTTATGGTGATGTTTGCACTCCGCCCCATACAATTTACCGAGGAATCATATGCCTTTTATTAAAAATTCAAGGGAAAGCATCTCCAGCAGGTCCACCTTACTCGGCCTTGACTTTCCAAACCAAATCGAATCAAAGGAGAGTTTTAATTTAAATGAGTCTAAAATTTTACCAAAATCGTAAAACTAATTTCATTTTATGTTTAAGTTCAAAATTCGGAATTTGTTGCACCAGAAGAATTGATGATGATAGTTGGCTGTACTTCGCAATCTCTATTTGTGCTTTCCACTGTTGGCTGTTAATATCTCAGAATACGAGCAAGACTATGATAGAGCCCGTCTTCTATTTGGATGGCAATTGCGTTGCTAGGAGACAAACGATGGAAAGGAGGAGAAAGACCGAGACGAAGATGAGGAACCTGGAAATAATGTCCGTCGGTTTTATGATCGAGTGCTTTTAGTCTCAATCCAACTGCAGTAGATGTCGTCAGCTCGTTAGCTGACTAAGTCCGTTCATGCATAAATATCCGTTTAGCGCAAATTTGAATAGATAGTCGATCAACTTTGTAAACAATGCGTCACTTTTATACAACTATTTGGGTTTAATCTTTATGACCGGCGCTCGCTAGTTCCGGGGTAGTTTCATTCCGGACCAAAGTTCCCTGTTCGGTTAATAGTCAACGGCTAGACGGAACTTTTGATGGGTAATTTTAGGAATTTTGAGTGAATCTAAAGTCATTTTCTATGTGTTCATATCTCAATTATTTCGGTTATTAATAAGAAACAACTAAAACATCCAAAATATTAAGTTTACAAATATTTTTAATGAGACCAACATTGTTCAAAATTTATTTATGTCTAACTTTTGCTTTAAATATTTTTCTCTAAACTCAAAATTTATGTAATTAAAGCTATTTTTCCAAATCCTATCATTCCAAAAATCTCAAATTGTAATTTTTGTCTGAAATAATTTTTTTTTTTATAATCAAAACTTTAAAAATTATAATAAATTTTTTATTTCAAATTTTGAAAAGAAAAGCTAAAAACCTTCATTTTTTCTATTCATTTCTGTTTATAGCGATGAAACATAACTAAAATAGGACAAAGTAACATTCTACATAGCTTAAATTCCTTACCATTCCAAAGGTCAGCATACATAAAATGATAAATATTACTATTTCCTTTTCTCGTATAAAACATCAACATCGAAAACGGAACTCGAACACAAATAAATCCATCAAAAAATAAAATCTGTCATGCATCAAGTTGGAGATAAAATTTCCACTCAAGAGTCACTCGAGCGATAAATAATCAGCTTAATGTTAAACAAACATCGAAAAAGAGGATTAAAAAAGCGAGAAAACGTTCAGACATTTGAACCCGTGGTTATTGAGAGGACGTCAAGCGGTCGATGGATATCAGCCGTATATTTATTGGCATTAGTTTCTGGAACAAATAAAAATCCATGCCCTCTTTGACGCGTTTTCTGCGAAATCAGTCATCTTGTATAAGCTAAACAGCTCGACAACGGCAAAAAGAGTTGAATCTATGACGTTAAGAGACACCAGCCTCGGAGCTGCGAGCATCCGTTGAGACCGAGGCATCCTTACCATTTTACCGAGCACCAATCATCTGCATTGACAGGAGTCTGTTCAGGAACAAAAACTTGGTTAAATTTCGCTGCTAGCGGCCCACAGTAGTTCTGGTAGTGGTAGTGCCTCCATCTACTCCGCGGTTCTCCATCCACCATTCGATTCCCCTTCACGTTATTTTCCTCGATCTCAAAGTCACGCTTTTTCATCCCACTCTCATTCCACTTGTGCCTCTGCCACTACCCCGAGCTTCCATTACTTGTTTTTCATCGCTTGCATCAACAGAATTTCGCCATACTTCTCAAGCATGCAAACGACATGCGATAGATTTACTCGTCTAAAATGTTCTCCTCATTCGCACAGATTCAAGAAATTTCAAATTGGCTCTCTGCTCGCAAAAAACAACATTTGTCAACAAACGCTATTATATTTACTTTGATGATTATTCTCCTTTCAACATTCGCAAGATCCTTGTTTTATTTTTCCGCTTAATGTCCTTTTCCTTTGTTCCTCTTCTTGCTTTTCTTTTGACAGGAATTTTATGGATACAAGAATAATAAATATTCTTAGTGTGAAGGAAATAAAACGTGGGATATTAGATTAAAGGGAAGAAAGAAAAGGTGGGAGGGAGGAGGGGGTAAGTGTACTCTGACGAATTCACATAAAATGTCACGATAATGATGACTCATATATATAAATTTATATCTATAGACTGAGAGTTTGCTTTGGCAGTAACTCGTTTGATTTATCGGGCGGGTTCACGGTGATCCACTTTTTGCGGCATGGGTACGGCACCTTCCATATATACACACGCTTTCTGCCACGACACTCCTTTGTTACGCCTTATTATCCCGATCTAGACATAAAACTCTGGATCACAGATTGGCTAGTGATAGTAAGATAGAAATAGAGATAGAGAATCGATATAAGAATAATATTTGAAACCTATTCTCCAACTTTATTTTATTGGTCAATGCTTGATTTTATGCGGAACGGAAGCTGTTATTTTGAATTAGTTTTTATTTTTAGAATAATTGTGGATAACATAATATAAAAAAAAATTGTATTTATATTATTAATAAAAAATTTCGTATCTATTGAATAAATTATCTATGATAATTTATTTCCTAAGGAATATTATAAATTTATATGTCAGTTACTGTCAATAAGATAAAAGTAATTAATTTTAATTAATCAAACGTGATAATGTTAATAATTTATTATTTTTAACTTTTTATGTTAGAATTTATCAATAAGACTATAAAAAATAATATATTTATGGAAATGTAATTCAACGTTTGAAAATTTTTTGAAGTATTTTTTTTAGTAACATGGGACATAAAATTTTAATAAAAAATGAATTTTAGTCTAAATATTTTTCACATTTTTCCTTGAAGAAAATATCATTGGGCTGTAAAGTTGAAGCAGATATATTTCTCAGAGTATTCATTTTGTGGCATAGGTGTAAGGTGAATAAAGAGGATGTGTATGTATATATCGGATTAAATTAATAATCCTTAGATCTTGGAGGATAGCCCTTGACTCGCTCGGAGTCAAAAGCAAAAGATAGGGTAGTATGTAGCAATGTGCAATGGAAAATGTGGAACGTGCAATGTGCAGTATAGAATGTGTACATCGAGAAGTGTATGTGAATTTAACGTACATATACAGATAGACAGTACTCGGGTTGTTAGAGGGCAAAAGTCTACGAGCGTGATGCGAGCATCGAGTTGATTTATGCTAGATGGTAGATAGTGCGTGCTGGTTGGCTCACCAAGACTGGTTGGTGCCGTGCATTCTTCCAGCTCTTTGCTGCCTATAACTCCGGGCTACGGATATCTCGAACGCAATACGTACAATATATATAAATCGTATCTGCCGAGAGTTTTGAGTGCATATAAGACAAAGCCAAAGGTAAGTCACAATACACAAGGAGGGACCTGGTATAAAATAAATATACAGCGCCTATCTATCCCTTTTTTACGGATCGAACCTCTCAGGGCCGTACATGCACCAAACTCACGTGTTTCTCGATGTGCAGATCAGTATCCACACCGCAGGCGAGATCTGAATGCTGCAATAAGTCTAGGATTCGAAAAATTAAGGGCAAAAAGAACCCACGAGAGAGGGGACTGTCAAGAAAAGAAGGGACCTTTGAAAGCTGGATAAGAAGAGGACTGAGCGGGCCAAGAGGAGGACGGGGATGAGAAGAACGAAAGGGGGCTGGCGATATCACTGGGATACCAAAAGTAAGAGAGGAGAAGGCCAGATAGCTGTCAGCAAGCTTTGAAAAATGTGCCAAGTTGAGAAAAAGTGGTTGCCGTGACTGTAAGCGCCGTGTACGCTCTCTCAGCCCGAGCATTTCACCAACATTCAGGGCCACTGCACCACCAGTTAAACCTGGATCACTCGCCGTTCTGTTTCTGTTGGAACTTCTTCTCGGTCTTGATCCTCCTTTTCTCGGTCCATTACCTCGTATTATATGGATCCTCTGGTCAGTTCTTACCTGGCTGTTAACCACGGTACAGCTAAAGAGTACAGGATTGAAGAATGTGGAAGGACGACTGGCCCTCCTCGTTCCATTACCATTAACACGCGCTAACATATCAGTAGTTATGGCTCGTGTTTGACACGTATATCCCGCAATAATATATATATATATATATATATATATATATATATATATATATATATATATATATATATATATATAAAAGTCCATTTGTTATGTTTTAAAAATAACAACATTGTTATTATCCTCATCAGCATCATCATTATCACGAAAGGAATGGAGGGAATAGGATTCTGGATTTCTCTATCGGAGCTGAGAATTGCAACAACAATTAGCGAGGAGGTAATTAATAATCTGGGAATCGGAAAATAGAGGACTAATGAGCATATTAATAATAACAATGATAACAAGCTTGGGAATTTTGGCGTTATTAATTAGATAATGCGCGTGGAGCGTGACATAAAAAATAATAAACGGGACGAATAAACCGAGAGACCAAAAAAAGCGGACATTAAGGGTATTATTTATTGGATGTAAGCTGCATTTGAGCTTTTAACACATTCTACGTATGTTTTATACGGAGGAGTGACGTAATTATCATCGGGTTTCCACGGCGAGTAGTCACGTAGATGTTGGCGCATCGTCTTTAAGCGTTTTTACCCCTCAGGAACTCTGGGACTTTTAAGAGGTAAACGGGTGCTCGTCCAAGCCATTAAGTAATGCAGTCGATTTCTTCGACTTGTCGCGTCCTCACAAACTTGTTTCTCGAACTGCACCGGAGTTAGCCTCTCTCTCCGCCTCCGCTTTCGGCGCACGTCAATACGAACGTCTGTGCGAGAGAAAGAGAGAAGGAGAGAAGGAGCAACATGGGAAAAACAACCGAAACAAGGATCTCTCAGAAACCGAGCATAGACCTTTTTGTTCGCAAGTTTTCGTTCCTCCGAGCAACACTCGGATCTTGCCAGTCCAAAGGATGCCCGAGTGTGACTTAAGAGCCGCGGTAATGGCGTCAACGTAAGGCATACCTATCAGATCCTCATCGTGGTTTTCTATATCTGCTGGCTTGCTTCCGATTCTGGTTATCCTTCTCGGTCTGTAGCTGCTTCTACTGAGGAATAGCTGTTGTACTGGTAGCTCAAGAATTTATACCGTCGATATTGCCAAGCGAATTCAAAAGCAGCTGGTATCTTGCTGTCCGCTTTACAATAATAATTACTGCAGATGGGTATACCCATCGAAATTCAATTCAATTATGGTCATTTTTCAATGATTGAGGTTCTTTGTGATGAAGACTGGTCAAGAAAAATTTTTGATACCAAATGGTGTGTTTCTATATGGTCATATAGAAAATCTAATGTTCATATCTTCAACAGAGTTTGAACGAAACATAATCTTGTGAGTTTCCATATTGATCAGCTTCATCACCACTTCTAAGAATAAGTCAGCTCTACACTGTAATCACTAGTTCTGCTGTTATCGATTGACTCTATAGCTGCTATATAATGACCATTGTATCTCAAAGTTCATTAGGACAAAGAGATTACCACCATGCAATGTGAAATTTCCTGTTTTCCGTGTTTTTAAAAGCCACTTCAGCCCGCAAAAGTTGACATTTACCGAAGAAACAGATTCGAAAACCCAGTATTTACTATGAAAAGATAAACAGAATAGTATTATACGAAAATGATGTAACATATATGGAAGATATTGGTAGTAGTGCAGCACATTATGCATGCAGATATCGACTTGCGATGATACCACGATACTGCACTCCATTATATCGTGGATCGTGGATCGTAGATCGAGTATAAGGTAATAATAGATGACCGAACGTGGAGGTACTTTGCGGTGTAGACTCTCCGAAAAGTATACGGCGGATGGAACCTTAACAGTAGAATAAGTTGAAAACCGAGGAAAGCGTAGAGGTCCATTGATAGTAGTGGGTGAATATAAGTAGGTTGATATTGGCTCGGAACGTGATTCGATTTGGGGTTCAGACAGAGCGAACGGTTTCTCCTTAAGTCAAGACCAATATGCATGTATATTGATGCATCCAGGAGCATGTATGAGGAGAATGAGACCGAGAGCGAGAGAGGAACGTCAATCGGAATGGGCTTTCAATTTAAATTATCCTCGATATCGGAGCTCTCGCGAGAGCTATCGATCTCCCTGGCACTCCACTCGCGAATGATAAATCGGGCGGTTTCGCCGTGACAGAGCTAGATACCAGATATATGTACACCTGGCTTTGATGTGTGAATCTGTGCATGGTGATGTTCATGGAGGGCGAGCATGTGTGCCCGATTCAAAGCCGAGGCAAACTCCTTTCGGCAATTCCCGTCAGTGTGATACCATTTTCACGGTCGTTTCATCCTCAATTGCATCACTTAAATGTACTATGCACTTATGTCAAGGTATCCGAGACTATATGTTATGTGTATTTAGTTGTAGATGTGCATTACTCCGTTGATGGTCTCCCTGGAGCCTGCATAAACTTTATATAAGGTCGTTCAGATCCTGGCTGTATGATAGATACTGAAAAACCCCCTTTAAACTCTGGTACCTCAGTATTACTGCCTGACGTTATATTAAAGTTGTTACTTTCATAGCATCTATTGATGAGTTGCATAGCTTACTAGAAAATCCCTATAAAAAGCGCTTTCAAATTTAAAAAACGTGTCTTTATCTTATTCCGAAAAAGATAAATTATTAGAATTTGATGCAGTACAGCGAATTTTTTTATTAACTCTCTAGTAGCGAGACAGTTTAGCTACCATGCGCCGTTTGTTGGAGTTTTTCAAAACTATTTATAATAAAAAAAATTATGTTTGAACTTATCAAGCTAGATTTGATATGTCTTTTGATATGACCAATTATCATGTTAAAACACATATAACTTATGACATTACATATGGACACATCAGGTCATATCAGAAAAGTTTTCCACGCTACCACAATTAGAATCGATAAAACGGTGTAAATACCAGGTATAAGGCATAAGGTATCATTGCAGTAAATGAGAGTGATTTAAATACTGGAAATAAATATAAAGTGAAGGTATTGAACGTGAAAATTTATTATTATCGGAGTGTTCGTCACGGCGGCCGACAGCTTCTTAGGCTGACACTGGAAACTAATAAATAATACATTTGTAATACGGGTGGTCAGGGCAAAAAATAGGAACACCGCCTTTGAAGCCGCGGACCTTGAGTGTAACTCGACTCGCATTTTAAATGTATATCGGTATTTTTATACCATTATATATACCTCGGCCATATATCTGGTATCGCTATCGCTATTACTATATTTACAACGATCTCATTAACCTTTAAACCACGTACCAGCTAAAAATAGCCAAACAGTTCGTTGCTTTCATTAAACTTTTATTTCGTTAGATCCTCATTTTTTTTAATCGCCGAATAAACATTTGAGCAATTATTTTAATGCTCCTCCAGTTTAATTTCTTGGGCATCAGGATTACCAGGACTTTTGTACATAATAGTCTTGATTTTAAGATTGAGATCGCAACGTGGCAGTCGAATGCGTGCCAAGAATTGCGGAGAACCGCGTGGACGTTAATTTGGTCCGGGTTCCCAGACACCACGCGGTTCAGAGTCTATTTTCCGGTGATGGCATTGTGCCCGCACTCTCATCTCAAAACACAGTCCTCATGTTGCTCCTTTTTCACGTAGTACTACACCGAAGAGCGACTTATTTATCTCCTCAGTGGCTTGCACTGGCTGTGAGAGATTCAGTGGCCTTTTTGTTGCCATGCTTTTCCACCGCTCCTGGTATCGCTCCATGTAATAATAAAGTCCGGCATGCTGCAGACAGACTCGAGTAAATAATACTGTCCACGTCGATGCTCAACAGCGAGACTTTCGGATCGGAGAAGGCCAGCCAACCAGTGTGTGAATGTCAAAGTGGATGTGGATGTGGATGTTAGATAAAACCGAATGAAAATCGAACAAAAGAAGAAAAAGAAGAACAAGAACAAGAAGAGTCAAATGAAACAACCGTCACATTACATGCCTTAGCAGAATTGCTAGGAAAGGAAAGGAAAGACGGAGAAACTAATTGCCCGATCTTGTGCCCCCACTAACGCTCTCAATATACCCTCCCAATGTGTTGAATAGCTACTGTCGTTTTATTATAATTTTATTATAACTGCTTTCTGGTTGGGAGTGTACTGACCCAGCCTGGGTAAAAATAAAACAAAGACCCATGGAGAAGATAATCGAGAGAGGAGATATCAAGTCGGAAAGAGAGGAAGAAAAGGTAGAAGAATGAATCTCTTGGGTGTACGAAGTAGACGAGACGGAATGCAAAATAGAGCCGCAAATCCATGGATCAAAGGGATCGTGGATAGGAATGGCTAAACGACCCGTCTCGACATTTCGGTTGTTGCCTACTCGACTTTGAGGTGACGGCGATACTAGTAGCTCGACAGTAGCTAGAGCGTTGTTGTTTTCGTTGTAATGCAAATAATCTTTTCCCTGAAGAATAGCATTACTACTAAATCTTCTCGGAGAGATACAATGAGATGTTATTTTGGAGAGCTGGAAAATAGTTTTATTTTCAAGCGTTGTTCTTGTTTGATCCGCCGGATTTAAGAAATGGTTTTTTAAAGGATTATTCTTTTTAGAGTCATCTCATCCCGTGGAAAAATTTTTTGATGGAATTTGATCTATTCATACATGGTTTGATAATAAAATTGGTTATGTCAGGCCATATATAAGCTTAATATATCCAAAAATGACAATAATACAATGTACAATTTTATTATCCAATTTCATATGGAAATCAATCAACAGTCGCTTAATTTTTTCTTTATAAGAGAGTTGACTTCAAAATGTTAAGTAATAAAATAAAAATAATTTTTTCAACGCTCCTAAAGCACTCATCTGTCCTTTATGTTTAATTTAATCAACTAATGACCTGAAAAATATCTTTCAAATAAAATATAAAAATTAAAAATAAATTTTTAATTCTCACATAGCTTGATATAACCATATATGACCAAATAAACCCATATCAGAATATTTTTTTCACGGAACATGAGATGACAAAACGGTACGAGAAGCTGCTCGGTAGGAGCCGAAATCGAACATCGAGCCCGAGTTTTTCGACTCATTCATTTCCGCTGGGGCCTGCAATCAATCGGGCGATCATGAATAAATTTAACGTGTACATCAGATAAACACATTCGTATTTATTTATTTATATTTATTATCCATATGACAAAAGTAATTATCTTGATAGAGATTACACGGACGCTAATATATCATCTGTGGTCTTGTTTTCTCATCAGCATCAGCATCACACTCCAGACTGGAGACTGGAGATTCAACACTACAGAAGTTTGAGTTAACTACCAAGATGGGGTGAGTGTAGATGTGCGGATGTGTGGATGAAGTATGTTCACAGACTAAAACTCGATCGCGTACAACATGTACGGGACAAAAAATATATGAGTTTGTTATAGAGGTGGCGGTATCTATATCACCGTGATGAGGTACATCCCCCGTATTCTTGGCTCGTTATTTTTGCTTGCTTCATTTCTTGTTCACATTCCCAGTGATTGAGTTAGACGGCGTGTATGCTTGTATGTACTCCCGAGCTGAGTACCGTTGAAGCAACGATCCGCTTCCAGCTTGCCTTCATATCACATAATCCCGCGGCTTCATAACCTACGTGCCCGTCTACGTCGTTGCTTACCAAGCTGCTGAGTGGCATGCAGTTGCCAATTGGTGCTCAACACCTACTCGGAAAATACTCTCAAGCGGCTATGAATTATAGAGCATACAACATCCTCGATGTGCATACACATATATATTACCAAACCGGAATTCCAACTGTTACATTTTTCGTGACACAAATTCACTCCCTGATAAATGTTTATGTTGATGCTTTTGGTTTTGGTTTTGGTTACCTGGAATATGTATTGAGGCTCGTTAATAATTCCACGATTTAGCAACATTTTAGCGGAGGATGACGAGGAACGATAATTCATATAAAGTCGTGTGATATGGATGCTTACGTGGTTTGTTTATCTTGTACACGATGTACTTCATTTTGTCGTATACCTAGTCCTAGACGTGATATATGGTCTTCGTAAGCGAACCTGTGATTGTAATATCTTAATACTGAGCATGAAATATGAATTTCAAATTCTGGGCTCTCTACTTCCATTGTCTGATTATTTATGATTTCACCTTTGATTTCAAGTTTTACCAAATAAGGGGACGTACAATTACGCTCGAAAAATTTTCAGTTCATACGTTTGAATCCAAATTTTTATCAAAACTATGTAGACTATCTTCTCATACGAATTGATACTTCCCTAAATATCCTGATAATTTTATTTGTGAGCTAAATTGATTTTATGCAACCAAAAACAATTTTGGATAACTCCTAATATGTCTTTCTACGGTCTAATATAAAACTTGGCCACATCGAGCCAAAAACAAAATTTTTTTCACTATAAGTTCCACCCAAGAGATATAATAAAAATGATAAAGCCTCTAATGATTTTTCCATATCTCCAACATCTAACTCAAAGTTAATACGCCTCCACAAATTGAATCCTTCTGATGTTGAATCGCCAGCGGAAACAAACGTTGAAAAAAAAAAAAAAAAAAAAAAAAAAAAAAAACATCTTTTAATATCGTGATTTTGGGAGTGACGTATTCGTAAATGATATGACAGTAGGGCGTATCCGAAACACGAATATACGAGGCATTCAATAATCAGGAGGCACAACCGTAAATCGTGATGGGAGATAGTGATCGGTAATCCGAAAGCGACTTGTCCTCAGAGCACCTTCAAGGTTGCACGAACCAGCAAACAGCAAGCAGCTTTTCTATCTGCCGTCCGACTGAAGTCAGAGTCGGTGATCGGTAGCCGAATGAGAACGAGAACGAAAGCCAGAAACAGAAATAGAGGTAACCAGGAGCCCGTGTACTTGGGAGTTTTAGCAGTAAGCAGGAAATACACGCTTCTGCTCCTGCTCATGCTCGGGATGAGAATCCAATTCAATAGCCAGCCCTTGTCTCTGCGGAGGAGAGAACACTGGAGATTGTACATGTTTATATTCGAAGCAAGGAAGTATATAGTTATAGTTGTCGTAACGACTCGACTACTGCTATCCGAGGAATAGCCGAAGGTAGATAGGTAGCCAGCCAGCCAGTTGTATGCCTCGCTCGTCCAGGATCCAATAGTAGGATTATAGGAGATAGTTGCTTAAAGTAGATGTATCTTTAAAATCGTGAGACTCGCGAGACGATTTATTGTTTAAAGTATTCTCCTAGTACAGTGTAGTGCCTTCTGTGCTGGTTGGCATAAGTGTATAACCATGCTGGAAAAGATCATCGGGAGTAATATCTTTCGTTTTTACGATTTCGTGCTCCTCTGATGTTCACATGTTATTTATTTTTATCCTTGTTTCTCTTTCTATTTCTCCTTCTACTTATTTTTATCTTATTTTTCTCTACGCGGAACATCTGATGCATGGATATATTATGACAGAACACAAGTCAAAATACTTTGTTTACGCTCGGCAGAGTTCGAGGTTCCACGGAATGTGTATTTTTATCATTAAGCGCCCTACACATTCACCATCCTCCATTCTGTTTGCTGCAACGCTGAATCCGATGCACCAGAGGACATCGACGAGGACTCTGCAGAATACTGAAGACTACCCAAAAGTCTTGCTCTATATTTGCTGTTTCCAAGCTGATGAGTTCAATCGGCGAGTGCGTTATTAACTGCCTGTGTGCCACTTGACCTGATTATCAGGCGGTAGTTCTGCCAGAACTAGGAATTTGCTAATCCAATTTCATCTTATTAACCCACAAATGCAGAATACGGTGATTAAAAGAAATTAATCGCTGATGCGCTGGTTTCTAGATTGGGCTTTAAGGTTTACTTTACAGTAGGATATACCGGGAAAGAATTGTCGGCTGAGCTGTCGATATCATACTTTCACGTGGGAAGCATAGATGGAGCTAGGCGCTCTGAACCTCCGCTTTTATCACTTTTTTTTTTTTTTCTATAACGGCTATTACGTTTTAATTTTTGATAAGAGTTTTTAAGTTTGTAAAATTCTTTTTGATGGTATTTTTATGAACGATGGGTAAATTGAAATTATATAGATGAATAATAAAATTTAGAAATTTGTAAAGCAGAATTTATTGATTACGAAACTTGCATAAACAAATTAAAACTTTTGGAAATTATATTTAATGAATTGCATGAATATTTTGTATGAGAAAGAATTTTTGTCAATTGTATTGCATATTTAATATTTATTATGAAAGTATAATGAATTTTCTTCATTGCGCTAAAATTACAAAAAAATAATCTCAGCGTAAAATTATGGATTTATCGAAAAAATTAATGAATGCATTGGACATTTTTGATTTGATTAGCAAGTATTGATTTCTAGCGTTGGCATAAAATTTTTCGCCGGCTCGAAAGTGGCTCGGCCAGTTAACCACGATATTGAAACGTAAACAGTAATTTTATTAATGTATTTAAAGCTAAAGCATTGTTATTAATTATGGTAATCACCGATTTTATTTAAATAAACCCTCGGTACAATACTAATGAGTAATGAACATTTATAATGTAATACATGGAGCATGGTTCCGAGCAGGCTGCATGATCCGGAATATAATTATGGGGGAAAAAATGGACATGTATGTATTTAAAAAGAAAACAAAATAGTAAGTATTGAGTATAAAGGATAAAGGAAAGCTGTGCTAAAAAAGAAACGTCACTCAGTAGCTTGATTAGAAGATGTATGCAAACGAGAATGAGAAAACCAAGTTCCGACACGAGATAGATAGGATCGGTCGGTAGTCGAACCGTGTAATTGATTCAGCTGAGCGAAACAATGAGTTTCTCGGCAGTTTTGTTGAGTATATATTGTACTCGATTTAATTCTATTCCGATGATACTCTCTTCTCATATATATACACACATTTGTGCATTTGTGCACGGAGTATTCATACAATCTAAGGTATATTTCATTGTGCTGTATGACCGTTTATTAATACAGCTCTCGGCACACACGCGAAATTATTAAAAACCATTGATGCTGCTGATACATTAACATTTATTAATAAGCAATTAGTGTTAATAATAGCAATCACATGAATTATTAAAGCGGTTGTTGATTTGTGAACAGCGCGAACCATTTAGCATTGTTATGAGTTATGGTTGTAATTTGTTATAGGTCTGACAAACAATGACAGCGCAAATGACTAAGTACTCGAGCTTTCCGGAAAAATATATGATCAAAGCTGCGAGTACTCCGGGACTCTTTGATCTTACTTGACCAGCCAAGTAAAAGCCCACTTACTTTTTCATGCTTTTTATCATAGACCGGCTCATGATGCACCACTGTCTACGCGCAATGCATCAAATATAACTTTTAGTTTTATTTTCGAATGTCGATCACTTTTAGGTTTTGTTTTATTTAATGAATATTGATTTTTTTTTAACTTTTATCATTTTTATTGATCGAAATTTTAATATAAGACTGAAAAAAAATTTTTAAATTTAAAAAAAAATCATGAATTATTATATTTCTAATGATTTTAGAAAATATCATGATCATAAAATTTCATCAAAGATCATTAAATAAATTAAATTCAATTATGTTTCTTTAAAATCATAGAAAAATCAAATTATATGTTTGAATATTTTTGAAATGATTTTATAAAATATCACTACATCGGTAGACTTGATTAGAAATTTTTGAGCTTCGTTCATTTATTTTGAAATAAAAAAAAAAAAAATTGATTAGATCTTCTTAGAAACTTTTTATAAAATTAAAAAATATTTCTAATAAATTAATAAAATATTATTAAATATTGTCAAACCATTAGATAATAAAATTTGTTAATGATCTTGAAATTTAAAAGACCAAAACAATATTATCCTCTAAAAATGAAATAAACAAAAATCGATTAAAGTTATTCTTAAACCGGAGGTTCTCAGCTAGACAAGAACCCATAAAAAACATGTCTTTTGAGCGTTGGTTTGATAAAAAGCCGTATATTATTATGTCTTTTTGGTTAGAGAGGCGATATTCTGGTTAAGGCCGATTTATGCCGGCGGCTCGAGCAGAGGCTCGGGATTTCTCGAGGATTAAAAAAATAATAAAACGTCTAACTGTCTAAGGAGCGTAAATTTATGAAGAGGGTAGAGAATAAAAAACATGGGAGAAATAGTGGTGTAGAGTAAAGTGCATGATATAACGGCTAGCGTACAAGGGATAAGACGAAATGAGTATCGACAGATAAAGTAAACTGATGGAACATCGAACACAAGAAAGGAGGAGAAGGGACGGAAGAGAAGAGTAGATAGAAGAGCGCTGATGGAAACAGGCATCCTCGTTGAACCGACATATCACGCAACTTAAACTCCCATCCATATAGATATATATTCCGGTGAAACAACTGAGAAATGTAATGGAAAGTGCAATCTACTGAGTAGTTGGCACACTCGCGATAGCAGTTTCGGTCAATCGCTACACTAATGCTATATACTATATCTACTATATCTACTATATACATACATACATTGTAGAATAATCATCAACTTTGTTATTATAACAGCTATAACTCTACTATAATGCCCATAATACCGACTACCGACATAAATCTGTGTAATCGGAAAGTTTGTACATCACTTACACTGCATTACATTAAATTACCTAATCTGCATGCCAGCTCTCTTTTCATACTCATTTTTAAACAATCTGTCTTTTAATTTTTAAAAGATTTAATAACTATCACAATCATATCAACAGAGAGCAATCATTTCAAAACCGTGACTCGGAGGAAATATTGTTGTTTAATCTATGCTATTTAATTTTAAATTGAATAGTGCCGTGGATACCGGGAGTGAATAGTGATTGATTGCGAAGCATTACTTTTTTTACTTTTTCTGTTACGTTTCATAAGTTTTATTGTCCATGTACGTGGTAGGGCGCGCCAGAATTGGTCAACTTTTGTTTTCTTTTCTTTGAGATATGGAAATATGTCGTTGATTAGAAAGTACGGCTCAATTATATTTTTGAGCGTATTTTCGTAGCCAAAAATACCTCGACTTCCTTTTGTTGGGTTTTTATAGAGATTTGGCTTGTGCAATTGCACTTCAGAGTCAAGAAGGATTAGTTAATATTCAAATGAAAGTGACATTGAAAGTAAAAGGCCCAAATGTAACAGGCTTTCTAGTTTACAACGTTCAGCATTGTCCTTTTATCAATATTTGATCAACCTTCTGATGTAATAGGAAAATATTTTGTTTTGGTGGGACCTGAGCAGGTAAAAATGTAATGAGGCCACATTTTTCGGCTTGAAAAAAAACTTTGATGTTTTGTTGTGAAACTTGAGGGCTTAGTGGATACATAAGCGGGATTAAAACTCAAATGTTGAATGTTTGATAAAATTCTATGGAAAATTATTGGAATTATGGTAAGATTTTAAATACAGTCTATTATTTAAAAAAATTTTCATAACTTTGTCGGTTCTTTTTAGTGAACAAAATTCGATATTATTCCGAAATAAATTTGTATTAAGAATTAATGAATTTTTTTTCGTAAGAGATTATAAAATTTTAATGACTGAAGATATCATCTGAGTCAAAGAGGTCAATTTTATCTTTCATAAAAGTGTTTAAATCTGAAAACGATTAATTCTTAATAAGATATCTACCGATACTTAATTCTTTCGAGATATGACTTTACCTTCATTTTTAATGAGTTCTCAAATTAATATATTTATATTTTTATTATTTCTACATTAATTTTTTAAGTTTTTCCGTTTATAAATAGTTATCTATCGTATTTAATTATTAGTCATTTTCTTCAAAAAAAAAAAAAAAAAAAAAAATATGTTAAAGTATTTGATAGTCTTTGTCATAAAACCATTCAATCAATTTTTTCCTTATCTTCTTTGTATAAATCAAATTTTTTCTTAATTTAAAGTATAAACTTTTTTTTTCTTGAATTAATTTAATAATTATTCAGATTAATTCATTAAAATAAAAATTATTTGTATCAAAAAAATTTTCCACAGATTTTATTAAGAGTTATAAAAAAAAAATTCAAAAGAAAATTTCATCGAATTTTGATTAATTTAAGTTTTATTTAAGAAAAAATCAAAATTCGAACTTTTGAAAATTATTTTTGATGGAAATATTGTTTGGTCAAAAACTTTGATGGCAACTGGGTTACTGCAATATATATGACGAAAGTATAGGTTGCGGGTTGAGTCGGGTATATGAGTAACGATCGAGTACTGAAGAAATAAACAAATACCAGTGTTAATACGATACGAAAGTTTCAAATTTCCTTAAGTATTCCACAAGTTATGTTGCCGTGGATGGTAAAGTAGCTGAAGGAGCAAGGAGGCGAAGGAGAAGCGCGTCTTGGTGGTGGAGCCTTGAGAGTGGGCAGCAGTAAACCTGGATGAATTGGGAATTTATGGAAGAATGGGAAGCAAGGTACTGCGACACATGCCATGTCGTGCTGCGGTTACCAACCAGTCAGTAAATATACCACCAGCCTACTCTTTTAATAGTAATATACATACTTCATTGCTCGCAATTTACACATTACAATTTACACGGCTACGACTTGTTTTATATATAAATATATGTATATTAATTGTTATTGGATTTAATGTATATATTTCGATAAATAATCGGCATTAATCGTGACCCGCCAACGGAATAATTTAATTATACTACGGGCTATTAATTTAAGTGTCGAGGTAGAGCGTCAGCGCCGAGGGACCTACGGACTATTTAAATAATTGTAATTTGTTTGACAATAATTTTCATTTAATTCTCGATATTGCGAGCGACGAGTTGAGGTGATTAGTTACACGAAAAAAAAATTTAATTGTTAATTTACTCAGATTCAAATCTATTTTTGGCATAACATTAAATATTATCATACATAATGTATCAAAGTCCAAAAGCCAAAATTAGGATTTTAATTTAAAAAAAAATTATTTTTACGCTGATAAAAAAATTAGTTTGATTTAAAGAATTAAATTTTAATTAATTTATAAGAAAAATTCTTGAATTAGCTAAAATTTATTTCAACCAAAAAAAATTTTGAATTAAATTTTTTTTTTTATTAAAACAAGACGATAAATCTTTATAGAATTATTTTTTGGTTCATCATTTTTTTTTAATTTGAAAAAAATTGAATTTGATCAAACTAAAAAAAAATAACTCGTTACGTATTACATTTTAATTTTTTACGTGTAAAATCGAGACTGAATATTTTACAATTGGTAAAAATTACTTACAACTGATTAAAGCAAAAAGTTTCCTGATTCACGAGTATAAACAGTCGACAGTTTCAAGTCAGTCGATTTGTTTCAATTGACAGGGGGCGATAAAAGTTAATCCGAGAAGAATTCTGAATAGTTTTCGCTGTATACATATAAATACCCCAACAAGTTAAGTTCTGAAGATGAAATAAATTCAACAAGGGTACAACTTGGTAGGAAAGTATTCGAGGAACTTTTCAGGCGACGTCCACTTATCGATAGGGAACGGCGATGATTTGGCTGAGGCTGAGGAAGGACTCGACGCTCTGCAAAGGCAGCATCGATGATGAAGTTACTTTCAGGGTCAGTAGGGAGGGAAAGCCAAAGACTCTCTAAAATATTTAATTGGAGTGACTATTAAATATTTTAGACGGTAATCGCAATATAATTCACTTCACTTCACTTGACGAGCATCTAGAAACATTTTAGCTTCGTGATTATCAATCGGAAAAGGACCATGTATTGAAAATTGGGTATCTTTGTATTTTGATAAGTTTGTTTTGTTAATTGGTAATTTTTTATTGACTGTAAAAAATGTTATTTTTATTTTAAACAATAATAGAAATTAATGAAAATTTTTTTTTGTTTCAGGTAAGTAACAAGTCAGAAAATAAAACCTGAAAAAACCTCAGTGGAGTAAGTAAACAGTCTTTAGTAAACAATTCTTTATTAAAGCGGTGAATTTTCCGGCAATAACCCTTAATTTGAAAGCTCCCAGCAGAGCCATTGAAGCTCGACGATGTCCCGATAAGAACAACAGCCAATAAAACAATTAAATTTTAATATCGTCAATAAAATACTAATGTGTGCATTGTTGTACTAATTGAATTTGACAAAGCAACAAAGTTAACTTGACAAAGAAACAAAAGGAAAGAGAAAAGCAAGGAAAGGAAAGAAAAGAGAAACAGTGAGCGGAGAATGATGACAACGAGCAAAGCGTTGTTCTCGAGAGCCTTGTAGTTAGTAGAGTACAGTAGGTAATGGTCAGGTTTAGCGAATGTAAAAAATACAAACGGATTCACAACATTGCGCAGTCGAGCAAGACAATGTATATATGTACTCACTCTACAGGTAAAGGTAAAGCTGACTGGTGAACAAAGCCGTCTAGAGCTAAAGAGGGAACCCAGTTAAAGATGCAAGAGAACTAACCAAGACAATGGCTTGACCTTTGTCATTCCCTTACAACTATACATATATATCCATTATCCATTACCCATATATATTTTATTCCATGCGAGAATAATCGTACATTTATAAAGATTAATCGCTTACTGATTTTCTTCAGTTGTTATTAACCTATTAAAGCTCAGTCTCAAGTTATTTTCATCCTTATTCAATTCATAGGTTTTTTTTTTTTATTTAATTTTTCAGAATATGAGCTTCAAAATCGTAACATATATGAAGATATTTCTCCACATATAGTCATTTGAATCTCTACATGTGTTTATATATGATCTAATTGTCATATGTGACTATATATGATCACGTATGATCTCGTATGTGCTCATATATGATCCTAGTATATCATATATGAAAAAATATGCCATATGTCGCCGTATATGATTGTAAATGATTCTATATGTGTTTATATATGATCACATCTGACCGTATATGCTCATATATGGTCAAAATATGTCACATATAAATAAATATGCCATATGTGTTTATATATGATCACATCTGACTTCGTATGTGCTCATATATGGTCACAGTATGTCACATATGAAAAAATATGCCATATGTGCTTATATATGATCATATATGGATACATTTGATTGGACATACTTCATGTACAATCATATATTGTCATAGATGGTAAATAGATCATATATGACCACATATGATCATATATTTTCACATATGACTCATATGATCAAATGTAAATTTGGCTAATAAAAATATAACCATATCATTGACTTATAAAATACTTCGATGTTTTTTTTTTTTTAAGATGTTAATTGCGCTTAATTAATAACATGTTATCGAAATCGCGTGTAATTTCGATAGCGGTGTTAAATAAATTAAAATTAATATAATTAGGGTTTTAATAGCACTGCCGGGAGGATATAAATAAAAATTTTAATTTGTATACATATATATGGATATATTAACGGGACCGAGGCACTCAAGTATTTAAAAATGGGATATGGGTGGTAGGAGAGAGGACCAAAGAATTTAAGTGGTAGAAGCACTAGCAATAGTTTAATTGTTTTTTTCTCTCTGATGGCCCCCAATATGTATACGCTATAAGTTATATGTGTGTATAATATATATATATATATATATATATATATATATATATATATATATATATATATATATATATATATATATATAACGTCTACTGGCTCACAAAACAAGTTTGTGCGTATTCGTCTATTTGAGTTTTAATAGTTCCGTCAGCCAGACTAGACGCTACTCACAGTGGCATTTTATTTCAAATATTAAATATTAAATGATAAGTCTCTATAAATATGGTCGGGGCTTCCACGCTACGTCATTGAGCCTTAATTATGGCTCTAGCAATATATTACTCCGATGTATTCCCCGTGTTAATACACTGGATACGAGAAATTTAGATTTTTATCGTTTAATGTTTGCGGGATGGATGTTTACAGTTGCTAATTATTTTCATGCTCAATGGGACATTGAGATTTAATAGTGACTCGTGGAGAACTTGATAAATATTCTTGTTATCATTTTTTTTCGATAATAATCATGTCATGTTAATCATGTTAATACTCAATGGTAAACTGTATGTTTAAAAAACAAGCCCAGATTGTTGCCATAATTTTTAATTTTTTAAATATTTATCATTCAATTATCATGCCTAACTAAACTGAAATCAGTTTAGTAGTTAATTAAACTAAAAACCGATTAAAAATAAGCTGCTGAGAAGAGTGAAAAAAAAAATTTTTATTTTATAATTTAATGTCTCAAAATTAACTCTCTTGTAATGAGAAAATTCAGCGACCATATGCCATCTATCGGAAATTTTCAACACTAATTTCATGTAAAAATTATCTATGTACATATAAAGCAGTAAAAAAATTTTTTTTCACGGATTTTTACTACGAAAAAAAAAAAAAAAAAAAAAAAAATTATAAAAATAAAAATCATGAATTTTTTGATAATTTTTCCCTTCCTAAATTTTGAATAATAAATCTTCAGTACAGTATCCTGAGGTTGGGAAGGGAATAGCAATTTAATCGTCACATATTTCAACAAGCCTTGGTTAATTCATATGCTTTAACTTGAGAGAAACTTTGAATAGTATTACCAGACAGATACTAGAGGAATGTATCGACTATTTATTGGCAGGCAGCGTGTGATATTATACGAGTTAGTACACAGTATATTACCTTGATCTCACAATTAGTAATTACATGAATGCGCACGTAGAGATCATACGTTGGGAGCGGAGCGTGGATGAAAAATGACACTGTGAAGCCTGAAGCCGGGGGCCGCCATCAAGCGGACACTTATGACTGATTCCGCTGTTGATTGCGCACTACCTATCCTTATTAGCCGTAAGATGTTATTTCCATTGATCTTTCTTTTATCAGTACGCAAATATATACTATTTAAGGAGATTAATCGCGGCTCCACAAGTACCGGGGCATAATACCGACGTTCTCGATATACCTTATACCTTCCGAGCGCTCAGGGGGCGCTATTAACCACCAGATACCTCAAGTTATCATGCCTCCATATCGTTCTCTCCTTTCTGCCCACAATCCCATTAATATTATCAACCTCGCTTCGCTCAATCAAACAAAAACATGTCCAAATTACATACCCAGCTCGTGTGATCCTGATTTATTGTTTATTATTACTTATTAGTTATTGCAAAACAACCGATTTGTTATTAATCATTATTCATTGTAGTAATAATACACTAAGTACTTAATTGAAAGTTTAGCAATCTTCTTTTTTGATGCGTCATTTACTGGAAAGCTTACTGTTTAATTTTTTAAATTAAATTTAAAGTTTAAAAAAAAAATTTTTTTTTCAAAATTAGTTTGGATTTATTCAAAAAATTTAACTTTATAATTTTTCTCGAGGATGTTATAAAAGAAAAGCAGCAATTATTTTTTAGAATAAGTCCAAATAAAATATTTTTTTTTTTTAATTTTGAATGAAGAAAAATTTACATAACGATCGATAATTTTTCCTTAAAATATAGAAATTAAAACTTTCGATTCTCATGATTTAAAAATTGCCAAAAAAAAAAAAAAATATCTGTAGCAAACTAAAAAAAAATCACCCCATTAATTTTCTAAAAAAATCACGGTATAAAACCCGATATTATTTTCTCGTGAAGAAAAATAATTTTTATCGGCCATAAATAAGACAAAAAGGTAAAAAGATCGGTCTAAAGAGAGTGAATAATAAATATATATATTACAGTGGAGCGAAATGGTTCGTGACGATATTCATACTAACAGTTAAAGCAAGAGCAGCCCCCTGTAAAGAGGATGTTTATGAAATTAGAGAAATGATCATGCGTACTTGACAGGTCACGCGGCTGTTGTCCTGCAGTCCAAGGCCATCAGTGACAATTTATTAAGCTATGAAATTACCCACGGGACACGATACATCGGGTATCCTTTATAAAGCACACACGCACTATCGCAACTTAAATTTAAAGGCATTTAACATTAATACTGTATACTATATACTATATAATGCATTTGATACTCACCACAACTGATGCATAGCGCAACTGAATCATTTTCAACGAAGCAGACGGTCAACTGGTCAAGCTGCTACCGCCAATCCTGGTAATACGTTTCTCACTTTCATCCTAAGCTCCATTACCACTCCGTAGTCGCGAATGTGAATCGACTCACTTTTTTTATTATATTTCCATTTAATATATTTATTCCAGGCTATAAATATCCTTCTGCGACAAGGTGAGTTAGTCCAGGAGCTCCTCCAAAGCGGCTCTGTATGACGTGGGGACTATGCGTTAATGAGCAAACGTCAGATCCACCTATCAAGTTTCTGATTCACGCTCCCGAGATGATACTCCTTGCGTGCAGATATCTATTCACTCCTTTTTAAGTTTCACCTCACATATTTAATCCTATTTTTTCTTTCTTTTTCTTCTCGGGAGGTTGGCCCGCTAATTATCGGTCTGAGAATTTTAAAAATTTAACAATTTAAAAAAATTATTTACAATTGATATGTTGATTTAGAGAAAATTGAGACTAAAAATACAACTTTTTTTTTTTTATGATAAATTTTCTCATTAAATCGGAAAATGTCAGTATTATTATAAAGATGTTCTAAAGTTTACAACTGTCATTTTGTAAAGTTTCTTAAGGCTCGAAATGTCTCATTATTATTCGTTAAAAGTTCACAAGTCATTTTATAACGTGACCAAAGAAATTTTAAATTGTTGTGATTAACTGTCCTTAAAAAACCGATTCTGCAAAGTAATAGTCGTTTATAATAAAAAATTTTTTTTATATTTTTATTGGAGAGTTGTATAAATTGCAAAAATTGTGTAGGATATTTTTTATAAAAATATTAGATCTAATTAAATTATTTTATTTAAATACTATACTGAAAAAAAAAATTAACGTTTTTTGAGTCAAGAAAAAAATTCTTAAAGCAAGAAAATAATTTTGAAGAGTTTCATTGTTTTGATTTAAGACCAAAAATTCTTGAATCAAGTAAAATTAACTTAAATCAAGAAAAATTTTTTAGTTTAAGAATTTTTTTACTCTAATCAAGAAGATGAAATTCTTCAAAATTATTTACTTAATTTTTTTTCTGTGTATAATTAAATGTTTTAACATATTTGTTATTTATTTTTAGTTTAATCAATTACTAATTAAATTTTTTTAATACGACATAATTAACCCAAACAATTCCTTGAAATATATATCAAATTAAAAATTATAGTAAAATTTACATAAAAAATACAAAAACCAAAAATTATAATAAAAATTAATTTTAAGTTTTTACATATGACCAAATTAACCCATATCAAAGAATTTTTCTCCGACTGACCTTCCAAACAAGATAAATCGATAATTAAACTCTGTAGAGCTCTCTAAAATCGAATCCAAGAATAGCATGCTATAATAATCAGGCGGATTCGATAATAGAAAGCTTACACAGGCTTATCGAATCTCAAAGATGCATGATGCACCTCGAGCTTATCGCATAACCTGGCGATGCTCTTTCCGGGTAATCGAGCAAAGGATTGAGCAGGTGACGGAGTGACTTACAAAGCTGATAGCATCTCCCTAATGATTGTACACGAAACTAGCTCACGCGAGGACGAGTCCTTGGATCCTCTCGTCAATCGCCGAAAGCCGAGCTTTATCCGTCTCCGTCCCTCTTCCTTGACCCTTCGTGGTTACCTCTCTCGGGCATTTGCTAGCACGTATTCACCTAATTGTTAAAATGACACCCGCATCCTCGAGCCTAAACGCCAATAATCACCGATCAGTCACACTTTTGATTCGCTTCATTCATCTTGTAATCAATTTACCAAAACCATCATCATCATTATCAATGAAGCAACAGCTGTCATCAAAAGCGGAGCAGCTCAACAATGTTAAACAATCGCTCGGATCTCTCCAGTATTTGTCTTATTAAACATCCATGATTTGCCGCTTTTGCTTTCTTTGTGTCAAAGGGAAACATTAGACAAAAAATCATCATCATTGTCATCACAAAGGCTCACCCCGATGCTGGAGCTGGTTGGCTCAAATATTTACCTACGTAATTATTAGCAGACATTACGTAAGTCCGTATTTTAAAGATTCATTCATTTACGATAACTATATCTTTTAAAATATTGATCCTAAAAAAAATTTCAATAATACTAAAATTTATTTATCTAGAACTTTTGTATCAAACATTTTTCTTATTTTAACTCATACAAAAAATAACTATATCTTCTAAAATATTGATCTTAAAAAAATTTTTAATGAGACCAAAATTATTCAAAATTAATTTTTCTACAATTTTTGTTTCAAAAGTTTTTTCCTAAAATCAATAATTCAAAAATTAAAGTGATTTAAATTGATTTTATAATTTTTCTAATAGCAATAATTACCAAAAAATAGTAATTAATCCTATTTTACAAAGCACCCTTAAACATTTTATAAAAAATTCGACTGTTTACTAAGCAGAATAGTAAATATTACCATTTTGTTCTCTCCGTAGATCACAAAGGCTCACTTTAACGTTAGATTTAGTTCTGCCAAATATTTACCTCCTTATTAACGAACATTACATAATTCCTTATTATGTAGATTGATTTTTCATAATGTTTCCCTTCTGGATCTTGGTTGTTATATAAAATAAAATAATAAAACATCCCCTTCCTAGTCGGTATAAGTAATACGTACTACGAATTTGATCATGATCACACTCGAGCGCTGAATTTGATGTAGAACTAAAAGCGTACGATAAATATCCGCACAAGGCAGAAAGAATCGAGGGTGGTGAGTTTGGAATAAGGGGTACAAAGGCGTATCAGAAGCAATCAATTACGAAGTCGAGAGTTACGCTCCTGATGCAAAGGATACGAAGGGTGAATCATACGCCGTGGTGTAGTGTAATTCACTAAAAAGTACGAGTTAGTTTTGTTTTTCCTCGATTCCTTTATTTATTGGCACTCCGGTCTGCACAACACTGCTGTTAGTCAGAATTCGTTCTGACGGAGGAGTTCCCGTCAGTGTTTGTGGTCGCTGGTACTTTTTCAGACTTCGGCTTGAGCAATCAAACGCTTAATCGGACGGTCCGTTTATTTCAACGAGGAAAAATGTAACTTGTTTGGAATGTGATAATAAAATGAAAATGAAACGGAGAAAAAGAAAAAGAGACGTTGAGGAAAAATGGGATGTGTGGATGTAATAAGAAAATTGTCCTTGCAGAGAGAGCTTTTGCTGGAATACAAACGGGGGCTTCTCGTAATTTCCATCTTATCCGGAAAATAATATAAGTAGATAGATAACGGGGCATTTGTGAGCACAGAAACTACGAGAGAGCTGAGGGAATAGAGACGGAGTGAAATGACAACGAGCAGGAAGACGAAGATGAGGATGGGAAGTGTTTTCCAGAGGAAGTAAAGACCCCACCGAGAAACAACACTCTGACAATCGTAGTAGGACGATCAAACATCTCTTAGCCGGTCTAGGTCCAATGATTCACTGGCTTTGTCTCTGGCTACCACTTTACTTATCGGGAATGAAAATAAAATGGACCGTGGAAATGGAAAGGGACAAAATCTCCTGGTATGTTGCATCAGTTCCTCAAATGAGATTGAAAGTGATACTTTCGTTCTAGATTGAGGTTTTATCTTTTACGTATTACCTAAATCCGAAATATATTCATCAAATTTTCCGATAGCATGTCAATCGGTCCTTTGTTTTCCAAAAAATGATTGACTATGAAGTGGATGGATGTCCATTGATGAAATTCCGTTCTGTTGGAGTATGATTCAAAGGGTACATCGGTTTAAACACGTATCAGTTCACAAAATATTCAGTCCGTTGGTAATGTGATGTCATATCAGTTTGATTCAATTATCAGAGGTCTGAACTGGAATGGGAGGCTGCTAAATATTTTGCAAATTAATGTAGAAATTTCAGCTGTTATTTGTCCGGGTATTTTGTTGTATCGTTTAATTTAGCAAGCAAGGCTGCTTGTGAATTCCAAAAATTCCCTACTGATTCGTCGAACACCCAGCTGTTACTGTGCTACTGCGCTGCTGCGATTACTCTCGTATAATTAATGTATATTTAATCAATGTCACCCTCCGTCATAATAAAATTCAATCATGGCAATCAATTAACTGTAGATGATTTCAATATAAACGCTAGTGTAATTTTATTTTATTGTTTAATCAAAAAATATCGTAAGGGGCTTTTGATCCTGTTTTATAAAGAATTGCTTATGAAGTATTGATTTTTTGTTTTTTATGTACGGTATGACTTTATGAAACATCTGTGATACATTATATGACGGTTTATTATGCCTAATATTATTTTCTAGTCTTTGTTGTCTAATGATGACTAATAAACTCTTATTTTTTATGATATTTGATTGTAGTCTATGAATTAATTGTTTGTATCATAGAAGTTAATGATGTTTTTATGATTTCTTAGAAGATCAAATCATTTTTCATAATTGTGTAGTAGTATCATGGTGGTTAATTATGTTCAGAACTATATGATTCCTAAATATGTTCAACGATCTTTATTATATTCAATGCTATTCTACGAAATCATTAGAAATATTGCATTTAATGGTGTTTTCTATGATTTTCTTCGAGATCTAATCATTTTTTTCAGTTTTATCGTGATATCATTAAACCTAATGATGTTGAAATCTGTATACTGCTCAAAAATGTTATGTAATGCTTAAAAATGACTTATGTAGTCCAATGATCATAACATTCAATGCCATTCCACGAAATCATTATAAATATGCTATTTAATGGTATTTTTCATGAATTTTTCTAAAATTAAATCATTTTCTTCAATCTTATACTGAAATTATGTTCAAAATTCGGGTATTCTTAAAAGTATCCTAAAATCGAATCATCACAAACAAAGAACTACGCTCTGTATAAAACCATGTTCAAAAAATGTCCCATGAATCCAAACCTGATCCAAACAAATTTTTAGACAGTTATAATTAATGATCCGCGAGAAACTGGCCGGGAAAAAAGCGAATAAAATAAAACCGAAATAAAGGAAGAGCAGGATTGAAAGCACGCATCGATGAGGATTACATACGTAGACCCCTCATTGTACTTGGTACTTAGGGGTTGTTGGTATATGGTGTACGGCGACAGGACAATGTGTGGTCTTTTCCCTCTCCATTCCTTTCCCTTCTCGAGTAGTAGCTGGGTTTCCGGGCAACGCGTCGCTGAAACCGGGTATACAGTAGGGTAGGTGTTCGATATGAGGGGGCAAGAATGAAGAAGCCCTTACCTCACGTTTCATCATGGGAGGCCAGTCAGAGGATAGCAACGAGTACGAGTACCGACTCCAGATAAAATGAATCAATATATAACCTCCACTTTCTCGGCTTAGAGTAGACTATTCAATTCCATTCCAATTCATACATTCATACATATATTACATAATTAACCGTACGCCAATCCAGTTATTATTTTCGCACTTGACAAGTGCCCTAGCAATTAGTGTTTCTCGCTTTTCTTCAACGCGTTCCGTTCAGTTTCGAGTTTTGGGACTCAAACTCGCTCCTGTACTCATGTGGGCAATATTGCGTAAATAGTACACATATATGGGACATCATGTATGAGTTGACATGAAGGGAATAGACATAGAAGACGGTTTTCTATTGTGACACTACGATGGGGTAGATCAACTCGGTGACCCGCAGCTGCGTATTAAATTTATCATGCTCAGATGTCGATCTTTCGTCAGCTCTATATATCACATTATTGTCGATCCTGTGGATTAACTGCTTCCATTCATTGTTATGGAAATTTTGCAAAATTACTATTAATATTCTGTTCACGCGCTCTTGAATTTTCCATGTATGAAGTGCGGTAAAAGTAATGATAATAATAACAACATTAAATGATAATAAAAGAGAAAAATAATAATAATAATAATAATAATATTTGTAACGATGAATGAAAAAAAAAAAAAATATATATATATATATATATATATATATATATATATATATATATGTTGAGATACCTATCACATATGCAGCAGCATAACCCAAAAAAATCTTAGCAATTGCTATCAACACTGACGATCAAGTTGAATTCTTTACCGCAACATCAGGCGTGAGAAAGAAACCAGACATGTCGTTCGATGCGGGCTCTCTACTTCCAAGCGAGATGCTGAGAATAATAAAATTTATTAGACACGACAACCATTGCTCAGCATATATCCTACACTCTGTATCAATTTATGAGTGCTCAAAAATATTTGGCTAGCAAGTTTTCCATTTTTTTTTTTTTTTTTTTTTTCATTTCTTTCAACAATTAAAGATACTGTGTATGATACAGGAAATGACAGTAATTTTTGGTTGACCTTCTATTATCTAACTCGTATAAAGCGATAAAAATTCTAAATTAAACACTAGTCACTCCCTCTTTGAAACTGTTACTAATCAATTTTTCTCAGCCAGTAAATATATAAACTCACGGTGGTTAGAAAAAAAAAATAGAAGTAAAAAAAAAAAGACTACATAATAATCGATCGCACGTGTTTGATTTCAAGCATCGCGCTGTCACTCCGTCCCATTGTTCGGTGACCCCCAAAAAAAACTCATGACATATGACCTACTCTCTAGTTAAATAAAACGCACAGCTATTGCTATTGCTATTTCTATTCCTATTGTCCATTGAATGTAGAATCGATTTAACGAATTTACACTACATTCTACTCACTAAACGCTACCAATTTTTTAATAATCGTCGATATTGTACCTTTTTATAAAATATTAGCCGTAAAAAATTTTTTATATATGATCTGATGTGATATCTTTATATCTAGCCATGTTAAAAAATTTTATATATCTGTATGTGATCACATATGACCATATGCAATCAGATAAGATCATATATGATCATATCAAGCTACATATGACTATAAACATCTAGATAAAACCATATATTACCATATTATGGAACACGTGGTCATACCAAAATATATAAATGGCAGAGGTGATCATATATAATCAGATAAAGTCATATATGCGCATATCTACTGAGATATAGCCGTATAAGGGCATATATGGCCATATGTGATCAGATAAGACCATATATAGTCATATCAGAGCACATATAATTATATAAGAAAATTTTTTCACAATTAAATTTAAAATGAAAGTTATGACAAAATCGAAAGTTTGTAAAGTAAATTCATAATTTATGGATAGTTTGGAGCGAAATCAAAGGACTTGATCCCATTGATGACTTAGAGAGGTAGCGGTGAAGCAAAGAGCGAAAAGATTGTTTATAAATAAATTAACAAGCAAGTAAATAGTAACATAACATTATTGAGTATTTTATTTATAAATGAACTCTCGGTTAAATTTATAGTGTCTGGTTAACAATAGACTGGAAATAGTTAATAGTTAAGTGCACACGTAGTACCGGTCGAAACGTTTCGATCTTGCCATAGCCGTGTGGTAAAGCGGCGAGAGAAAGCGGCGAGGTGGTCAGGTCGTTCTGGAGTTCATAACCGGTTGGAATGTATCTAGTCGTTTCCTTTAACGATCTCCACTGCACACTCCGGAGCACACCAGTCTGGAGTATAGAGTCTAGAGTGTGCAGAGTGTACAGCGACACTAATAACAACAACAACTACTAGAACAACAAACTACGACCATTCCATTGTTTGCATTACCCCATAAGCTGGGAGATACTTATCTCTTATATTTCTTCTCCCTCTTTCCTCTTTCCTCTTTTCCGCGGATAGAAGCTTCTATTCCATTCGGCGACACGGAAGCTCTGCCTAGCTTTAAATATAATAACAGTCAAATCGCCAAATTGTTAACGGCTTAAATTAGCGGCAATTACTCCCTACATCTCGATAATGCTCCGCTCGAGTAATAAACTCGATTACTCTATCATCATCGTGTTCTATGTTGTATGTTGTGTGTGCAAATAATAACAACTAACTGTGGAAACTAATACGCTCGACAGGATTCCAGTTAGAGCAACAATTACCGTTTACAGCTTAGTTGTATTGCCGGTTTACAATTGTTGCCTCTAAAGTGCTCAGACTTTTTTAGTTGAGGTCTAAAGCAGTCTTTTTTGCGGAGAATGAGAGGTACTGAAGAATCGATGAGAATTTGTTAAACTAGCGACTGTCAATACTCGTGTAGTTTATGTATTCCGCTGAAGATTGCTTCTTTTATGTAAAATTTTATTTTCGGACAAATATTAAAGATACGAAAAAATTATTAAATACATCTTATATAAAATTTTTAATGCTCTATAATAAAGGTTTCTTATCATTTTTTTGTATCTTCGATATTTTAGCCAAAATTTCGATTTTAAATCTAAACCCAAAATTATTTTAATAATTTGGCAATAAGAAATTTTTTTGAAGAAAATTTTAGGACCTACAAAAAAGGTCTCCTGTTATATATTTTAATTGTAAAGCTTCAATTTTCATGAATAATTAAAAATTAAATTGTAAAAAGCTAAAAGATTTAATTAATTTTTTCCAAACAACTTGAAAATATTACATCAATAAATTTTCATGAAATATGACCGGTATAATTATTTCATTTATTAACAACCGATCTATAAAAACGAAAACCAATAAACATTGTACTAAAAATTAGTTTGTTATTTACGAGATCTCCAAACAAGAGCGTAAAACCTTGAAGAAAAGAAATAAATTTACATTGAATAAAAAGTAAATTTATGATTAATCTTATTTTATAGTTTAGCGTTTTATATTTTAGGTAGATTTTACAGAAATTCATTTAGTGCATTTATTTTCAAATTTTCTACTACATATCATAATTAACCAAATGGATTTCAGACAAAAATTTCTAAAAAAATGTAACATAAAAAATTTTACTCAGCAGGTTTTTGTGCACTTATTTAAAAAAAAAAATTTTTTTTTGACCGTAGGCGTATAATAAAAGTTTTATTAATAATAACAGCAAAGTATTTTATTAGCATCGCAGAAATATAATGACGTAGACTGAGATATATTGATAAAAGCCGAATGAGAGCTCGCGTAAACCCTTTAAAGCGGATCCTGGGGCATTATGCGTGTTCCACGGTGCATTACTGTAATGCTCAACGATAAGCCACTAATCTCTGCAGAAGGGATACGTCCCAATACAATCCCAATTGGGCACCACGGACAACGTTCGCGCGCGTAATCTGTCGAGAGGCTGCGATGCCCATTAGTTTCCTAAAAAAATTACTGACAAACTTCCCCCTAATCTATAGCGACTCTGGTGTCACTGCCGATAACGATATATCATCCATCCACTTTGTGTATAAATATCCTTTATATCGGTGTTAGTATTAGAGTTCCCGGCTGGCCGAGGGGAGGAAAATCCTGCGAAACCCGGATTGAAAGGTACCGCGGTATAAAAAAACTTATGGCAAGAGCAATAATAGTAATGGTAATAGTAATAGGGGACACACTTTTGTTCGCACTCACCGTTTCGACAAATGTAATCTTACTTAAGCATATGTCGGGTGACTGATTGGACAGATGACAAATCGAGCTAGATAAATGATCCCACACCCGTTTTTCCTGCCCCATCCTTTGCTGTGTTGTGAATCCTCGGTGTAAATTAAAAGAAACATCAGCATAAAACGTTTTCAAGAGTATTGTGACAGAAATATCGGTGTAAGACCGATCACTTTTTTTGTAATGCTAAAGGAAAAGAAAAAAAAAATTTTATGTAGAAATTAGTAAGACTCTCAGTGGTAAATTATGATCACGGATACTTTGTATTGTGTATCGATGGTTTTATGTAAGAGGAAGTTAGTATGTATAGTAGCAGTAATGACATGGTTAATAGCAACAGTGAGGGAAATAATTGTTCTGCGGAGTTAAATTATGATTAACCTTTAGCTTGACATTTATTTTCTTGCTAACTACTGAGTTGGTATTGTAGTTCCTTGAAGTAATGTATATGGAACATTCCGTACCAAATCACTGGAATCGTGACAGTTATATGTAAAATTCCACCGGCATACAATGAACTTACATTCTTTATTTGTCCTCGAACAAGAACGGAATTAGGTCTTTAATTTCGAGATGTTCTTATTTGATTATTTTTAGCCGAATTTTGATAAAAGTTTTGGAAATAATGAAAAAGTTCAAAACATTTTTATCATTTTTTTATGCTAAAAATTTATTGGTTTAAAAAAAAAATTTGTATTTCATGAATATAAAAATTTACCAATTTTCTGGTTGCTAAAAAAAATTCTTTAATTTCATCCTTTCTCACATTCAATATCTGAAA
The DNA here is from genome assembly GCF_013202065.1 of Cotesia typhae. NCBI lineage: Eukaryota > Metazoa > Arthropoda > Insecta > Hymenoptera > Braconidae > Cotesia > Cotesia typhae. The sequence continues at coordinate 1,012,064 of NW_027423712.1, forward strand.
AAAATTCTGGCACAAGTATTGAAAGCTAAGGATACAAATACGCATACTTTGATAAAAATGATGACTAATTCACGAGTAATTAATCTTTAGCCCAGGATTTATTTATCGCGTTAAGTATAACTGTCTTGTTGTAATTCCGATCTAATTGGCTGAGTTAGCAAGCAGAAGAGTTGAAAAGGCTTATGAGTTAAAACTTATGAAGGTGTGAGAATCTATGATGATGACCAGTAGCAGAAGAAGATATCCTTGGTGTGGTCGATATAGGATTGCGTGATGTAAATTAAATTGTGGTCTCCTCGCGCACGAGCGGCATTATGAGTCCCGATGAGATGAGAAGGTTCCTCTTCTCTGGCTTAGCATAGAAATTCCGATGAGGATGAGGATGACGATGAAAGGAATTAACGTTGCGGAGATGCTCGCAAAAACAAAATTACAATGTATAATTGACATATAACTGTAATTTGCCGTAATGTATTGTAAAAAACAAAGTAGTTAACGAAACGGGTTCTCCAGAGAGCAACAGGAATATCATCATACAATATAATATCTTTTTTGGGATCCTGTGTGCTGTTATACTTGCATACATTGTAATACGCAAGCACAGCTTCTTCAGAAGCAGAAGCAGAAGTCATCCGTGATGAGACCAACAACCGACCGACCGACCGACCGACCGGGATCAATGCAATGACGTTTTAAAGATGCAATCACAAATAACCTTGTGGTATTCATGGGTTGCGGTGGTCCTCGTTCTCCTCGAGCGAAATAACAAAATAATGTTACCGCTACTGTTGCTGGTGATGCTTCTGGTATTGGTGCTGGTGCTGGGAGACCGCAACGAGGCCCTCGGTAGGCGTAAGACACAAGGCCCCAGGATTGGCCAGAAGAAATAATTCTCCAAAACCTTTTGCAGCCAACAACCCGAATAAGACCTGTACTGATGGAACGTCAACGGCCCGGTCTCCGCTCACTCTACTTCTGTTACTCCTGCTCATGCTCCTGAAAGTTCTCTACTAGCGGGGCATAACTCTGCATAACGAACCATCAACTCTGCCGGAGAAAGCCTGAGTCGCATACCCGGGATAAGAAAGATAAACGAAGAGTAGAGGAGAAAGATAAATGATGAACAAAGAAATGGAAAATCATGAGCTCGAAGTATGGAAGGACATCCAGCGTTGGTGATCGAAATGCTCTGAGTTTTGGGTTATTTTGTTGAGTGAGTGAAATGTCAGTTGTGTTGAAGAATTTTTGTTTTGCAGGAAGAATAATTTTTTGTTTTGATTTATCACAATTTGTATTTTCTAAATAATTTATCAAATCAACAGTTTTTAGGTAAATTTTGGTAAAAATATTCTTTTGATATATTTCTATATGGAAAATTTTTCTCGGCAAGTTTGATAAAAAAAAAAAAAAAATGGATCATAAAATTTAAACAGAATAAGGTAGAGTAGCAAAAGAAGTAGTAAAAAAATAAAATATAATTTTTGGTTTTGAGTTGTAGGCAATATAAAATACTTTATGTTTATTGGACTGCAATAAAAGTGTATTACTAATATTTAAAGAAAACTCAGTTCAACTCCAGTCCTGTTCTCCGAGGAATATTAAACTTTCCAATCTAACAATTTAGGCGTTTTTTGAGTGTGATTTACGCTTGGCGAGGAAAAAATAAATTTTGTGTATACAATTGGAGTAAAGATAAATTAAACAAACTCCCGACATTTAGTTTTAGTTTGGTTATTTTAAGAGTCATGCAGCGTAATATAAGCGGAGAAAGGAGAAATAAAGCAGCAGACATCAAGGGGCTGTGCTCAAGACTGTACAACAACTGTATACTGTGTACTGTGTACTACACCGGATGCATAGGATTTCGCGAGAAACAAGGAGAGGAGCTGAGAGTTACGCCTCCATCTCCATCCCGGTGACCTCCTCATTAGTATCCGCTGTCAGTTTATTCGATTTAAACGACAGACTTTGCCTCTTGATCCTCATTTGCCTAAGCCCCGCTCACTCAATTAAACAAGAGATATTTGCGTTATTAATATTTATATTTGTCCTTTTAATTCTGAGAAAAACTTAAGCCAGGAAAATTTATTTTAATCACAAAAAAAAATTTTTTTCTTGGATTTGATACTCTTGATCAAAAATTTTTTATTCCGTCTAAAAATGATTGTTTTTTTTTCTGTTTCAGGTGAGTACAATGCAGTAATTGATTTTTGGATAAGAGACTAGTATTAGCGAGATACAAGGTAAACTTTACTAAGCTAAAATGATAGTTAATATAACATAAAAGTGATGCACGCGACTGAATAATTTATCCGGCCGGTCTTTATTTAATTAAATGCACACTAATTAAAATGAGTAGCATGACTTTAAATAATCCTTACACTGGTACCCACTAACTTCCAAGTCTCATTGCCTTCTTCTGTTTTATCCTGATCTCAGCTTCAGCTCCAGCTCATAAACTGTCTTCTATCCTCTCTTCTCCCTTCTCCCTTCTCTCTCTCCTTTATCCTCTGTCCAGCTCCCGTGCCCGGTCATCCCACACCGCCATTTTATTTTTATACAGTCTTTGTTTTGTTACCGATCGCAACGCCGGGAGCAAGGATTTTCTACCCAATATCCTACGGCTAAGTATAAAAATATATCGCGTCGCCAAGCCATAAAGACTTTGCTGGGTAGATCTCCAAAGAAATACAGACCAATGTTTTTTTTTTTTTATTCGAGTATCGAAAGCTTTTTAGAAATCTAAATTGTGAGTTAAATAATAGAGATACGTTAAAATTGTAAGACAGCATTGAATTCTCTACTTAAGAGTTTCTTAGCACTTTTTTTATATCTTTGATATTTATCCCTTAATATTAAATTCTCGAATCTTTAAAAAAAAATTACAATAATTAGTAAAATTAAAAAGAAAAAAAAAACTTTAAATCCAAATTTTGAGTTTAGTTTTGAAGTAAGTCAATCAAAATTGAAAGGAAGACTTTGTTAGTTTTTATTTTTGTTTTTGGTATGCTAAATGGATGCATATATACATATATATACTAATTATACATAGGTATAATCAGAAGCAAGCTCGTTTGTAATGATGCCTGTTTTATATACACTACCATAAAGCCTTTGTCATTAGTGCGCAGTGGCATCAATTAAATCTTCGATTAGCTCGGAGCTCGAGTACGAGGTACCTCTTTTCAAGACCCGTTTATTTAAAATAGCCCTTAATTTAATTAAAAAGAATATTAAATACATTGTAGAGAGGTAACTGATGTCCATGAATTATTTGTTAGTAAATTCGGAGTAAAGTATTTTATAAATAATAAATAATATGTAAAATATTGTAAAGAGTAAAATAAATTGTGGTGTTCTAGACTATTACTCAAGAGTCATGATCATGACTCATGAGTAATCAACGGGTAGCAAAAGAGTGTGAGTAAGAGTATGAGCAAGAGAGAGATAGATCGATGACACACGGTATGTAATGCATGATGGTCCAGTACACACGTAGGATGTAGGAAGATGCTCGCGGCTAGTAATGATCACGATTGAATGAGAATGAGGCCGCGAGGGAACCAATACAATTAACCTCGACAGTATTCACCATTACAGCGATTGCTTTAAACGTTAACCCACCACATGTGAAAGTGTGTAATGCAATGTAATGTAATGTGTAAGACTCCGCCTTGTTGATGTTTCTACATTACTTACATTTTCAGATTATGATTGGTGTCTTTTAAAGTATCCTTCTTCAAATAATATATAATTGTTCGAATCCCCTAGTAAATTACCGATACACCGATCCCCGATACTTGAGCAATACAACGTTGTAAACACGGTTCATTATATCTCTTGTCTGTTGTCACTAAATAAATTTTTAATTGAGAAATCCCGGCAGAGCTCCGGGCTTCGGTTAATTCTCTATCAAGATTTCATTCACCACTGTAATTATTCTTTTCTTGCGATACGAGTACCTGGGAAATGTTATTCAGATAATTATCCTCGGGAGTTAAGGAGTGCAATGTCTTCTATCACACGAGCAAAAGAGGCCTTGGCCCATAACCTGATGAAAATTCAGAAAGTTCTGAAATAATGGCTATTCAAAAAATTTCACCATTATTTATTCTTTAAATTTTGAAGGAGTGTCTCCAAAAATACCTCAATAAAGTGACTAATACAAATTTATATCAATTCCTTCAAGGTATCATCATAAAACATCCCTTATCAATTTTTGAACATCATACTTCTAAGTTCTATAATATCTTACAGATCTTTGTCAAACTCGGCATAGTTATTCTTTGAACATTTTAGGAGGTGAAATTTGAAGATGAGTCAAATTGTCCATATGAAATGACGGCAATTCAAAATTTTCAAAAAATACCATTACACTTTTAGTGGTTCTTTTCAAAAGTAACTTACATCAACGATCTATATGTCCATTTATTTGATGAAATTTCACTCAGCATACTATTCGGCAATTTTTGAAGTTTTTGATTGATCATTAAATTTTTAAAAACGGATCATCGAAACAAAAAATGTGAAACGGTTGAGTTGACGATTTTGCGTAGGAGAAAGATTGTCCATAGTCGCAATTTCTCAACTCTGGCATGGCATCCCGCGGTATTATTGTAACTACTTTCTCCTCACATACAGCCAACTGGCCAACGATACAATGCAGATCGTATAGGAACAGAAAGCAGAGTAGAGATACAAGGGAGACCTAACTAAACCTCAACTTGTATTATATCGTCCACAGTAATGTGAGATGTGAGTATGAGTATCCGACGTATTATTATTATTATTTTTATATTGGCAAGCAAACTCCCGCAATACCGATACAATACATAGAGAGTATAACGAAATGAAACGAAACCAGTTGTTCCACCTTCACCTTCTCTTTTCCCTCAGCACACATTCTCGCTTGATCCTCATCCTCGGATGTTGTTGTTGTGCAGTGTCTTCCTCCGTGTTCTTACCGGGGTCCACATGGGTTCTTATTCGAGTCAGCTCCCAGCTCGATCCGCGTTGAAGGTGCTCAACATTAATTAATTTTGACGAAAGCACGCCTGAACCTGTTTCAAATGCCATCGAGAATCGCAAGCTTCTTAATAAACGTTTTATACACTCCGTGATAAATAACATTATTTTTATAGCTCATTATACATTATGTTAAACCAAAACCCTTTTTTTACTTATTCGAGGATCCTTTTATTGCATTTAATTATCCGATAGCATTAAAATGCTGAGCGCCAAAAACTTTTGTCAAGTCTTATCTCCAAGAAATACTTTTAATTAATTTATTTTTATTTTACCCTGTAAAACGATGGTAATAAAAGTGTAAGACAAATAATCGAGGATGTACTGATTCCAAAGGATGTTAATATAAAATTAATAACATGTAACTTAATCGGGAGGTTTCTGACGTTAATTGGCGTATCGTGTCGTTAGTCAGTCGCTAGTATCTTCAGAGTACTGAGTGCCGACATTGATCCAACATTGAATGGAATAATTTGAGTTTTTGATTTTTAATTTAAAGAATAATTATATTTTTAAGTTAAAATGGTTATTTTTTACTATAGAAAAAAATTCGCGAACCTTTAACGAACGCGTCATGTAAACTTTTACCAAAAAAAAAAAAAAAAAACAGTTATTAATCTTCTTTAAAATTTTACAAAAAATAAAATTGATTATTATTTATTTTGTAAACTATTTTCTTTTCACCAGGCACAAAAATCAATTTTCGACGCATGCTGTGAAAAGATAATAGAGTTATGCGTAACAATAGAAGTGGAAAGTATATATATGATTCGGAAAATATGGAGTTTTGATAAAATTGTTTTGTGAATACATATAGTTGGCTTCTCGGTGAGGTGGGGCTCGTATAGGGTATCTGGCATCACAATTATGGCTTTAACCTATGTTCGCAGTGCGTATCTACCCGGTAGCTCACGTTGGGCGCCAAACAGAGGGCATAGTAGGGAGTAGGAGCCCTCTGTAATCCACCGAAACAGTAGGGATCAAATATCAATTATTTCGGAAATAACGAAAAACAAAATTATATATTATATCCATCCCTCAGTGATAATTATGCCGGCTCGGAATAAATCGAATTTTACTTGTTATTCGAAGCGTTCATTACTCAAGAAAGGAAATATCTTTTTTAGAGGTCTTTGGTGAAAGAAAATATCCTGTGAATTATTTTCCTGTAATACTGATAATAATAATAATAGTAATGGTAATGTAAGTAGGATTTAGTTTATTATTGAGAGTACGGTGATAACGTACGCCTCGGTGATGTCTTAGCTACCGGTTCTCTATTTTATGTAATTTTAATAAATTAAGTCCCGGTATCATGAACGAGTCGACTGTCCGCTCATAACTTTTAGCATTACAATAATAAAGAGTGAGAACGGATATACCCATACCATTACTATTCGAGAATAAGAATAGAATGACCCGTGTTATGGACATATATATGTACGTATTTATAAATATAGGTGGTATAGGCCTGTTCCAGCATTTCCATAATCCGATAGTCCATACAACGTCTGAGAGCAATGAAAAGTCCGGGTTTACGTACGTTTGCGATAGCCTTACGTATATATATATTCCTACTTCAACATATACTATACTTATACTCATTTTGAGACGATACACCGCTTTCGAGATATATATTTATGAGTCGTGAAACGATCATGTCTCGCCCAAAAATTTTTACATATATCCTAACGGTCATATATGAATATATCGAAAATATTATTCAGAAATTGTTTTATCTATTTTTTTTTTTTTTTTTTAATAAAATTGATGTTTTTATCATGTAAAATTTTTTTTGGTCCCCAAAATTCTGATGAAAAAATTTTCTAATTAAAAAAAATTCAAAAAGTCGCTAAAAATTTAAGAAAATTGTAATTTTTTTTTTATAAAGTTTTAATTTAACGAAAAATAATTTTAAAAAAATGAAGAAGTCAATTTTCGACTTGAAGAGTTTAAAAAAAATATAAATCAAAATTTCATAAATTGAAGAATTGACTTTCAATAGGGTATCTTTTCATTTTTGATTAATCGAGACAAAAAATTGGTTATCTTCAATTATAAATATTTTTATTGAACTTTTGTAATTTAGCTACAAAGTGCTATCGGTTATGAAGTTAGAATTCGATTTTTATTCCGAAATCTTTATAATTTTTAAGGTAATTAATATTAAAAAGTTCAAAAAATTGCTCTTTTAAAATATGAAAAGATACCTTTTTGAAAATCAGCTCCTCAATTATTATAATAAAAAATTAATATTAATTATCAAATTATTAAGGTCTATATTATTTCAATTATACCTTTGTAATAATTAATTAATTAATTAATTAATTAATAATAATAATAAGCTTTTGAAATTGGTAAATTAATGTTGTTTTTAACAGATAAAAATAACAACTAATTGAGTGAAGTAATGAGGAAACATTTACTCAAACAGTTAATGACTGAAATAATAAAATAAATATAGCATCGATAATAATGGAATGTAAATCAGTGATCTTGATCGAATATACCCAGCACAGTGTTCATTGTATTATTATCCCATCCGTATAAATATATATATATATATATATATATATATATATATATATATATATATATATATATATATATATATATAAATATCCACGAATATACATAACACTGATAACTTGGTACAAAGCTCCGCGATTCATGGACTATTACATCCAGTCTGGTCTTTTTCCTCCCTCCAGCCCTCCCTCCGCGGATATCTCTATTATTTCGAGGCATTTTAGCGTTGTCCAATTAATTTTCTCACTCTCCAGGTCCTCCCTCTCGGCGACCTCGTTATATTACTCGTTACCCCTTTGCCAGCACACCGATTGCGACACAACGACACAACTACATCGCCGCAATATTCTATATTCTGTATATTCTGTATTCATGCACACCAATCAGCAATTCAATCCTGAATCCCTTTCCCTTTCCCTATTCCTCTGCCCTGTGGTACTAGTCCTACGTCAATGCCAGTGCTGGTACCTACGCATTTGTTAAACACTTGCACTATCTGTTTATACTCCGCAGCACTCAATAATTCATGCGACTATATCATTTTTATTTTTATCTTTATAGTTTAAATATTCATTGTGTTTTACGGATTTTATTATCATTAATATTTTAATCGATCATTTGATTGAAGAGTTTTAATTTTTGAATAAATCGGGAGTTGAATTAAGGTTGACGTTGATTTTAAATTTAAATTTAATTGACAGACATTATAACATTTTTTTATTTCTTAAAAAAAAAAAAAAATTAATGTCAAAGAAATATTTTTGAATGGTTACATTCATAGTTTATTAATTTTTTTTTTTTTTTTAATAATTAAAAATAATTTATTTATTTTCGGCTAAAACGATAATAAACCTCAATTCATAGTATTTCATTTAAATAAATATATTAATATGAATTAATAAAAATTAATAATAGTCTCTAAACCGGTTAATTTGATAAACTCTAATTAAATTTAATAATTTTAAAAGTATATTGTAAGTAAAATCTTATTGATTATTATTTATATTATTTATAAAAATAAAAATTAAGCGGCGATTTAATTGATTTGATTTTTATGCATACGAAAGTAAGTACGTGGACGTGGAGTGGATGATAAAACTAAAAAATAAATAAAATAAATGGGAAAGTGGTTATAAAGGTATTTTCATACTGGATACTTAAGTCGTATCGGTTTTATAAAGATAGACGGGTAGGTGGAAAATAAGGATACAGCGTAGAGTATAATGGAATGAGGTGGAGAAAAAGAAATAGAGAATGTTGAGTAAGTACCGGTATAGTGAGGACTGAGGATGAGGACGGTGCGTCGGGCGAAGCCGCAGGAGATGCACGAGGATCAAGAATCAAGAATCGTGGATCGAGGATGCGCTGAAAATCCTTGTAGACTAACGATATATGGATGTGTGTGCGAGTATATACCATGCATTGAGTATGAGGATGTAATCGATTACTGTGTGAGACAAGTACACAAGCAGCGGCAGGGCTGGAGGCGAGGAACAGGTAAAATCTCCTTTGTGGACTTTTACTAATATTATTGGCGAGTAGCCGCGGGCGGCCCTTAGAAAGGGAAAATTCCCATCCTCGAGTACACAACAACACTTTGTTTTTATTAATGGTAATAATAATCCTATATTACGACGATATGTATACGACATATGTAGAATATATGTTTATTCGAAGGAGATGTATGCCGAGTCACTTTCTGGTGACGTACTCGGTAAATCACACTTTCCGATACACGATTCAACGGTTTAATGTAGATACATCTATCCATCCCTCCTTGTAATTCATCTCAACTTAACTTTCAGGATTCTTTCTATTCTTACTTTTCATTTCACTTTACATTGTTCGATATTAATGCTCAGTTGGATTCATGATGCGAATGTGACATTCACGGAAGTTCAATACAATAAAACCATTTGTCATTTTTAAAATGTCTCACTATTTTTATAAAAATTATTATGAAACTGTCACATCAATCTTAGTCTAATTTTCTGTGAACAAAGCCAATGAAAAAATGTTTATATATTTTTATAAAATGTTTTATTAAAATTAGTGTTGAAAATTTCCGACAGGTGGCGTATGATCGCTAAATTGTCTCGCTTTTAGAGAGTTAATATTTGAGATATAAAGTTTAAAAATTAAAAATAATTTTTGTTCACTCTTTTAAAGAGTTTATCTGTCATCAATCCATATCAGACATAAGACCAAACAAAACTCAGCAATTAAAAAAAAAAAAAAAGTGAAGCTGCAAAAGAGGAGATTTAATTTGTCTGAAATAAAATAGCCTCCAGATTTACGCAAGCATGAAACAAAGTGAAGTATAATATGCATATGGGAACTGGTGAGACTCGCGGGACCGTCAGGGGGTTGTGGTGTGGTATATATGTATGTCGGCGACGTTGAGCGTCTCGTCGTATCGTTAAAACCGCAAGTTTAAGAGTAGAGCAGAATGACGGTACGGCAAGGCTGGCACACCTCTATTCATGTCGAGTTACGATCTGAGAGATACCGAGTGGAGCACAGTTTACCCTTACGTACATACAAGTATTAAACGTATGTATGTATGTATGTATGTACCGGTACTGAGAGTTTGTTAAGTAGAGGCGACACGAATATACTGGGCGTTATGCGATAACGGTCAAACCCGTCTCAGTGTCTGTCTCTGTCTTGTGTCTTTTGGTCTTTTACGTGTTGCGTCTCTGTGGTGGTACCTTGATGACTCATTTAAGATTGTTTAAATGTATCCATTCTGTGGCGAAATCACTCGATTATCATCGTCGAACCTCTAAATGACAAATCAATAGACGTTGATTTATTTATCCAGTTAGCAGTCTGGCAGTCTCGAGTCTCCAGTATCCAGTACATATCCAGTATCCAAGTTATTTATTGCGTCTTACCGAGCCATAAATCCACCTCTTATCTATCGCATTGTCCTTTTTCATTTTTATATTTAACCTAAATTCAACGTATGAATATTTAAAGGCGACAAAACAATACCACTGACACATTCTCAGGATTTTATTTAATCGCTGAAAGTTTTTATTAGATTCAACAGCTATTTTTGAGCCCGTAAATTGCAATGAGGAAAAGCAGAAGGAGGAGGAGGAGGAGGAGGAGGATAAGAGAATATTAAATGGTGGTGAGAGTACGGGGACCTTGACCCTGACCGAATGCAACGCGATCCGTGCATGTTAATAATATAAATCACGGGATAAACGGTTTGGTGCATAATGCTAATAGCAATGAATCCCTCTACCTCTACTCAGATACTACTCATCCTCAGTAAATAGTTTTGCAGGGGCTACTCACTATCACGCAGCCAAATAATTGCCCACCACATGTGAAATTAACATAATTTTATACATTAGACCCATTGACTGACGTATTTATCATTACATTATTATAATTTGTTATTATACTGCGTGCGGTCCGCGTATCCTATTTATATACTTTGTATTATACTCATATTTACTATTATTATTATTTTTAGTAAAAAAAAAATTGTAATAAATTAAAAATCTATTTTTTCTCTCAATATTTTCTGAGTATTAAATTTTTTTTAACTTGAAATAATAAAACTTTCGTTTAAAATTAAGCTTATCGTTAATTAAAATCCTGATTTCTTGAAAAATACTAAAAAATTTTTAATAATTTTGAAATTATATTATTAATATTCCTTATATTAAGAGCGGTTGATTAAATTATCTATCTTATGCATAAAATGGGTTTTAAGATTCCATTTGTTGTACAAGTATGACAGAGATACTTCCGTTTGACCAATAGAGAGCGAAAGAGAAAAAAGTGTGAACCCTTCTTAAGTGAAACAAAAATTTTTTGTACGTCAACTAATAATAATAATTTATTTATTTTTTTATCTAAAATATTTCTTACTGTTAGCCATAAAAAAAAAGTTGGTAACAGAAAGCAGTGTTTAAATCAAGAATTGTTATACTGTCTATCTCAAGCTCGTCAGTAGTTTCTATATTACGCCTAAAGACGGGTTGCCAACTGAAAACCGATTATTTATGTCTGCCATATACGAGGAGCTGAACTCACCGACGCAATAGAGTACCCGAAAGGACAGTCTTCCGTGTGCAGTGTAGAGTCTACAATCTACTATTGACTACTGCAGAAGTAGAGGAGCTTGACAGAGCACCTTAACTAACCTACCTTACTCGAAACAAAGTAGAGAGTAGAGAAACTGCTCCTGCTCCTGCTCCTACTACTGATACACCGTCTTGTCACTCTACCCGTTTCTCAATCTAACGAGGTGATACATACATATATGACGCTATTATATCCACCGCGCACTTAAAATCATGTGCCATCTCGACGGCGCACAAAAATAAAAAAATAACCCACAGCTCACCATAAGCCATAAGTGCAGTTACACACCCGTATATATCCTATTTCTTTTTTTTATTTTTTATTTTTTAATTTTTACACACTACTTGTGTGTTGTGTGCAGTACAGAACTGAATAACTGGCATCGACGATAGGAGGGAGTGTTAAAAGAAGAGAACTCTCATCAGACGCCGAGGGTGTCGCTAACAAGACACGCGCACCCTTCTAAGGGGATATCTTGCACACATACAATATATATCTATATATAATATTAAGTGTGTGTGATGGCAAGAGCTGAGAAATAAATAACTCATACGATGAAAGATCACGAGCTATTCTTAATGACTTATCGGAGTCGGTACTAAAGTTGCGTTAATGATGACTCTACGATCTCTGATCTGGCTACGCCTCTCTATTTTATCTTCGTTATTATTGTTATTATTCCGTGTTTTATTTAAGCCATTAACGACTCGCTAATAAAACGTCTATCACCCGTCAATATGTGTAGTGCGAAATGTATTCATTTTCATTACTATTGCGGTACTTTGTAATGAAGGTTGTTGTCTGATAAGAGTCCTATGAAGAAGCTGTTAGTTGAAAAATATTTTTTTTTTAGGCATTCAATTTTTTTCATTCAAGAAATAAATTAATTTAATTGAAAAAACTTTTTGAAATAAATCTGTAATTAATTTTTTATGTTGTGAATAAAAAAAATGTAATTAATGTAAAATAACAATGTATTGATCACTTTTTTTTATATTTCGCATCATTTAGGAAATAATTCCAAAAATTAAGATATTTAATTGACTCTCTTAAGTTTATTGATAAAAAAAATTATTTAAAAATAGTTTTTACAAAAAAAAATCTCTTTAAAAAATATTTATCATTAAATTTCGGATAAAAATATAGGATATCTTACACCGTTTGAAGAATATTTTTAAAAATAAATATTTTTAAAGGATCCCCCTTCACTGTACTCCAAATTTATAAAAAAATTAAATTTGACGACTTATATAGCAATTAATACCCTTAAAAAATAACTATTTTATTTTTCCTATGTACATAAAAAAATTAAATTTTTATTTTGTAATTCCTTCTACTATGACAGCAAAATAAGTAGTCCGCTGAATAATAAACTGAATCGAATGTCAGAAACATCAAAGATCTAAAAAGTAACATCAAATCTCCTGGGCAAAGTGTTTGATTACTCCCTCGCATAAAAAATAAAATAAAAGAAAAAAAATAATGAATCCTCGAGGTTGGGAACAAGTGGCGTAATCATGCTCCTAAAAATAAAAATGAATATGTATTTAAAATATTTCCGTGTACTTGGGAAAGCAAAAAAGGCAAAACATAATAGGGAGCGCAAAATACCGAAGAGGGTAAGAGTCGGGGGCGGAGGGGTAAAATTTAGCGTTTCATGTTATACTTGTCGTAACATGATGTTATGTGAATTACAAGTTAAATTTAACGGGTGTTTGCCCAGAGCCTCAGCTCGCGAATCAAAAATAATAAATGACGCCGCGGATTTTCTGCACGCACGTTCCACACACGGGTGGATGCGCCTACGAGAATGAATTCAACCCTGGGCTCTCGAGAGTCGCCGCCAGACGAAAGGGAAGGATCTCGGCTCGCTTCAGAGGGATTTCTTCATTAATCCTGCTCCTGGGAAACTCGCGACCAACGCTCGCGGAAAATTCTGCTAATCTTCTTAAGCGTTTATGATTACGCTCACATTTTCTACTTATACTTATATATTACATATTACGCTGACGCAATCTGTACGGTGACATGGATCCGCAAGGGTGCGTAGTGCGTGGCTTGCGCTGAAGATCTTGAGCTACATTGGGAAGGGCTGTGCGTATGTCTACGTCGTTTATTTATTTTAATGAGTCTTTTCCCCTGGGCATTCACGCTTCTACTCCTTCTCCTGCTGACGACGTCCTCTGTCATCAGCCACATCCACCGGGCTCTATAGCTTCATATGTGCTCTCTGTTCTTCCTACTCACATATCACATATCACATATGTGCACTACATGCGAAACTTTTCTCTCTTCCGCCACTCGGAGACTTAAAGTTCTCAGCTCTCCACTCTCTAAGCTCCTTTTTTTATTTTAAATGACGGCGACGAACCTCCCGAGAAAATAGTCATCATCCGCCATGTTAGATGATGCAATTTTTTCTTTTTTTTGATCATGAGAAATTTTTTGATCAGTGATTTATCAAGTTTTTTTTCTCTTGCATTTTATTTTATTAACAATAATTTTTTTTTTTTTTTTTGAAGAGAATCAAATTTTTGAAAAAAATGTTTCCAAAATTTTACAATTACTCATTATGAAATTAAATAAAACTAAAATGAATAGACTTACTTTTTTAAGAAATTAAAAAATAATAGTTGTTTAAAAATAAGTCGTAGAGAAAAATGTTTATCATTAAATTTGATATTTTGCATTGTTTAAAAGATAATTGCAAAAATTATGACTTAATTTAATGATTTTAAATTAAAAAAAAATTTTTTTTGCAATTATTTAAAAGAAAAAAAATTTTTTAAATTATGAATCCCTACTTTTTAAAATACAAAGCTTGTGTCATAATCAAGCTCAATAAAAAAAAAAAATCAACCCCTAGTACAAAAATAAAGTCGATGTAATAAATAAAATGTGATATAATATATTAAAAAAAAAAAAAAAAAAAAAAAATAATAATAATGGATATGGACGTGTGACTAGCGAAAAAGGAGAGAGCAAAGTGTTGTAGGGAGGGTTGAAAAAAACGGGTTGGTACGTATCCCACACGAGATCAATGCACGCAGAGTGCAGTGCCCTGGCGAGTACTCTAACTCTTAGTGTGGATCGTCTACGCATCATCTTTGCATATGCAGCCGCTTTCATCCTTCTCGACTCGTCCCTTTTCCTCTTCCTCCTGAGTATCAACTACAGCTGTACATATACCTGCATGTACCGTGCAACGAATCCCTCTGCGGCATTCTCTCTTTACTTTTATTTTTTATTTTTATTTTTATTATTTCCTCCACACACATGCGCGCAAAAAAATTTTCCTTTCGTATTTGGACGCCCTCATTCATGTACAACTTTTCAATTGAAGAACAAAAAGTAAAACTTAAAAAAAAAAAAAAAAGAAGAAACAAGTAAAACATACGTCTAAACTCGGCTCTCGAATAAGTTGTTACCGAGCAAAAGCATAAGCATCGTACTCTACGCTTTTTTTTTCCATATTTGTGCATTAAAGAAAGTTACAGACTATTTAATAAGCTTCGGCTTTCATTTAATGATAATGTATTAAATTTTCTAATGCATTGGTATCAATCATTAAATTCAATTTTCCAATGGAAAAATAAATTATTAACCATTAAATTTATTCTTTTTTAAATCATCAAATTTAAGTTTTTACTAAAAAATATTTAAATTTAATTTTTTTGATGAATTAAAATTTTATTAAACATTCAATTGAATTTCTCAATGAGAAAATAGTACATTAACTGATTAAACATCAATTTTTCAATGAAAAATATTTCTTTGAAACATTAAATTTAATTTCTCAATGCAAAATATTTTCATTAATTATTAAATCCAATTTTTTAAAGAACAATAAATTTTTTAATCATCAAATTCAATTTTTTAATAAAAAATAAATACATCAACTCGTTAAAATAATTTAATTTAATTTTCCATTGGATAATATCATCTAGAAAATTAAATGTCCCACTTTTACACAAAAAATTTTTCAACCTTTGCAAAAAAAAATTCATTAATTCTTCGGCAAATAAAATTTTCACACTGATGGATGTGTCAGTAAAAAAAGTAGTGCAGTGTTTGGAAAATTTTATCGCCTAGTTTTTGTAGATGATGCATTTCTGACTCGTTGTTACTCACGTAGGCTTGTGTCTTGTCTTGTGCCTCGGTTGATGTTCCTCGAGAGCTGGGGTGTAACGGAAAAACGTATAGTGCAACATTCTATCAAGTGCCATAGACACACCCCCACACACCCGAGTGTACATGTACAGCGAAACTCATCATAGATCTGCAGGGGTGCCGAAGAGACGCCCTTCCCTATTGCAATGCCGCTACTCCCGGTGTGTCATCTTCTAAAGGGGTCGCTAGATGCTCTACTTTTTACGACACTACAGCTCAGCTCGCTTTTTTATATTCTGCTGCTCTGGTTTCTAGGCACCGGGTACTACCGACTGATACTGATACTAATACTTATCTCTTTAAATTATTTTTATTCACCTTCCCTACGCATGCATAAATTTTTATTGAACTGATCTAAGACCGCTTTTCCTCAGATCTTCCTTTGATGATTTATGATACTGTTTTTGTCTTATCTTTAAAGAAGCTATTTAAAAATTCCATCTAAAGTTATAAAATTTTTCAATAAATTGCAGATTAGACATTTTTTTTAAACAAAATCTTAAAAAATTATGGTACCAAATTTTTATATCTATTTGATTTTTTTTTTAAATTTTGAGATAATTGTCAGACTTATTCAAAATTTTTCTATGCTAGAAAAATAAAAAAAAACAGCTGATCAATTTAAAAATATGATTGTCAAAATTTGAAAAATTAATGACTTATTTTCTAACGAAAAATAATCAATAATAAAAATTTTTAATTTTCTCTGCGGGAATAAAAAAAAACATCTCAATATTTTTTCAATTCATAACAACTATTTCTCAGTGCATCGAAACTAAACGGCTTAGTCACAATGACTCGTAATTTTCCGAAGAATTTAGTTGGGTTTTACTAAATTATTAACTCTGTAATTAATTAATATTCTTATCTCGATCTGAAACAGCTTTTAAAGCTTGTAAAAATGATGATTGTTTAAAAGTTAAAAGATGAAATAAAAACAAAGAGTTAATTGAAAGTATAAATTTAAATAAAAGTAAAAACTCGGCTCGGGGTACCTGGCTATGAAAAAATAATGCGAGACACGCATAATGATGGAAAAGGATGTAAAAATAAATGACATGTTTGAGGACGGACAACACGAGCCAGAGAATCACCGAGGGCAGATAGGAGTGTGTATGCTAGAAGTATGCAGTGAAAATGCTGAAAGGGATGGATATAACAAGTTGGCGAGCCTCGACACGCAGCTTTACAACAACTGGATTTCTATGTTAATCAGATACACTCTACTCTCTATACTACTCCGATCCGATGAATAAACTGAATAAAGAGTTTGTATGGATATGGAAATTATACACTTTACTATATTTGTTACATTTAATTTCCTAAAGTAATTTTTAATGGATTCATTAGCGTCAAATTAAAAAAAAATTTTTTTTTTCAATCTCAATATTATTTATATATTTTTACAACTATTCATTTATTTTAAAGCAACAATATCTTGAATAAAATTGACGTAATTTTTAAAAAATTTTTTGAATCAATTTTTTCAGTCCAAAATTTTTCAAATCCAAAAATTAAATACAATAATAAAAGATTGTAAATTTTTTTTTAATTTTTCAATAGATTATTTGCCAAAAAAATATACAATAAATTCAAAATTTTCAGTGGTTAAAAATTGAAGAATTAAAAGCCAATTGATATCAAAGTAAAATATGGAAGCCGTTTAAAAAAGAAGCCCATTTTACAGTAGAGTGTACCTCGGTAAATATAATATAAACTAACAAATTGAATCCCGTTATATAGTTATAGATCCTTATAATAGCATCTTTAAAACACGTTTTCACATGCACATAAAAATGGGCATGAAAGGTAAAAATAAAATAATTTATTATCTAGCCGTTTTAACGAAATCTCGGTTCGAAAAATGAGATCCAAGAATCGAGAAATGCTTATGTATAATCAGCTTATAAACGCGCCTCAAAAAATAATACCCTTCCTCTTTTGTATACACAGAATATATAAATGGAATAATAACTTTAAAAAAGTAAAAGATTATTTTAAAACAAGACCATAAAACGGATCAGCGATCTTATGAGCACTAAATCTAATATACGAATAACAAAATATCAAAGGATCAGAAACGATTGCTGCGTTTTTATGGCATACCGGTCTTTGATAATCTTAATATTTATTGATTTTTACATTCTAATGTTGTATCTGCGATAGGGAGATTAATAATAATAAAACGATCACAACCCCCTTTATTCCGGTTTTATTTCCTAATCCCATCATTTTATTTTAAACTGTCTCTTGTCTCTCGCAGGTATTTTGATCCTCATATTTATAAATACTGAAATCGCCCGTCAACAATCGGCACAAGGACTCGAAAAAAAAAAAAAATCGTGTGTATAGTATTTTGGAATTATTTATAAACGTGTTTTGGTCACTCGTCAGTGTCAGCTTTTCAGTCTCACAAACCGCGTAATATATAATTCAAAATGTATAATGTAACGATTATAATAATATGCAACAGGACGAGTCGTATAATGCGCTGTAGTACCAAAATTCACTGAGGAAACAAAACATACACTAAAAGCAATTACGAGGGTCAAAATTTTGTAGGTAAAATTTGGCTATCGGTGATGAAAATTCAATTTTTGGAACCGTACAAGAAAAGTAATTGATTAAAAAATAAAAAAATGGACTTTTTGGTTTTGGAATTTTTAGTCGATGTCTTTTTTGAAGATTTGGAGCTTTAGTTTTTGATAAAAATAAAAAAAAATGCAATTTTATGATAATTTGAAGTGATGAATTCAAAAATGTATAGTTAAATTAAGATCAATGGTATGAATTTGGTACATGGATAAAAATTGATGAAGAAATTTCAATTTTATGACTAACTGAAGGTACAAGTTCAAAAGTATATCAAAATTCTTCAATTTTTACATAACATTTCCATTTTTAATTTGTAAATTTATTATTCAATTTAATGAAATGTTTTTCTCAAAACTTCTTCTATTTTTAGAATAATATATTAATAAATCAAGGTTAATTTATGAATTTGGGATAAAATGATGAAGAAATCTCAAAATGATGACTAATTGAAGGTATTAATTTAAAAATGAAGCAAAAGTTTTCAATTATTTGCATAACATTTCAATTATAAGTTATTTTAATTTGTTACTCAATTTAGGAAAAAAAATGAAGAGACCGCAAAATTATGACTAACAAAAGCAGTTACAACAAGAATCGCGTGAAAGTAAAAAAAAAAATTAGCAAAATATCAGCATAACAGCATTTTACAGCGAATCAGAAATAAAAGGCGAAACATTGACAGTGTTATTACAACAATAATCGTCAAGTTTATTGCATTTATCGATCTGAACAGCTAATATCCATATTACAACCAGTAATTGTGACTAATAACCGGATTTATGACTTAAACCGTATCATTAATATCCCGCGAATGTGATTCTCATTTAAAAGAGTGTCAACGCGTCGCTCGGTGCGATACCACGATACGACGGCTCCATAATAATAGATAAGGAGTTATTTACCTGAATAAAAATTTGGTTAAGTTTATGACGGCACATTGCGGCGGTTATCACCAGTACAGACCAAGTAATGTAAACCCAACACAGGACTTACCTATACTTTTACTGATGTGTCGCCTGTGTTACCGTGTACGCATTCCCACATAAAAACTTGTCTATAAATAATCGATTATACGATGTATCTTAAACGTTTTAATGAACCTCTACGTGGTATGTGTCCGTTTTCGCGGTTGGATACCTGCTAACTTTAAACACACTAAACTTTTAAAATGTCTTCATTGTTTAAAACTTAAACACCGCGGGACTCAATCGCTAACTCGTAAAACTTTACCAAATTGAATATTGCATCGCTCAAAAATAATATTTACGTACTAATTGTAAGAAAAGAATAAGTCCTTATTCTTTTTATTATATTCTTGCACTGATGAAAAAATCTTTTGTTAAGAATGTTATTTTGATCATTTTTCAAATTTATTTGAACCAAAAATTACGTTGTAGTTAATTAAAGAACATTTTTTTACTTAGTTAAAAATATTTCATCACTTATTTTAAGAAAAATTTTCCTGTTGAATCAATTTATTATTTTTAAACTAATTTGAATCGGTTACGGATATTGTGGTAAAGTTATAACAGCCAAGTAATTCATATTAAATTATCCGATAATGTAATGAATAATGAAGTACCAGTTGAAGGATCAGATATTAAATACCTACGGGATTTGCTTCTACAATGCCAAGCTAAATTATATGTTATTAAGTATTCTTCTATTATACGACACCTAAGTGAGATATAATTGGGTGTGCGAAATTGGCTCCCCACTTTAATATACAAAGGTTTTGTATTCAAATGTTCTTTCAGAACATTGATATGTTTACATTACATAATTAGATGTTATGATCTTCTTTAAAATCTTTATCATTTCTACTTTGTAAAGTTAAATCGTCAAAAATTGAAAATTAACATTTTTCAACAGTATTTCTTCTAGAATTTAGAAAGAAAGTATCTAAAAAACAGTTCCTTCTATAATTTCAAAGGAAAAAAAAATTTAGGTGAATGCTTAAAGCCCTTTGAAGTTTTTCTATCTGTAGAAATATTAGCATTGTTTTTGCCTCAAAGATTCGCGTCTAAAGACACTTCTTGCTGGAGTTAAATGTAACCTAATTTAATGACTAGTGCTTTAACTTGAGAATTAACTTTTTAGTCCTTCCAAAGGACCAAATTAAGGAACTAGCAATCCAACTTTTTGGAATAAAAACATTGAAAATTAAAAGGGGAAAAAATTTGAACAAAAATGGCGTCTGTTGCCAAGCAAAGCGTTCAGACAACTGGCGAGATGATTTAGCCGTCGATTTAGTGTCATTAATGGATGTAGGCGCATACGTCATGACCATCAGAATCATCAAAGACTTGAGAGGCCATTTGCGAGCTAGTACTCGTACTAGCATAGTAATCGCGTGTAACTATAAAAAGTGCTGCAGAGAGAACAGAACAACGTGTACGCTTTCTTTCTTCTTTCTTCTTTTTGTTCTTGTTCTGGTCACACAACACTCAACAATGTTGTACATGTCGTACGTCGTGTGTGTAAATGCTCTGTACTCGAGCGCTAAACACAGCACACGGATCCGGATTTTGAAAGCTTTTCTCCGGGGATTTTACGCTTTTAACTGAAACACCGAGCAGCAACAAAGAAAAGTCATGTTATGTTGGGAGTTGTGAGTTATGAGTTACAAGTTGGTGTGTCGATGGATCTCGACAAGAACTATCCTTGTACCAAGACCAGGATTAGGTGTCGTATTGATAAGTAGGTGTAGGGCAGAGTGTAAAGTATTAAGTGTAGTGTGTCGTGTCGGGTGGACTCTAAACTGCTGTAACGGATTACATCAGTATATTATTCACTTTTTGACTACTACATGTAATTTAATGTCCTCAATAAAAGCAAAAGCACCGTACCGGAGTTATAGGGTTCCTGAGAGGAGAGTTATGCCGAAGGTAATCAATACATACAAAATAAGAGGTGTTGGGGTGGTAGGGCTGTCGTCGTTCTTCGTGTTTGTATCCGGGATTCAGGATTCCCAAAAGTTTAAACCCGCCACCTATGTGCCACCAACACTACCGAAGACAGAGGACAGAGGTGACAGCCGTTTTCGCGGAGATCGTGTCCCCTGGAACCCGATATATCGAGTTACAGCTTCCTCTCTACTTCTGCTTCTTATTTCTTATTTCTTGTTTTTTTACCCTACTCGCTTACTTTTTTTACTTTCTTTACTTTCTTTACTCCCGACATCCTTATTGGCAGCTATGTCGTACCTCGTATCCGGTTCAATGGAGGTGTTATATACGTTATTATGTATTTGGACATTTTTGGTCGTTTGGCTGTTAACTTGTTTTTATTATTATTATTATTTTTCATTTTTAATATTAAAGCCTTCCCAATCCTTTAATTTAACATTATCCTTATAAAAAAATTTTTGCCCATTTTTTAAGTAATTTTAAAAATTGTATATTTACGGACAAAATTTTGAAAAAGAGCTTTTAACATGTAGTTTCTTTAAAATGACTTTAAATAATCATTTTTAATCTTCGCTATAATAATTGTTAAAACATTGTGATTAAAATTTTAAATAGAAAATGACAAATTGATCAGAAGGATCAGAAAGATTTAAATGTTAGAAATTACTATTATTATTACTTTTACTGCTAATAGAAGATTGACTGATTTTGATTTATTAACACAAGTCTTTCATGAATGATTGACGTAAATACGGCGTGTTATCGAATAGTGTTATATGTTGGGGAAATTACGATTATGTGTGAATTGTAGACATCCAATTATCTGGATAAACACGTACAGAGTACATGCGCAACCTACAATGTTCAATGTTCAAGCTACATATACAACATGCATAGAAATTTGGTAAATCGAGCGGCTAATTTCGTGATTCAATTGTCTGTATCATTATATTGATCTCTGCTGTGTATGTTCTCACGATATTATGAAGATTGATTGCCGGGTTATATATTTATAAGAGGATATAGTCGAGCTGGTATCAATGCGCTCATAATGACAATATTTATTGCCATATGTATTGCAGACAAATATTATATTATATGCTTAATTTTTGCCGCTGAAATGCCAAATTTAGTTGGGTGGAAGACTTTATAGTGATAACATATGTTATGTTTACCAATGGAAGGTATTAGCAGAAAAAAGGATCTTATTTTAGTCAAAGTTCTATTTAAGGATGATAATTTAAATTTTTGAACCCGGACAATACGTCTGGCGCAGTATATACACAAATTATGCCTAGTAAATGTCACATTGCAGTGTAAATGATCCTGGCATCTGGCCGGATTTGAACGATTCAGTTTTATCAGTACAGTACACACTGCACTCGTCATAAATGGATCAACAAGGGATTCCCCGGATTGGTCAGCAGCCCGACTCTCTATTCTCTCTTTACTTCGCTTATTTTCTTCTCTTTAAACCTTGGTAGCTTACGTACATGGACACACATGAATATCTTCCATCAATTTCAACCAAATACCAAAAACCAAAAATTCAAATTTTACTAATCCGTTTTGAAGAACACCCAATTTGTAAAAACAAACTTGTTCTTCCATTCATATGAATATAAATATGAGTATGAATATGAATATGAATGCGAAAAGTGATTTCTGTTGTTATTAGTTTTGGTGGGCAGCTAATACCGGAGCTAGGAAGGAATAGATGCACAGTGATTTATATTAGCATGAAAATTGACCACCCTAGTGCAATACTAAGGGATTAGAGGATTGTCGAGGGTCCATTCCCAGTATCAGAGTATCAGTGGCCTTGAGCTACATCATGTTAACACACTCTTGTTGTCGTGTTGTTGGGTGAAGCGTGTTATGTGTTTAGTTATGTTCGAGCTAGACGTGCCCAATTGAGGTGACACATACTGCTTTGGTGTAATATGAGAAAGTCCCTACTACACTCCTATGTTGCTATTGGTATTTGTTTTCATACACACATTTTACATTCTAATTGGTGTAAACTATACTATTATAATGTAAACGCTGACCCTTTGTGCCAAAAGACAGCTCCTGAAGAGTCAAGAGCTGTAATTTTGAGTTTGGGGATTAATATCTTTAATTTATTCTAGATAAATCATTAAAATTTTGTTCAGAATTACTGTGTAGTAACAATTGAAGACTTTTAAAATATTTTTCAACCAACCTCTTCAGTTTATCATAAAATTGCATTTTTTTTTAATTTATATCCAAAACTAAAGCCCTAAATCTTTAAAATTGACATTCACTAATAAATCCAACACCAAAAATACCAACTTTTCATTCTTCATCAATTTTAACACTTTTTTCCCACCAATTCTTTTCAGAAACAGTTTCATTTTCTCCTAACAGTCTATCTTTTAATTTCCTTAAACTCCAATCTCATTTTTCGATCTTGATCTTAAACTCCAAAAAAAAGAACCAATTACTCTTCTCTTCAATCACTTCAAAGAACGAATTTTACCAACAAAATAAACTGATACATTAAATAAAACCTCAAACCACCTTAGAATCTCAATTTCCTTCTTGAAAAGTTAAAATAACTTCAATGAATAAAGCCGTAATGAAGTTTGCAAACCACTAATCCAATTAAACATCCAAGACTTCACCGCCATTGGTTTAATTGAGATTTTGAACATCTCAAAGCTCCCGTCAATATCAAATAAGTGTTTTTCCGTTAGCTTACTTTTGGTTTATTTATTCATCAATTTTTCTCGAGCTTCAGATCCTTCAAAGCTTTAAAGTGTTTAGCAATTTTTAAGCTCTACTTCAAGTGCAGCTTAGCAGCAAGCTCTTTCCTCGAGTAGTAAGTGGTTGTCCGGCGACTGAGGAGGACTTGTCGTTAATGCGGCTAATCGACTTACGAATCGGAACCAAACACGAGGACTTTTCTTCCGAGCGATTGCCTTCGCTTCGAAACTTTTGGAGGAACAACAAAAACTTAAAGCTTTTTTGAAAAGTACCACTAAAATGTTGCCATTAAAGGCTCAGGCAGGATTTGGGTTTTATTTGCATAACATACCGTACGAGATTATATTCGGTTGGTCGGGTAGCCGCAATTAATAGCACATAGCATGACTGTAACACTCAGCGGCGTGATTGGGTACACGCTACCGATTGTATGAGCAGAGTAGACAATACCGAGCACGCAGACTGAATTTCATGACGTTAATAAAGCATTGCGAAAGCTTTTAGGGTGATTGAAGGGCGTGAAGAGCCGGCGAGCGCAATTATTAGATGCACCTTTGGTTCTTAAAGCTCAAGTACGTGGCTTATGACTCCGAGGGAAGAGAGGGTGAATATGGTTATGGTTATGGCTTGAATCGATCTGGAAATATAAATACACACATTTGTTCGGCCACAAATCATTCTACTGAACTCCATCAGAGCTACGGTACATCGAATCGTCGGGCTCTGAATCATAATATCAAAAATGAAGGGTTATTGATGGGAAAAAAATAATTCTCATTAGTTATTTGTTTTTTTTTTTTTTTTTTTTTTTTTAAGCAAGCGTAGGTATATGTATAAATGTAGACGGTGTATTATAAATCCCGGTAAAAGTTAATCCGTCAATGTTTTGACCATCAACCTCGATATAACGCTCGGTTTCAGGAGACCGTGAAATTTTACATGGCGTTCGCAAAGTGTCAGACGCCGGATCTATCAAAATATTATTTAAAAGTCTCTAGTACTGAGGTTCGCTCATCGGACCGTCTAACAAACCTGTCCCAAACGCTCTAGAGGTTGAGGACCACCTCGTATTTTTTTAAATTTGTAATAAAAAAATATAGATTTTATCCAAGAGAAATTTTGGGTTTGTTTTCAGAGATTTCGATGAATTTATTTAAGACATTTACGATTTCAATAGAAAAAAAAATTATACAAATTTTTTCTAGATTTGTAACTTAATTTTCATTAATTGAATAAATTATTTTTAATTATTGAAACGATAAATTAAATTTTTAATTTTTTTAATCCTTTCAATGGTTAATTAAAAATGCTACATTATTAATTTAAATAATTAATTATAGTAATTTTCAGAAGTACTTTTTTCTTAGCTAATTATAAGATTCAATAATTTTTTATTATTAGTTATAATTTAATTATAAATTCTATAAAAAAATTAACCGCCATAAAAATAATTTTCTTTTCAAAATCTTAAAAATTCTCTTCTAAATAAATTTCAATCAAAATACTAATTTTGAATCAATAAAAAAATTTTTAGTGACAAAATTAAACCTTTTGTGACTCAATATTAAAAAGCTTTCCAATAAAGAGACTTCTGTTTTAATAATGGCTCTTTAGATAAATAAAAAAATCTTCAAATCAAACTCTACATATTTGAGATTTAAAGCTTTTTTACGATGATTGATATTCAAGGGCTGTAATGTGGGCTTATGTTTTAACTATAATGAGACACTAGCCAGTAAAAAAGTGTCCTGAGATTTACAGCCCTCAAAGTGAAGGGAATTGAGTGCGTGTGTGCGTATAAATGTATAAATGGATGCATATAAAATTTTAGTAGCCACGAGATTAGTGCGAGAATGATCGGATTATTTTAGAAGTCGTAAATTGGCTCGAGTACTTACTGGAAATCTGGTACCGGGAAGTTTATGGAGCATGATATTACTTTTCACGAATAAGAGGACCTCGGATATAGAGTGTAAGAGTACGGGGTGAAGTAGATGCAGAGTATAGGGGACTACCGGATACGATACTCCGGAAAAGAGAATCGACATTATTATACTGAAAATTTAATCGCGGTGCTAACCTAAGTACACGCTTCGTTGGGTATACAGTGTGCTTAAAACTTTTTTGATTAATGCGCTTTGAAATAGTGGATTCACTGATTAATATCGATTATTTTTCATCAAAATTAATTATTTTAAAAAATTAAAATTTTTTTTTTAAAAGTCATTTTTAAATAATTTTTTTTTTTTTTGAGAGACTTTTTGAAATTATTAATAGGAAAATTTATTTCTGAATAATATGTTTTAAACTTTAAAAATTTTGATGAAAAATCAACTTAATTAAAAATAAAAATTCTTTAAAATTATTTTTTACTTCAAATTATCTTGTAATTTTTTTTATCATCATAAATTACAAAAAAAAAAAAATAATTAATTTTTTAAAATTAAACTAATTAATAATAAATCCCTAAAAATGGAATAAAAAAATTTTAATTGTGTATAATACCAATTCTTTAAAAATTTTTTAATTTTAAAAATTACAAAAATTTTTAAATTGGAAACATTTAAAATAAAAATAATTTTTTTTTTTTTTTTTTCTAAAGATGAATCTAATAACGTAATAATTCAAATAATCCCCCAAAGTATCAATTTATTTATAATTCTTAAGTTGTCTCAAAGAAACGTTTTAGTGTAACGATATCTTCCGGAAAAATAAATAAAAGCAAGAGCTAAGCCACATGCCGTCGTAAAAAATCCCTTCTCAGCAACAGTGTGCCTGCAAATTATAACTATAACTATTACAAAGTCTAAAGAAATTTATTTTAACAAGGATTCGTTAAAAAAACACACAACATATATAAGCCGAAAGACGAAAGACGAAACTGGTACTGTACTGCGAAACGACAAAGTTGAGATATTTGGGATGGATCTGTGTGTACATTTATCATCATCATCATCATCGCACATCTTACTTTGTATACCTTTGAACAAATATACTTGGTATATATGTAATGATATATATGACAGTGGTACCGAACGAAGGTGGCGTCGGTGTTGGTATTATAGTTCTCGGTAATGCACATATGTCTTTTCTGTTCGTTGTATTCTTAGCGGGTAAATATCCGTCAGATAAAAACCCGGAATATTCTCCAGGAACACGGCCCAGTAGACTTAGTTTGCACAGGGTGAGTTTGTGCGTATTAATATGTGTGTGTCGTAAAATTGCGTGATCGTAAAAAACACATATGCAATTGGGACGTTTCGCGGCGATAAAATTCCCGAGCGATTTTAAAAAAATACTTACGCTCAAGCACTTTTACAACCAGAGAAATGATGAATTTCCAATACCACTTTCATCGCCGTCATACAAGACGTGTCTTCGTCATGTATGTCTATATATGCTTTTTACGCCCGTATAAATAACGGAATAAAAAATTCTGTATTGATATCTTTTTTATCTTATCAATATTTAAGGCCGGTTTACTCGCCGAAATGATAACATTCATCGGAAACTTTTTATAGGATGTTTAATTTTCTAGAAAAAAGACCGCCTTTTTTTTCCTTCAATATGTACGCTCAGTATTTATTTTGAACTCTTGATACTTGGCAAATTTTTTAAAATTATTCTTACGAACTTTGAATAATTAATTATTATGGCTTAAGTAATAAAGATATGGAAAAATTATAAGAAATCTTTTTGGTGGAAAATTAAATTTTCTATAAAAAGTATATTCGATCAATTTCCTTATATCTCTTCTCATTCAGCCGTAAATTTGATTTGGAAATCAGAAGAATAATTTTTGGAGTCAAAAAATAATATTGAACAGTTTAAAATCAAAATTTTAGGTGAGAAATTAAAAATTTGAGAAAATTAAATGAGATCTTTTTTGTAGAAAATCAAATTTCTTTGAAAAAAGGTATCTTGTTATTTTCTCTTATCTTTGATATTTGGGCCAAAATTTTGAGTTCTATTTTTTATAAAATTGCTGGCGTAAAAAAATTAAAGAACTTAAATATTTTACGGGCCTCTAAAGAAATAAAATCCCCAGGCAATTGATATCTCTTATCAATATTTAAAAAAAAAAATAGCCAAGTTTACTCACCGAAAGATGATAAATCGAGTTTTATAAATTCCCACCAAAGTTAGATCTGAAAAAAAAATAAGAGCAAGAATAAAAAAAAGTGAAATAAATTCGTCTGGTTTTATTATTCTTTTATCATGACTGTAGGCAAGTTGTATTTTTTGAAACAGTGGATAACTATATTACTTTTACGATTATTTATAGCTGCTCTCAAAGTATCCTCGTCATAGCCGGGTTCTTAGGTTGATAAGAGAGAAAAATATAAAGCTGAAACGGATCCGCTTGTTTTTCTTAGATTTTGTCGTGTTTTATATCAACCTTGTTTGGGAGGCTCCACTATCTCTACCCACACACTCCACTCATATTATATTAAATTATATTAAGCATATTATATTATATTATAAGATTTTATACTTTTGTACTATTAAAACTCGTAAACCCGGTTGTTGATTTAGCTGATGGGTGAAACTACTTTTAACACAGGACTACCTTTTTTTGGGAAACCATATAATTTATTATTAACGCAACTTCTATTCCATCCCACTGGTGACTCACCACAAATTCGTTCTGACGTGAGTCACTAGTGATTAGTGCTTTCGATGGATAAATTAAAAATTCGATCCATTTAATCAACATTATTGTCAATTTTAACTTTATTACTTCTGTTTATGTTCAAGCTATCAATAATTTTGTAAAATTTTTTATTAAAAATTTTTGGCAAGTCGCTAATTTTTTTTTTTGATAAAAATTAAATAAATTTTTTGTTAAATTCCTCAAAATAAAAAATTGATGAAAAATTACTCAAAATAAAGTATTAATGAAATTTTTCGGCCAGTTGCAATTATTTTGTGTCAAAAATTTTTAAATATTATTATTTGTTGTAAAATTTGTGTAAATTACTCTAAAGAAAGAATTTAATAACGCTTATTACCGAATAAATTGTAAATTTATTAAAAATTAGTGAATTTCTTGAAAGCAAGTATTTGATGACATTTTTCGGCGAGTCCTGAATCTTTTGTTGGCAAAGTAAGCTCGGTCCGTTTTCTGTTTACCTGAGCTCGTTTTTCGACGTGAGAAACAACGGATGAATTTGTGTGAGGCGCAATTCTAGACCCGACACTAAGACAGACGACTTGACAACGAGCCGAAGGTGTGGACCAACAGGCATCCCATTTTGTCGACACACAGATGCGGAGGAACCGCTCACATCCAAACAAAATGGATTTATACATTTATATCTGTATATATGGATCCGAGATCGAGATATCTCCTTTTTCTCGGAACGTTCGAACGGCGAGCCACCAGACAAAGCGATTTAGACCGTTGGATATTTTGCTACGACCATTAAATCGTGTTATCGGTACCAGATACCTTTTTTACTTTTTATTATTTTATTCTACTTGGTTTAGTTACCTTCTTATTTTTTTCGGATAGACCCGATCTTAGTGGGACAAAGAGTCGAAAATCGAGAATAAAGAATACTTTTGTAGAATCTCGGACATTTTTTACACCGCCCGATTTTGGTCAAAAATAAAAATATCGAGTGAAGGCTGAAAGTAGGTGATAAATTGATTATGTAGATATGCAATTCTCAATGGATGTATGCATTTAAATTTAAATATTCTGGAGTTATGTTGTTGCTGTTGTTGTTGGTTTGGAAAAAAGGTTATGCAGATTAACTTGTCGAAAATTAATGGTGATGAGAGAAAAGGATTAGCTTGGACCGATGACACTCGACATCATCTTACATGTGACATTAATCCATACAGTCATTATAAATTGGTGATACGCATAAATATATCCATAATGAATATAGATATAACGCAGTAATCCAAAGTCCTGAGGCATTCCAACGAGACCAAATATTTCGTTGCAGTTGTCAGAGCTTGTAAAATCCCAGTCACCTTTTCAGACGGGAGATGCTAATGGATAATTAATCTGTATGTGGAACATGTGTCAACAAGTTTTTTTCGATGGAGAAAAATTATTATTAGATTTTTTTTTTTACTAAAAATAGATTGCAATGATTTTTTTTCTTCAATTTCTTCATTTTTGGACCAATTAAATCCAACCGGTAGATTTTAAGGAATTTTAAAAAAACTACGAAAAACAATTTTTTCAAATCAAGTTTTTTTTTGAATAACTTTTAAACGGCTAGATCGATCATTTCCAAAAACTTATCAGCTCTTAACATCGAAAAACCACGTCGATCGCCACCAAGCTTACAAGCCACCAAGAAAAATCAAAAATTAGTGTTTTATTAAACTTCTATCAGACTTTTGAGCTCGGAGAGTTCAAAACTACATGAAAATTATATTTTTGAGCTCTTCGAGTTCAAAAACATAATAAGCACAATTTTTAGCTTATATTCTTATTTGTGGATAAAAAATGTTTGCTCAATTTAATGAATTATTAAAAATAAAAAAAAAATATTTTACAATTCAATTTTACAGTACGTCCAAAAATTTATTATCCAAAAATTACCCAAAATATATTCTTATGAAAATTTTTTCATGTTTTTAACATCTTTCTATTCTATATTTTTAATATAAATTCTTCTCCAAATTATTTAAATAAATCATAGATTTATATGTTCCCAAAAAATAGAAAATAGTCATCTAGAATAAAACCAGAATGAAGAATAAAGAATGAAGAATCTCACTATTTGCATATGAATAACTCGTTGCAAATAGAAGATTAAGTCATTATAGGACTCATGAGTACGCTCTGACGGAATAATATGATACATTATTAGGTTATTGAAGTAATAGGAATATATTACCCGATAATTCTTATCGGATTTATTTAAACTTTATATTCCTGAAGAATGAATGCACTATACAATAATACTGGAGAAATTATACACAGAGATAATTCTCTTAGCTGTGGCGTACGAGGCTGTTTCGCCGATAGCTTGTTTAGTACATCATGTTCCCACGTTATATTGGCGAACGGATGCTCGATAGTTGGCTCTATACTAGCACCGAGTACAGATAGAGAAGAGGAAAGAAGGAGGAATACAGGATATATACTTCAGTTTGGTACGTGGGAGCCTCTTCATCTAGTCTTGTACTCTCTTCTATTCTGTTTGCTGACCGAATCGCCCGTGGGCTCTCTACAACTCTCCACTCTCTACTCTCTACTCCCTGTAATTTCCGATACATTTTGACTCGTCACCTTATTAGTTCGATAAATAACAGAAATACCATTGTGTAAATCGAGGATAAAAATTATGAATATTTATTATTCAGTATTCATGTTAAGTCAACACTCAACGATTGATCTGGTGGATCTTTGCTTCAAGAGTTTAATTAAAATAACAGATTATTATGAAGCAGATTCGCGGGTCTTTAATTCGTCAATAAATTCTCTGTTTGTCATAAAAAAAATGATATTTTTTTGAAGTGAACAAAAAACTTTTTTAAGCTCAAACATGTAAAGTTTTGAAAATTTTTATTTATGGCTGTATTAATTAGAAAAAAATTATTTTTTTTTAAATATATGCGTCAATTATTGTGACAAATCAGCTAAAAATTGATTGAACTGAAAATAAATTATAATTAAGCTTAAAAAAAAATTTTTATCTTATAAACTTATATTTTAAAAATCAACTCTCTAGTAGTGAGACAATTTAGAGATGATGCGCCACCTGTCGGAAAATTTTTAAACTATCTTTACTCAGAAAATTATTTATGGGCTGAATATGAATCTATCAAGATATATTAAGCCAAAAAATGTCTCACAAGTAAATCAGAGGCTCTTGCGATTTAATCTTTATTACTTCACAATATATATACTACAAGCGCATGTGGATAAATTTCTCGTTAGTGTGTAGTAAGTAGTGTGTAATCTGTTAACGTTTATTTGGATATTAAATAACCTGTGAAAAGTTGACACCAATGAAAATTTAAATTAACGTAATAGGATTACGCTGTCATTGCCGGTAGATATATACGACTTGGTACCGGGTAAATGCAAATTGGGAGCATGAAAAAAATGCCGAGAGGATTTTTAATAGTGTTGTTGATGCAGAGCCAGTGTAGATGTGTACATACATGCGCATCTCCATGTGTAATCTGTTTATAAACAAGATTATGTATTTATATTTACAACTATAAAAATGAGAAGGAGGATAGAGAAAAATATTGTTTACGACAGGAGTGGGTACATAACTAATAACTGTTTGCAAAAAGTTCGGTACATTGCTCTCAAGCTCAAGCTCGAGTTAGAGACAGAGTTATATTATAACTAGATTGGATTTTAAATATATAGATGTGTTTTATTGGACAGAGACACTGGACTGAGTTGACTCGAGTTTAGGTTTTATTTGCATCGGTATATTATATACCGACTAGCGAGTTAAGCGAGTTCTCGACTAAGACGACACAGCGTTTACAAGGAAAGAGGAATGCGGAACAGTATTGACATTAATTCGTGCAATACTAAGTCTAGGAATTTTGCTGCGATTTAATGTTCCTCCGGCTACTATCCATCTTTCTGTTGATAACTATTTCATTTTAATCTCTACAACTTGTTTCGTTATTTTAACTATTTTATTATTATCATTATTATTATTAATTTTAATTAAAATCATTTACTAACCTTGAATTTAATTAAATTATTATCATCATCATTATTATTATTATTATTATTATTATTATTAATATTATAATTATTATTTAATAATCAGAAAATTTGATATGACTTTATAAGCTTCTACATAATTTTTTTCAATTAAGATTAGTTTTTAAAATTTCCGCTAGGTGGCGCATGATAGATAAATTATCTCGATAGAAGAGAGTTAAAATCTAAAGTATTAAGTTTTAAAATAAAATTAATTTTTTTCTGCTTTCCGTATGAGCTTATCTGACATTAATATTCAGTTTAATAGCATACTAAACCAATTTTTGTTTAATAAAACATTAAAATAAAAAAACAAATTTTTATAAAAAATAAAATAATTATAGTAAAATTTTTTTTTTGTACGGAATGTTATGATAATTTAAGATCAAGAATAAATTAATATAAAATAAATAAAGACATTGATATAGAGGAGCAAGCTCTGGTGTATTGACAACCTCGAACGATACATATCTACAAGATAAGCAGGATAATTATTTATAAGACTCTGTCGGGAAGTTAAAATGACTTTTTTATGGGTACGATTTTTCTTCATAGACATAGAAGCCGGCACTACATAGACTTTGGTCTTTTTTTCAGTGTATTGATGGGTAAAGTATAATGAGCACTCGAGAAAGCATTATATATATAAATGAATACAAGTAGATGTAGATGTAGAGGTAGAGAGAGCGGCGTAGAGCTGGACGAATACAAGTCACAGAATACAAGAAAGAAAGAGAAAATGGACGAGGATGTTTAAACGACACAATGACGAGCGAGCTCGGCAAACAAGACACTTGCTTAGGTACACACGTGCACGACTCTCTTATACTTAAACAAACAAGATTGCGTACATGCTAGCATTATTCCATACTCCAGCTCCAGAGCTTATTCTGTCCTCGGTTCGGTATCACATGAGCCCACTTGCAATCTACCGAAGGGGCTTTCCTGGCCTTTGCCAAGCGCCGATTCATCAGCTCAAGTCATAGGACTAAATTCAATAACATTTATTAATCAATCGGTAAATATCCTCATCTCTTACTTCTACTCTTTATGGATAAACATTAAACTTATACGGAGAAGTCAGAAGATTTTTTTTTAAACCTATCCATGAAAATAATTTTTTATCTGCCCATGTCAGGTCAAGTATAAAAATAGAAAAATTACAATATATAAATTTTTTAGACGATGAAAATAAATTATTTCTACTTTAAACTTAATATCTTAGACTTAACTCTCTAGTAGCGAGAATATTTAGTGACCATACACCACCTATCGGAATTTTTCTAAGCTATTTCTAAAAAAAATTTAAATGACTATTATCGTTATTATTAATAACAATAATTTAAATAAAATAAATTACCAATTTGCCGCCTAATTAAATATTTGAAAAATTACCATCATTATTTTATAATAATTGTAATTCGTAAATAATTTTCCATGTATCCTTAGCCTTGTTACATACTTTTATTCCCTCTGTCGGGATATTCCTCAATAGGATTACAATTGACAACGAGTCAGTAATGTCAATCGTTTAATTTGACTAGAATACACGGGTAAATAAATGTAACTCATACATAAGAGTCTACCAGAATGTGTATATGTATATATATAATACATACATGAGTTGTATTAAAACAAAAACGGTACGGCAATCGACCAGATGAGATTCGCGTACTCTCAGTTATTCAGCATCAAGCAGTATGCCCTCTGCTTGTCTCAGGCTCAGTCTCAGTCTCGGTATATATCTCCAATGCAAATCCCAACGAACTACCGAGAATCGTGGAACGTCCTTACAAATGGAAATCGACGAGAGCTCGTGGCGGACAGAGAAGAAAATAAAGAAAAGGATTGCTTGAAGTAGAGGGAAAATAAAATAAGGATAAGTAGAATACCTGAACCTGTATAGAGGTATAAGGTATATTTCTGCTCGACGTTCCACCACAGGTATAAAGTATAAGGTATATATCGTTCGATGGAAAAGAACCCAAAAAAAGAGTCAAGTTGAAGAGAGCAAGAGATAAAAGGGAAAAAGGACGAGCTAAAAAATTCACCACTGTAACTGCATGGGTATAAGTATGAGTATAAGTATGAGGATAAGGATAAGAATAAAGATGGGAGTGTTACGAATGAACGTGCTGTAAGTAAGCTAAAGCTGAAGCTAAAGCTAAAGCTAAAGGAAAGCAAAGCGAAGCCAGTTTGAGTCCGACCGCGGCTAAGGGAAACTAATTAAGACACTGTTGATCTCTCTGAACAGAATTTCATGATCGATTAGCATAGGCGATAAAGAATCGTGAGGTGAGTCGTTGGCGTGTGCACGACCTTAATTAACGTACCCAATCCTCAATCCTCCTCGGGTTTTTCACCCGGCCAGAGACTCCTCGAGACCTAACCAGACCCAGAGACACAGTAACAACCTAAATTGATTGATACATTTATTACTCATGTTTATTGCCGGTGGTACCGAGTAACTTAATCAACAATAAACGTTTCTGCCTCCTCTTTCCCCGGCCCCAGTTCAGCGAGAACGATAAATAATTTAACAGCAGCAGTACCTGGTAATTGTCAACCACTTCAAGTGTCGGCTTGTCAGCTAATTGTTACATATGCTTCGTCTACTTTTCTTCTTTGATCTTTTATTATATATGTGTTGGTGCAACTGACGAAGTTTCTAGAGATAATTTTAGTAAGTTTTTAGATCGAGATAATTTACAACTTTTAAAATCTAAATCCGTATTAATTTTAAATAATTGTAAATTTATTCTGGGAGATCTCCCGAGTTTACAAAACTTATATCCTTGGTAAACTTTGGTGATCCTTATTATCTAGAGGATATATTAAGCATCGGTTTAAGTTAGTAAACTTAATATTCTCGGTTTTCTGTTTTTGGTTTAGATTTAGACGAAATTTATTAATTTATTAGATATTATTTATTTATTTATTTTAAATGAGTTTCTTTCCCGGGGCAAAAATAATAAATATTATTATTTTGGAATTGTATTTTTGATTGCTAAATTTTGGCTGAAGTTTTTCATAAATTCTAAATATTAAATTTTTATTTCAATTTCAAAAAATTCTCTAAAATATAACGTTAAATTGTTTATTACAAAGTATGTTTAAATTATTGTTAATTAAAAATATTAAAAATTCACAGACCAAAAAATTAGTCAATCAGAACCTCCAGAAATTTTCCAAATTTTTTTAATAATATTTACACTCGATAAATATCTGTTTCAAAAATAGTAGCTTGGCGATTTACTTAAAAATTATCAAGTATATCTAAAAAACTGTTGCTACCCATAAAAACTTAAAATCAAAGGCGTTAAAGACCACCTGATTTATTATTTTAAAAAGATAGTAATCTGTTATTATTAAATATTCAAACCACACCTCGAGTCACTCGTTATTCACCGCACCGGATCCTCTCCTATCGTATCCTATCTCAGGTGCCTACCAGCTATTGAATAAAGAACATATGCAGATCCAAAGTTGGACAATAAAAGTGAAACAGAATAAGAAACAAAGCCCGGCAATATTCAAACACCAAAAGATGACGAGATGTTTATAGAATCCATTTGTTGATAATTGCCGTTGTTATAACACGATACACATGTATAAAATGTATATAATGTGGTAGATTGTTATTCACTACATGTGTACTTACATTATACGATAGTTAGTAGGTGCTGAGCCAGCTATCGCTCTCGGATCTTTTTTTCTAGTCGTCATAATTCATGATTCACAGGCTCGTATTTCTAATCGTTTCATATTTCCAGCACAGCGATACGTTAAACATATTGCTGTACAAGAATCTTTGATTAATCTAGTGTATCGTCAGATCATATCGTCATTGTAATATTCATTACCATTATTATGCTTACGATGCTCACTATATTATAAATTTTATCCATGCCGGGTCAGGTCTTTACTTCGGTTCTGAAGAAAATGATATTGCAACTTTTAAATCTAATATATAATAAAGTTTGCGGAGAAAAAGTCGCTGAGAGAATAAGCATCGGTACTCGAGTTGGGAACGAGTATAAAATATATTACACATTTACGAGTGTGTGTATATGTGAATATATGAAGACCAAGAAGTAAGGGGAAGAAGGAAGCGGTGGATCTCTGTTACTCTCTCCAGGATTGAGTCGGGGATATGAATAATTCATTGTGAAGGGGTTAAGGGAGCTGAAGAAGATAAGGAGCCCTGGATAAAGGGCTATCTGTTTAATGGGATACATTGGTTAGATCGAGGTTTAACCACTGAAATCCGTGATTGACTGGTACCTCATGCTCCTGATCATGACAAAACATTATAAACTAAATCTTGGGACTCGGGTATTTCATATAATTTTTCAAAGGACTATTTTTTTTTGTTGAAAATAAAGTGATT
Source organism: Cotesia typhae (assembly GCF_013202065.1). NCBI lineage: Eukaryota > Metazoa > Arthropoda > Insecta > Hymenoptera > Braconidae > Cotesia > Cotesia typhae. The sequence continues at coordinate 1,049,223 of NW_027423712.1, forward strand.
TTAATTTTTGACTCACCGATGTGAAGGCTTCGTTATTTGGCTGGAAGTTTTTCCAAACGATGGAAGAAATTGGTGTTGAAGTCTAGAAAAAAAATTATTTTATGAGTCATTTTTTGTGTCTTAATTTTTAGTATTTAATTAATAAGTATTAATAAATGAATTTTTTATAGACCAAATGATTTTATAAATATTTTTTAACTATTAAATAAAAAAATTATTTATTTAAATTTATAAAATAAATTTTCTATCTGAAAAAATAAATTAAAAGTCTTATTATTATATCAGAATTTGTAATTATATTTTATTGATACAAATTAATGTACTTAAAAAATTGGATATATTTTAGAAGCAAGTAAATTTCTTTGCTTCTATAAAAAAAAATATATAAGGATTAATATTCATCAGAAATTAAAAAAGAATGCTTATAATATTTGATGAAACGATAAATTTAATAATTAACACTTAATTAACTCTTCTATCATTGGATTAAAACATAAAATTTGAAGCCTAGTTAAATAACTATCTGATGAAGATAAAACTAATTTTCTAAAAATTCCGGAATGTGGATCATTAAAATGTTTTATCAAATATTGTAATGAAGAATTTATAAAAAAGCAACAATGATGTTCTCTATTAATAATCCATCAGATATATTTATATATTTACACTCGGATTTGGATTTATAATTTATCACTGAAGATTCATTGGATAGTAGAAGTTAAAAGTAATAACATAAATATGAGGAGAGGAGAAGAGATTGTATTCTATTTCTATCGGTCAAGAGAGGGTAATAAAAGGTAATGTCTGGCCTAGAATGAGAAGATGCGTTATTATGAGTAACGTTAAGAATTTTCCATGGTTAATTACATGCATAACTAATACAGAATAAGAATAAAGAATAAAGAACAGAAAACGGTGTTATATGATGTCGAGTTAATGTTGGTCTGTTGTTAAATTTTTGACCGCCTTTATTAAGCCAAACCGGTTGTCTGTTAACAAACTTTGGGAGAAGACGCAAGACCTTTGAGTTTACTAATGTTGGTAAGTATAAGACGTTTAAAATTATGAACCAGAAATAGAGAACAGGGAACTATAAAATAAAAACTAAAAAGTCGAGCCGGTTCTCGTTATTTTTAATAATAAATTCTTTTAAAAACGTTTAATCACGGATTTGGGTGACGCTAATTATGAAAGGTGTTAACGATAATTTATTAAAAGCTTATTTCCAGCGGCTAAAATAATTTCATTAATCTGCCACGTGGATATGCGCCGAACAAACTTTGGTCTATATTTATAATTGACAGGAAGTTGGATGAGGAGCGCATAACTGCTAGTATATTGGTCTATTAGTTTATTAGGGTTCACATACTTAACATTTTAAAATTATATTTTTAATTCTGCACTTTTTTCCAATTCACTTTTTTGAGAGTTTAACTATTTTCAGTGACATCCGATAAAAAACTTATTCTAAAATTATTCTGCTATTAATACCGATGTCATCTTTATTACTCTATTTTAAAACATGACCGTTTTATTTCATTTGATATACATTAAAGTCATTTTGTATTTTTGACATAATTAATTTTCAATCGTTTTAAAATTAAACCAATTCCATCCGGTATGGAATCAATTTATCATGGAAATTTTATTGAATGGAATTAATTTGGAAAGAGTTATTTATTGGTATATTCGATACTACCTTGACAGCCGTCAAATTCAAAATATTAAATCAGATTTAATTATTTTATGCAATATTTGGCTAATTTTAAAACAGTTATTAGATTTTTATATAGGAAAATTATAGGAAATTATTAATTAGGAAAAAATTATTATTATAGGAAAAAAAAAATTTAGGCTTTAAAGTTTGATTTCAATAGATTAGATATTATTTTCGGAAGAAAAAATATTATTAGATATTTTTTTAAATTAAAAAATCTCAAAAAACAGAACTCAAAATTTTGTTATTGATTTTGATAGTTTTTTTTTATCAATTATTATTATTTAAAATATTTAATACTTATTCTGAACAGTAATTCTATTATAAAAATTTCTCAAGCTCAATAGAAAATAAAAAAAATTCCCAGCTTTTAAAAAATTTACAATAGTATTATCTTATCAAAATAAATAAAACTAATATCCCAATCCATAAAAATTAATTTAAAACAGTAATTTTACGAGCGACAGAATAACTTGAGTTTATTTTAATGATCACAAATTTCCACCAAATAACTCACGATAAGACGGCATAAACCAGAAGACACAATTAGAAAAATTTCTCCGGGTAACTTTACGTGGGAAACCACTTGAATCCGACCGAACATGTAACACAATATTGAACTTTTTCGAAGCAAACACCCCACACGCCACAAAAAGTCACTCTGCTCATCTCGACATTTTAAATTTCAAGTTGAACCTCAGAAATAAGATCTAAAGCACATTATAGAATGTAGAACATTTAAATAAAAATATCTCGATTCTATTGAAGTGTAATTTCTCGCGTTAAATATTAAAATTATCAAACAGCGATTGGATAATTAATAGCTCTTAAATACAAGCGACACTCACCTATAATTTATAATTTATAATTTATAACATTTAATATTTAATACATCTTATATTTTACACATATATCTTGCCTAAATAAAGAGTATTTTATTTTGGTAACAAAAATTAGGTATTGTGAGTGCGAAAGGTGGTCGAGGGTACTTGCGTACTCCGACTGGGGAGGTGTGAGTGGATATTTTGTACGACGTATTTAAAGATTTTGCATAATGGGCCCGTGACATGTTTATGTACACACCGAAGAGCGAGGACGGTTCATACGTGCCTGAACACGCACGTGGAGCATCGTAGAGAAAAATATAACGCAGAAGGTTTTGCGTCTCACATATGTGTGCTGTTGGTGTTCTTTTGCCCGGTGGACTCTGGGGATTAAAGGTCTTGGCTATTGTACGGGAAGATCATAAATACGCGATTTGTCGAGGATAGACTACACATTGGTAAGCGATGTGTGTTATGTGTTGGGTTAATATCGTCGGGTATTATATTGTACAGTGGGACAGCTACCTCAACTCTTCCTCTACTCTGTAGCCGGGATATCTTCTGGAGATGGAGATGGTGTTGTTGTTGGTGTTGGTATTGGTGTTATGTCGGACCTAAGCCGTTTTTAAATCCCGAAGCGTTCACCTCTTAAGCGCTTAATTGTACGTCAATAGGGTTTTTGACTTCTCCGGTTTTGACTTAACTTTTATGTGTGCTCGCTTCCCAAGGAGTAGGAGTGGGAGTAGGTGTATATTATCTCCCCTTTTCCATATTCACATTCAATTCCGTATATACATAATATTACTACGAAATTCCATTAAAATGTTATTGATATTATACGCACACAGAGCTCGATTATTTTATTTATTTATTTTTAGGCAATTCAATGAGATTATAATGATGATAAAGTGTTAAATATATAAGTGTATTTATGTCTTGTTTTTTCAGGTTTATATTTATTTCATTACTCACCTTGATATCTAATAGAACACAACGTCCCATCCTTTCTACTTAACATATGTTAAGGACATAAATAACACATTACTCAATAATTATACTTGTGAGGATAATCATTTCTTTATTGACTACTTGCTATTAAAAGTCACAGATTTTTATTTTTTCCTCAAATAGTTGGACAGAAAAACTTTTAAAAATTTTAAGTATTTTGGTTTTGAGAAATATGTCCTGAACAAAGCAGAATTTGAAAAAAATATAATCAAAGATTTTTTCTTCCATACTTAAAGACGATCATTTTTTATTTAAAAAAAAATTTTTTTACGACCTATTTTTAAATCAATTTTTCGTGTTTGTTTATCCGAAAATTAAGTAAATCAATTTTACACGATCAAAATAAATTAATGTGTTTGAAATTAAAAATAAAAATTACCCGAATATTTATTAATAGCAAGGAAACAATTTTATAAATTTCTTGATATAAAATCACAAAAAAAATATGGATAATTTTAACTTTACAAGCCTTCATAAAATAACCGAAGTTTCGAGTACGTAATTCAGAAGCTTGATGTGTCGATCGATCGTTATAAATGCATTTGAAGGATAATTATAAATTAACCATTAGTTACAGTACATACTACCGTCGATAGAAATAATTCATAGAATGCTCAAAAATAGATAATATAGAGACTCGATGGAATTGATCCTCGAACTGACAGAGCAATTACGGTCTGGAGATAAAATTTCGGGACAAGAGAATTTTCCTTTAAATTCGTATGAAATAAATAAAAAAAAAAAAAAAAAAGAGCGAAACTGTACAATAAATAAAGGGAGATATATGTATATTTATATTTATATACATATATGTTTCAGCGTTGTGTTAAACACGAATCTCTGTCGGTTGGAAACGCGTACTACTCCCAAGAAGCTCGTAAATTGAAACGCGTACATGCAAGGCGAACATCCTCGAGTTACTTTCAGGCGAGTGATTCTCTCTACTCGGCCTCTGTGAACCTGAAGATGCGAGAAAGTCACCGCGGGCCCACCGAGTCTGCGGCGGAAATGAAGGACTTGATATATCTGCCCGTTAGCCATAACTCACTTAGTATACTCCCGTACGCTTTAAGGAGTTGAGTGTATGTACACTAGCTCCCGCAGCTGTCTCACCCTCACCCTTACCCTCATCCTCATCCTCGTCCTCACCCACCACCAATTTTACACATTTGTTATTATTCTTACACTTATCCGTAATAAAATATATATATTTATATCTCCAGTGCAATAAGATACAACCGATCCTCACGTTTATCGCTCGTGCATCATTTAAACTCATACTTCGGTTTTTAACTTTTAAATTTAAATTACGCGGCTGAGTGATCGAATCACTCGAAATTTTTCATTTAGAAAATTAGACAGTTTTATTTTCCTATTCAGAAAGAAAAATTTCTTGACTGGAGAACAAAATTCTTGGCTCAAGAAAATTTTCGGGCGCTTGAAGGAAGACCGAAGTTGTGTTGGCCGAAGTAAAAATTTTTCTTGAAATTCTATTCTTGGTGGAAGTAATTTTTTCTTCATTCAAATTATCATTAATACTTAATACAATAAATTTTTATATTTGATCAAAATTTTTAAATCAAGAACTAAATTTTTTGGAGCAAGAGGCTGAATTTTATCAAAACAAGAAGATTTTCTTGAATCAAGATACGTATTTCTTAAAACAAGAGAATTAATTTTTTTGGAATAAGTGAAATTTCTTGTGTCAACAAAAAATTTTTTTTTCGTTCAAGAAAATAATTGGGAAGAAAAATATTTTCTTGGCTTAAGTAAACCTTTTTTTCAATGTAGAAAAAAATGTATCTTTATCTTTGATACTAATTTAATTTAATTAATTATTTAAAAAGTAAAAAATTTATCAAAAAATATTGACATAAATTAAAGGAAAATTTTAAAAATTTTAATAAAATTACAATTTTTTTAATTAACTTCACATTTTTAGAAAATTAATTTTTTTATTAGCGAAAAAAAGTTTCTTATCAATTGCCAGTTTTATTTGTATGATAACATCAAAAGCTGTTGATTATTGCCCGTTCAATAATTTAAAACTCGAAATTAATTTTTTATTATTAGTTGAAAATTATTTGTCATAAAACAAATAAAATAAAATTTAAAAAACAAGTTTTTTTTATTCATAATTATTCAAGACCATTTTCTTAAAAGTGTCTTTAAATAATTTTTATCCAAAAAATTTATAAACAATTTAAAAACTTTCTAATAATTTGAATGAATTTTGATATATATATTTATTATTTTTTTTTTTTTTAATAAAAATATCGTTAATCAAAACTATCAATTGTAAATATATAAATTTAAAATTGAAACGTCGAAATAATAAAACGTTCGAATATGGTTTAATTCTACTTTGATATTTGCCCAGTAGGGAAAAAAAAATAAATATAAAAGGGTTTTTTATTTTTTGACTGGACGCATTTTTTCCTTTGATTACATTTCACGTCACCGTTTAGTTTTAGTATTTTTTGGTCATATATTAGTGAAATCAATGCGACAAACAAGAGAATGCGCCAGCCGAACCTGAAAAAATTCAGTGAATGTCACAATAACGTAATCCAGTTTTAAAAGCAAGAATTTTCAGCGTTTGTACCTCATTGATGCCCGTCCGAATCCACTCTCTGTATCTGTATCTGTATATATACTATACATACATATCCATATATAGACTCGCGCTTCTGTTCCTCCGTTCGGTATGGTATTGATTTTAATAAATTCACGTACTGGTATTAGTACATCGAAAACTATAAACCCGAAACCGGGACCAAATTGTACGAGCTATTCGGTTAATTATCGAGCTAATTGAAATATTTGTTTCGACAATTATTCGGATAAGTAATAAAAAAAAAAAAAAAAAAAAAAATCGTAACCAGGCAGTCTATGGATTTTTATTTGTTTTATAATATTGAAAAATATTTTCATAACGACCTATATTAATAATCTCTTTTTTATTCAACGATCCTATCAGATAATCACGGAAAAAAAAAGAAAAATTATAGCTTATATTGTAATAAGTGTCGCTTTAAAAATAAAACTGAATAAATTACAATTTTAAACAAAACTTTTTATAAATATTTTTAAGGTAATTTTTCATTTAAAATAATTTAATTCTTACAAAAATTTGTAATAATTACAATTGAAAAAATTAATTTTATTCAAGAAATAAAATCTTGGATCGAGTTTCTTCTAAATAATTTTTTTAATATCAAGAATATTTTTCTTGAATCATGTAAATTTAATTTTTTTGCATGATTAAATAAAAAATTCTATAACTTTAAAATATTAATTTAAAAGAAAATTCATTTGAGTTTAAATGTGAATTATATATAAAAAAATTTTAACATAAAAATCTTGTTTGCTTAAAAAGATGTGAATCTTTATATTTTACATTACATGAATTGGACCGTAAAATTATGTAATCGTTATTGTTGTATTCAAATTTCATTGTAATCGACGGTATTCAAATGTTCTTATAAAAACCTTACATGAAATTTTTCTAAAAAAAATATATCTATAATAAAAAATATATATAAAAAAAAATTTTTCTAAAAACTTATAAAATTCATGAAACTTAATAACAACAATTTTATTTATATCTATTTTAAAATTTCTCCATCAAAACTTTAAGACGTCCTTTTTGGTTTGGGAATGCCAAGAGGCGTATACAATATCCATAATATATATTAGTAGTACCAGAGAGACGCGAAATATTAATCGGAGATTACGGGTAAAATATTGTTCAATAGTTTATGATTAAAACGACGTGTGAGGTTTTTATTTAAAAAATTAAAAGTCCTACTCGGTCAGTAAAAAACAACAATGACAATAGTATAAAAGGCTGGATATATGATTATAAGTATGAGTACCTCATATAAAGAGAAGAGGCCTGGTTTAAGTGGGTGTCCATGAGATAAGCGACGGCTCGATAAACTGCTGTTTTTATTTAGTCCTCGTTATCGTCTTCTACGGCGACTCTAGATTCAATTGGCCGCGGCCTTGTCATGGTCGCGGTTTTATTCCAGCTGTTAATTCGGTAATTCGTAGTCCCTAGTTCGCGAGAATTAATTCGCGAACGAGCTCGGTACACATTTCCGGTTAAAAACAATTATAAGGAGAGTACTGATAAATTTTATTAAACCGTTTATTTGCCCGGAGGGCACTTAATGCTGATTCTGATGCTGATGCAAGAATAAGTACGAATATAAATAATGATATGGGCTATTATTGCTATCAGTTAATTGTGTTCAAGGAAATCATTAAATATTTCATTTTAACATTTTAAGTCCGGAGACAGATTTTAGTACTTGACAAAGAGTGGTCGTAAGTTTGTTATCGGCTGGCTTATTCACTGATATAACACACACACACACACACACACACACACACACACACACACACACACACACACACACACACACACACACGTCATATTTACACCTTATCTTTATTACTTTCTCAGGTATGTCATACTGTTATTCCCAGCTGAGGATTAACTATACACAAGTTCGAGCTTTAAATAAAGTCTGATCCTCAAATTGTTTAAACGACAGCTAAACAAAATTCTCCACTACACATGTGTGATTTTTTTACACATACAGATGGATGGATTTCATTCTCGAGTTTAATACACGGCTGGTAATATCTACATGTGTGTATGTGTGAGACTGTAATAGATTCCAGGCTAATAGAATTTTAATTTAAATTCAATTTAACTGTCGACTATAAAAGTTTTTATTTTATTACCCCGGTTATAGTCGAGTGTGTCCGCAATAATATCGCGGTTTTTAAAATGTTTTCATAAATCTACCATTGAATTATTTTTACAAGCCTTTGAATTTTTTTTATATTGTGTTAATATAATTTCCAGAAGCTCGAGGAATTATTTCTAATTAATTATTAATTTGGAGGTTTTACGAAAGAAGGGAAGAAGATAAGAGGCAAATTGTTTCGAGAGAAATTTACTCCAAAAAAAGTCCCTTTGAGTTTTTCGATTGGAGCCAATAGAAAAAAGTTATGGGGTTTTTAATGGAGAGCAATTACTAAAATTTTTTACTTATGAAAAATTTTAGTATAATATTTTTGATAAATTGCAAGTTGATAATTAATTTAATTATTTTTTGGTTAAAATATAATTAATATTTGAGATATTGTTGTTTATATTAGTAGGTCAATCTTAAACTTAACCGGATATATATCTATCGAAAGTTTGAATTAATAAAAGTTACAGCAAACTTGAAATTTCTAAAATTAATTTGATCAGTCCAGTAAATTTATCAGCAATACGGAACACATCAAATTGAAACTTTTATCTCGGTTAAATTTTAATGAGACTTGTATGTAATTTGTTCGAATTTTTCAACTAATTTTAATTAAAATACCCGATTAAAATAATTATCTCTTCCACACCAAAGTTATAATGTTTCATCATAAATTATAGAAGAAACATTCACAATTATAACTGACTAATTAATTTAATAAAATTATCTTTTACTTTAAAATTATATTAATCCTAAAATTGAGCCATTAAAAAAATAACTCGATATACTCGTATAATTAAATCATAAAATAATTGTTAAAACTAATAATTTTATTTAAACTCGTTAACTTTTTCTGTTTCAGGTAAGTTCGATTCTTTCAATACAATCTTTAAGAAGCAAACTGTAAGTACTTATTTTTTAAAAATACTCAATTGGTGTAATTTGAATACTCGGCGCATAAAATGTTACTGGAATAATTTTAATGTCAGAGTATGACTTTTTCGGTCTGTTTGCCCGAAGCTTGGTGCGAAAAAGTACAAATATGAAATAAAATAAAAAAGGAAGAAAAAGAAGAGAGGTTTCATTTGACGACGGGGTTCTTTCGGTTGCGAAACTGCGGTAATATGACTAGGCATAGGTGTAGTGATGAATAATATGTCGAGAAGAAAAGGAGTGAGTATATAAGCTTGAATGCTCTCTTGTCTTCAATAATACACACCAAATACTAAATACACCCATGTACCGAATAGCAACCGACGCACAACATAACACCTTGAGAGTATAAGTACGGGAGGACTATTGAGAAGCGCGACTAACCCATTGTGTCACACTACAATGGATTACTCACTACTTTATACACGATAAACCAAAAATAAGAAGTGACCCGTACCCTGTATGTGCCGAGCTGCCGACTACCGAACACCCAAAACCCTAATTTTTAATTTTACAATGAAACTTTTTATTTATTTATTTTTTTTTTCAACAATTTTGAATTTTAATATTTATTCAGTTATTCATTCTCTTTTTATCGTGTTTGTACTCTGGATAAATTTATATCACCCAGAATATACAGATATATTGATACACATTTATATCATGTGAACGGTTTAGTTAACGTCTCATCGCCCGAGTTTACTGAAAATATTACTAATATACTTCCGGTGATTTTTAGGTTAATATAATAAACTAAATCGATAAGCACGTAACAAGCTTTGATAACAATTTTTTTTATTTTGAGATGATTTCATTGTATTAAATTTAGTTATTTTTTTTTTTTTTTATAAGCTTATGTTACAAAAAACATCCGACAATTTTTTGATGTTTTTCACATGAATTATTGAATGACATTTTCATTTTTTTTTATGTCTGTGCAAAATTTATTTTGACGGGAATCTCAGAATTTATTTATTCACAGTTACGCCTTTTTAATTTTGTAAAAAGGGAAATTTTGAGCGAAAATATTATGAATAAGGCTTTGAATATTCTCAAGAGATTTTTTTTTGTTGGAGAAAAGCTAACTCTTTTATTCTTTTGAACTGCTCAAAAATTCAATGAATATTTTTGGGCGTGTTCTGACAAATATTTTTTATGAAAAAAAATATTGTTTGTAAAATTTGAGGATTAAGTATTGTATTTTGGAAAAAAGTTTGAAAAATTATTTTTAAATATGAATTTATTTATTTTTTAAAATTAATTTTATAAATACAATATGCAGCATCTTAAAACGACTGTAAATATTATCTTTAGTTGTAAAAAAAAAGTTTGGAGTACTTTTTAAGTTATTTATATAATAAATTTCCTTAACCACTGAACTCAATATTTTACACGAAAAAAAAAATTTTCAATAGAAAATTTAACTAAAAAATTTTTTTCTTTAGAAAATTATTTTTTTTTTAATTTTGATTTAATCATAAAAAATTTTTTTTAATTTTTAAAATTATAATTCTTAAGAAAAAAAGCATTTTAAAATTTCTATCTAAATTTTTCCCTTAAAAAAATGGTAAAATCAAAAAATGGCATGATCAAAGCCACCGAAAAGTCATTGTCTTTCACATACATCACGTGTAATATGAATAAGAGTCAGTGGCAAGTGACGGGGATGCCACTCATAAATGAAAGCTGCGACAGAGCCGGCAATTCAAGTCCTTAAATAATGTTACAAGGTGTACAACGGACGCCCGGTTAAAATATGTTGTGCCGGTTGCCGACGAATCGAATACAGCTTAAACTGAAAACTTTAGCGTTTAAAATAAATATGCAAGCTGGAAGGTATGTAGCTTATATATATATATATATATATATATACAAGAGAGCTGCAAACTGCTTATTCTTGGTGCGGGGAGTTGTGATGTATCCAATATTACACCTAGCAGGCATAAAACAATAAAAGTCTCGGTAATTTCTTTAGCGCATGTCATTGGTTTTCTTCACACTTCTTTTGGATGGTCTCACTCGGACTTAGACTCCGAGTCGGACTTGAAACTCGCCATCCTATACGATATATATATCTGTGTAGCTTCATACGCTCATACGTATAATAGTGACGCCATACATACATTAAAGATAATGCCTAGTGTCCAGTTCTCGGCTGTTACTATCGCAAAAGGCAATAACCCGTAATTTATTCACACTTAAATAAAAATAAACGCAATTGAAATTACGCCGGCCTGTGCTTCACCGAAGGTGTAAAAAAAATTAACCGTATGCTCATAAGAGTGTGTGTGTGTATGTGTGTGTTTCTTTACGTATGACTGGAAATAATTACTATTACTATTTTATTATAAAATTAAAGAAAAAAAACAAACTTGACACTGTTGACTGTATGCATATTTATTTATATATATCTTTATCTTAATTCGCGAATAGATTCCGCGGATGTCTTTGGCTATCGCGGGTAAAAATTATCCCGAGACATAGTTGCCGGGAAAAACAAGTGGATTATTAGCGTTCCGAGCGTGCGCACATTAGTTATGTGCTAAAGCTAGACAACCGAGTATTTATATGCATAAGTGCTTGAATATCTGAAGGAAATTCAGGATTTGCCGGCTATGAGGCTGAGAAGCGCCGAGTGGAAAATTCTGGAGAGTATGTTTGACATTTCAATGTGGAAATATTTTTTTTTTTAATCATAAAAATACTTTGTGTAATTTTTTTGATAATAAAAAATTTTTTCAAGCTTAAAATTATTGAAAATTTATTAAAAAAGCTAAAACTGAAAAGTAGATGGTTGTTTTAATGATTCGGTTAATTAGAGTGAAATGTCGAACGACTTTTGTGAGGAATTATTTTGTGTAAGCTAGCTGATAAAAATATATACTTATTTAGTACAGCAGCGGGCAACTAGCACAGCCACTATCTTACCCTTAGAATAGAGCTACTGAAAGGCCTAGCAATAAATGGACGGTAGGAGAAAGATAGACTTGAGAGTATAATATACCAGTACGAGGTATATACAACAACTTACTTGCAGCAACTAGGATAGCCATCTTTTATGCACTTTTATATGCTCCACACGGCCTTAGACACACTACAAACTATACACTACACACTCCATTCTGAGGATAGATATATAAGTATATATTTTAGTTATCTATGTGGACATTTCGTATACACCTTGATACAGCGCTTCGTCTATCTTGTGTTTAGCCCGTCATACACAACGGGCTCTTACTTATTTATGGGGAACGGGTAAAATAAGACGCCATTTTGTTGGTGCCGTTTTACCCGACTTTAAAAATTCATCGTTTTTAGATTCTAAAGATTTGCGAGAATTTTACTGATTAAAATGTCTTCAAATAGGTAATTTTGGGTTCATATTAGTTACAAAAATTTTTTGGCTGGTTCGTAAATTTTTAATCAATTTTAAGAAATTCTTGCAAGTCCTTATTTTGATAAAATTTTGAATTTTAAACTTGTTAAAAAGTTTTTTTCAAATGTTTAATCATTAAAAAGCTAAATAATATTCATGTAAAGTATTTTTGAGATCTATATTGAAGATTACCAAAATTTAGACATTGCATAAATATCGATGTAATATTTTTAAATTTTGATCAAAAAATTTCTTTCAATGTGTCCAATCTGATTATTTTATTAAAATAAAATTTTTTTTTGTGATGTGATTAAATCAAAACCAGTCTCAGAAAAATTGGCCTCCTCTATCAATTATTTTTCTTCCAGACCATTTTAAAAAGCTAAAAGATAATTACGCAAAGAATTTAGGGCACAATGTGGGATAAAGTTCAAATTTAATTTATAAAATTAAAAAAAAAAGATAACCTAGTTGGTAACCTACATATTAATTAAAAGCGCTTTGACGACAATTACATCTGGCTGTTACGTATGACACAGAAAGGACTAATAAAAAGTAAAAAAAAAATCTTGGACAAAGTACATACTGAGATGCAGATAATTCCTAGCTATTTCGAGAAATAAAGGAGGTGGGAGTTGGGCGGTAGTGCAACCTAGCCTAATATAAGTATAAAGGAGAGAGTATGAGTAAAATGAGCTAGCATAGATGATATATACTCATAAGTGAGTGCGAGAACCACCTGGCTGGCCGCATTTTTCATTAACACGCTGTAAAGCCCCACATGAATAGGTAAACCCGTGGCTAGGCACTGTTGTACCAAAGAGTTGCAACCTTTCCCGGCGAGGGTAGTGGATGGGATGGGATACGCTACTCGCTTGCACACATTTAAAACGCCTCGCCGTTATTTTGCTGAGATAACGGCAACGATGAAGCCAGCGCTTCATGAGAACGCTGAAAAAAGACCAAAAAAACAAGAAAACAGAAAGGAAAAAAGCTATCACACGTCTGTACACAAAAAAGAGTGCCTCTCGCATACTCACACGTCCTCACACTCACTCGGGCCTCCTCTCTCTCATTTTTATTTCGGCAAATAAAATTTATCCTGTGGGAAAAGGATTATTTTGTCAAATAATTTACTTTTTATAATTTTTTTTATCTAAAGCTGAATTTATGGAATGAGTATGTAAAAATCAACTTTTAAATCCACATACTTGTATTTATATATATATATATATATTTCCTGACTTACTGACTATATATATATGTAAATGTTAATATATATTTGCGTACAGATGCTTTGATGATACTCATATTTGTCCAGCGGATAAATTTATGTCTACTATCCAGAAAAATCTACCAGCCACGTGTTTTAACTTAGCTCGACTCCGCCCGCCGCCTCTTTTATAGTTGTACCAAGCTATGGCTAAGTTGAGTCTTGAGTCTTAAAAGCCAGCGACCCTCTATCCTCTATTCTACTCTTTAGACTCGCTTTATGTGTATTTTATATACAGAGTCGTACTTCTATTCGGTATCGAGAGACTTATTCTTCGAGATATTGTACTTCCGCCTTAGCTTAGCAGGCTCAAGTCTGCTGTGAGTGAGCTCAGTCTAACTTCACTGTATACTTTGCCTGCAGAACAGACGGGACTCTATTGTTGTAGAAAAATTTTCTGGTATGACTTGACTTATCAAATTGAAGTCTCTTGTTAAGAGAATATTCAGCAATCATGCGCCAGCTGTCGGTGAATTTTAAAACTACACATAGTTCAAAAATCATATATGACCATATTGGGTCAAATATGAACATACTAAATTTTTTATACGACCATGTGAGGAAATATTAAGCCAGATGTGGTTCTAAGTGGCTAATTTTTATGTTAAACTGTATTAGAACATATAAAAAATTTTTTACGGGTTTTTCTTGTCACGAATTTATTTTACCGCTTAAAAGTTGGCCTGGGCCCATAACCTGTTAAAATTTAGTCTTTGAAAGGTTATTATTTATTTTTTGTATACAAAAAATTGTTTGAAATACGGCAAAGATAAAATCGCAAGAAAAATAAAAATTCAAAGAAAATTTCAAGTTTGTTTAATAAAAAGCACTTGAAAAATATTCTCAATAAATTTTTCACGGCAATTTCGATACGATAGAAGGGATGTTTGTAGTTTCAAGTTCGATTATAACGGATTATAAAATCCAAAATATAAAAAATAATTGGTGAGTCCATTGAATATTTGAGTGTGTCAGCATTATCTACGGCGAACAATGGCCTAAGAAAAATATAGTCAGACAAAACTAGATATAGAGTCAGAGTAGTGAAGTCTTTTGGAATGGTAGGGCAAAATAACAGCAGGAGCAACATCAGGAGCAGGAAGAGAGCGAGACAGTCGGCTTATTCTCGATATTTCGAATGACGTTGCAATAAAGGAGTGACCGGCGATGATGGTGAATCATCGATTTCTCAGCAACATGCCCGACAATCAAAAGTCGTTTGCTTGGAGAAACGCCCCCTGGCGGAAATCCGAGTCATTGAGGACTCCAGTCCTGGCGTGATCCTCGCTCTCGTCCTTGGGCTCATCTTCGTCATCTCTGGCGAGCCGTCGTGCGGAGCTCGTTAACCGTTCGACGCCCGTTGTCGTCACTCGACTCGGTACCATCATCACATCAAAGTACAGGTACCAACTCACCTCTCCTCAGCTAAAGTATATAAAGGCACGGGGTTTAAATTCCGTTAGGAATTTTCTTACCAATCTCACTCACAATAACATTTCTTATTTCTTATTTTTTATATTAAACACGGTGCTTCTTATTCTCAGCGACCATCTCTTTATTCGCGGCTGACGAAAAAACCAAAGGATTGCACGGAGAGAAGAGATTGTTATTTTTACAATTTAGAATGGTTATCATTGCTCTGTCGGATGGTAACAAGGAATTTTCTGACCAGAGTCACTCGACAGACTAAGTTACCTAATTTTTAATTAAAATTTAATTTAGAATTTCAAACTTATTAAATTGTTAAAATTTGAAAAAAATAATAAGCTTTATTGTTGAATTAAATCCTGGTTAAAAATAGGTCGCATAAAAAATTTTGAAATAAACTTTCAATTTGAAACAAAAAAGTGTTTATTACTTTTTTTGATATTTAGCACCTTTTAGAAAATATTCACAAAAATTAAGATCTTTGATTGATTTAAAAATAAATTTTACAAAAAAACGTATGTTATTAAATGTACTGATTAATTTTTTTAATATTTTACACTGTTAAAATTACCCTTTTTGATTAAAAAAAAATTTTTTTCCAACAAAAAATTGAATCAATAAAAATAAAAAAATTAAATTATCTCTATAAATCTTAAATTTATTAAAATTTGATCTTAATTTTATTGAAAAAATTCCATAGAACCAACTCGTAATCGAAAAAGCGATCTTACAACAAACGGAACTGCTTCACAAGTTATTATTATCGACTCCTACGAACAATCTGTCTTGAGTTATCTCTCTCCTTCCTGCTCCTGATGTCTCTCCTCCCTGGACTTGAGTCAGCCACTAAATTCTTGTATTACAAAATTTAGTCCGTCCATTGTTCGTGTCGATAGTACCCACACAGGAGTAAAGAGCAAGATCCTGATGAATATACGAACGAATTTACTTGCACATACACCTTCACCTATTCGGTGAATCTAAAGTTGAGCTTATAGCACATAAAGGTATGTGTAAAAGGTATGTAAACGAGTTTGCCCGTGCTCTGACTCAGTAGATAAAAAAACACAATATAATACACGGGAGAGTAGAGAGTATTATACAGGGTGTTATGTATATGCCACGCGGGTCTAGATTGATTTACGAAGAAAGGAGTCAAAAAAACAAGCTCGAGTATTAAACAAAATAAAGAACCGTGTGTGTATGCATGCACACAAGTGCTAGATGTATACGACTCTGCACACAAGCGACAATAAATCTTGCTCCGATTGACACGTGTGAAATGCGCCAGCTAGCTACTCTCGCACAGAAAGACCATCATCGGCTAAGCTAAAGCAAAGTCCAGCCTGCATTTTTCGCTCAGGCTGCTTTCCTTTGGCTTATTCACGTCTCCAGCAACCGGCAGCCTGCTCTACTCTTTACACCGGCAACTACACTCCAATCCAATCGAATCCCAAGGAACCTCAAGGTTAAATCCTCCTCGATACTCTGCTCAGCAGTACGTTATACATATGTAAGCCGGTTTATTGTTTGTTATTTTTCCGTTTTATTTAAGTTAAACTACGACCTCAGGTTACCTACAAACCCATAAAGTTTATCTTCCATTTCGGACGGAATTGATTTGACCCTTGACGCTTCAACACTCGCAACTGCACTGAGCTTAGTCCTGCACTCTGACTGCACTCAACTCTGCTTTAAAACATCCTAACACCCGGACAATAAAGTCGGTAATGAAATATCTGCTATTAAACCGAGTATTTTTACTCTTAAGCGATTCCTCACTTTATTGTTAACTTCACTCTTACTTGATTGAAATACTTTAGTTGATAGAATACTTTTAAATTTTGTTTCCGTGCTGAAATTTTTATTTCAATTGCATACATCTCTATAAAAAATTTTTTTATTTATATCCATACATTTATTTCTACCGAAAATTTATATGAATAATTTATTACATATGCATTAAAAAAAAAAAAAATTAATTTAAAGAGTTGTGTTTTGAATTAAAAAAAAAAAGATTATCTTATCATTTTTTTACGAATTTCTATTCATGATATCTGTTAATAATTTTTAATAGAAAATTTTCTGTGACTACATTTGTATGGATATAAAGTTTGCAGTTCAGATGGCGGATGTAAATATTAAAAATAAAATCGAATATTTGTCGGTGGAGCATTAATCTCAGTACATCTATATCCTACACCTACAATGAGAAATCCAACAAAAGAGTCTTACGACAGAGCGAGATTCAAAGTTGTATATATAACGTGTGTACATTGTGGATACTTTGCCGGATTCGCGTGGGCACAAATGCTATTATAAGACATCATAGGCCTCTTTGATAAATAAAAAGGCATTCAAGTCAAAGTATCTTATAAAGAGTGTCGTCGCCATAGAAAAACATGTCCATTTGAGTGGATGTTGCATTCTTATTCTCACTAAATCATCTAATAAGAGATGCAATCATCTCTCTTGTGTCATAGATCCTCAGTTGCTTTGCATGACAATCGGTATCCGCGGAATGGATGGACTAAAATTTACAGTTATGTATCCGATTTGTTTAGTAAAAAATAATTAATTCAAAAATAAAAAACTACTATTTAAATTTAAATAACTGAAAAATTTCACTTTAGTTTGAGAAAGTAAATAAAAAGCAGTCCCTTTAATTAGATAAAAACCTGGCTAAGAAAGACCGTAAATAGTAAAATGATTGAACCGAATATTATGTAAACTCTCCAATTAATGTGTATCGTATATGATTAAAGTTAATTCCAGGGATCCATAATTTAACACAGGGCGGCGGATAATATATCGTCTTTTTCCGGTATAATAAATTTAAAATAAAAATCGTCAAGAAAGAGGACAATCGGAGTTGGAGTTTAACTTGTTCGAATCCATGAGTTGAGTTGAGATGCGCAACGATAACAGGTCGTTCGTCTCTCTTAATCTTTTTATTTTAATCTTATTCTCTTTCTCGTTTTCTCATCTGTGGCTGTGGCAGAGCAGAGAGGCTGGAGAGCCGTTCTTGTGGCTGACTACCCTTTAGTCAGGTTACTTTCCGCCTTTACTTACATTAGGATTCACTGTTTGGGCATACTCGCAAGGTATCGTCATCGTGTATGCCCAATCGTGCATTGCCAGGTATTCCCTCAGCCTTATACTTTACTTTGGAGTATGTAATACTCAATAGTATGTACATTGTTACACTGGGAAATATATATCCACGGCAACGAGCTGGCCCTCCTGTTCCTGCCTCAGAACCTCAGTTACTGAGACCCGGCTACTGTTATAGGAGAATAACATACGTATAAGTATGACCGAGGAGAGATATACTACTATATACTATATAGTATGCAGTTTACAGTATACAGAGTATTAAGCGTTCCGCAAAAAGGTTTGCATTATTCATAACCAATTGCCAAATCCCAAACCCGAAACTAAGGAACGAACCGTCGGCGCATCTTGCTACGTCACCTTTTCGTTTCTTTCACCGCTCTTTATCCTACTTGACAGTTTTTTCATTTATTTTTTTATTTATTTCCTCCCAACCTCAACCTCATCCTCATTCTCATTCTCATTCTCATTCTCGTTCTTTGCCTCCTCGGATCTGAGGACACATACGATCGCAACCTCACTCTTCCTCCTTCAGTTATTAATTATTTTAAAGGACCTCATCATTAAACAAGGCGCAAGAAATGACACGGGATGATTGTCAGAAATCACGACACTGCATTTACTTTAATTTACATTTACATACCATACCTGAGTGTGTGTCTGTGTGTATATATGTTATGTATACAAATGTACAGTGGAGGAGAATTTTTAGCGGAGCTGTGTAAAGGGACACTAAAATGCCGACACAGGACACGGCAATCGTTAAATAAATCACATCTTTGATCTATATTCAGCGTCGCGGCTTTTTCATTTTGCAGCAATATCCTACTATTCTGTACTCCCTAAGTATGTGTACGTATGTTACACTTTATACTCTCTACTCTCTACTCAGCTCGGGTGTCTTTCTCCTTTTAGCGAGTAAAAAGTAAAAATTGTTGCTTTGCAGCTTCCTGATGGCCAAATAAATTTGTCATAAAAATTATAAACTTGCATTGCTGAGACTTGTCAGTTAAAGGGGATTTTAATTTGGGATGACTAACGACTTCATAAAATGTTATTAGATGTCATAGACATCATTATAAGTTTTGTAATATCAAAGAAAGAGGATTAGACGTTTTGTGATTGTATGAGCACTGTTAAATATTGTTAAAGATCAAAGAAACCTAATCAGGAATTTCTTAAATTGACTTCAATGTTATAAGACATTATTTCATTGAAAAAATAACCTCAATTATCATGTCTTGCTCAATCATAAGTGATTTTTTATTAGAACTATATATCTCAAAAATCGACTCTCCGATAGCGAGATAATTTAGCGACCATGCGCCACCTATCGAATTTTTTTAAAACTAATGAATAAAAAAATTAAGTGTGAGCTTATTGAGTCATATTAGGACGTATAAAGCCTAATATATGGCTACATTTCATATCAGAATATCTTAAAAATTATATATGGTCATTCTAGACAATATCAAAAAATTTATTAACTTTATAAGAGTTAATAAAGTAAAGAAAGCATTATTTGAAAAGAACACTATTAAATTCTAAAAGACACAATTAGATTCCATTAGTGATCTGTAGATGTCATAGAGACATTATTAGACGCCACATGACTCCATAAAATATCATTAGACGTCATAACACATTAGAAGCCAGCCGTATGATACATTCTTGAGCATAAACTAAACTCCCAAGTAAAGTATTTATCTTTCTCTTTTTCTCCAGACTCTAAACTCTCTCCCGTTAAAATAGTTGCTTGAAAGCTCACTACTGTTAAACAGATTTGTCATAAAAATGATAATCCCATTTACCCAAGTCCCGCCTCGAAAGAGAAACTTAATTTGAACAAGATTGTTTACCATAAAAGAAGATAATAGCAGGCTAGACACTAAAACAATTCGTTTTATTAAATAGATAATTTATTATCTAATACTCTGTCAGCGTTGTCTCATTTCCCGGCTTCTTCATCTCGCAACAATGCAGTACATGGACACTATCATTATCATCATTATTACCATTACTGCTACTCCTATTACAATGATGATAATAATAATAACAATAATGATAATAATAACAGTGATCACCGATCACAATAACTAAGAATAACACTAGACTAACGATATAGGTGTTTCGATTTCAACATCATTATCTGACTTTCACTTACCGTGAGTAATAGACGTTCACCCACATACATACATTTGCTCCTTACATATTTTAGCATGGATATTGTCTCCGTAAGAAACATTCTATCGAGGTTATGCCTGAAGATTGGCCAAAGCTATTTGTCTGCTCCATTATGGTACTAAACTCGGCACAAATATCAAGATGGATCCAAAGCATTTTGATGCTTTTCTGCAAAAAAGCGCCCGCAAATTCTACCAAAAAAGAGAAACAGGACAAAAGAAAACTCGGGTGTCTTTATAGCTAGATCTAAAGCCAGGCATTGTTGGAAGTAAGATCATGGATGACCTCCATCTCCAACTTGAGTCATCTTATACACAGAAGAGGCATATGGGGTAGTGTGCTAAGGCATCCTCATTCCTCCTCTTCAGCCCGGAAGAAAATGCCTCGAGTTTGATTTGTCCCTGGAGATAGGACATGAATTTAGAATCGGTGTTGGCTTTCAGAGTGTACGTGTGTGTAGTTTCACATCTTGGTCAACTACGGAGGTCTCGGATAGTGGCTGGTATTGGGGCTCACATACTGAAAGATACGGAAGAGAGCCGTCTGGCTGGCGGATGGTGGTTCGTTCGTTATCAGTTAGGTCTACAGCTGAAAGAGTACAAGCACACAAACGCAGCGGAACAATCGCCGCGGTGGAAACTCGACACGAGGACATCCACTAGTGCCAACGCTCGGGGCTGGTTCAATTAATACGTGTCCATTGGAACACACATCCAGCCGACCGATCCAGTCCCAGGATACGTCTGTGTATATCCGTAGCTCCACGTTTATTCCATTCTAACTCACAACATATCCAGCGCACAACACCGCTATGGGTATATAATACAGTATAGATATTCGTGGGCGCATGTTCGCCATGAAAAGGGTAGCATAACCAAGTAGCTCACGACAATAAGCAGGCAAACGTTTTATTAATTGCAATCATCTGTCAGTGTCTCTACAAACTCCCATTATATTTTTAATGTTGGGCTACCGCCAGTGCATGCCATGGAACATGAACACCGGACCCGTTCCAAGGCTGCCTTTCCATCCCAAAAGAACTCTGCACGTACGTACGAATACACATGCTCGTATGAGCACATGTGTGTGTCCTGTATAATCCTGTATAATCACCGGGCTGATATCGGGGGATTTTTTGCCAGAGCAATACTTAATTATTGATAATTAACCTTTTTTATATTCACAACTCAGTGGACCATAAATAGTCGGGAATGTTATCATTATGATTGTGATTGTGATTATTGTTAGTGTGTCGTGGCTGGTATTGTGAGAGGGACATAGATCTATGTCAAATTAATAGATCTATGATCACGAGATCCGTAGTAGTGGTAACTAATGCATTTGTAATGTCCTCGACTGACAGTACATCAAAGTCCTGACTGGCAGAGAGCCGGGTTATAGACAGCTACTGGTTATAGTTGGGTTCTAAGCTCGATCCCTGCCGAGAGAGAGAAGGGAACCATCACCCCCTAGCTCTTAATGTGTGCTATTATTACTGTGAGCTATTGACGTGCTCATACCCTTTGACTTGGCGACACATATATCCGCTGGAGTATATTACATTATCAACGAGATATTGACTACAATCGCTAGATTTATTTCTCCTGGTAGTGTTCAATTATTGTATTATATTATATTATATTATAATATAATATATTAATATTGATTGTACGTAAGTGGCACTTTACTTTTGGATCTTGTCTTTGAGCAATTGAATTTATGAGTACAGTACATTAGACCTCGAGCTGGGTGAAATATCATTTAACGTCAGGAAATATTTATTGGACGTCCTTGGATATTAATTAGGTGTAATAAGAATGTTATTAAGTATCATAAGAAGTAGTGAAATATTTATTAGATGTCATTAGGAGTGATATGACACAGGATATTTATTAGACGTCATGAGATATTAAACGTCATAAGGCATGAAGAGACCTCATAGAGATCATTGAGCTTCATGGGAGCATTAGATAAACGTAACATGAGAAAATTGTAAAGCTTGAGGCGTTATTGGAGTTTCTGATGTATGATGGGACTTCATAGGGCATCATTAGGCGTTTTATAGTCGCTGGAGATCTTTTAGATGCTTTATAGATTTATCATTCCATGTTTTGAGGCATTTATTTTAGATTATTGCCCGTTTTAAGGCATTACATGACTTCATAAAACACTAGAAGACTTTATTAAGTATTTTGGAGCTTTTAAAGATAGCTTTAAGAATTTTGTAGCATTAGAAGATGTGTTTGGATGCATTATAAGACTTATTCAACATTTCAAAGCATCATACGATCTCATAAGACATTAGAAGGCACTAGTTAGCATCCAAAGACATTAATTAGTCATCAAGAGACGTAACCGTGGATCAAAAAACGTCATAAGAGTCAATTAGGCATCACAACACATCAACTAAATGCCTCATAACGTTAATTGGCCATCACGAGGCATCATTAGATGTCATTAGACCCTAGGAGGCAGCATAGGAGCCCCATCCAGACTCCCTAGGACATTAAAAGCCTGGGTTTCACCGAAAGACGTCTCAATCATGAGCGTAAGAAATTAGAAGGAAGAGATCAGAGCCTTTGGAGGAAAAGATGCATTCCTTAATATCCCAATCTGAGTAAATATCTCGATAATACGTATGTATATAAGGGATAAATACCCGGAGAGACCTTTGTTAATTTTTTCGCGACCCTGTGACGGGTTATAAATCATAGAATCGGCATCGGCAGCAGAGAAAAGAGTGTACGGGATAATCCGTGCGTACGGTATGGTATAGTAATTCCATCGACGCTGAGAGGTCGTTGATCCATCGATGTAAGGAGTAGATCTTTTGCTGGCAGGAGTCACGGCCGATGGTTTCTCTTTCCTTTTTATACATTATCTCTTTTTATCCTTACTCTCCGGTTCGGTCCTTGTCCTTCTTCTTCTTCATCTTGTTCTTCTTCTTCCTCCGGGAGAGGAGAGCTTTCCTTGTTGTTATTGTGGAGAGCATACTCTGTAGAGATACTGTATATATATATATATATATATATATATATATATATATATATATATATATATATATATTCTATGGGCATAGAGTTCCAGAGGTAGAAGTAAAGATAGAGGTACAGAGGTGCCGCATGCGGACAAACGACCGCAAACGACCGACTCAGATATGGAGTCTCATCTGTAAGTGTTATTGGCTTAGCTAAAAATCTATCTCGGGAAAAACTAACGGGCAAGTTCGACAAACTTATATGGCTATTGTTAATAATATTACCGGGTAAGGTCTATCCACCTTTTTTACAGTTTAATAACTTTTTGCTGACACACAAAAACAAACGTTTATCACACCGGGTAAGTGTCCAACCACTTCTCAATTCCGTTTGGCTCGAGGTTGCTTCTTCATTCCTCAATCCTCATTATGATATATAATTTCTTATTTAATGAGTTGTGGTGTCTCGATGGCGGCAAAAAAAAAAAAAAAAAAAAACGGAACCAGAACCGTCAGGTGCAATTCTTGGACGAAGTGGGCCCAATAGGCGATTTAAGGCCCTTGGTAATTGTTGTTAATATATAGCAGGGCTGATAATTACGATCGGAGGGCACAGAGTAGGTGACCGTGAAGAAAAGGCGGTAATATTATACATAAGCTCTTAGATAGGCATAATACGGGTTCAGTATCAGTGGATGGCAAAATGTAAGTAAGCAAAAGGTCGACGACCCGTTTGAGGATCAGCTCAACACCAGCACCAGCACCAGCACCAGCACCACCGGGCCAGCACTCTCTCATCGTAGCGGGAAGCCTCGGGATTGCGAGGCGGAGGCTCGTAAATACCAAAGATTGCTCGCTGACACTTATATAGAATGTAGGTCGTATGGGTCGAGAACAAATATCCACTAAATCTTATGGTTACCCGAGTAAGACGCGATAATGGCGAGTGTGCCAGTGTTGTAAAAACCAGCTACGCTAAAAACTCAAACGCGGTCTACGAGTTCACTCAAATGAACTAAAAACGGCAATAATAAAAAATTATATATGTACCCGAGGCATTCACCACTGATACTCGGATTTTTGATGGATAGAAGAGGATAAGTTACCTTGCTGATATTATGTCGGGAAAAATTCTAAATACTTAATTGATTGAAAATTTGATTTATGGAGAGAAGATATATTCAATATGACTAAAAGATTTTTAAGAAAGAAAAAGGTCGGATTGTTTATTTGAAGAAATGAAGAATGCAACAATACCGAAATAAAGCAGAGTTGTCTTCGAAAGTATTGAAATCTTTAATGGCGAAAATTTCATTCAATTTTGAAAGTTTAAGTGTTTTTGCGGAAGTTATTTTGACTTTCTCCATTGGTATATCTTGTTTGAAGTCGAACTTTCTTTGACACTTTGACCTTGATCTTCGAACTTCGTAATTCCTGAAGTGAAATAAAAATTACGAAGAGATAAATAGTCGGTGAAATTCTTAACGTGTGCAAAAAGACTGATTTTGATGATGAATAAAAAATTTTATGACGGTTATTACTAAAAAAGTTCTACTTAATGAAGATTTCTTTAAAAATGAATTTAATAATTTTTTTTTCTCCACTTTTAACGTCGAAAAAAGCGTCTGAGTGTGTAAAAGATCAGAAGATCACTAATTTAGAGTCTTTAATTATGTGGGGATTTCTGACGCGATTGACCAGTGACCGTACGGCGGCTTGGCGTTAGATAAAATAAATCCTCTGATGAGAAAGAATTTTGGCAAAAACTTCACACGAATTTTTTATCCGAGCTTTCAAGCGTCTTATTTAACCGCCCGATATATTTATTTCGTTTAGATTTTATTTAGCCTTTGGGTCTTTCTCGCCGTTTCTCCTTCGTTATTCCTTCTATTCACGTGTTTATAGTTATGGAGTGTAAAAATAAATAAATTAGTTAGTTGATTATTATTGTCGAAAATAATACAGAGAAGAACGAGCGCCTCTGAAGAGACATCAAAGAAAACTACATATATCCATTCACACGTACCCTCTGGTATCCTCTGGTGTGTGCAATCCATATAGGAGGACATGCAATGAGATGAGCGGAGGGCATCCAACTACTTGGACAACTGAGAATTCCAATCTTGTCTTCTCCCTCAACCATTTTTCCTCAATACACGTATGCAGCATGTCTCGGTACTCCTACATGCTCACATCTACACATATGCAGACACATATTAATAGAAGACAAGTAAGTGTCTTCTCGGCCATACAGATAAGCCCAAAGCATGTGTGGAATAAGATGCCAAGACCATAATGTGCCTGAAAGCGTCTTAATAAAATCAACTTGTCATTTCGAAACCGCCTTAACTCTCTTCTCTCTCCCTCGTTTTATTTTCGCTTGTTTTTATTGTTATTTATTTTTTTTCCCGTCGTATCGTCATCATCCACAACTCCTTTCAGTAAACCAAGAAGCCTCGGCTCCTATGCCGTGTGGTGTGCCCGCATCCACATCAGTATCAGGGCAACACACTCTTCCTTCCCGAGAAGAAACCTTAATTCATTTTCAATTCTATATCTCTTCTCATATGTATGATACCACCGCGATCTCTTGTTGAACACAACACACACTCAAAATACGATGCCTTTCAACATATTCTCTCCCTCTTAAATTTTTATTTATATGTATACTCCTCGTTAAATTAGCACCACTCATCGATTCACTAATAGTAACAATATAATATAAAACGGTATTATTAATATTATTATTTTCAGGCTAAATTTAACGAGAGGCTAATGCAATTTTTTTCGGAAGATACTTTTATTGCTACGGTAATTTTAATTTTTAGTGTTGTGGACAAAAAAAATCCTGAAGGTCATTCGGTCAAAGGCCTCCTCTTTGAGGTAACCTACTTGGTATGTCGGGTCTTGGGTCCTGGAGGGGCTAGATAAGATGGCTATCTCCTGATTTTAGGAAGAAGGGTAAGGGATTATGCGGGTTAATGGATGCTGCACGCGAATTTTTTTAAATGAAACTAAATATCTGAGTTGGGAAGAAAATATTTTATGGGTGGTGATGGTTTATGGTTTATAAGTGAACAAAGTCACGGATTTTTCTAATTTGGTTAAAAATTTATTACGAAAGAAGAAATGAAGGATGTGAAGCTTAAGGCTTGAGATATGAAATTTTTTAAATTAATTCTTTTACTTGCATTTAACGTATTTAAAGATAAAAAACTAATGGGATGTCTGTTGGTATCTTAAAAAATGAGTAAACATTAAGGCTTGAAAGCGTAAAAAATTTCAGTTATTAATCGACTGCCTTCAAGAGAATTGTCAAAATAAAATAATACAAATTCTTGGTTTTTATTTGTAGAATTTTTTCTATTAAATTTCTACTTGATTTTTTTTTTTATAGAGTATAGAGAATTTTTCCAGGTTATTTTACCACTCGGTTAATTTCACTCGGTAATCTAACCGAGTTACTTAACCATTAGTAATTTTTACCGCTCACTAACCCACACTAACCCCAGTACCCACAAAAACAAAATTATAAACACAAAAGAAAGACCATTCGAGCACAAAAGGGCATCGCTCTCGGAGCATTTGGTTTTAAAACCGCTAAAAGGCGGGCTGCGCTTAGATTGGTGCAAGGTAGAAGAAGAGACACGTCCAGGTATTCATCTCATTCACGTGGTCTTAAGTTCTGATCAGATAACGCATGTACACTCTGGCTTCTAAACACTATCTAAGATATCTCTCAGTTTTACTTCTTACTGCCCTTCTCTGCCATTTTCATATCATATTCTCAATCAAAGCGTCTATAAAAAGTCCAAGTTTTATAATAACAAAAAAAAAAAAAAAAGTAAAATCCAAAAATCAAGTTGATTCACAAAGGATGAATTTGTTTGTAAGTAAATTGTATAAAAGATAAATTGGTTCTATAATCCGTGTATAATTTCGTAGAAGTCGAGGCTGGGTCAGGTTGAAGCCAATCATCTGGTACAATAATGTCTGTACGATCTGTCAAGATAATTTTGAAAACGATCACTCGGATAAATACATTAATATCTGTCGAATTGGTATAATATATAATGTACAATATATAAATTTATAGTATAGGTGTTGCGGGTGAGACCTGACCGCTCCGACACCTTACGATGTTATTTCCCTTTCCCACCGGGGTATCCCTAATGCATATTATATACGATATGAAATGATATGATGTCTTCTATCTTCCATACTTGGATCTTAAGGATCGAGGAATACACTGCCGGCATTTAACGCCAAAGATGTAATGATTCTTCTTACTTCTCTATCTCCATCTCCGAATACTGAACGCTCAAGCGTATATGAAAGATGGTAAATGGTATGAATGTCTATGGACAGGTACATAACGGGATAGATGTATGTGGTGAGAAATTATTTAACTTATACATTACAATACATAACAGACATGCTGATTGGCGCCTACGTTATAACCGCAGATGGACTGATGGGCTTCAACCAGGTGATGAAACCATTGCTAATGAACCCGATTGTTCGTACGATGAATCGAATCGTTAATGAATTATGACAATATATATATAGATATTTATGGGTGGATGTATGTCAGATGTCGATGCTGATAAGAAAAATTCTTTTTTATTTTTATTATTTTTAATATTTTTACGCCCACGAGCTTATAGAGGAATTTATTAATATTATTAGATGTTTTAATTAAGATTTTTTTCAGTTAATAAATCTTTATTTATTTATTTATTTATTTATTTAAAGAAAATTTTATCTAGAAAATATTTATTAAAAATTAAAAAATTACAGCTTATATTTAATAAATCAATAAATAATTTATAAATAAAAGAATGTATTTTAAACTTTTAATAAAAATTTCCATCAATATTTTCAATAAAAAAAAAATAACCACAACCTTTAAAAAACTACAAATTCCTCTCTGAAATCTAAAAAAAATTCTCCCAATTTATTATCCCCGATAATTAAATTCCACCTCACATGATTACAGCATAAATAAATTAAATAAACTCGTATAAAAAGTAAAATTAATTAAACCATATACAATTATAAAATAAAATAAACTAAAACATCTACATCTAAAATGAGGGACTAAAAGCGTAGCAATACATTAACATATCTGGTGATTCGCATTTATTACTCAATAATACGGTCCTTGTGCACGTACTATTGACACGCACGCATATGTGTCAAAAGCGTTATTAACGCTCACTAGGCTCTGGAGCGTAGAAATCCTTTGGCTGGATGATATCGCTCCCATTTGAATCCACTTTACAAAGATTACTCACACTCTCACAAGCTCCTCCAGCAGCGCTCTGCTCTACTCTGCACGGCGACAATGATGATTAAAACTCCAATTGAACCGCTCAAAGCATCGCATAATTATCCGGCCCTCTACTCGGCACATATCAGCATATCACCTCATATACATTTATAAATACATCCACGTATGCATGCCCGCCTTCGTCTTATCCTCGTACGCACATAATTTTAATAATAATAATTAATTACAGTCAACATCTCGTTACACCTTGTGGCTCATACCGTACTTTCTGTAGCATTATGTATTACGTAGGATATTATATCATCCGATACATTGATCACGGAATTAATTTATATGTTACTGCTTCTTTATTCTCGTGAGTTATATAATAACTTTTAGTAAATTTCATAAAAATCCAACTATTGTTTTTAACTTTTCAAAAATTTTGCTATATTTCAATCAAGCTCGACGAACTGAATCAGAAAATACATACACAGAAAAAAAAATCAAGTAAATAACTTTGAAGAAGTTTACCTTCTTGATTTAAGTAGAAAAATTTTTGAACTAAGAAATTTTTGTTGGTTTAAGTAAATTTTACTTGATTCAAGACAATTAAACTCTTTAAAATTATTTTCTTGGTTTAAGAATTTTTCATTTGATTCAAGTTTTTTTTTTTTTGTGAATGATCAGTATGATGAAACTCATGAAACGCAATATAAGTATTTTATAGACAATTACGATGGTCAAGTTCAAATACGAGCTCAATCGGTCAATTAGTTTAGAAATTACAGCATTGTAAAATTTTGAAAATTTGAAAATTTCCCACTACTTCTCCTTCAAATAACTTTTGAACGCGTCGAGATATTTAATTTCTGTAAAATGCATCTAAAAGCTGAGAAATTAAGCTTCAATTTACATGCTTACATGTTTTTCTAAATTCAAAAATATCTACACAGAAAAAAAAAATTTCTTGAATCAAGTAAACAATTTTGAAAAAGTTCATCTTTCTGATTTGAGTAAAAAAATTCTTGAACTAAGAAATTTTTGTTGATTTAAAGAAATTTTATTTCATTCAAGAATTTTTTGTCTCGATTCAAGACAATTACCCTCTTCAAAATTATTTTTAATAAATTTTACTCTTGCAGTCGTTTCGTCAATATAAATTAAATAGAATGAAATCTACTTGGATTTGGAATGCCGAATGGCCTTATCTCGTTCTTATTTTTCTTGAGCAGTGCCTTGAGGCTATTTTTTTTTCATGAATATTGGACATTAAATAATAATTACGGTCTCCTTCACACTGTACTCTCTTTTATCATATCAGGCACTTGACCTGATGAAAAGAATACTTTTGTACACATACTTAATACTTAATATGCGCTTAATACGTAAGCGTTGCACCACCCAAAAATAATAATGTTGATGATAATAATACATATAAGATGTAAGATACTTATAATACATATGAAACTACTCATCTTAAATGGAAAGTGGTAAATATCTCGTAAAAATACTTACTAACACGACATTCATACTTGTTCACCTTTTTCTCACTAATTTACCCTGAACGAGTACTTTGCAAGTGTTAAATAATTACTGGCGAATACTTGAAGAAAACCTGTTTTACCGCACGCGGCCATATTAGCATAAATGATCGAAATGATCAATGAGCGTGTTTTACAACTATACTCACGATATGTATATGTATATATGTGTATTACTTGGTTATATATTCCTTCTCAACATTTATGGTCCCACATGTGTGAGGTTTATCTAGTCTACGACATATTCACCGGTTGTTTTCGTCGTAAACTTGCACTGATTCATAATTCACCGATTTAAATATATAATTAGTGTGCTAAATATTTTTTATATTTAATCTATTAAATTTATTTAAATGGCTCCGTTCTAAAAAGATCCGAGATCAGTATAAATAACCATAATAATAGATAACGGTGACTATTTGTCATTCGGCAAAACGAATTAAGGTCAAGTCGAAAATGGTGCGCAAAATTAATGAAAAAATAAATGCGAGGCCGGCAGAATGAACGGTTTGTTTCTTGGAAATAAATAATAAATATTTATTTATTTTTCTTTTGGGAGGCTGCTGGGTATTGAACAGTTATTGAAAGTAAAGTTGAAAATTTTTTAATTTTCATCGGGATTATTTTTGGTAAAAGTGCAGGGTTTAATTCAAATAATTGATTAATTAATATCAATGAATTTCAAACAAAATGTTAATTGAGCTAGATTTTAATAATGTGATTTTATTAGCTTGACCTGTATCTATGTAACGGAATCTTTTGACGTTATTTTTGCAGATTTTAAGGCGTATGATTTATTTTAAAATTCGCGGATATATTAAAAACTGAGGGCAATATAATAATTTTATAGCTTTACTTTTTACTGACAAGAAAATTTAATAAGTTCAAGAGAAAAAATTATTTTTAAGAGTTTAATAAAAATATCTTTACTTGCAAACATTGAAAATTATTTTCTACTTTTAATTAGATTTTTTTAAGTTATAACTTTCTTAATAAAAATAATTATTTTTCACAGAAATTCATTAAATTAATTAAAACTAAAGTCATAAAAAATTTGACATTCTAAAAAAAAATTTTTTTGTAAATTTCTTCTTAATTAAAACTTTGTAAAAATAATTTAATACTTTTTAGTTTACCAAAAATTCTCCAATAAATTTCCGTAGATTGACACGTTATTACTGTAAGACTAGAATAAAATAAAACTTCTAAGAAAACAAAACCCAGTAGGCAATAAATATTAAAAAATGTGGCGGTGTGTGTAAATAATAAATAAAATCTGATTCCGATGGGGATTATTTCGATGATCGGGTCAATAGCACCGTGATACTTTGTTTTTATTGTTTCTTGCTCGTTTTACCACTTGATTAAAAATGGCATAATGAAAGAATGACTACCGAGAATGTACAAGTATTGGTGTGTGCGCGCGCGCGCGCGTGTGTGTGTGTGTGCGTACAAGGTGTGTGGAGGTGAACCGAGGCAAAGACAGTAAGGAGGAAAAAGGAAGGAAGAGCAAAGAATGAGAATGAGAATGAGGCAAATGAAAAAGATGCAAGAGGAACGATAAGCCAGGGTTTCTGCCGGCTAAGAGGACGATGATGAGTACTTCTAAACCGATACCAAGTGAGTTTGGTTTTTCAAGAGCGATCAATCACTCAATTCGTGTAAAAAGAACGACGGTACAAGGGACACGGTGTCCTCTGTCCTCTGTTCCCTATCTCCAGACGCGACTCGTGTGTAGGACACACCAAAAGAGTTTAAGACTTATTGAGCAGCCTCGAGTTGGATTGACGAGTTATTTTCTTGAATATACCGAGGAACCGTTGAAAAAATTAACGAGGGTAATTTTTAATTATTCCTCGGAAACAATATTTTATTATTTATCCTGCTCGAGAGCAAACATCCTCCTCAAATATTATTTTTAAGACGTTATTATTTTTTAAAGTTCAAGACGTATACTTGACTTTGATCCCCTGTAAAAATTGGTTACCCCAAAAAATAATACCGGGACATACAATATTGAGGGCTTGGATGTTTAGATAGAGGATTTTATTAGCTCGGGACCTTCAAAGCCGGAGGATTAAATGTTTCTCTGACGATACGACAGTCAATACAAAAAGGCGGAACGTGGATGTCGATGAGCAAGAAAACGGTTGTAGAAATAAAAGCAACTTTCTTGTCAACTTTATTTTTATTAAGACCCGGGTTTTTCGCCCCCGTAAGTCTGTAATGCTCTTACGGGTTAAGCATTCTTGCCCGTTACTCTCGAGTACTCATGCCGGTGCATCCACGACAGCGCATCTCGCTAAATAAGTGTCTCGCTTTTATTGTCATTTTTATTATTTTAGTTTTTAGTTTCTTTATCCTTTCCTTATCCTTGTATTACCATTACTGTTATCTCAGGGTTTGTAATCGAAGCAAAAACTATTAAGGTATTTAATGCTAAGTCCTGATTTGCTGATTGGCCCATAACCTGCTGGAATTTAATCTTCTTTGTTTGAATAATGAAGAAAAAATTTATTAATTTTTGATACTTTCGTTTGTTTTTTAAATTTTAATAATTAAACTTTGAATATTTTTTTCAATTTAAATTTACCATAATAATTTCAAAATTTAATAAATTTTTGGGCATTTAATTATTTATTTTATTTTCGAAAAAATCAAATTTTTTTTTTTAATAATTATAAAGAAAAATTGAATTAATTTTAAGTTTACTTTTTTTGTATCAATTAAATCATCTGACGTAAAAAGAAATTGATTAAAAATTCACAAAGCTAATTAATTAAATATTACCAAATCCTTCTATCACTTTGCGAATTCTAATGTAAAAATCAAATTCTAGCGTACAAAAAAAGCGAATACTCTTGACTCTGATTTATTATTTAAAAAATAGTGTACCGTCATCGAGATTATTCTTTGTACATATTACCCACTGTATCCCGGTATTGATTAGAATGACTTGTATAGGCCCTTTAAGAGATAAACTCATGATATGGTTCTTTTATCTCGGTCCTTTTCTTCCAGTAGAGCTCAATACAACTCCATAAAAGCCTTTAGACTCGACTTGATTGAGTTTCGATGGGTGTGGCGTATACTTCAAACGCCTTCACATTAATTATAGTGTAGAAGGTGATTTGTTCTTACGATCGATGCTAAAGTATATGAGAAACTACCTGTACATATGTAGTATACATACCGAGGAATGCATATATTTTTAATTTTTAATTTTTAAAAATACTTTTTAAGAATCAAACCCTACTCCTTAAATCATTTTTTATTCATCTTTAAAAATCGATTACTCGATAACCGTTTCATAATATTGGATCTGTATATATATCAAAGACGGAATAAACCCTAATAAATCAGAGTTCGCGATAACTTGTTGATTTATATTAACATTTACTTACGCATATAATTAACAACTGCAAAAAAAGGTATTTCTCAATCATCACATCTTTGAATTATTTTGTTTAAAAGGGCTGGTAATTAATGGCTAAGGTGTACCGTATACTACGAAATATTCTTCGCAAGAGATAACGGTCCCGAGGATTAAGCTTATGCATACTGCTATAACTTTGGATTACGGACAAACTTTGCAAATAATCGTGCTTTGAAAAATAATTAAGTGACTCACCAGCTGATAAAGTTTCTGCACTAGCCAAAGATCCAACTAGATGATGCTCGAGCTTGAGATTCAAAACTATTTGCCTCCGGCTTGATTCTCAACTTGAGAAATCTATGTATCGTTTTATCCAAAAATCTGAAATATAAAAATTAATAATTTATTTTTTAAATAAAATATTTGCTGATTTAAATATGATTAGAAATAATATTACTTTGCAAAATTAAAAATGTTAGTGGAAAATGCATTAATAATTTTTTATGGTCTTGCGGGTAAAAATACATTAAATTAAAAAAAAAAAAAAAAAAAAAAAAAGGTAATACATTATTAACTCGGTCGAGAATTGCCAAACTGAGGATACAATATTTTTAATTAATCTTTTAAAATCGATTACCGGATAATAATAAGAATTCTCGTTTCATAACACAACATGAAATGAACTTAATAAATCAGAGTTTGCGATAAGTTGTTGATTTATATTTATATGTATATATAGATATCTGTACGCATATAATTATGGTGAACAATAAAAAAGGAATTTCTCAATCATGACATCTGAAAATAATTTAAAAGGGCAGTTAATTAATGGTGACTGGGTAATGGGTAATGGGTAATCGGGAATGATTGGTAAAAAAACGGTAGTACATATATACAATGACAGATATCCAGAGATAGTATAGTGCAAAGTCAATAAGACGTATGTGTAATGTCTCCTGACACAGCGTAAGATGGAGAATGATACTGGCAAGTGTAAGTCTAAGATATCTACTTTAACAGGCACTTGTAGCCAGTACCTGTATAGTAAATGCTCACATTTTCGACGTTAAACACCACACGATTTAATTACAGAGTGGATATATATCTTGACTGAAGCAACTAAGCAGTATAATGCTGTACTTACAGCAAGGTAAGGGAGCAAGAGGAGGGAAACAGCATCAGCAATGTGCGTTTGATTGTATTGGAAATCCGCGGACGGGATGGAAGCTGCAACCTGGGACTGAATACACATATCCTAGGTGGATTGCCGGTGTATATATGTGCAGCAGATTCTCAGCGCGATAATCGTGTGTTGGCGCGATAGCATCGGGTTTACGATTGATACAATCGACAGCCGCGACAACAACGTCCCGCTGGGGATGTATTCAAAGAGTATAGACATCGTCGCAACACCCTCACTTCCAATGCTAGCGTAACGACGAGTTATCCGGTAATTAGCGAAAGAGTCGGCGAATACGACTACCGACAACCTGTCGATTAGATTGGATTATTCGACAAAGGTATCGTGAAATCATTAGAGCAGATTGCTGAGTAGTACAGAGTAGTACAGAGCTACCAGAGCTACCAGAGAACTGATGATACTGCTACTGCTGATGCTACTACTATACCTACTCGTCGGATCGATTATTCCTCTGATCGCAATAAAAGACACTATACTACAAACATCATCCTTATTATCTCCTCTTCATCTTTTATTGCTACACACTTTAAAACTTATTCTCCTGCAATTATATTTACGATCGAGCTATGTATAACTGCTTATTAGCCGGATAAAAAGTGGGAGCGCAATAAATACCGAGTCTCGTTTTCTAGTGCGAGAAAAATACTTCAGTGTAATCATTTTTTTATTCAGGTATCAGCTCGCTAAAATTGCCAGTCAATCCTAAAAAATAACCGGTATAATTAACACTTTAGTATTAAATCGAAATAACTTTTTCGAAACTGTTGGCTGATATTTTTATTAATACTTAGGAAAAGAAATTTTTTTCTTTAAATTAATTAACTTGAGAATATTTGTAAAAAAAAAGAAGCCATTTGGCATCTAAAACGGGAGTAGATTTTATTTTATTACACGGAAAAAAGAAAAATCGAAAAAGTACATCATAAATAGTAAAAGAATCTAAAAATTTTGTGTAAAATGTAATATTTACATTTTACACTGTACTTCTTTACAAAATCTGTAATAATTACAGTATAAAATTTTCAAAATTAAAAAATGCTGTAATTTCTAAGCTAATTGATCGATTGAGCTCATATTTGAACTTGACCTTCGTAATCGTCTATAAAATAAGTATGACGAGTTTTATTAAAACTTAAGGACATGAGGATAAATACAATAGTTAGATTTTTATGAAATCTACTAAAAATATAAAAAAATTATTAAAGAGAAAGCATTGTTTAAAATATAAAAAGAATAAAGAAAGTATTAAATATTAAAAATCTCATCCTCGTAAATGCTGTCGCCTTACAATAAGTAACCCCTTTTTGTTTGACAGAGATCGCTAAAACTGATAAGGATTCAATGGATCCTTTTTCAGATGATGAATTTTCTTTTCATCGGGCGTGTGACACAAGACGCCTTGTGTTAATAATAAACCACCAGCCTGATAATTTATTTATTGTTTCAGACCATCACTTATTATCCTTAATCTCCGAGCACATAATATATAAAAATAATACTCGGAGTAAAAACGTTGGTGCATCAAATATAATAAGTCATATCTTCATTCCGCTTAAGATAATCCCTCTCATCGTCGAGTCGTTTTATGACAAATTCAAAGACGTTTTTAAGAATAATTAATCCGAGCTCAATGCTATAATTTATTCTTTATATTTTCGTCATTCGCTTATCTTTTTATTTTAACTTTTCTTTTTAAACATTATACCCTCTCTCATACTTATCATTATTTTGTCTTATTATGTCATTATGAAAACGTCTTGGTTTTATTCATTTATTTTTTTTTTTTTTTTCAGCTTTCGACTTTAAATAAAAATCCACCAACATCTATACATATATAATATATATAATGTGAATGAACTACTATAAAAGTCCCTCTCAGAATTTAAACAAAGCCGCTTCATCCTCCTCATCATACACAATCCGTTTTTCAGCATTTCATTATTCGCCGAGTATCAACGATCCTTTAAAATTTAAATACATTATTACATTTAGATTTTTTATATTTATAAATAATAATATTACTTAAAAGTTTTACCCATCTTAAATCTTATATACTTTAATCCTTAACTTGTACTTATAAGTATACGTACTGTGAGATCAAGTCAATTACATTATGCATATAACTAGGCATCATATCGCGTCAGGCAATACAAGAAGCAAAAGCAATCGTTCCTCACTCTGTTCATACATTAACTATCTCTGTATCTAGTTGTATACGTAATGTAATAACTAATAATGTGTATCTACAGGTGTATAAAACTCAATATACACACACATAAATTTACCAATACACCCAGCTAAGCCCATTTTTTCTCGCCGGCTCTTATTCCATGACTTTAAGTATTTCAATGCATACATATCCGTACACTCTCAAAGAAACTCAAGTCTCAAGCTTTCTTCATTATATCATCCTCATAATAGACGTATCGTATCATAATTTTCTTGCGTTTATTACAATTTTAAATAAAAAAATCCGCAAATCTTTTTGGAATTTTAATAAATCAATTTGTTTGGCTCGCGGCTCAATCATTAAATTTCTTCATATGTTTCTATTTCAATTATTCCGATGTTAATGCAGAAAATTTCCTCCAGCCAATAAAACAAAAACAAAATTAAACATTGTAACCGTTACTATTGTGAATAATAAAATTAATGACAGTGAAGCCAATAATAATTACCGGTTCCGTGGGATAAAACTAATAGAAAAACGGGGAATAAATTTTTCACACATTACCGCAATTATGGCGCAAAGAAATGTAAGCCACGGCCATCTTTGCGAGGGAGCCAAGGTAACACGATCGAGGGTGATGGGTTTATATGTATATAAGAGATGAAAACCCTATATCGTGTTCCTTATGTTCCACAAATGGCTGCCTGGTGTTGGTTACAGGCATCAGCCATCTTTGTGACTTTCTTTGCGTGCTTCCTTTCGTACGGCTTTTCGTTACGGGCTCTTTCTCTCAATATTTTTATCAAGACACATAATAAGAGCTACAATAAAAAAATCAAACGATTGTGTACGTGTGTCGGATACAATATCCGATCTATAGACAGTTACCTGTTATTTCACGGGAAAACTCTTTTGTTTGATTTTCATAACGATCTAAACCGATTTGTTACACACGGCTCAGACTACTGTACTCGCTGGCGGGTATAAGTACTCCGTTCAACCTTTGCTTTCTTTGCTTCCCTATTTCTGTTTGTATTTTTAGGTCCATATTTTTATTTTTAAATGTCAATCCAGCTTTACGTTTAGTTCTTATGTATGTGCTCTTTCCAACATTATACATTATACATTCCGGTGCTTTTTCATTATTTTTCGTGGCATTGTTGCTGCCAGAGACGGATATTTTCAAATCGTTGTCCAGGCACCGTTCCAAGGTCATTAAAAAAAACTAAAGGTAATTTATGTCTGACATTATATTGCCGTATATATTTTATTTACCCTCTTGATAGTCGCTATTATTTTCAGGAATTTTTTTAGTAGCTAAAATATTTTAATAAATATTAAAATTTTTAATTAAAAAAATTATTTTTTTAAATTTAACTATTTATAAAATCATTAGAAAATTTTTTTTAATTTTCAAGAACTATCTAGGGTATTGATTGAGAAATTCACAATATAACTTTGAAAAAAAAAAAAAATATATATATATATATATATATATATATATATATATATATATATATATATATATATATATATATATATATATATATATATAAAAAGGTGTTCCACTTTGTACCATCCTATTTCTCGGGCCGAGTTTCTTACATCTCGAAACAGACCAGCCGTAGAACTAAACAGTAAAATGACTCTGGGTAACAAAAAGCGATGCACAAAGTACTCGAAATAATTTCCTCGTATAGAAATACGTCTATACATAACTATTCGTACTTTGTGTAGGATAGTCAAAAGAAGTGAATAGAAATCTAAAAAAATCCACATTTATCTACATAAAAAAGCATCCCTTGAGTAAAGAAGCCTACGAGACCTACGCTATGAAATACTTAGGACTTGCTTTGTCCAACATCCAACTATCGATCAAACCCGAATAATCTTCCCAAACAGACTGCTCACCAGACTATATAATAATAGTGCAGCAGAACTATACCTGGAACTCCAAGAAAACTGTTCAGAAGAATTACACTCTAGCGAATGCATAATTAACCAAGAAGAATATTTATTGTAAAAAATTACTGATCGATTAAATTAAAAAAAAATTAATTTCATTTCAAGAAATTTATTTAAAATTTTTCTCTTGAATAAAATAAATTTTTTTTAATGTAAAAATTTATTATAAATTTTTTGGAGGTAATTTTGGGCGTAGATTTTTGATAAATCGGGGAGGGGTGTCGGTGCATCATATATTATATATCATATGCACATGTATATGGATGAGGAGGTAAGAGTGTACCAGTAGGGTGTAGGGTGGCAAATGCGGGACAGGGTACACATAAGTGAAACAGGATAAAATGAGTGAGAAAGTTTAAGTGCTGAAGAAGGAAGACTTGAAGCGGGTTGACGCGCCCCGGCGATTGGTTGACGACACCCTCTCGCGAGCACGTGGGCGTGCATACGTGTTGTGTATGCACGCCGTAGGAACTGCATGTATAATATTCTACACACGCTGCACTAGTATGTAATGACGTGCGCTTTGACACGTTCGTGCGCACGGCGCGATTTGAGAGAACGAGAACGAGAGCGAACAAGTAAACCAAGCAACCAGCAAGGCAGTCAGGCAGTACAGCCTGAAAAAAAAAAAAAAATAAAAATTAAAAAAAAAAAGAAAATAATAATGAAAAGGGAGAAAAGCTCGTGTGCTCGTATGCTCGGCAACCAGCCGGAGGGGTGGAAGTCATTCTCTTCTTCTTAGCCTTTGTTTACCTTGCCCGATCATTAAAATGGCTGCCATATCAGAGATTTCTCATTGGCTGACGGCGTCTACTTTACACCCCGTCGTACAATCGTCAACGACTTTTCCTATTCCTCTTACTGATGTTGATGCTTGGTGCTCATAATAACACACAACACGCAACACCATCCAGCCTTTTCACTGACTACCATCTCACGCTGCGAGGATATAAGCCTAGTCATCGAAAATATATTTATAATTTCAAACTACGCTGATGACAATCATCGACATCTGCTCTGTGCACACACAGAAAATAAATTAAGTTTAATCTAGTAAATAGTTTTTTAGAATTTTATCTTCTTGATTTAAATAAATAAAATTATTAAACTACACAGAAAAAAAATTGACTTCAATCAAGAGAAAAATTCTTAAACCAAGAAAAATTTCTTAGGTAAAGAATTTTTCTACTCAAATCAAGAAGATAAAATTCTTTAAAATTATTGACTTAATTCAAGTAAATTTTATTTAATTTAAGAATTTTTCATCTTGATTCAAGACAATAACAACTTAAAAATTATTTTCTTGGTTCAAGAATTTTTCGCCTTGATTCAAGTTAATTTTTTTTTTCTGTAAATATTGGTTTGCTCGGCTGTATATTGGTTATTGGTACACACAGTTTTTAATGTCTTGATATCTACAAGTCAGATCTTATGATACATCATGATCATGACTGAATAAAATTTTATAGAGATTATTCTCTAAGCAGAGATTTTCTTCCCATAATATAATAATAAGCGTCTTTATTAATATTATTATTAATATATTAGGATTGACCAACTAAACATACTTCCCATCGTTCTACTTATCAACAAACATATTTATAAACTCAAAATATGTACAGTTACAATTTGTAATAGCGATGGTTAATGGCAGTGATTTTAAAAATTTTATTGTTATTGATACGGGTAATATTGTGATTGATTTATAAATTACTGGGATGTATGCCGTGATATTAATCACAATAATTCATTTTTAAAATTTTAAATATGCATCGGCTGACTCCCACACGTTAATACTCAACTAATACTACAACGATACCTGCTCTAAAATTCCTTTTTAAATATATTTAAATACGATTACCCGGAGGAAAGAGGGAAAGGCTCTGTGTACACTCGGATTATACGCGATACTACGGTACAGAGTCGGTAATTAAATTTGATAAATTTATTTCCACTGAAAAAAATATACGTTAATTCCATTTCAGGCAAACGGATTTCGTTTTATTTTATTTCATTTTATTTTATTTATTTATTTTTAAATTACCATGTATATGTTTGGTGTACGACACATGTATCCATGTTGCGGTGATATATATTACGTCGGCCGCGTGTTTGAACTGCATTCCGAAATCAAGGCCTCTAACACCCGTCGTACTTTTTTTCTTTGTTAAAATGGAAAAAAAAAAAAATCTGGATGTTTTTTTCTTATAGAAAAAAAAAATTTTAAGATTAGTTGTTTTAAAAATTTTGCTACCAGGTAAAAGAAAATGGAGACGCTCCGGAATGGCTGCAAATTATTTTAAAATTAAGAAAAATTCGCAATAATATTTAAATAAAAATTTATGTAACGTTCAATTAAAAAAAAAAATAAAAACATTGAAAAGAAAAGCAAGAAATAGTGTCGGTATTTTTCAAAAAAATGCTTGCGCCTTAGTCTTGTTTTTTTCTTAGCGAATCGAGTCGACAGAAGGTCTCTCGTCGACGAAGAATAAGTAGCCAAGGCTCAGGAGAAAGATCCGTAGTGTCAAGTATGTATATGTATAGGGTCCGGGATCGGATAGGACGGAATTTAGCAAAATAACCAAACGGAGAGCGATTGTCTGTGTATAGATCGCCGCGTTACTTTATTCCGTGGGTATCCTATGACTATCGGCTAGGACTATCGCGGCTTGGGTGCACTTAATACAAGTAAGGTAGACGAATGCGAATGCGGAAAGGTGGACGGCCCGGACGAGTTCACGCAAACACTACACGTGTTACACGAATAGAATGAGAGCCGGGGACCAGGAGCATACACATAACACCGGCTCAATTCTCAATCCTCCTGGACTTACCTCTCTTATTCTCGTTTTGTGTCGACTGGTCGTCGCGACTTGGCAGGTAGTCACTCTCGATCGAATGCTTCTACTGCTATGCTGGTTTTGCTGGTGCTGTTAAGGGAACCAAATAGACGTTCACGTTTCTCTCCGTCACTCCGTCCAAACATTTTCTGAACCGTCATCATCTTTCTCTTTCCTTTTTCTATTCTTTTTTCGGAGAGAAGGTTCAACTCCACACATGCTCACTACACCTCGCATTCCTTTCTGCTGAATCGATAAATATATTTAATTATTAACATGGATAATACATGGAGATAAAATGTACCGGCGATGTTACACTACAAAAAGTAGTCATTACTATGCATCACGGTGACTAAAAACACCAATGATATTGTGTTGCTCGGTAAATTTTACTACTTTGCAGTTACAAGCCGGAATTATTTTAAGCTTAATCAAATTTTACTTTGATTCAAGCTAATTTGATAAAAAAAAAAAAAAAAAAAAGAATTACCGTGGTGTGCGATGCCGGAAAATGTTTGTTCTACAGGATTCAGCTGGATTATCAATTGTATTCTGGAAAAAAAAATAAATAAATAAAATAAAGTTACTTTAGTTAATAATAAATAAAAAAAAAAAAAAAAAAAGCGCTCTTGTTGAATTTATTATATTTGAAGGTGTACGATCCGTTGAATCGTTGGGCATGGCAGAGATTGGTGTGTCAAGTTTAGAATTTTTTTATGCAGGTGCTACAACACAGACTAGGGGGAGCTTAGTACAGAGGCCCGAAATCGAATGGGAATAGCAATACCACAAAGCGAGTTGCTTTGGGAAAAAAATAAAAGACGAAAATGATGGAATACGAAAGGGAGCAGTATTATATATGGCGTATAGCGTATAGGTAAAAACGCATGACGACCGGCGATGAAAGTGCCGGCTGACCAGCGCACGCCGCCCAGTAGAATAAAAGCCAAAAGGCAAAATAATAGGAGATAGAATAACTAAACCCAGAGATTCCAATATTTAAACGACGAAACTATGGACTGCTACGGACACTGAAATGCGGAATTGCTCAAAAAATACCGGGTCGCAGTCCGTTCGAGCATCCCAGACTGCTATTTTCAGTCGTAAAAATATACGTCTGTATCGCGAGTTTAGCCTGTGGCCTCTGGTAAAACGAACCGAATGCTCCTCTTCCGATTATCCATTAACGACGATTAGAGTTATTGTCTGGAGTCGCTCTAAGCTCGCTGGGATTTGGACGCCCCAAATTTTAACAACAACCCCAGTAGCCATGTATTCATCACCAATTCATATTCTGTTTTCTGTATTTTTTACTCCAAACTCTTCTTCTGTATTATATTTTTGCTTACTTCTGTCTATCCTCTTATTGCGAATCTCTGCCGCTGCATGGGAACAACAAAATCCTCCTGAGTGCTCGCCCTGCTAAAAATATTAATTTTTATTATCACCCATACATTCCTATCCCGCGACTACTTGGACTCTCAGCCAACCTAAAACTACTATATTTTATACATACCTATATGTATTTATATTATACATGCTGTATATGTGGTATTGTGTATGCCGTCGAGTCAGACTCGTTATTATTATTTTCCATCAACGGGCAGCGCAGAATAACTGCTATACTGGATTGCGGCCGCGTGAGAAATTATCTCAAATTCTCTCATCGTATTTTTATATTTTTATTTTATTTATTTGTTAGTATTTTTTTATTCTTCGTATATATATATATATATATATATATATATATATATATATATATATATATATATATATATATATATATATATTTATACTTTACTTTCTTATTTTCTTGAGCACGAGAGAGCGCAAACGGGATTCGGAAAGTACTTGCCCGCCGGCTATCGCTAGATAATGAGCATTTTAGTAATTATATACTGTATTTACATTTATTTTAATTCTCATTTTAATTTTCCATAAGCTTGCGCTCAATATTTATTTTAAACCCAGTAGATCAGAGTGTACCAGAACAAATATGACCACTGTCTAGGATCTTGTTATCAAATTTTAAAATACTAAAAGAGACAAAAAAAAAAAAAACAAGACACGGTGGTCTTCTTGAACAGGAAAATGTCT
Organism: Cotesia typhae; assembly: GCF_013202065.1. Taxonomy (NCBI): domain Eukaryota; kingdom Metazoa; phylum Arthropoda; class Insecta; order Hymenoptera; family Braconidae; genus Cotesia; species Cotesia typhae. The sequence continues at coordinate 1,093,291 of NW_027423712.1, forward strand.
CAAGGCGTACGTAATTACCGAGGATAATTTTTTTCACGGCCACCTCATTGTTCGGTCATTGGGTCAGTAGGAATAGACCAGAACTCACATTTCTGTAAAAAATTATTACAAGGACGAATTATAGTTAAACTTGTAGAAGTTTAAGAATTTTCATCGGCTGGGTGCCCTTACAATTATTTTTATATATACTCACTACGTATTCCGATGGTTCAACCTTTAGATGTATATATACATATATACGGATAGGAATGATGATATGAAAAATCGAAGAATTATTTCATGGTTACATTCCTCGTGCTCAAAAGCCGACAAACGATGTAGCGTAAGGCTCATCTCGAATAATAGAATACCATTTGCCATTGTATATTCACTTTCTCATCCTCCTTTCACTGTACATTTAAATACTGCATATTATTAGTATTAATATATTTGTATTCATATTTGTAATTATTTTCGCACATTGTTATGTCATTAAAGATGGGGATTTAATCCTCGTCCTCAGAGTGACTCACACAATACAACTCTGTTAAATGAGTGTACTCTTGAAAAAAAAAAAAAAAAAAAAAAAAAAAAAAAAAAAAATGTGTTTCATTAAAATAATTTCGTTTGACGGAAATGCGATTGTACTCTTTGGTACTTATTTAATAAATGGTTTTTTAGAGTAAATACATACCCTTTTTTTTACTGAATAAATAATTAATTTTTTGTTTGCTCACAAAAGCATTTGCTTGCAACAATATTTTCTATAAAATCATAGAAACAATAATTGTTTTATCTTTTTAAAATCACATTTTTCACCGTCCGGAGATCTAGAAATGAATCACACAAATACCCAAAGGTCACAAAAAATATTATTCCTACGAAATATATTCAGTCGTCAGAGTAATTTTCATTTTAATGATATATCTGCATATATATGAAGAATAAAAACACCTCATATCAAATACTTGATACATCCTGATCCTGAATAACACGGCTAGTAATCACATAGTTGGAAACAATTTTTTTCGACCTTGGAATACGCAAACATATATTAATGGATTATAAAGGATTACTCTTCCTCAATGAAAAATTCTTGAATTCGCATTCTTTAGCATCAGTTGAGTATAGACTCCGTATGTTTGTCGAGGTCATACTAAACCCCATGACCTCGAACCGTGTAAACTCACTTCTTCTTTCTATTTATTTTATTACGGACTCCAACTCGGGTCTTTCTGCCGAACAAAGTAAAGTGACGGAGTTATAGAAAAAAAAAAAAAAAAAAACGCTCGAAAACTAATCCACTCGACTACAAAATTTATAATAAATGTATTTATAATAATACCTTATATTATATTATATTATTGACGATACTCGTAAATTTTTTCCCCTGGTATACTGGCATATATATGTACAACTATAGACATAGAACCTGGTCCTGGATCAGGTATAAGCCATACATAATAATAATAATAGACATATATATATATATGCATTGTGAAGATGAATCATTCGAGTCCGCTGAATGGACTAACTGCGTCTGACTGCGGAGCTAACAAAACTTGTTGAGTATAGGTACAGTCTTGTACAGCCGAACAAAAGATTCACCGCACCTGCCGAACACACTCTATTTCAGCTTTTACCTTTCCATCTGACTGTCTTCATAATCCCTATCCATACAAATATAAATTTTGAAAATATAAAAAAAAACTACAAATATGCTGAATGGATCAACAGGCTAAACTATAACTAATATTATATTAACCAAAAATCAAGTTTGATTTAACTACAAGGGCGAGTCGAGAAAGCAACTTTTGTCACTTATGGAGCCAACTTTTGTATACTTAGGATCTAAGCCACGCATATTTGCGTCTTTACTTATAAGCTTGATGCATTTTCTCAAAGTAAACCCTGTAAATATATACATTATTTTTTTAGCACTCACCACTCAATTCAGTCCTCCAACCACACAAAAGAGATTCACGTGAACAAATATTTGTGATGCACTTTCATTTCGTCACAGTGGTTAAGGTTTTACTCTACTTAAAGTTACCCTTACTTTGTATTATTTTTTTCAGCAATTCAGTGACAAACTTTAATACAATATACTGGAGACCTGGAATGTAAACAAACGTCGTAACATTAGTGAGATAAATTATTACCCAGTGACTTACTTACATAGAGATCTTTAAATTTTCAGCAAACTTTTCTTCACCAGACTTAAACCCTTTAGTTTTACAGTCTCATTTTTTATTTCTTCAGAGTATTTGGTCCTTTGGGCTGAGTGTAGGCAGGCGAGTGGTCTACTCCTCTCAACTCGTTTAATTCTCAACGGCGACCCGGGCCAACAGGCTCAGTACGAGATGTATATCGAACGGATCGAAGGTCAGCAATCGAGTATCTATACTACCGAGCTGCCCGAGTTTCTTTGAGAAAGATTTAAAGATGCTGGCTTAGGCTGGATGCTGTATACTGGTTTATCCAGAAACCGTGACTCGATTTTATTATTAAAAGTCTGACAACCAACCAATATTGTACACAATAGTAAGCTTAATCCCTTTAGCCATTCACATTTTTCTACCGGTGTGTCACTATTTTTTAACGGCGAGTCTATTAAAATGTACTTATGGTATATTCACCAGGACAATTCAATTTGTGAGCCTTTCTTATGGATAATAAATAAATTTTGCCAAATATCAATGGATATAATTCTTTTTTTGCTCCAAAATTTTTTCTGTAAAATTTAAGAATTTTTTTTACTAAAATAACAGAGGCAATTCTTTTGCCGTTTGTATCTCAATTTTTTGTAATTACTAAGTCTAGCAATTAACGTAAGATTAATGATTTTTAAATCACCTTTTTTTAGAGGAATTAGACCTCAAAAAAACAGTTTTCTTTAAAAATTTAGGCGACGGCTGACTAAATGTTCCGGTTTTTCGAACCCCTGCATTCAAGGCCCCATTTTTTCAGTCCATGGTCATGTTTCTCACTTGAGGATCAACTAAAATAATATTTAGAAATAATATATTATAAGCTTTTATACCCATGTAATTTCAATGATAAAAAAAAACAACTTTTTTTGGTAAATCCTGCTATGAATAATTTTTTTTTATAAGTCCCGTAGTTTCTAAGTTAGAAAGAAATAAATCTCCATATCAAATCTTTAATGATATTATTAATTGAGCATATCAAGCCTAAAAATTAAAAAAAATTTTCTTTATCAGCATCTGATCCAATTTACTATTAAAAAAAATCTTTAACTAATTTTTTCCAGATGCAATAAGCAATAAACAAATTTTTAATTTGGAAATTGAACATCTGCTTGTTATCTACTAATAAAAAAATTACTTAAAAAATTTTTTTTTAATTTTTACATGTGAAATTTTCATGGAATTTTGTTTGAAACTATTTATAATGTCTGACAAGTCATTGTAAGTATTAAAACCAAAACTAAAGCGGCATAGTACATCTGATATGTCAGCTAGTAAACAGCTAGCATGGAGAAAGAGAAGCTATGTACTAATATGTTTTACCCCGTACTCGGTAAAACATATAATAACAGACATACCTGGTACAGTATCCGCGAATAAGAGACAAAGAAAAAAGAGCGGTAGCGACGGTGCCCAGTTAAGTTCGATAGGTCTCGTCGTACGTTAGGCGAACTAATGACCAACATGACTGCGCCCGTGGGCTGATACCGGTTTTATTCGTCCAGCACCAGGATTCAAGTTCAGTCTCATTCTTAAACAATGCCCAAACATTTTATTCACCAGTTTCTGGTCTACGATCTGTAACATGGGCTGCAGACACGTTGTACTTCATATAATTGCATTTGAAACTGGAAAATAGAATTTTTTAATTAATTTAGCTGATATTTGATAATTTAAAAAATTTTTTTAACAAATAAATTATTGTAAAAAAAAAATTATTAAAAAAATTGACATGTAGAAATTTAAAAAAATTAAAAATACAATTTTTTACAAATTTCATTTTTAATTTATTAAAATTTCTACAAGTCCATTTTTTTAATAATTTTTTTTGCTATAATTTATTTGCTAAAAAAAATTAAAACAATTGTGAAGTGACAGCTAAATTTAATGTCATATAAATAAATGAAAAAAAAAAAAAAAAAAAAAAAAATAGAAATTATTTAAAAATAATTTTTTAGAACAAATTTAATGTGATAGTTAGCATAAAGTAAAACAAGATGGCGGAGTGAATATTTATTAATCCAGCTCTGGACAACAATGTAACTGTCAATGTCTTATAAAATACATATTCATAGAACCTGGAATCGTTTGCTGACGCATTATATATGCAAACGTTGATTGTATAATCTTTTATTGAAGATTGGTGGAACGCAGCGAGCTAATTGACTGCTAGCTCTGGCAGTTTACAGGGTAAAAGTTTAAAACGTGAGTGGTAAAGTATAAGAAAAAGAGTGGAGAATTGAGAATTGAGAATCGAGAGTAAGAGTTAACTCTGATGCCATGCTAGAGTCTGAGTTCTGACTGCATGAGTTTCTGTTAAGTCAGATACAGAGTCGAGAGTCGAGAGTGAGGGAAAAATTTTCAGTGTTCAGTACTTACTAGGTTCAGTTGTGCGAGCTCGAGAGAGAAAAAGAGAATAAACGTTTCCCCTTCCTTACTTTCTGCTTTTTCAAGCTTGGGTGAGTTCGTCAGCGCTCGGACTGACTCGGACCGTCTCTTCAGAGAGCGAACGCGCTTCGGGACTCGGCTGTGCTCGCTGTGCTGGCAGACGCGTACGCGACTTCGGACGGGCGACAACTTACACACTCTGCCGGGCGGTTTTAATATAACGTCAAACTTTATTAACGTGAAGTTGCCTTTAGTGAATTTAAATTTAAAATTTTGAATTTCAAATTTACCGCGTAATTATTTTTTGTGGTGCAGATTCATGAAAAGGGATTTTACGTTTTAGTTATTTTGTTAAATTGACGAAATGAACAGTACGAAACAGTACGAATGGATTTGGGAAGAAATATTGAATTAAAATCAGCGATCAGAGTGAAGAATTAGTGTGTAGGTGCTTGAGGTGAGTGAGGTGCTAGTTCACGCGTGTGAACGGAAGTTGAGAAACGAAAAATAAAAAATCTAAAAGTTAAGGGTGGGGGAGTGAAGGGCTTGTCTTGTTTCTCGGATAGTGTGAATAGCTGGTATGCTCTTTGGTGCCAAGTTAAAACTTGGATAATAATATAAAGGGAGAAGAGAGGAAGGTGGAAGAAATAAAAAGTAAAACAACTGGAGAATAGAGTGCAAAATCATGCCAACTGATCTTGGATACTAGCTTTTAAGTGTATGTGATTCTCACGGATTTAACGCGTGTTTGTCTCTTTATCTCCTCTTTTATTAAAGTTTAAGTAAAGTAAATTATTACTATTAAAACTATTGTTATTGTTGTTATGTTGTTATCGCAGTTGTAACTAATCTTATCTATCCTATCTAATTCAACAAGCAGGCTGACCGGGGAAATGCTAAGTACTACATATTTCCGGCATGTCGAGTCCAGCGATCACCAGTAAACGCTCCGCTGTGGTCATACCCATATCCAGCGAATCCTCGAGCGAGTTACAGTCCGAGATTGAATTTAGAAACACCAATTCAAATTACAATTCCGTTGTTCAGCTCCAGACTATGAATAATTCTGAAAACAAGACCAATGATAAACTCAGTGTCGGCAGTGAGGACTGGCAGTGAGAGAGAGAGCCCTGGGTGGGTCAGAAAAAGTTGGATTACTGTGAGAGTTATTATTATTTTATTGTTGTTATTATTATTATTATTATTATTATACTGTTGATATATATATATATATATATATATATATATATATATATATATATATATATATATATTTTTTTTTTTTTATCGGAATTTGGTACTTACTTCTGGTGTTTGTTGTAGAGTGCTAAGTGAATACACCGAGATTAAGATACAGCGGATACAGAGATAGATGTGGGAATAATCTATCTGCCAGTGGTGAAAAGTGCTGGTGGTTGTATATTGTGCTGTAGTTTATGGTGATAGCAGTGACACCAGAGGTGTGCGTGGTTTATAGCGGCAGCTTACTCGATTCTTATGATCCCTCGTCGTCGTCGCCGTCGTAATCATCGTAGGCTTTGTTACGATGGTTTCTCCTCCATCCTTCGTCACTCTGGTTTTGCTTGTATGCCTTCAGACGGTTTTACTCTCCACTGTCAGCAATTGCGCTAAAACCAGCAATATGTACTGGAATACGACCAACTCGATGTAAGTTTATCGAGATTTTTATTTATTGGGACTTTTTTATGGCAACTGTCGTTTTTTTTTTACGCTCCCGGTCACGGGAATTTTATTTATGTGATAAATTTTTTTTCGGATTCTTTTGAATATTTTTCTAAGCTCAAGAATTATTTTAAATATTTTAGAGTAATTTTTTTTTTTCTAATTAGAAAATTTCAATTTTTTTAAAAACAAACGTCTGTAAATTTATTTTTTAAGTGATTAAAAAATATGCATGTTAATATAAATTTAAAAATTCTTAATTTGCAATTTTTTTAATCATTAAAATTGTCTTACGTTTGCTAACATTTATTGAGCTGTCATAAAATATTTAAGAATTTTTTAAAATTATTTTAATGAATTTTCTGAAACACTCGGCAAATTTCTCTCACAGAGAAACAAAAGAAAAAAAAAGTAATTCAATCTCTCCTAACAATTAATTCCTCTGGAAAAAAATTCCAATGAAAGTAATTATCAGAGAGAATTAAAATAATCCACAAGAAGACTATAAACGTTCTGGATAATTTACAAAGCTATCACGTAACATAAATAAAGATATAAATGTTATATTATATTGTTTATATATAGAGAGATAAAGTAATGAGAATCGCGGTGACTTTAATGCTCGGAAAAACAGCTAAGCGTTCAGGTATATCTCCATTTTATTCTACAAAAGCGCTACAAGTTTTATCGTCATTCAATCTCGAATTTTTATGTTAAACAGTTAAAGTTAACATAAATATAAATATGAATGGTTGATATTAAGAAATAAATGTATAATGTATTTATATAAAATATAAAGGTACAATTATACAGCAAGTATGTATAGAGAGATATTTGATAAATTTTCTAAAAGTAAAAGCTTGAGCAGTACTTGATGGCTCTATTTTCCATCTCCCATCTACAATCTGTCGATAGTAATTTATAGACGAAGCCTGAGCATTAAATCAGTAGTGTCTGAATTATTTTTGTGTGGTCCTCTTATAGTTATCTGCTCGCCCACAATCTAATACCGGAAGCAAAATCGTAACGGGAGTACACGTACTAATATTTTATAAAATGTAATACACGGCACACTTGAACCAAATACTAGTTACCAGTTATAGTTATATCTAAAAGTTACGAGACCGTTCCATAGATCACTTGTTATCGCTCATTTCATCTTTATATATTTAAAAACTAAACATTGTCGATATAATAAAACACATGAATTTTCTAATTATATTTTTAGTTACGCGAACGTGACATACGGGTTTTCTCTATATAATTTAAGTAGAAAGTCGCTTTAACCTTTTTAGATCTACCCCATTATGTTTGACACGATAATAATATATTTCAATTTTATAATTTGTATCAAAACATGTAGTTATTTGTATCACACGCTCATTGTTAGTTTACTCGTTCCACCTTTTTTCTGACAGTCATCCTCAAATTTCGTGACACCTTCAAATTAAATGAGATAATTGTGATAAAAACTCCGATCGACAAAATTATTTTAAATGTGTATATACTTAAGTATATCTCACATTTTAAATTTAACATTTTAAATTAGCCGTAAGTAAAGGTAAAAGCCTGTTTTTTTTTTCTCAACATTTTTTTTTTCTTACACAACTTATCATTTTTTTCTTATTTTTTCATACAACTTTTAAGAGCTCGCAAAAACGAATTTCCACCGGCAAATAGGTCAAGCCGTTAAATTTTCCTATTGCTCTCGGTGTACAGCGTTTATACTTAGAAAGCAATTGAGACTATCGGGATCGGGATTGTGAGCTCGAGGCATCGTCTCGAAACTACCATTATGTAAAAAGCATAAAACTCTCCTCGGTCCGGTCCGGTATGGTATGGTATGATATGATATGCTCGATCTCCCCTAAAGACGGGATTGGGATTAATAATTCAAAAAAGTTCATTGTACTGCACCCTTGAATCTCCTAGAGTAAAATCTGTAGAATCATTTCTCTTTTATTTTTTAGGTTCATCATGACCATGATTATGATTATGATTATTATTATTATTATTATTATTATTATTATTATTATTATTATTATTATTATTATTATTATTATTATTATTATTATTATTATTATTATTATTATTATTATTATTATTATTATTATTATTATTATTATTATTATTATTATTATTATTATTATTATTATTATTATTATTATTATTATTATTATAATGCATGAAGACCCAAAGCAGGCTGTTAATTCATTTTCATTATTTTTTACTTATCATCCTAAATAAATTAGAGATTCCCTATTAAATAAATTCGATAAAGATGGAGATGGAGCTCTCATCTGTCAAGTGAAATACAAAAAGCCCGGTTTTTCTAATCGAATAATTGATTATTATTTGTGAGAAGTAGACTCAAGACTCAAATAAATTATCCTAATGGACGTGCTCAGGTCCTCTCTGATGATACGCATTTGTACCGTTATCCACATGTGTATATATTTTATATATAAATATTATCTGCTCTGAAAGGTCTACACTCATGTGCGTAAGTAACGTACAGGTATAACGCAAATGTTTCGTTTGGAAATATTTTTTCTTACGAATTTGGACGTGGACCATATCTCATAAAAGAGGTAACCCCCTAAGGGCCCGATGGAATACAGTCGCATATCGCTGGTCGCCGATGCGAACATTAACCGCTTCCTTGTTCATTCTGGCATCAACCACTCCAATCGACGAAACGGCCCCACGATCCACCTTGAGGACGAGATCCTCTGGGTTCTGGGCTCTGGTCTCGGGTCCCTGCATCCGCAACTCCTCTCGAGACTTAACTGAGACTACATGATGTTACACCTCGGCCAGACATTTTTCACCGGTTCTTTTAAACCTGCTTTGAAACAGTTGTTATTTATCACGAGATCCATCATCACTATACCTACATTTCTTCCGGGTCTGATCGTATACACGCTTTTAAAAAATGAAAAAATTCAAGCTTTTTTTTTTTTTTTTTTTTTTATGTATACGGCATTATACCAACACCCTTCATTTTTACTACATTAAATTAATCATTTTTCGAAATTTATCCGCCTTATTCTCATCTTCAGGCTCATTCGCGTTCGGGCTACGGCTCGCTCTTCGTTTTCATCTTCATCTTCATCTTACTCAAAGTACTTATGTACAATCCATGCTATTATCTGATCCAATCATTTTGGGTTTTTATTATTTATCGAGGATTTCACCTGTTTATTCGACAAAATTCAAACTGGAGTGCTACATCAAGGGATAAAGAACAGTTTGATTTTTCGAGGTTTTAGGGTAAATTTTAATATTTTAATTTTCAGAGAAAAAAATTTGAAATTTTATTGTTTCAAAATAAAACTTTTATAAATTGTATAAAAATTAATTTTCAGATTTACTTTTTACTTGAGTAAATTTTTTTGGTTCAAAAATTTTTCTCTAAAATCAAAATTAATTTTTTATCAATTTACTTTGTAAAAGTAATATTTTAAAATTGTAATTTTCCAAATTAGTGCTCTGAGCGTGTAATTATTAAAATTTCCCTTAAAAATACTTCAAAATTCCTCAGCTTAAAAAATTTATAAATTATTTAAAAACACCTCTTAATTATTTTAATAGTCAAAATGACTTTTTACAACTTGAAATCGTTGGAATATTTTCAAAATTTTAATCTAAAACCTTCAATAAGATAAAAATATTGTCTTAGATAATAAAAAAAATTTTTAAATACTCAAAAAAAAACCATAAAACCATAAAGTACCTTATAAAAGATTGAAATAAAACAAAAAAAAAACCACGAAAATACATTAGGAAAGATCAAAGTCCGGTATAAAGTTCCGAAATCCATAAAAAACCAAAACACGTTAAATTACTTGAATCATCATCGTAATTAATAATAAGTGTGTTTGTAGTGTGATCCTTGAAACGTACCGATTTTAGATTTGTCACGTTTTTGATGTTGAGTAATGTGAGTTGTTGTGATGATTGCTGTCACGGGCGAGCAACCAAACATTAGCCATTAAAAGTGAGTCTGAGCAAGAGCATATACCTATATAATAACACGACGTAGAGCAATAAAAAATAAAATAGCTCAGGAACAACAAGAGCTAGATTACGTATGGAGGGCATAGGCAATTTACAAGAGGTTTACTTTCAATTATGGGATATTTAGCCAGCAAGAAAATGGACTAGGAAAAAGAGAGTAGAGGACAGATGTCGGTTGCTCTTGGAGAAAAAAATCTGTAAAAAAGAAACAGCTGCTCGTCACATACCCCACTAATACCAATACACCTCCTTAAATATCTTTCATACATAAATACATTTATACATTTATACATTTATACATTTATACATTTATACGTATAAATAGGTGCCTACATGCTCATATATATAGTAATGTACGGTTGAGTTATGTTATGATTCTATACGCCAACGCTGATGATTCCGACAATGTAAAACGTGTCAAATATTTTTTCTATTATTATTTAATAACGCGTTTTTAGCCTAACCATTAGTTGCTGTTATAAATATTGCTTTTTTATTGAGTACTTAAAACAATAAATATTAAATAATTATATTCTTAGCTATTTTACTAACTAAGCAATCTTGGAGTAGAGCTAAACGTTGTTATTTAAAGGCTAAATAAAATTAAAGCTAAAGCTACGGTTAGTTATTCCTGTTAGATGTCCAACAAAAGTTTATTCTCTGTATAATTCTCCGAGCAAGGTTGTTTTTACTTCGTTTAAAAGAGTAAATTACATTTACAAGTTGTAAACATAAATATTTAACGTTAATGGGGGTTCACGACCTTGGGCCTAAACTCTCCGACTCTCGGTACACTCGGTCACATTTCTTAGGCTTTCCTTTTTATTTATATTCCGGAGCAAGACCCGGCTCGGCTCCCTTTTGGTTATACTTATGCTTTCTATTGCTTTTACAATTACCATTCACTACAAATGTTATTTTTTGTCTCCTTTTTTTTCGGGTTTTTATTCTCTATTCCTGTCTATTTGGTGGCATGACGCATATCCTTCTCGAGTTCCCGATCTATAAACATGGCGTCATTTGTAAACCGAGGTTACACTAGACATTTGACTCGAGTTCATTCGACTGCGAATTCCGATTCTCACACAACTTGCAAATTTACGTTTACGCTCTACAGCTGGTTTTTTACTTTTTGTAATATTTTATTTGATAACTAGTTTTCAAATAGAAAAAATTTTTATAAACTATATTTAGATATTAAAAAGTTCTATTCGGTCACACCTGACATAGATAGATAAATTTTTTACAAATATAGAGAAAAAAAATAGATATTAAAGTTGAAAGCAATTTTTTTTTAATTTCTTAACTCCAAAAAAAAAAAAAAATATTAAAAGTGGACAAATTATAATTTCAATTAAAATTCAAATTTTTTGTGATAAAAAAAATTAATTTTTATCATTAAAAAAAAATAGAAAAACTTAATTTATTGATTATAGAATTTTTTTTATTAAAATCAAGACTTAATTTTCTTGCTCGAAAAATTTTTCTCTTAAATTAAATTAAACTTTTTTTTTTTTTCAATATGTGGAACTAAATACACAAACTTAAAATTTCTTGCGACATAAAACCGGCTGTGACCGATAAATTAAAAAAACAATCTCGAATAGCCTAAATTTTCCTACTTTAAAATCTATTGAAAACTCCGAAAGCCTGCCAGCAATTGTATTTTCGCAACACTCTTGAATCTTTCAAAAGATTATTGATTATATAATTCATTTCGAGCATGAAAAACATACAATAAGAGGATAATAAAAGAAGAAATAGATGCAAGTAAACATACCAAGCGAAGGAGAATATATTTATGTATTTATATATATAATAATATAAGAACCGGACTAAAAACGAATCGTCGAGGAGAACTATTCGTTTTTAAATTCTTAAGGATTCGGGTACCTGGGAACTTACACCTATATAATCAGCCGAGTCATTTTTTGTAGTATTCCTCCTGTTGCTCCGAAGGCAACCCGAAGAGATGAGGAATCTCCGGTGTTGGTGTTGGGTGTGTGGGACACGGCGATATAGAAAACGTTAATACATATCAGAATGAAGAATGACGGAGATAAAGAATGAAGATGAAGGGGGAGTAGAATACTATACAATCTAGGGAATGAAATAATAAAATAAAATAAAATAAAATAAAATAAAGGAAGAGATGAAGGTGGATGGGAGGATAACTACAAAAGCGGGTGTAGTTAACTGTGTTTAGTTGTAGTAGTATTATATGCTATTAATAATAGCAGTGTAGTAGTCGTAGTATCATTCAAACGTCTACAAGTCTACATCCTTCCGAGCGATCGTGATCAAGTCTACCTACGGCTCTTCCAGGTATACGGGTCCATACAGCATATACCTGAGCCAACAGCTCCAGCGAACCTGGAGGTTGCACAGCAGGATAAACTATAGCGGAATTTTTACCCGCTACTCGCTCGAATAACACCAGATATCAAATCCCCAGTCAGATCCATTTTATTCGTACGACACTTGGGACCGACAAACGTCAGCTACTAATTTTATTTTGACCTTTTATTCGAGATCGGGTGATTGATAATTTTAACTATTGTACACCGGGCCAGACAAAGCGTTAATTTATTATCATTATCTCAGATTTTGCTTGTGAGATTCGAATTCTTGTTTTCGGTATTCAAAATAGACTACTTTAATTATTAACTATAACTGTATTTAAATAGAAATTTTAGGTGAAATGGATAAAAGATTTTTTTTTAATGATTAAATTTTTTTTTTTAAATTATATTTAATCAAAAATTTGCATTTTAAACTTTTAAAAATTTTTCTTATGACCTTCTAATTGGAATTATGGCTAAATAAAAGGAGATACAAGAAAATTAAGGACCTTTTAGGCAGGTTATTAAATAAAAATCCAATAAAAAAAATCTCTTATGATTTTTTTTTTATATTTTCAATATTTTGATTTTAAACTATTGAATAAAATTTTTGATTAAAAAAATTTTTTTTTTTTGATTTTGAAATTGAAATTAATATTTCAATTCCAAACATTTAAAAACTATCTAACAAAAAAAAAATATTTATATCAGATTTATTCTAATTTTTCATAATGGCGGACTGTGAATCGTTTATACGTTTGTTCTTCTTATAATTCACCCTCGGTAAAGTCAGCCTTGTAGATCCCGGGCGATGTGTAAACTACTGACAATAAAAAATTACACGTTTCAAATCGTTAGCTCCTAATTTATTTCATTGTAATTACGAGTAAGTATGTAATACATTAGTCCCAACAATTATTAGATACACACATACATAATTTCGGTAGTCGTAAAGCCTTGAACAAATTACCCAAGAGCACATGTGTTATTTTCTTTGTTTTATTATTTACAAAAAAGTTTTTCGTGTCAGTTAACGTTAACATGGTATGTGGAAAAGTTTGAGTTCATCCGTCGCAATGTGGGCCGGCTTAAATAAATAAACTCTTGAATAATTTAAAAAGATAAAAATTTTTTAGACTTTATTTTTAGGTCTAAATCAATTGTTGAGTGTTTTCCTTGAAATATTACCAAGCAAAAGAGTATTAAAGCGTACAATGGGACGATAACTCGACAAAAACAGAGATGAGAGGAAAATGTTAGTAGATATTGTTCGGCACAAAGATAGAACAGATAGAAGAGATGAACATTACAGACAGGCAGACAGACAGACAGACAGAGATTTGTGTTTATGATGTAGGTGCTGTTCAATGCCGGATTCCCTGATGAGAAAGGATCAAGGTCCACCATGTGACGTATTAGTACAGGAAAACAACCATCACAAAACAATCGGCTAGATGTTGTTGTATGGACTAAAGACCGAACCGACCTAGGGCGAGCCCTAAGAAAATACAAGCCCTGTTTTATGTCCCTGTAACTTGGTTGGATATTTTTACACAAATCTACTTGTCAAACCTGTAAAGACTGAGAATATTTTATTTTACTTTACGCTTTTAGGAATTTATTTTTCAAGTACTTTTGTTAAAAAAAAAAATACAACTAATATTTTTATTGGCCTATTTGTTGGCTTTAGTTGAGTATTGTGGTCTAAATAACTTTTTTTTTTACTATTTAAAATTTCCAAATAGAAATCTCATTGGGTAAATCGATTTCCGTCGGTGTAATAATTAAACAACCTCTTAAATATTGCCTGAATAATTAATAAACGAATACTTTAAGTGAAAACCAACTGAGTAAAAAATAAATGCTCCTAACGGGGGCGTGATGCATTTTTTACAAAAACTGAGTGAATTAAATTAATAATATACACTCGATTTATTTTAAAAAGTACTTTTAATGTTATAAGCATAAGACATTTTTTGACAATTTTTAGCTTGAATAATTAATTATATACTGACAAAAAAATTAACTAAATGTGAAAAAAAAATTTTTTAACCAAAAATATAATTTTGAAAAGTATAATAATTTTTTTTTTTTAACTATATTGATTTTAATAATAATAATAATAATAATAACAATCAAGAAAAAAATTTTTGAACTAAAAAATGATTTTAAAAATTTTAATTACATTTAATAAAAATAAAAAATATTACATTTTTTTAAATTTAAATATTTGTTGTTTTTATTAAATGCAATTAAAATTTTTAAAATTATTTTTTAGTTCAAAAATTTTTTTCTTGATGATTATTATTAAAATCAAGACAATTAATTTATTCAAAATAATTTTTTTCATCCAAATTTTTTCTCTTAATTCAAATTAATTTTTTTATTGTACAAGATTATTATTATTATTATTATTATTATTATTATTATTATTATTATTAAAATCTATATAGTTTAAATTAAAAAAAATTTATATAAGCCGACAAAAATTTTATAATTTAAAAATATTTCAACTTAAATCAAGACGATTAATGATTTTTTTAATTCAAATAAATTTTTTTCCGTGTATACACTAATACTATAAACGCTTAAGGTTCAATTCAAGTACAAATATGACTGAGAATAATTTTTTTAGTCATGAAGCAAAGCGGTTGTCGTCGTTCGTCGCGTGTTGCCCATTACACGCGAATACAAGCCCGAATAATAAAAGTGTTCGGATAAGCGTAAGTGTAAAATAGAAGAAGATCCAGCTAAACAAAACTCGTAACATAACTACGATACTCGTGTTCATGGGTATGATATGAGTGTGTTGGGTGTTGTTGGGTGTGTATCGCGCTGGTTGCTTATTACTCCTCCCTTTTCACGCGGGCTCTTTGACGCCAACTCTATGTCGGCTTTGATATTCCTGCCAGAATATATCCTCGTTGCCCGTCGCCACGCTCAGTCTAGCACACAACTCCCATCCAAGATCTTCCTTCATATCACTCGTGTTATTTTTTATTTCACATTATAATATACAATATAAGTTATTATATTATATCCTCCTTTTGATTTAACTTTTCGTATTCGTATTTCTTCCCGCTCCAGCCTTAGTCTTCCGCTATAGCCTGTAATGGATAAATTATGCATCTTCTGTTAGTTAATTACACAAATTTTTGTCATCTCTTTAAATTAATAAATTTATCGCCGCTTAACGTTACGGTAAATCCACTAGCCTTCTTTTTAAATCAAGGATTTAAATTTCCTAATCGAAAGGCTGGAGGCTCGCTCGCTCATTTCTTCTTTTATCTATTTTTTTAATTTAAAATCCACCGTGTAGCGCATTTCCACGGAGCACGCCCACTTTTTCGATATTTCAATTTGGGCAATTCATCAGAGGACGTCTGGACCTAAATTGGAGCATATATCTATCGGTAGTCCAATTACCGGGACTTTGTATGTATATCTACCATCAAAGTAGGTGCCAACGCGAATTCAAATGACAAAGCTCCATTTAGTTATTCAAATACGGCATTACTGGACAAAAATACATTTATTCCACGGAATAATCAGAAAAAAATTTTTTTTTAATCCATTCAAGCATCGTAATAATTCTTTTTTTTTTTTTTTTGTTTGCAATGTGAAAATTATTTATCAATAATTCAATTTTGAAAGAAGAAATTTATTTTTCACTCAAATTTTATCAAATTTATTTAATAATAAAAATTATTTGATTTAATTTAAGAAATTTATGAATTGAATAAAAAATTATTCACTGTAAGATTTTAATAATTTTTTTTCAAGACCTTTTCTTTGATTCAAGGAAAAAAATTCTTCAATACAATAATTTTTGAAGCAAATTAATTTTTTTTTATTAAATAATCAATTTATCGATAAAATTGAAGTTTTTATTAAAGCAATTTAAGATTAAAATAATTTTAAAAATAATAGCGAAGATTTTTCATTCAGAAAATTAAATAATTTAATGCGATAAATTCTTCTATCAGCATCATACCAGTACACACTATAACTATTTATTGCACACACATATATATATATATATATATATATATATATATATATATATATATATATATATATATATATTTATATAAATATAATGTATGTTTTATGTAATATATGTATACATGTGTTTTCTAGTCATCAGCGGGAGCACGGCAACAAATTCTCGGGTCTTTACTCTTCCATCTCTCGTTCTTATTCTTATTCTTGCTGTAACTCTATTCTTTATCATAATATAATTTTGTTGACTCTTTTTTACCGTCTATCCTCTAAGGCGATATCTTATATTATATTTTCTACACTCGTTTAGCCGGTGTCCCAGTATTAGTGCGCTGTTATGTGGCGATGTACGATGTACTGTAAGAGAGAGAAAGAGCGGCAGAGAGACGGGTCTCGGAGATAAATAAGAGAAAGAGAAAGAGAAATTGAGAAAAAAGACGTAGATCGCAAGCGAGAAACGCGTTTCGACATTTCGGAGTATTAACGGACGATCTCGTAAGTGGGCGTGTAAGAACTCGAAAATTGGATGGTGTAGGACGGCCTGGAGCAAATTAACGTTTGACGATAATATCCGTTTTCGGGCTTAAGCTGTATCGGTTGGCTTTCGACTCGCGCGAGTGTACAATCTCTAAGCAACAAACCTTTTTTTTTTTTTTACTTTTTTTTCTTTATCGCGCTCGGGTTTACTTTATTTATTTACTGGTTTTTCGTCCAGTACATATGTGTAGAGAGTAATGCCCAGAATTTGTATGTCGTCAATCTAAAGGTGTATGCTGGATATTAAATTCGGACTTCTTTATTCCTGGCGTGAACCACCGGCTCAATCCGGCTACCAGCCGTTTATTTTTCAGTCGCTCAACTTTCGGGTGAATCTAAATATCCCACATGATTCAAATTTTTATATCTTAATGAATAATAATTAAAACGAAATAAAACTAATTATGAAAATTTTAAATATGTGATCACATATGACTCATGTGATCATATATAATGTAGCCTGATTACATAAATATACATCTCATCATGTGTAATTAATCGATAACCATAGCAATGATTACCGTAGCAACGGTTATCATACACTGAAAAAAAAAATTAACTTAAATCAAGAGTAAAATTCTTGAACCAAGAAAATAATTTTGAAGAAGCTCATTGTCTTGAATCAAGACAAAAAATTCTTAAATCAAATAAAATGTACTTAAACCAAGTGAAATTTCTTAGCTTAAGAATTTTTTCAACTCAAACTAAGACGATGAAATTCTTCAAAATTATTTACTTGATTCAAGTAAATTTTTTTTTCTGTGTAGCAACTGTTACTATGGCAACAGTTACCATGGCAACGGTTAAATATTAATGAGTGAAATTTGTAAAAATATTGATTAGTTAAATAGTCGATAATAAACATTTTGACAGTAGCGCCTAAAGCGCATTCGATTTTCTATTGAATTAAATGACACATGTCCTTATGTGATCATATATGATCATGTATAAACCCTAAATGAACATAGCTGACCATAATTCTTCACATATGTAGACATACTTCAATGTAGATATTTTGTAATAAGATCATATATGATCACATATGCCATATATGTATCATATAATTATATGCGATCGTAAATAAGCATTCATACGTAAAAATAAAAATTTGTATCAGAGAAAATACAAGCACATATAAACATATATGTCATATATGATCGCATATGGCTCATATTTACTATCTAGATAATTATGAATAATTCTGATCACATGTAAATAATAAATTTTATCATATGCAATCATATATGTGCAACCTGATTAAACATATACATTTCATCACGTGTAATTATTTAATTAAATCATATATGACCAGAAGTCTCCACATATGATCATATTTAGACATTCCTCAATGTACATATTTATTTAATAGGATCATATATGATCACATATTGGTATCCGGTTGATAATAACTATTCCTTAATGTATATAAATAAAAAATTTAATCATATATGACCATATGTGCTTACAAATCTTCATATGTTATCATATACAGACATATTTAGAATCATTTGTACGATACACGGTTTTATATGGTCACACATGACTATGTACGTATTATATTGTCATATGTGGTCACATATGAACCATATACATCACATATATTTTTATATTAATAATTTTTTTCTAACTTATGATCATATATCATATATCATAAAAAGAGAAAATGAACAAATTAAAATTTGATAAAAATGAAAAAAAAAAAAAAAAAAAAAAACCGCTGTATCATTTTATCAATAATTAGCTTTACGTAAAATCTTATTTACTATTCCAAGTAAATCCGTATATTCTATTCTATCAGCGTAAAATCACTTTGTAGGATATAGTAGTACATATAGAACAAGAAATGGATTTTCGGAGGATGGATAAGAGCAAGAGCAAGACTAAGAGAAGCTGGTACATACGCGACAATCTTTAGAGGTATTGCTTGGTGTAAATATATATTGACGCCGCGGCGGTACATAAGCAGTTGTATAGTTGTATGCATATCTGAATCGGAGGAACATATATATTACATCCTCCTTGCAATACTATATATTAGTTCGCGAGCCTTGAGTTTGAGGGCGCTTTAAGTAGTTACACCGCACTAGTTATTTTTCCCGCGATATAATGCGAGCCGGGCATGCATGTGTGGAGGCTAGTGCGGGTGCGGGTGCGGAATACCCGGTCGCGGCATAATATATGCGATACGATGCGATCGAGGATATATATAAGAATAAGAATAAGTATATATATATATATATATATATATATATATATATATATATATATATATATATATATATATATATATATGTATGAAGCTCTTCTACCTGGGGAAGGTTTGAAACTGCTGAGGCAGATCGGCGAACAGCAGGAGGGGCGCAGAATAACCGGTTGCGTGCTTGGACTTGTCCTCTATCCGGCGGATAGCCTCTTCCATCGACGCCTTCTTTCGCAGCTTTCCTTCTTATTTCGATTACCTTTTTTTATTATTGTTGTTGTTATTCCTGTTATTATTGTTATTATTCTACACATTTAATCTGTATCAATAGATCTGGGCTTATAGCGCTAATTTATTGGATATCATTAAGGATTTATAGGTTTTAAATTTTGAGAGGGCTTCTTTTTTTGGAGCTGAAATTTGTCATTTATTAAGAGGATTTTTCTTTATATTTAAGTTACCAGTCACTTGACCATTTTTTTACTTTATTTAACAAAAAAATTTATTTTAAAAAAATTTTTTAAATTTTTAAATTTAAAAAAAAAATAAAAATTGCATTTTTTATTTTTTTTTATTTTTACGTCAATCTTTTTTTCTGTTAAAAAAAATTATTAAATATCAGATAAATTAATTTTCATAATTTTTCGTTGCTTTCAGATTTCGTATCGACAACACCGACCACATAATTGATGTAAATAAAAATAATGCTGCGTTCGAGTATGACCAGGTCAATATTATTTGTCCCGTCTACGGACCCGGGACTTATGACGACGAAGCTGAGAAGTACATTATTTACAATGTGAGTATCAAGAATTTAATGGTTAAATTTCAGACCTCATTTTTTTTTTTTCAAGTAGTTTTTATTTGGAGAAATTAAAAAAAAAAAAGTTCGTTAATTCTAAACGCAAAAGTTTAAAAAAATGTTCAGGAAATTTTTTTATAAAAATTATAAATTTTATTAAATTGTTTTTTAACATTTAAAAAATTATTTTTGGAAAGAAAAAAAAAATTGAATTTTTTTTATTGATTTTTTAAATAAAATTTTATTGTAAATATTCAGTAAAAAATTTATTAATTGAACTATGAATATTTATGAATAAAAAATTTTTTTTTTAATCTTTATCAATTAAACTTTTATTTAATCTCTCTTTATCATTAAATATTAAAATTTAAATTAATTAAATATTGTAATGATAATTGATTATTAATATGAGAACTCAGTAATTGATTTACAAATTTATATAATTTTACAAAATGATATTTTTATAACTTTAAAAAAAAAAAAAAAAAAAAAAACATGAGAAATAATTTTATTGCTATTAAAAAAATATAAAACCTGACCAAAAAAAGGACTCTATAAAGCATAAAACATAAATAATTTATCTGTGTTCCTTTCAGGTGTCGAAAGAAGAATACGAGACCTGCAGAATAACGAACCCGAGTCCGCGGGTGATAGCGGTTTGCGACAAACCCACAAAAACAATGTACTTCACCATAACGTTCAGGCCGTTTACACCGCAGCCCGGCGGGCTGGAGTTTCTCCCCGGGCACGACTACTACTTTATCAGCACGTCGTCAAAGGACGACCTCCACAGGCGCATCGGCGGACGGTGCTCCACACACAACATGAAGGTAGTCTTCAAGGTGTGCTGTGCGAACGACGGGTCATCGTCAACCCGCAACAACAACAACCGTAAGTACTCCTACAATTATGTATCATTTTTTTTTATTACAATCGTAGATCATAGATCGTAAATCGTAGATCATAGATCATCACAGGGTTGCAAAATATTTTATTTTTTATTTATTAATTACATATTTATATAATTTTTTCCAATAATTAGTTTTAATAAAATTAATTAAATTAATTTTATAAAAAATTATATGATTAAATTTTAAAAAATTAATAAATGCACTCTATTTCCTTATCTATTGACGTTTTTAAGGATATAAGCTCATCCCGATGTTACACTCGTCGAGAGCTTTCATTTTTTTGAGTACCCACATGCATTTTTGATATATTTTTCATATATACATATATATAACATATATAAATATATGAAAAAATGATGTGGGTACTCAAATAAAAGTCCTTGATGAGTGTAACATCGGGATGAGCTTGTATCTTTAAAAATGTCAAGAATTCACAAGATACAAGGTCATTTCTTAATTATTTATCTAGAAATAGAGCATTTTTAAATGCAGCCTAAATACTTATTAAATTAAATTTAATTATTATTTTTTTAAGAAATTCTAATTTAAATAAAAAAATTTAGAAAGTTATTTAAAAAAAAAAAAAAAAATATTTTGCAACCTAAAAATAATGATAGACGGTAGACTAGACACGTAGAGCTAACAGCTGTTGTATAGATATGTGTAATATTATTTTTATTTCTTGACCGATGATAAGAATGATATTAACATATATTTATATTGATGGTAATTAGTGTCAGTTACGGGGAGCAGTAGCGGTAGCAGTACTGTATCTAGCAGCTCAACAAGCGGTGGAATTTTAGGAGTCAACAGCAACAGCAACAGCAACAACATCAACCTTAACAACAATAACAACAACAACAACGGTAACATCGGTGGTGTCGGAATGCCACCATCGCCACCCCCGAGCGTCTTGAAGGGCGGAGATCGATTCTTCCCAGGAGGCAACATCTATCATCATCAGCCGGGAACAGCCGCGGCGGCGCCCACTCTACCTCACGTACCCCCGCCAGCAATCTACCCGTCACATCCCCATCAGCCGCAGCCGCCGATTCACAATGGACCGCCATCCCTAGCGTCACCGCCCAAGACCTCCATCACCCAGAAGAAGAAAAACAGTACGTATATATAATCCATTTATTTTATATTATACATATATCTACATCTATATTCTTCACATATGTAACACACACCTATATACTTACTATTATAGGAACCAGAGACCGAGAGAGCGAGAGAGAATCCAGTCATTCTTGAATACCGCACCTGCCCGCTTGCGGCATTATCCTGCCTCTACTCTATTTATTTATTTCCTCCTACTCTTCTTTCTCTTCGCAACCTTATAAAAGCATTTTACTTTATTATTATTATTATTATTATTTTTTTTTTTTTTTTTCTTCAGTGCTTCTCTTCACTACTCATTATATAGAGAACCCGTCACGACCCTTTTCACCTTCGCTCCCTTGCTTTCTTCTCTTTTCCTACGTCTATCTCTTTTTTCCAAGACGATTAAAATCGCACACCTCTGCCTTATTCCCTCTCCTTTCTCTTTTTCTTATTCTTAATTCATATATATATACATGTACCTTCAAGAACCAACTACAGCGATTATCGCGATTAATGCGTTTACGCAACAACTTTTTACAAGACAGCGGCACCTGTTCACACCTGTCGCGTGTACTTTGCGTTTTACTATGCCAATTAAAGATTCTGCAATTTCAACCTCCTTTTAAACTTTTCGTTTACTACTAATTCGTAACCACTACCCGAGCTCTCACTTATATTCATTATTAAAATTACTTTTATTTCTTCTTTCATAATTTTATTATTTCACAAACTTTCATTTTAAATTGATTAAATTTTTATTGAAAAAATTATTACAAAAAAATTCTAAACAGAAAAAAAAATTTACTTGAATCAAGTAAATAATTTTGAAGAATTTCATCTTGTTGGTTTGAGTTGAATTTTTTTTTCGGTGCACAGAAGATTTTAAAAATTACACGTGCAATTTTTTTAATTGTTAAAAATTTTGGTCTTAAAAAAATTCAACCATAAATTTAAAAATTAAAAACAATGAAAAAATTCCATAAATTTTTTTTTTTCAATAAAAATAAATATAAATATTAAAATTATGACTCTAAATCTTGACATGATATTTTTTAAAATTCTGACTCCCGTCGATTTTCTTACCAAAAATAAATATTTTATCTGTTTTTTTGGCTCCCCACAAAAACCATCTGTTTAAATAATACGCCATTGGCTTTCTTGTGTATACACATATATTAATATCTCATATATATACCCTCGTATATAATACGGCATACTTAGTCTGTATAAATAGTTTCCACTTGTGCTCCAAAAAACGAAAATTCATCATGAAAATGAAATTAGCCATCTGAAAATTTTTTTTAATTATTTCATTAAAAAATAATTGAAAAAAAAAATTTTTTTATTTTTTTTAACAATTTTTTTAATAAAAGAAAATTCTAAAAATTTTTATATTTCGGCTAATTTTATTATCATAAATAAATTATCTGTTAAAAATAATCCTAATTACAATTATAATTATACTGCTAAATACCGTAATTAAAAAAAAAAAAAAATTATATTAATACTAATAATTAAAAATGAATTGCAGAGGAATACTCGGATCATCCGAACGAGGTGGTAAAAAATGAAGAGCTAACTTACACCGGTGCAAGCTCAGCACTCAGTCGACCACGGGAGAGTTTTCAGCGATTGATTTACCTCTCAACAGTAGCACTTCTGGTCAGCACACTACTGCCCACTCTGATGCGGTGAACCGACTGCAGTAGACCTCGGCGCCCATCGAGACTCCCCTTCTTCTGTGATTATCCTACGTTTAATTCATTTCCACGATCCTTCGACCTTCGTTGCCTTGGAATCGACGGATAGGATGAGTGAAAGACCCACCGACCGAATGGATTTGTTCATCAATCTCCAACGTTAAAAACAACCCGGTCTGCATGTTCACTGACTATTATTGTTACAACAATTACGAGGCCTGATCTATTCAATTGCTCGACAATTTTTTACCCTAGACCGTAAAAATAATTATTAATTATTAATTATTAATTAAAAAAAAATAATAATATCAAACAATTTATTATTTTTAGATGGGTAAATTATACTACAGAGTGACACTAATTTTTTTTGCCTCATCTATTCTTGTCAGCGGTTAAAAAATTGAAGAGAAAATATAAGAACGAGCGAGTGAAAGGAAAGAGCGAGTGAATTTTTATTTAAAAAAAAAAAAAATATTTAAAGGACGTGGAACAATATTAATTCAAGCCATATTATAATAATTATTATTATTATTATGATTATTATTATTAATATTATGATTATTATTATTATTATTATTATTATTATTATTATTATTATTATTATTATTATTATTATTATTATTATTATTATTATTATTATTATTATTATTATTAAATATTATCACTAGGCACTATGTAGTTACATCGACTATCACTATTATTAAAGTTCAAAATAGTCGTACTGATTCTCCTTATCACTACGCTAATTAATGAAGATATATATTTGAATATGAAAATAATAAAAAATATATATATGTATCTATGAATAGATATTTGAACAACATCGTGTAATAAATACGGGCTAATACGGACAGCACTTTGATAATAAAAAAAAAAAAAAAAAAAAAAAAATATATATATTTTTGTTGAATTACTTGTAATTCAATAATAATAACAATAACGATAATTAAAGGTACATGATTAGATCTGTGGTCCTCGTCGTCGTAATCGTGGAAAATTATTAGTGCCGGCGCTGGTCGCGCACATTATTATCATATTTGTAAATAAATTAAATATTAATTGACTATTAATATTATTTAGTAAATTATGAGATGCGATTATTATGAGACTAAAAGTTGTGAAGAAAAAATGAAAAAAAAAAAAAAAAAAAAACCACTAAATTATTTAATGAATATTTTTGGTAAATATTGATTTATTTTTTCGTCGATTAATATTAAAATTATGGATAATTAAAATTAAACAATCAATTTATTGATTGAATTTAATATATATGTTTGTTTATTTATCATGCGATAACGACAGTATGAATGTCAATTTATATTTAATTATATAAAGTAATAAATTAATAATGATAAATGATAAATTAATAGAAATAACCTCCGTGTAAATAATAAAATCATTATATATATATTATATATTATATAAATAATAATGATGCATGTGTTTATTACGCAATATTTACGAAGAAAAAAAAATATCGAATAATTAATTAAATTAACGAAATTAACCGCTGTGTATTTACATGGGAATATTTTAGACTATTCTTAGACAGTTCCCGCTTCACAATAATTTTGAATTCAAATTTTTACGCGCCTTAACCTTGTTACAATTTAAATAATTAATTATTAAAAAAAAAAACACGGAGTTAATTGAATAAATTCAAGTGTAATTAAAATTGTACTACTGTGAAGAGTTGAAAAAAAATTATTTAAAATAATTATCAATCAGAAGTTCTAAGAAAATAAATAAATAAATTTTGAGTTGAGACAAGTCGGCCATTTTGAATTGCGCGGTATGATATGTCCGACGGCCATTTTGTCGGCGTTTAAAATACCGAATTAAATTTTTTTGGACTATTATTTAATTTGTAACAATTAAAGGCTGTGAAGAAATCGAACTGTGTAAAAATGCCTAAAAAATTATAATTTAACACATACACGTATACATATATTATATATACACATACATACATACACACGCACACCCATGAAAATAATAAACTGCGGTTCGTTATAAAATGACGAATAAAACTAATATGTAATATAGTAGTATTTGTAATAATTTTATATAATAAGTTTGTATTATATTTATTACTATATATATTATTAATTATTAACTGTAATGCCACGCAGGGAATATCCGATTAACTGGATATTTATAATAATGCTAGAAAAAAAATTGTAACAGATAGCCGTCATAAGTTTAAATAGTTAATTATATAAAGAGGCATGTTTTCCCTTTGTACTCTCAATTGTAATATCAAAAATTAATTATTATAATTAACAACACGACAGAAAAAAAAATTTTTCTTGAATCAAGAAAATTATAAGGAAAACTGAAGTTATTTTTGAAGCAAGAAGAAATTTTCTTGGCTTAAATAAATTTAACTTGGTTCAAAAAATTTTTAACTTCATTCAAGAAATTTTCAGTCTTCCTTAAGATTTTCTTGAGTTAAAATTTTTTTTTCTTTCTGTGAACAATTAAGACACTTAAAAAAGAAGTTTAGAAATTTTTACTTTAATTATTGTCGCTTGATTTTTTATTTCATCCGATAAATATTTATTTTGAAATAATTTTTTAGTTAATTACGACGATAAAGAGTACTTGTAAATATTGTATGTTTCCCGTCCCCCGTCCCCCGTCCTCCGGTCCATTATTTCTTCTTAATTTTTTTTTTTTTTAATAAAAGTAGACACAGCGTATACGTTATTGTAAAACGTTGTCCATTACAGTATTGTAAGCCTAAGTATTATAAGCCTAATGTCTTATTAATCCAGTGTGTACTATTTTTTTTTTCACCGAATGCGTGGCCTAAAAAAATACGCTAATCAGTCTTATATTTATGCCGTCTTACAACGAGACTGAACTGACGATCAACAGCTGTTATTGTTTATAATTTATGATTATTGAAATAAATAAAATAAAATACAATGTTATTATTTGGTTTAATATTACTACTGAGAGATTGTATGCAAGCGATTGAGAAAGTGTCATATTGTTTATTTACAAAAACATAAACCGTGTAACAACTAAATTTATTATTATTTAAAAACACTAGACATTAAATTTGAAAATTTTTACATCATTTTAGTTTATTTAATCCTGGAATTAATTGTAATTTTTTTTTTCCATTCCAATTCCTAGTCTGGGGATAATTTAATGAGTGTCTGAATTTATTTAATAGAATTTGAATTTTTTTGTTGAAATTTTATAAATTTATATGTAATTATTAAGAGCAAGGCCTTTAAAAAATTAATTATTTCATTAATTAATATTACGGCGGAAATAGTGGTCCAATCAAAAAATTTTTTTAACAAAAGTTGTTCAAAATTTAATTTCAAACAACTTTTGTTTGAAAAATTTTTTTATACGACCAATAGTTTTGCCGTAATATTAAAAATTAAACATCAACTACGGACTTGTAGTTAATTAGTTCCAGTTCCAACTTTTGATTGGTTAATTAAAAATTTCCGAGCATCCTATTGGTTAATAAGTTCCGACATTCTTTAAATTCTTCCCAGATGGCGCCCGCTCAAGTGAATAACGGTTAATTAAAAGGGAGTCGGCGATAACATTTTGTAAATAGCGAATTATATAACAAATGTATAAGATTATAAAAAACTAATAAATTAAGACAAGTAATAGGTTTATAATAAAAAAAAATGATATAAAAACTAAATGTATGTTGATATATTAAATTTTTAATGATAAATTAGCACTTAACAATTTTATCAACAGTTACGGACTTTTTTTTTTTTTTTTTTTTTTAAAAAATAATTTAATTGAAAACAAAATATCGAGAACTGCCAACAAATTTTGGAATTTATTTATTAATAATTAATCAATTAATAAATTAACTATTAATGGTAAGAAAAAAAAAAGCAAAGATGAAAATGAAAGTTGACAATTAAATAATTAACTAAAAGTTAATTCTAGTCATTTATCGTTGATGTGTAAACCTTTGTCTTAAATAATAAACAATCAGTGCAGCAATAATTTATTCGATTATTAATTGAATAATTAACAACTCTTTGATTCGTTTATTTGATAAATTTATATAGCACGTAAAAGTAAAACTCGTTACTGATATGTAAAAAAAAAAAAAAAAACAAAAAAAGATCTTTATTGAAGGGCAAGAACTTTTGCCTTAATTTTAAAATAATTAATAATTAATATTATGGCGAAAATATTTGCCGTATAAAAGAATTTTTTTAAAAAAGTTGTAGAAAATTTAATTTAAAAAAAAAATTGTCTTAATTTTTTTTTAGGGCCAATCAGAAAGTCGTAATTTCAAAATTAAGATTTAAAAATTGAGCGGGAAAAATTGGGAATTATTAATTATAAATCTTAATTTTGAAATTACGGCGAAAATATTGGTCGTATAAAAAAATCATAAGAGACATTATTTTTAGAAAATTAAATTTTCTACAACTTTTGTTTGGAAAATTTTTTTATAGGACCTATATTTCCGCCGTAATATTAAATATTTAAGCGATTAATTTAAAAATTAACGCGCAAATCTTGGCCCTTATATTTCAAGTGGGATTTAATTAAGAGCCTACCCGCAAGTTAAATAAATAAAAAAAAAAGAGTACATACATATATTGATACAAGAATTTCATAGCTGTAGCGTAGGAACAGTAGTGTCATATGTAGCGCAATAGACTTTTAATCAAAGCAACGTAATAAAACTATAATACAAATACAAATAAAAATAAAAATAAAATTTCTACAGGATATTAAACAATAGCACTGTGACTATTAAAAAAAAATTTTAATAATATTTTCAAATGTTACGAACACATCCGTCTGGTATATATACGACTATATACATATAATGATTAATAATAATAATAATAATAATAATAATAATAATAATAATAATAATAAATTACTACTACATCGTCGACGATGAGAAACGCATGGACAAAGAGTTGTAATTAATAATAGAAATTTTGCATAGTTTACTATCGGTTATTACTGCAGCACAGGCAGTTGCGTAACGCCCTAGCCATTACACCGGTAGAAAGTAACATTTGCTAATTATTGGTTATTGTTTTGTGTTTATTACAATTTTTTTTATCTTTATCACGATACTGAAGATGCGAGACTACCGAGAGTATTTTTTTTTTTCGATTTCAAGTAGGTTAAAAAATTTACAGTGGCAAAGCGGTCGAGTCATTTATTTCATAACCGGAGCGCACGGGGTTCGATTCCCAGCGGGTGTAAAAATAAATTTACAAATTCTAATTTTTTTTTTTTTTTTTTTTTTTAGTATTTAAAAAAATTTATCGCGTGTGATGTGCGAACTTGAAAGTACTAGAAAAAAAAAAGTAATTAAAAAAAAAGTTGGTTTTAATTTAGCGTGATTAGTAGATAGTTTAATAAGTGCCATGGAGTTACAAAAAATCACACGTGTGCGCGGGTAATTATTTTAAATAATAACACTTGCATAAAAAAACGCTTAATCACGCGCTCAATGTTTTCTTCTTCTTCTTTTTCTTCTTGTTTATTTTTTTTCCTGTTTTAGTTTGAAAAAAATAAAAAAAAAAAACGAAACCTACATGTGTGGTAATAAAATAATCTCTCGAGATCAACGAACACTATATGATACGAGTAATGTTAATTATTTTGTGCGTGTGTGTGTATGCGTGTATGTTGCATGTCAAAAATTAATTGTACTGATAAACTGACTAAAATAATAATTATTAATTATTAATGACTAATCCAATAATTATAATAATAATATTAATATTAAAAAAAAAGATTAATTATTAATTAATGGTGAATGACTAATGAATTAACAATTATTTGTGAATATTTTTAAAAAAACGTGTAACATAAAATGAAGAAAAAAAAATTGCACAATACTCACTTAATGTATTGATAGTTGGATACGATGTAGATTAATTAATAATAATAATAATAATAATAATTATTATTATTATTATTATAACGAGTTATTTGATTATTATTAATTATGAGTAATGAGTATTAAATTAATTAATGATTAAAAAAAATATATAACAAATTGTATGGACAGAAAAAGTCCTAAATGACGAATAGTTTGTTATTGAAATTTAAAAATTATCCAGCAGACTGCACACATACACACACGATACAATTTTTTTTAAATTACACACGCGTTTTATATACAATGACGATTGTTATAGAAGCTAAAAGATAACTCCAGACAAGATGTGGTGGAAAAAAAAAAAAAAAAAATTAAGAATGAATACCTAATTAATGTGGGACATAATATTTTATAATTAAACTTTTGTACAGAATAAATAAATACTTGTACTGTGGACCAATATATCTATCATTTAATTAACACCTATCATTTAAATTGGACATTTAGTTTTTATTGTTATTAAAGTGACAATTTAAACTGTCCTATAAAAATAAATTTTCATTAAAATAAGTTTTATTTTATTTTATTGGATATAAAAATTACTTGGCTGATTTTTTGGTCAACGGAATTATAATTACACGGTTTTTAGCCTCCGGTATTCGCCACCACCGGCCTGCTTTGTGTTCCTGACCTACACCGACGATCAAGTTTTTCCCGTCTGGTGTAAACACCATACAATTGATAAATCCAGTTATTTTTACTTCAAAAAGAAGTTTGAATGATTTAAATGACTCTTCACAGTGCCATAATTTAACATTGCCGTCTCTCGAACCTGAAATAATAAATTAAGTTTATTAATTAAATTTTTGGTAATTTTTATTTTTATTTTTTTTTAATAGTCGAATCGCGAGAAAATTCATTTTAATAATTTAAATATCTATCGAAATTTAAATGGAATTACGGTCGGTTTTAGGTCACGTTTTAATTTAAATTAAAACCAGTAATTAATTGATTTATTTCGGTTTTTTTTTCACAGGTCATTTATCGTAAATCATAAAACAATTTAGAGTTTTAATACAATAATAAATGATAATTATAAAATAATTTCAATGTTTTAAAAAATAAAAAATAATTGTTTTTTCTTAAAATAATGAAATTAACTGTTAATGACTTTTGTTAATTTGCATTGTACTTTCTCAACTATTGACATTTTTAAAGATACAAGCTCATCCCGATGTTACACTCGTCGAGAGCTTTCATTTGAGTATCCACATGCATTTTCATATATTTTTCATATATACATATATATAATATATATAAATATATGAAAAAATGATGTGGGTACTTAAATGAAAGGTCTCGATGGGTGTAACATCGGGGTAAGCTTAAATCGTTAAAAATGCAAATAATTCACAAGATACAAGGTCATTTCTTAATTATTGACATTTTCAAAGATATAAGCTCATTCTAATGTTACACTCATCGAGAGCTTTCATTTGAGTACCCACATGCATTTTTGATATATTTTTCATATATACATATATATAACATATATAATATATATAAATATATGAAAAAAATGATGTGGGTACTCAAATGAAAGGTCTTGATGAGTGTAACATCGGGATGAGCTTGTATCTTTAAAAATGTCAATAGTTCACAAGATACAACGTCATTTCTTAATTTATGTATCTAGAGATAGAGCATTTTCAAATGCAGCCTAAAAACTTATTATTATAAATTGACTATTAGTGAGAACAATATGAAACTTTGAAAATGCACAAATTCAAGTCAAGACCTTTGCAATGACACTGAATTTTACTAAAGATTAATAATAATAATAATAATAATAATAATAATAATAATAATAATAATAATAATAATAATAACCTGAAGCAACTAAATCAGTATTAAATAAGGCAGCAATACTGGTGATCCACATTGGTTCTCCATTAGTTGTATCAACACCATGAGCAGGTGCTAACGAGTACTTAGGGGTCTTTTTCATAACGCTCCATAAACACAGCTGGCCATTGTCACCGCAACTCAGAAAATGTTGGTCATTAATAAACTTAACAGAGTCAATGCTGCTACTACTCTCAACGTCATTAAATATTAATTGTGACTCTTGTACTATTTTCCATAATCTTATTGATCTGTCGTATCCACCGCTCGTTATGCAACGTTCTTGTGTCATTGCATCTATCGACGTAATAGGACTTTGATGACCGAAGCTAAAAACAATATACACGGTCAATATATCAATAAATTAACTTCTATCTACAGTTTAGTTAATTGATAAAAAATTGATCTAGTCTATGAAACTAAAAATATTAAATCTAAATTACTGAAGATAGAACTAACAGAGATTCGACGTATGCCATGTCATCTAGGTTCCAAACATTGACACTTCTGTCTTCGGACGCCGAATACAGAGTATGTGTGTCACGGCGAAAAGCCAGACCAGTTACACTCCCCCGATGTTTTTGTAAATTTTTAATCAGCGTTAAATTGTCAGGATTGTAGACTTTGATGTCGTTAGATTTAGCTTGTCCGACTGTGAAAAATTTATCATCTGAACTTACTGCCATGCAGAGTATTGATTTAGCTTCTTTATTTTTCTTGCCACCTATCATATTTATTTTTTTTCTGTCACTCAAAGACCCTGCAATTCAAGTAAATAAATAAATAGTTTATTTTTAACCAAACCTTCTCAATTTATATTCACATTTTACGATAGTGCCGTCCTTAGACCCGCTGTACAGAAATTTTCCATTACTGGAAACAAACAGACAAGTGATCGAGTCACGGTAATTTTTACACTTTAATTCAATTAAATCTTCATGGCCTGTGTAATTATTTGCCACCGTTTTTTTTAACCGACCTATTTGTTCTAAATGTTCTTCCCGGAGTCGACGCGCGACAATGTCTTCTCCATCATCCAGATCTTCATTTTGTACTATTGAATAATTTATAAAAATTGTTATTATTATTTTTTTTTATCTTAAGAGATGATTTATGAAATTATACCTTCTGCTTTCAATTTTGACAAGTGAAGTTTTGCTATTCTAACACGTCTCTCCTCGGCAGTTTCTTCTTCATCATCGGACTCGAAATCTG
This sequence comes from Cotesia typhae, assembly GCF_013202065.1. Classification (NCBI taxonomy): domain Eukaryota; kingdom Metazoa; phylum Arthropoda; class Insecta; order Hymenoptera; family Braconidae; genus Cotesia; species Cotesia typhae. The sequence continues at coordinate 1,126,146 of NW_027423712.1, forward strand.
CAGCTCTTCCTTTTGCTTCCAACCTTTAAATTTTAATTAAAATTCATATTTTTTTTTCTAATTATAATACAAAAAAGAAAACTTCTGACGGAAGTTAGCCGACATTTAAAAAATTTTTTTTTAATTACACCTCAAGTTTTTCAATTTTTGTACAAATGAAATTTTTATTTTTTTTTAATAAAAAAAAAATTATAAAAATTTTAGATGTCGGTTAACTTAAAAAATATTTAAAAAATAAATAAAAAATTATACTTTTTATAATTTTCTTCAGCAAATTCTTCATCACTACTGGCAATACTGTCATCGTCATTATCTCTTTTATACTTTTTACTTATTTTATTGTTTTGATCACCAGATTTATTTTTTGAAATTTCATTGACCTAAAAAAATATTAATTTATTAAAATAAAAATTTTAATCTTAAAAAAATATGGTACTGAAATTGACAGACATTACAAAATTTTTGAATTAAAAAATAAACAAATTTTAATATTTATAAAAACAACTTACGAAAAAAATTTTATCAAAAATTAATTAAAAAACTAAAAAATCAGCTGTTTATTTCAGTATTAAATTTTAATAAATAAACAATAAACTAACCTTTCGTTTACGGTTGCCCTGGCCATGCTTTTTACGTACAATCGATGACATTTTCACAATTTCTCTTGAATTAATTGCTTAAATATATAAAACTATGTTAAGTAACTTAATACCTAAAATTTTCATTAAAAAAAATAATTTAACAACACACAACTAATTATTACGAAGTAATAATTAACACACGTGCTTTTTTGGGGTTATAAGTTAGTGAATTCGCTCCGAATTCAGATTACACAAAAGTACTGGACAAAACGAAGAAACGTTTTATTTTACTCACACAGATGGCGCTCTCAGTACTTTTTAGTCCAATAATATTTTTGCCGCTTAATTAATTAATAACACTGAAGTTGACAGACATTAAAAATTTTTTTATAATTTTGTAGCAATTAAATTATTAAAAAAAAAGTTTTACATGTGAAAATTAATAAAAATTGCAAGTGAAAATTTTTAGAAGAATTTTTTTATTGTAATTGATTTGTTAAAAAAATTTTTAAAATTGACAGCTAACCGCTAACTTCAGTATTATTACCGGGTCAGGGTTTTTCAAAAGTTATATGTACATAAATTTTTATCATACTGAAGTTAGCAGTCAGCTGTCAATTTTATAAATTATTATTATTATAAAAATTTTTTTATTTGTAATAATTTAATTGCTATAAAATTAAAAAAAAAAAATTCTTATGTCTCTTAACTTCAGTGACATAAATTTTTCTAAAAAAAAAATAAATAAATAAAAGTGAAAAAGATAAAAAATAAAATTACAAAGTTATTATTATAAATTTATTCATTTCTCATAAAATTTTACATAATTAAAATAATTTCAAAAAGTAAAATTATAAATTAAAATGTGATGTCGATTAATTGAGTAATTATCACTAAAGATGACAGTTTTCAAAAAATAATGAAAATCCATATAATGGAAATAATATTTTTATTACACAAGTAAGTTAATAATTATTACTTCCTAATATTAATTATTATTATTTAATAATAACATTAATTATTCAGTTAATATTTATTTTAAATATTTTGATCTATGTACACATTTATTATTCAATTACTTTATTTTAAATATTTAATGTCAGCTAGTAATAAATTATAAACAACTTGTTAGAGTAATTTCATTTTTTTTTTTATATTTTTAATGTGATTTAAACTTTTCTTCATTACCGTAAGAATAAATGGTTCGTCGAAATTGTGAATAACAAAGACGTGATGTATTTTTTTTTAGAAATAATTAATAATAATAAAAAAAAAAATAATAATTATAATTTAACAATAGAGTGATGAAATTAATTCCGTTTGATTTATACAGTAATTCTGAAAATATTTACACTTGAACAATAATAAAATGACAGTAAAATTTAATTTAGTACTGGCAATTAATTATTATTATTAAAATAATATATGTATAATAAATAGTGTACAGATTTTAATTTGTTTAACTAAATTACACATTTGTGTTTAAAACACTGCGCGCTGAGTAAATTCATTTTAATAAAAATAATTAGTTTTTTAAAATATATGTAACACGTGGGCGTTAAATATTTCAACTGATATGTGCGCGTGTTAACGCTTATTTAATTTTGTTTAATTATTTATTTTTTTTTTTTTCAAATTATTATTCCAAAAAAAATTATTTTATTACATACACATACAATAATTCGGACTAAAAAAAAAATAATTATTATTATCAACGCCTTTGTAATAACCCATGTTAGAAAAATGATCAAAAAAAATTTTTTTTACGTCAAAAAAAAAAATAACCAGTCAAACAGTTCTTTATATTTAATTAATTTTTATTATTATTAATTATTTTTGTTATATGCATTCAAGAGTATGTACATGATAATATAAGCTGTACAACTTTTCGACAACGCACCGTAAAAATTTAATTACAGTTAATTTATAATAGTCATCATAGTTATAATTATAATTATAGTATTCGGTGACGCGCGCGTAAATAATTGCGGGCAAGAAGAAATAAAAATGCAAACAAAAATAGCTAAATAAATAAAACATAAAGACTATTTAAGGTAATTGCAACGTAATAAAAGACGGAAAAAAAATTTATACAAATAATTATCTATACATCTGCTAAAATGTGTGTATTAAATTGCATCGTAATTAATCAAGTATTACTAATAAAAATTAAATTTGTAAATTGGCACATTAAAAACAAAAAATTGATTTTTTTTTTTTTTTTCTATTAACGCTGAATCAATGTCGTGTATGTGTATGCACTCAAGTGAAGTTAATTAAAATAAAAAATTTCCAGCCCTTTATGCACAAAAAAAATATTTAATAAAAAAATCAAATATATATATATATATATATATATATATATTATATATATATATATATATATATATATATATATATATATATATATATATATATATATATATATATTATATATCGTAGCGTCATTAAAGGCAATTAATTTATTTTTGAACGCGCGCGCGCATTTCATACACAATTATATTGATAATTAATTAATAGTTGTAATTATAATTATAATAATTAAATACCGTAACAATAAAAATCCTACATGAAGTGTTTTTCTCCTTTTTTTTTTTTTTTTGGTTTTCATTTATAGTATTTCTTTTTGTACAGAAAAAAACACCGAGTCCTAATTAATTGCTATATATGAGGCATAAAAAAATGTATGTTTTTCTCTATAGTATCGCTTGCTTACATAATTATAAATAATTGATAATTACATAAGTTTTAACCGACGAGGAAGAAATGTGTAGCAGCGGTGAGGGAGACATATCAAATGAGATGGTATATAATTGGAGTTAACGCAGTCACACTTGCACTCATGAACACATTCATTTGTATACACATACCGACACTTTCCGTGCAGCGTATGTGTATTATATCTGTAATATAGACATAATATATCGACACGCATACACTAAGTTTCACACTGAGGACGGTAGTTAGAAAAATCACTACGTATTGGCATTCGATGGTGGTGGAGGCCTTCGATCATAATCGCGTCGATTTGGTCTCCAGTCACTCGGATAGCCACCACCGCCCCCGCCATCTCCAAGGTAACCCCTATTTCTATAATGTCCAGACGGTGGCATGTCTCCAGGTGGGTAATTTCCTATTCCTCCGCCGCTGTTATAACTACCTGCTCCTACTGGTCCGCCATACCCGTAGTTATTTGGCGGTGGTGGACCTGATGAGTATCTTTGATAGTAATCACTAAAAAAAAAAAAATTAATTTATGAAGATTTTACAAATTCTGATGCTAAAATTAAAGTTAGTAATTTATTTTAAATAATTGTTAAAATAATAAATACCTTCTTTTATCATTTATATGCATTCTATCACGTTCTCTTTCTCGATCACGATGATAACCAGCAGAAACTCTTCCACTGTATTCAACAAATCTATCTCGCTTGTGATCGAATCTAAAAAATTAAAAATTAATGATAAAAAAATTTTTTTTTCAATTTGCATTTGTAATTTTTTTGGAAATTTCTAGATGAAAAATATTTTAATCAAAATTTTTTCATCTATATTATCAAGAGAATAAGAAAAATTTTGTTTCCAGGATGGTCATAAGATAAAATCAGTTTTTTTAGTGAAATTTAGTGTCATTGCGAAGGTCTTGACTTAAATTAATTAATTAAGAAATGACCTTGTATCTTGTGAGCTATTGACATTTCTAAAGATATAAGCTCATCTCGATGTTACGTTCATCGAGACCTTTCATTTGAGTACCCACATCAATTTTTCATATATTTATATATATTATATATATATGTATATATGATAAATATATCAAAATGCATGTGGGTACTTAAATGAAAGCCCTTGATGAGTGTATCATCGGGATGAGCTTATATCTTTAAAAATCTCAATAGTTAAGAAAATATAGTGCAATTTAACATAGTTAAGAAACGACCTTGTATCTTAAGAACAATTGACATTTTTAAAGATACAAGCTCATCCCGATGTTACACTCATCAAGGGCTTTCATTTGAGTACACACATGCATTTTTGATATATTTTTTATATATACATATACATAATATATATAAATATATGAAAAATTGATGTGGGTACTCAAATGAAAGGTTTTGATGAGTGTATCATCGGGATGAGCTCATATCTTTAAAAACGCCAATATTCAAGAAAATACAGTACAATTTAACAAAATTCATAATTTAATAAAACAAAATTTTAATTTTTTTTAGTTCACAACTCACGGCAGTCACACATTTAATAATTAAATCGTTAATAATAAATGAATTACTAACCGATCTCTTGGATCTCTAGAGTCACGAGCAGGCCAATGATCATCATCGCGACCACTGTAATGTCCTCCAACAGCATACCCTCCACTATCACGCCTAATCCTCTCATCCTTGCCACCGCCCAACCTATCCATGCCTCTATCGTGCATCCTGTCTCTCTCCCTATCTCTATCCCTCTCGCGATCTCTGTCTCGCTTTCCATCTTTATTATGTTTCGAAGGCTCCTTGATATCCTTCTGCCTCATGCTATCACTCCCACTGATACTATTCCCACTATTAGAATTACTATTAGACCCAAGAGGAACCGGAGTCGCGGAGGAAGCTACAGAAACTGAGGCAGAACCGGAGGAAGTAGCAGTGGTGGTCGTAGCGGTGGTGAGCGTAACCGAGCCAGTGGTAGCGGAGTGCCTGTTATTAGCATTGCCGTGATGATGATGGTGATGATGATTTCCAGTTAAATGTTTCTTGCTCGGGAGTCCGCTGTTGGGTGAATTTTCCTCAACTTCCTCAGGGAACCTGCGTTTAATGGGCCTTGCCTCTTTGGAAGGATTTGGAGTGGTCTCTGCCGGTGGGTGTTTCTCCTGGATGTGCTTTTGTGAATTCTCCTCTTTTTTCTCCGGACTCGAGAATAAATTAGAACTGTCATCATGTTGTCGCTCACGAGTGGCATGTTTATAGAGCTTGTACAATTTTTTAGCGTCGTACTCGGTGAATTTAGACACAAAGTACCACAAATTACTCCGCCACTCTTTTATCTGCTCAGGATCTTTATACTCAGACAGACAAGTATTAATCTGATTCCCAATCTGAACAAGATACTGTCTAGTGTGAGCAATCCGTTCTTCCTCACTCAGCGATTGATCCGGCTGATTAAGCGCTTTGAGGGCTTTTTTAACAGGTCGCATTTTTTCTTTGCACTCATTAAACACCGAGGGGTCCAAATCACCCAGAACATCTAGAGCACGTGGTTCATTATTCGCAGTAAAATGCATGGGCCCAGTAGCCAAAGCGGACCCGCCTTGTTTGCTTCTTCTAGTTTTTTTCCCATCCTTTTTATCCTTCTTCATCTTCTTCTCTTTCTTCTTATCCTCCGGCGTAACAACTGACCCGGTACCGGGAGCAGCAAGCCCACTATCGCTCATATCATCCTTAACTTCCTTTCTAACAACAGCATCCGGTTCTTCCTTTTTAATATTAACCACAGGCTTGTCACCTTTGGCCTTAGGTTTTTTATTTTCATCCCCAGAGCCAGCACTGGCACCCCCGGGGCTGTCATTGTCATCCACCAACTCTTTCGTAATCGCAGATTTAATTTCCTTGGGTTTTCTCGGCTTGCGCATTTTACGCGTCAGCCCGTGCTTCATGTCCATCTGCCGCTTGAGAATCTTCAGTAGATACTCAGCACGAGCATTGAGCTGCTTTACTTGTGGCTTGTTATCACCCGGAAGAATTTTATCTCCAAGCTTGAGACTCGAGTCCATTTTAATAGCCTCCCAAGAGCCCATTCCGTGAATATAAATTCCTCTCAACAGCCTAGAGTCGTCTTCAGAGTTCCACTCGCAGTCAAAATTAGCAGGCTTTAGCTTAACGTCTAAATGCCAAGCAGCACGTTGTTCCTCGTCTTCTGGTAAAGCTTGATCAAGCGGCTCCAGTTCTTTTTCAGCTGAAGAAAGCGACTTGGCATTTACCATAACTCCTGCTAATTTAAAGGTAGGTCCGCGACCACGCTTGCGACCTTTTCCTTCTTTTTTAACCTTCTCCTCTTTATCCCTACCGTCTTTAGACGCGGTTTCAAACTCAGCGATGCAAGCGTCGCACCTGGACTTCATCAGCTCTCCAAGGTACCGCAATTCTACCATAGGTTTCTCCTGCAACTCAGCATCAGCAGCAATATCATCAAGCCGCTTCAACGGAGCCGGAAACTTTTTATAACTCTTGATAAATCTTCTAATTTCAGCATCAGTGAAGCTCTTGATCGACTCTCTAGGCTGCATACGAGGTCTGCCTCTTTTCTTCGGGCGTTCATCATCAGAGCCATCAGCATCGCTGCCAACACTGTCATCCGCATCATCACTCTCTTCATCGCTCTGGGCTTTACGTCGTTTTCTCTTCCCGTCATCTTTGTTGCCGCGATTGTTCATCTGCTGCAAAGTCTTACGACTGCGCGGTGGCAAGTACAAATCTTCCATCTCTTTGCACTTTTCATCCTGCTCAATTTTCTTACGGAAGTTCTCGGGAATTATTTCCGCCCAATCTCGGCTCTCCTCGCCATTATCAGCATGGTCGACCTCCATGGCCGGCTCAGTCGACTCTTCTTCAAAAGCCGCAAAACTGGCGACCTTGAAAGCCGAAAGCAGCTCATCTCCAACAGTAGCTGGAGCGCTGCTGTCGTCTCTGGTCTCAGCCCGCCTTAAAATCTCATCAATATCACACGCCGGCTCCTCGTCGCCGTCCTCCTCGTCTTTGAACAGTTCTTCTGCTCCGAATTTTAGAATGGCATTTAAATCTTCCTTGTTGAAGGGATTGTTGTTAGCAGTGCTGCCGGAAGCTTTCTTGTCTAACACAGTCCTACCTGTGGTGTCCATTCGCTGGATGACCAAGTGGTCGAGGACCATTTTCTTCTTAGCTCGCTCAACTATTTCTTCCTCGACGGAATTTTTGGTAACCAGCCGGTAAATGTTGACCTGGTTCTTCTGGCCGATACGGTGAGCGCGGGCTTGGGCTTGCAAGTCGTTCTGGGGATTCCAGTCAGAGTCGAATATTATCACAGTGTCAGCGGTCGCTAAGTTAATACCAAGTCCACCAGCACGGGTTGACAAGAGGAAGCAAAAGTCAGTGGAACCCTCAGCATTGAAGTGGTCAAGCGCTTGCTTTCTAAGCTCACCTTTTATGCTACCGTCCAACCGTTGAAATGGAAAGTGACGCTTTTGAAGATACTCACCCAGTATGTCCAACATTCTGACCATCTGGCTGAATATCAATACTCGGTGCCCGGTTTCTCGCAAACGAACCAATAATTTATCGAGTAAAACTAATTTACCGGACCCACGAATTATTTGCTGCAAATAATCATCAGCGTCGTCTTTCTTTTCACGATCGTAGTCCATGGGTTTCGTTAAAAATGCATGGTTACAACATTTCTTTAATTCTATTACAATATTTATAAAGGTCATTGTTGAACCTTTGACACCTTTTCGCAAGGCATTGTAATTTTTAGTCAATATCCATTTGTAGTATTGCTTCTGCAAAGATGTCATTTCCACACGCAATATCTGCTCGACTTTGGCTGGCAAAGATTTTTCTACATCCTTCTTTACGCGCCGGAGAATAAACGGCTCCAGCTGTTTGTGTAATTTGGAGTACCCTTTTTGGGCAGCGTTGTCATGCTCCTTTTCGAATTCCTCCCAGTCGGAAAATTTATTCGGCATGATGAAGTGCAGCAAAGCCCACAGTTCTTTGAGGCTGTTTTGAAGAGGTGTACCGGTAATTAAAAGTCGGTGGTCGGTTCTAAATTCGCTCAGGGCTTTATATAAAAGCGAATCGTCGTTTTTTAACCTGTGAGCCTCGTCGACTAGAAGCACTGACCAGTCCAGTTGGCCTAACAATAATTTGTCCTTTAGTACTATTTCGTATGTCGTAAGTATTGCGTTGAATTTTAATCTTTTGGTACCGTAGTAACACCACTCGTACTGGCGAATCTGTAAATTGATAAAAATAATTAATATTTTAAGTTTTTTTTTTTTTTTTTAGAAAAATTAATTTAGCAGATATTTAATTATTTTTTGAATTTTTGTAACAAATAAATTATGGCAAAAAAAATTGAAATTTAGAAATTAAAAATTCAATTTTTTTTAAATAATTTTCTAGAACAAATTTCTTTATTGAATAAAATTAAAAAATAGGGTAATTATTTACAAGTTAAATCCACCATTTTAATTTTCATTTTTTTAACAAAATTTCTATTTGAATTTATTGAATTTTTTTTTTTTTTTTTTTTTTTTTTTGAAAAATATGAGCCGAAATTTTTTCGAATTTTTGAAGGCAAAAAAACTATTGAAATCTTAATTTTTTTCTTTCACGACATTTTTTATCATAAATACCGTAAAAACAAGCAGAATAAAAAAAATTTCTAAATGTTAATTTTTCACCTAGATATGGCCAAAAATAAGATGGACCCCACTTGTAAATAATTACCAAAAATAGTTAAGTGACTGCTAACTTTAATATAACTTTTTTTCATAAATTAAATATTTAAGATTAATTAATTTAATTAAAAAAAATATACTTACAATATCACGGGAAGTTACATCACCTAAATAAGTAACAAAATTCATATCAGGTGCCCACAAAGTCATCTCACGTTGCCAGCATGTCATTGTCGACAGTGGTACGACCAATAAAAATGGCCCATGAATTTGATGAGTGTGAAATAAATAATAAAGGAAGCATATTGTTTGGATTGTTTTACCTAATCCCATTTCATCTGCTAAAATTACACTGAAAGAAAAAAAATTGAACAAACTTTTATATAAAAAATAATTTAACAAAAAATACCTATTGTCTTTGCACCACGAGTGAATCATCCAGTTGAGACCATCCATCTGATAGTCACGAAGAATTAAATCCTTCCTATCACCACCCAGATACTTGGGTTGCTCCTTAACTTGATGGAACTTTGGTCGTTTTCCAGGAGTCTTGGTATGTCTGCTGGGTGTCCTTTTGGAATCCTCACGATCGCGGAACTCTTTAATCTTAACGGGCCACTTTTTGACAATGAGCGCGCCATCTTCCCACGTAGCGTCTGCGTAGGGCAAGCTCTCCCATTTGCAGTAATAATCCGGGTACTCAGATTCAGGCTTTTTGTACTCGGCAATTATCCTTTCAACGTTGTTGTAACTCTTTAGAAGCTCCTGCTGCAACTCCAGCTGACACTCAAAGTAATCAATATCCTCGGGCCCAGCGTACGCTCGCCATTGTTTTATTTCAATATCACGTTTTATAAAATTGTCTAATTTTTTTAACCCTTTAACCTTTTGTGCTTTGAGTGATTCTTCTGACTCCCACGTGTTGTGTATGTGGGACCAGCCCTTCCACTTAATCAGGTACTGAACTTGACTTTCTTCTTTATTTGATTCGTCTTCGTGTTTTGGTACATTCGGATCGCCGTTTTCCTCAACAGCGTAAACAGTGGTCACATTACCCGTTACTGAAAATCAATAATTATCAATTATCATCATTCATCATTCTCATTTAATTACAATCAATTGAGGAATTATAACAGAATAAAATATCATACCTCCTTTTTTTCCTATTCTTTGTGCTAGAATTCGCTCAATAGTTTCGGCATTGTCAGCTGGATCTAATTGATTTGATGGCTGTGAAGCTGCTTCATCAACATCAACTAAATCTTCACTAGCTGTGCCTTCATCGCTTTGTTCTTTATAACTAACAGCTGCTGTTCCTGCTCTTCTTGAAGCAACATGTCTAAAAAAAAATTTTTTTATTATTTTTATGAAAAAAATTTCTGGTAATTATTTACAATTGGGGTCAATACCATTTTGGGCCATAACTAGATGAAAAATTAACATTTAAAAATTTTTTTTTATTCTGCTTGTTTTTACCACGCATTTATGATTAAAAAAAGTTGGAAAAAATTTTGGCTTTCATATTTTTGGATAATATTTCTATTTTGTCTTTTTTTGTAAAGTACATAAAAAAAAACGAATAATTTAAAAAAAAAAAAAATTCTAATTGCCCAGTATGGGATGACCTCACTTGTAAATAATTGTCAAATTTTTTTTATCAAGTAAAAATTTGTTTACAATAAAAAAAAAAAAATTTTTTTTCTTAATTTTTAATCATACCTTCGATTATCATCACTATCAAAAGATGAATTATCAGAAGACGCTGACATAAGCCGTCGTTGTTTTTTTTTCGAGCGCGCTTCTTTAGCTTTTTGAGCAGCTCGCCTGTTTATCGACTTACTAGCCGGAGGTGGTCGTCGATTTTCAAAATCCTCCGAGTCAGAATCTCCAGAAGACTCAGAGTTCCAAGAATTTTGGCTACTGTGTAACAGAAAAAAAAATAAACTTAAAAAGAAAGTAATTTAATCACAATAATATCCATATAAGACTGTTATTAAGAATAATTAAATGCAAGTGAAAAAAAACTACTGAATACCCGTACACACAGTAATTGATAAGAAGAATCATATTACTGTTTTAAAATGCTGAAGCTTGTTTGTATGCGTGCATTACATGAATAAATTATGTAAACGAAAATAGATACCGATTCTGGAATCCTGGTTAATTAAAAAAGCAAATAAAATAAAAAAAAAAAAAAAAGTAAATGATGGTGTTACCTACCTTTTTTTCTTAAGTTTTTTACGGTTATCGTTATCGCTCTCACGTGAGGTGGCGTTTGCGGTATCGAGTCTCTCAGGACCCTTCCTGGACCTGCCCGACCTCCTGATCCCATAGATATCGGGATTGTCATCCCACTCGCGATTGGACTCGCGGCGGCTTTTGATTTTCGCCGAGGCACTGTTACCCGAGGAGCTTTTTCCGCTCTGAAAACTATCATTTTGTGCAGGTGGGTCGGATTTATCCGACTTGGCCGAGTATTCAGACGCTACTGAAGCCGCTGAGGAATTTGAACCGCCACTACTTGATGAGCTAGAGTCACTTTTGGGTCCAACGAGGATTCAATGAGTATTTTTAAGTTAAATACAGTACAATATCAAAGTGAACTTAACAACAAACAACACATGTGGCTTCTAATTGATCAATAACATCATAGTAGCGTTGAATAATTTTACATTAAAATATACTTTAGTTGGTAAGTAGTGTGTTTATTGCAAGTTTGATGAACGTGAATTAACTTGAGTTACTTTTTTAAAATATTTTTTTTTTTAATGTACATTTTCAGTTTACACTTACCTATCACTCTCAGATCCAGAATTACTACCAGAGGAACTGCTGCTTTGGTCACTTTTACTCTCATTATCCGAATCAGACGCTGACTCTTTGCCAGACTCGGATTCTATCTGCGTTTTCTAAATTAATCATTTACAATTATTTTTTATTTTCAAATTTAGATTAATACAATTTATGATATTTATCAATGACCATGTTGTTTGGAATAAAATAAAAAATTCATTAAAATTTTATCTAAAAAAAAAATTAAAATCCACTGCAGACCAATGATGAACTTTCTAGATGAAAATAGAAAGGTACTTAAGAGTATTACATAATAAATAAATTATAATTATCAATAATTAATTTTGTTTATTTATTTATTTTTTATTAAAACACCTGAAATTTATTTACAAATTAATTATATCGCAGTTTATTACAACAGTAATAAAATATTTAAAAATAATATTACAATACTAGAGTTTTATATTTTTTTAAATGATTATTCAAAATTATTTATCAGTATGTATAGCGCAGTTGTTTTCAACACATAATACTTAAAAAAAAATCAATAAAACTGAGTATTTATTAAAATAATACTCAAATAAATATTTAAATATTATTTCACAAAAATATTCATCGAAAAATTTTTATTAGTTTATAAAAATTTTAAGAAACAATTTTTAATTGTTTAATTATTCATTTCAAAATCCTAACTAGTAACCATACATTAACTCATTTATTTAGATAAAATTCGGCAAATCACTCGACGGTGACACATATTTATTTATAATCTCTATTGCAGTTTATAAAAAAAAAAAACATTCATCCAAGACTAAATCATAATAATGTTTGTTTTTTACTTGTTCATTTTAATAATTATTCTCTGAGTAAAAAATGAAAAAAAAAAAAATCTTAAATTTTATTTTTACTACGGAGTAAATAAAAATTGTTGGTCGGTCACGCGACTATTGAACACATGTTTGTAAAATGAATTAAAAAAAAAATGAAATTAATTGATTAATAAATAATTTTTCACAGCAAAAATGAGTACAGAGCCACGTAAATAAAAGATTTTTAACTTTTTCAGACAGCATTTACTCAAAAAAAAAAAAAAAAAAAAATGAATAAATCTTTAAAATAGAATAGAATATTTGAATAAAATAAAATAATCGAGCTTGATTGTCAGAGGACTTAAATGAGTAAAAAAATTTTAAATGACACCGAAAAATGTGTCTCAGTTTGCAGTAAATGCATAAATAAATGGAGTAAACAGCTATTGTCACAATAAAATGCTGTTGTTGATAAAGTTTGAGCTTAAATTGCAAAAATGGGTCCATCACAAAAAGTAAATATCACCGATGGAGAAGATCGAGGATAAACCAAAGAACATGATAAAGTTAAATAATTAGTGGAACATTAATTGTTTAATTGAAAAAAATGCAATAATATACGGATGTAAACAAACCGATAGGTTATTCTTTCGCAGTGAAAATATTATTTAAAAACTTAAAACTTGTGATTTAAAATGTTAAATCTCAAGCGATAAGTTTTGGTAGTGATCCGGCGACCGCGCCCGTAACTCAATAAAATTATTAAAAATATATTTAACAATAATTATTATAAATATTTAGCTTTCTTTAAAGGTAATAATAGAGAGATAAAACACATACGGCAACGTGAATATTTGCTTATTCCAAACAACAAAGTCATATTTTAATAATTATTTTACGGAATTATAAAATTAACAATATTCAATAGATCGTTGTAATAATAAATAAATAATAAATTACAACAACAATTGATTATTGTTGAGCAGATAAATAGTTAAGTAAGGTAACGATTCTCGCACGAGCCACTCACCTGCATCATTCCGTGTCTCTACGCGTCTTACCGAGGCTTCAATATCATTCCCCTACTTTAATTCCCGAAAAAAATTGTTATAAATCTCTAAATCAATAATTAATTAACGCAATAGACACTCGAAACACTCACAATATTCAAGACTTTACGTACTATCAACTTGTAACATCGTACAAAAAATATCGAATTCTCACGTACTATATGGTCGCGGGCTTAAGCTCGGACGCCATTTTGTGAACTCACTTGTTCGTTCGTTCGCCTTCCCCTATACCTATCGTGTCGCCATTCCGTTCCTTCGTCGCAGTTAGTTCACCATCCCACCATATTACCCAGAATGCAATACGCACGCGCATATATTACTCAACTGCTCTCTGCGCCCATTATTGTCGCTACTGTCTAATGCCGACTACACTATTGTTTTTACTCTACACTCTGTGACAAACTTACTCACACACCCACACCCGCTGTATGTATGTAAATTTTCATGTAAATCATTCATATTATTACCAGTACTCATTACTAACGACCTCTTTTTTTTTTACTTTCTTTTTACGTACACGATTTTTTTTAATTTTTACGTAATTACTAACTGTAATCCGAAATTTTTTCATTCTTGCTTTTGTATTAATTTCTAAGTCCCGTAAAAAAATTTTTAAAATTGATGACTAATTAAAGAAAATAATTATTTAATATATTCAATAGAATTTTTACCCATACATGCGTGAAATAAATTCATGACATTAAAGTTAGCCGTCACACGGTAAGAACAAGATTACACTGGATATCATCCTAGATTATACTAAATAAAAAAAAATTTCAGATAGTAGCTAGTATAATCTGGATTATAATGAATATAATCTGGATTATAATGAGTATAATCCAGATATCATTCAGTACAATCTGGATTTTTTTTAACTATCAGAAATTTTTTTTTACCACAGATATCACTGAGTATAATCTGGGATAATATCCAGTGTCATCTTGTTATTTTCGTGCATTCGATAAGTTTTTAATTTTTTTTAACAAACAAATTTTTTCCAAAAAATTGCATTTTTAATTTTTACACGTCAATTTTTTTTTTTTTTTATAATTTATTTGTTAAAAAAATTTATTAAAATTTAATAAATATCTGCTGAATCAATTTTCATAATAAGTTCTCATGTATACACACATACATTAACGACGCGCGCAATTTTGTTGCTTGGAATAAACGCATATACTCATTACATTACTTATGTGTTTAGATTGTGTGTATGATTTCCACTTGACTTGGAGAATGTTAGAGTTTTAATAGAACAGCTGCTGGCCATTTTGATGCGTCCACCTTTTACCCAGAAGTCACTGCGGCTTGATATCTATATATAAAAAAAAAAAATTTAATTATTATCTCTAATTAAAAGGCAATTTGATGAAAATTTTTTGTATTTTGTTCACAAAAAAAATTTAGAAAATTTTTTCAAGTAAAATCACCTTTAAATATATAAATACATGGATAATTATAGAAAAAAATTAAATTTTTAATTAGATACACGTACTTTTTAGGATTTAGTATAAACCTCAATTTTTGACAAGAAAAATTTATTGCAATAATATTTCACTACACGTAATTCAAAATATTAATTAAAATTTATGTTTTAGAGTAATTTCATGTAATGGCGTAAATATCAAAATGTCTCAAAGCATCAAAGGATAAAAAATACGTACAAATAGATACTGGAAGTAAATTGCGTGAGAGCGCATAAGTACTAATTGAGCAAAAAAATTTTTTTGAGTCTGAGTACAAAGCTGTTATGGAAGAATTTTAGTTAAATAAATAAATTAGTAATTATGGAGTTTGGAGTAAAATTACCTTGGCGGACAAAACGATAGAAGAGATCGACGCAGTAGTGTTAAGACCAGTTTACAATCAGAGAGTTTAAGTTCGTGTCGTAAACATAGCGATACAACTACATTGTCAATACGGTAGTCGGTGTACTACATTATTGTCAAATTGTGAGTGGTGTAACAAGTATTTAAATGGTTTCGATTGTATACGACCCTTTATAATTTCAATGATAAATTTCGAAGGGCGTATGTACTTTGAATAGAAAGCAAGATGTGTATTTATAAATATGATATTAAAGTTAGCAGTCATTTGACCATTTTTGGATTTTTTTTAAATTTCTTCATGTATATTTTTTTTTGC
Organism: Cotesia typhae; assembly: GCF_013202065.1. Lineage (NCBI taxonomy): Eukaryota > Metazoa > Arthropoda > Insecta > Hymenoptera > Braconidae > Cotesia > Cotesia typhae. The sequence goes on from NW_027423712.1 coordinate 1,141,981, forward strand.
CGTAATTTATTTGTTATAAAAATTCGTAAAATTATTAAACACCTGCTAAATTAATTTTCATTTTATAAATACTTTAAAATAATTTATATGACATTAAATGAAGCTGTCACATGAAAACTTTTTAATTTTATTCAACTAACAAATTTGTTCCAAAAAATTATTTAAAAAAAAATTGCATTTTTAATTTTTTACAATAACTTGTTTGTTGAAAAATTTTTTTAAATGATCAAATATCTGCTAAATTAATTTTAATATAATTTATTTGTTAAAAAAATTTGTTTAATTTTTTTTTCTATTTCAATTTATTGAATTTGCAGAATTATCAATTTATTTATAAATGTACAAAATGCTTTTCAGATTATTTATAATTCAATGAATTATTTATTAATTACAGCAAAAAAGAAAAAATAATGAAATGATTTCAATTAATAATACAAGATAAATAATTTTTAGACTCACAGAATGTACAAAGAAAATTATTCTGGATCAGGTGTAGGTGTAGCAGTTTCGGGTTTAGCTTCACTAGACAAAGATTCACTCTCAGTAGGTTGACTCTCCTTAGACTTGGCATCAGGAACCCAGAGACCACTGTCAATGCATCTTCGCATGTGGTACTTTGCTTCGTCTTCTGGCATCGCAGCAATAGTCTGCTGCAGCAGGGGTATGTCTTGAGCCTCAAAGCATTTTTGCAATGGCTGTAATGTGAAATAAAATTTAACAAAATTTCCTTGTTAAAATCCCAATAAAAAAAAATCTAACTATAAATATTTACCTCAGGTAGACTTTCAAAGACTTCAACAGGGTCCAAACCACCTGGCCCAAGCCTCGCTTTTCTCTCTTCCTCTTCAGCCTCTTTAAGAGCCTCAGCGACTTTTTCTTGAGCTCGTTTCCTGATTCGCTCTTTGAAGGCCTCGAGTTCGTCGTCGAACGACTTTTTGTACTCCACATCGGCTATTTGAATCCTACTAAAGAAGGAACCAACACAAGCGCGAGGATCCACGTCCAGTTGCTTGGATAATTCTAAAATATATTGCATACAGATGCATTGATGCGCGACATGCTCCATCAGCTCGTGTTTCTGAAAGATTTAAATTACAAAATTAATATCAAAAATATTTATATTAAATTATACTGAAATTAGCAAACATCTGATAATTTTTTTTTTAATTTCTAGATGCTGAATTTTTTAAATTAAAATTTTTCATAATAATTTAATTGTAAAAATCCAAAAAATTGATGACCTTAAATTTAGCAACCATCAGATAATTTTTTAATTTTTTATTTGATTAAATTTCTGCATATCAATTTTTTTGCCATAAATTATTTGTTATAAAATTCTTAAAAATTGACAGATGTCTTTTAATTTCAATATTATTTATATTAACAAAATTAATTATAATTAAAAAATAATTCACCTCCTCCATTTCCAAATTAATACACCAAATCACCAAATAATTGGCTGTATTTTCACAAACAAGGTGCGAATTTTCCTGAAGATACTGTTTACTGTCATCATAACGTCTCAGCATCCCGAATTTTTTCAAACTCTTCTCATTGGTCTTGACAAACTCCTTCATCTTCATTTCTCTGACATCATCTGGCAGTGCCTGATCCTCCTCATCTGGTCGCCTGCGTGGTTTCGTATTTATAACAGTTTTGGTAAACCCAGCCTGTGCAATAGTGTCAACATTCCAAGGTGTTAATTTTTCTTTTTTCTTCAGCTCCTCTTCTTTATCTTTGACCTTCTGCTCCTCCAGCTCCAACTCTTGTAGAGATTTTTTCAAGGCATTCAGATCTTCAGGGTTAGCCTTCTCCTTCTCCAGCGTTGCTATCTTCTTCTTAGTTTCTTCCACCTTAGACAGTGTCCTGTTTAAAATAAAAATTATTTAAATAACTGCTCCAAATAATTTATTATTTTTAGTAAAAAATAAACTTACTGTTCTTTAACACGTTCCAACTCTTCTTTTTGTTTTTTCTGCTCTTCCATCCTCTCCACACGTGCTTGATGTCTCCATCTGAATAACGACGGAGTATCAATATTTGGATGAGTATCATCTTCGTCATCTGAAATCTAATTGAATTAAAAGTTAATAATAATATTATGACAATTTAATAAAATTTTTACATCATTCTTAGTTAAAAAAAAAAAAATTATTTTGACAGTAAATTTTTTTAAATTAAATTCTGAATAATCACTAAAATATTAAAAATTTTTTTAGAATTTTATTGCAATTAAATTATTAAAAAAAAAAAATTAATTAAAAAGTTTCACATGTGAAAATTAATAAAAATTACAAGTGAACATTTTTAGAAGCATTTTTTTATTGTAATTAATTTTTAAAATTGACAGCGGACCGCTAACTTCAGTGTTATTTTTTTGTAATAAAAACTTCACATAAAATAGTTAAATGCCTGCTGATTTCAGTATCATAATAAAATACTTAAACTCCAGAATTCATCTAAGTTCTAGAAAATTCTACATCAAGAGCTTGCGCATATAAATAATAAATAAAAAAAAATTACCTCAATATCTTTCCATTTGCTGTAATCAACCATTTTGTCGATTAACTAATTACCAAACAAATTGTTTGAATAAAATACTAATTAACAATTATTTAATAAAGAAAAAAAAAAAATATGTTTAATTTAGTTTTAGTGTATTAGTCGACAGAGTTGTTTTACGCTGTGCTTCTTGATCACCGAATGTCCACGAACGCCCGGCGAGATTAACCGAACTACTCCATAATATAAATGTCAGTGCTCATGACACTGAAGTTGACAGATATTAAAAATTGTTTTAGAATTTTATAGCAATTAAATAAATATAAAAAAAAATTAATTAAAAAGTTCCACGTGTAAAAATTAATAAAAATTATAAGTGAAAATTTTTAGCAGCACTTTTTAGTTGTAATTGATTTGTTAAAAAAATTTAAAAAATTGACAGCTGACGGCTAACTTCAGTATGATTCAGTGCTCACCTACTTACATACACACAACACCGCCAAAAACATTTAAAACTCGGGATGTACATATTCGGAAATTACTTACAGCGTTGTCAAGCTCCCTCTGGTTGTCAAAAAAAAATTGAATAATGAATAACTTAAAATTTAGTTAACAGAAATAAAACATTAGTGAATATTTTTCACTTAAATATCGATTTATATTTTTTTAACCACGTAAATAGATAAATTACAACACAAGAGTTTCTGAAATTGAAGAGACCAGAAAGCGGTGTGACAGCTCGACAAGGAATTCCTGGTGTCACTGAATCGGAGCGACTCACCGTGCGGTTTTTGACAGGATGGTAGAAAGCGTTGGAACTGTCAGTGATTGTCATAAAATTGGAGATCGTATTGACTGTGATGGTCATCCAGGAACTGTTTGTTACATTGGTCCGGTTGTTGACACCAATGGTTTGTGGTTAGGAATTGATTGGGATGATCCGGCACGTGGGAAGCACAATGGCACTTATCATGACGTTGAATATTTCAAGACCAGGTAGGACATCATTTGTCTATTTAATTAATTACTAAAATACTTGACTTTAAAATTAACAGTCACAATTTTTAATTTATTTTAACAAACAAATTTGTATAAAAAAATTATTTTTAAAAAATTGCATTTAAAATTTCAAATTCAATTTTTTTTACATATTTTGTTTGGTAAAAAAATTATCAAATGTCTGCTAAATTAATTTTCATATTATTTATTTTTTTTTATTTATTTTCTAGCATACAGAATATTTAAGAATAATAAAATAAATTAATTACTGATTAATTATTAATAATAATTTAATTATTTTAGATTACCAACATCTGGGTCTTTCGTACGACCCGGTAAGGTAAAGACTGGAATATCTTGTCCAGATGCCATTCGACAGCGCTATGGTCTCGTCGACGATGAGCTAGCAGGCGTAGACCGCGACAAACTGTCCAGCTTAAAAAGAGAAATCCACGCTCCGTTTTTAGAGATGGTAGGGTTCTCCAAAGTTAACAAGAAGCAAAGTGCATTCGATCAATTAAAGGTTGTTTGGTTAAGAGCACAGTTAGTGTCTAGTGCTGGAGTTCCTGGAGAACTTCTAGAACTTTGTCCTAGTGTGCGTGAACTAGATATATCGAAAAATTTAATAAATTCCTGGAGGATTGTAGCTGATATTTGTTTACAATTAAAGAGGCTTGAACGTCTTGACGTCAGGTAATTAATTAGAAATTAATTAAAAAAAATTTTCTTAAATTGTATCTTACTTTAATTTTGTTTTAGTGAAAATTTATTACCTACCAAGATTAATGGGAATTTAAATGCATTTGATAATGTCAATCAATTGGTGATGACACGAATGAATTACGACTGGTCGGACATCGAGTGGTGTTCTTCACTGTTTCCGACGCTTAGAGTTCTTTATGTACCTTTTAATAATGCCAGGGTGCTCAGAAAGCCTTTGGAAAATTCTAGCCTCAGTCAACTGGTTGATTTGTCGTTAGAGGGGAATAGTTTGAGTGACTGGGACGAAGTTTTGAAGTTGGGTAATTTATTGAGGTAAGATGTTATTTATTTTATTATAAATTGCATTGTACTTTCTTAACTATTGACATTTTCAAATAATTATTAATTTAATAATTTAATAAATAAAAAACGGTGCGATTTTTAGCTTGAAAAATTTGAATTTAAACTCAAATAAAATCGAGCGAGTAAGATTCTTATGTGATGATGGTGAAGAGAAAACTAAAGCGTTCCCTAAGCTACGTCAATTACACTTGTCGAAGAATTCTATCACTGAGGTGAGTTCTTATGAAGCTATTTTAATTAATATTTCAATTTATTTATTGAAATTTTTAGTGGCGATCAATTAGTGAATTAGAAAAGCTGAATAATCTTGAAGACTTGAAGCTGCGTGACAATCCTGTGTTTGATAATGAAAAGCTCTCAACAACTCGTGATTTGATAATAGCAAGAATTTCAAAATTAAAATTGTTGAATGGAGAAGAAATCATTAGAGAAGAAAGGAATGGAGCTGAATATGTTTACTTAAAAACTTTTGATGAAGAATGGAAAAAGATTGCTGATAATGATGAATGTCGGAAGAAAGAATTCATAGAAAATCACCCAAGATATTTATCTTTGATTAAAAGTAGGAATATAATTCATTTATTTTTTTTTTTTATTGATTTAATTTATTGTTTAATTGAAAATTTTTTTAGAGTGTGGAATTACTGAATTTCCCAGCAGTATTAAGTTCAGCACTGAAATGAAGTCAGATGTGATAACAGTTGAGTTTGTTAGCAGCAACGTGGAGTCAAAAGTTCAAAATGTCAAGAGAAAAATTATGAAAGATATGAATGTACAAAAAGTAATGGGCTTAGTTCAAAGAATATTTAAAATCAGTGGTAAAATACCGACGCTTTCGCTTATTCCATCAAATGTAAGTACATAATAAAAATTTACAAATTTTCATCAGTACTTTTGGCTAAATAAATATATATTTATTCACAGAGACCAAATGATGAAATTCCCCTTGATAAATTTTTGCAAGAGTTAAGCTACTATTCCATTCAAGACGGTGATAAAATAATTGTTCACTGGTGACACTGAAAATTATTTCTTAGTATTTAGAAAAGAAAAAAAAAAAAAAAATAGGTAAAAACTTACAGTTTAATATTTTAAACATACTTGTAATTTAATCATTGATATTTTGTTATTAAAAATACTTTTTTTATACAGAACAGTGATTTTTACTTTTATTTTATTATAAAAAAATTATTACATCAAAATTATTCGATGTCATCTTCCATTTCTAATTTTTGAGCTTCTTCTTCTTTTTTCTTGGCTTCTTTTTTCTCAACTTGTTCTTTTGTGAGTAAGGATAAGCCCAGTTGATCTTCTCGTGAGAATGGTTGGGCCATTTGTCTCAACCACTTTTTTGAAATCTTTAAAAATTCAAGCAAAAATTAAATAAAGTTATTAACTATTTAAAAAAAAAATACCTGGACTGCTTCTTCTGTAGATAAATTACAAAAACTATCAGATAAATGTTCTTGAATCCACTTGGGTATTTTGCTCCGTTTATCAGCTCTAGAAAATCGCTAAAAATTCAAAAAAAAATTTTTTAATAAATTGTTTTTTTTCTCTTTTGTAAAAAAAAATTAATTCAAAAATACCTTGTCAGCGAAAACCATAATACCGTAGTCAGTTTTTCCTCTCAACACACGACCGATACACTGGGCTGCGTGTCTCATGGCATCGAACGTTAAGAAATCATTTTCTCGTATCTAATAAATAAATAAAAATGATAATTAACACAGCTGGGATCATCAGGAATTTTTAAAAAAATTTTCTTACCTGAAATTGGTCTCTCAGATAATCTAACCGAGCTTTCAGTATGCGAGACTGAGTATAAACATAGGGAATTCCAAACATAAGTACAGCTCTACCTAAATGATGATCAAAATCTACTCCTTCAGACACTTTTCCTCTTGCTACTGATAACAAAACCGCTCCTCTACCACTATCACAAGCCTTGATGTAGTTAACAAGAGCTAAACTCGTTTCTGCCGAGTCTTGAGTCTCGATAAAAAGGAGTTTGTGTCTCTGAAGTTGATCAACAACTCCTTGATCATACCTTTAATTTTAATTCAATTATATTAACTTCATTTTTAATTCACAAAAATTATTGAATAAAAGAAATAAATTTACCAGGCTGCGATAACTGATTCCATATATAAGTAAGAAGTAAAAAAACAAACTAGTCCATCAGGTACTATCGCTGAAAATTCAACGAGCAATTGCCCATAATTTCTTATCACCGCAACGTCATCTCTCGTTTCATACTTGGAAGAAATTGCTACTTGGTCATTACCTTTTGATACTATCTATAATTGGTTAGTTATTATTTAAAAAATTATAAATTAAAAATTTTAACAATAAAATAACACTAAAAATTTGCAGACACTTTTTTTTTTTTTTTTTTTTTTTTTTTTTTTTTTTTTTTTTAAATAAACTAGGCCTAGAAAATGATTTAAAAATTGCATTTATAATTTTTTAGAGCTTCTGAAGATGGAATTTTTTTAATTAATTTTTCTTGCTATAATTTATTTATTAAAAAAATTATTAATTTCAGATTCATAAATTATAATTATTATCATCAAATATAATCATGTCAGCAGACATCTAGAAATTTTTTTTATTTTTATTACAAATCAATTATCAAAAAAATTTACTTTTTTAATTTAAAAAAATGGAAATTTTTCTATTAAAATTTAGTTATTAAAGTTCAAAAAACTGCCAGTTTAATTTGTGTTTCAATCTCAGTATCATAGAAAATATAATTAAAAAATTAAAGCACAATAAATTAACTTTTACCAAAAAAAATGCATTTATAATTTTTCAGAGTTTCTAAAAAAAGTTTTTAAATAAATTTTTCTTGTTATAATTTATTATTTTTATTAAAAAAATTATGAAGTCTTTCAATTTTAGTATCACAAAATAAATAATAAAATATTTACCATGGGTAACAAGCATGGCCTTGCCAAGGTCATCGTGAAAGAAGTCATAATGACAGGATGGAAATTTAATATCTTCGGATACATGTCTAAAGGCGATAGAGTACCAGATGTAATAATGACAGACTGGAATCGATCAAAAATTGGTTTCATCGCAATAGAAGAATCCATGCAACTAAAATGAAGGATTGGATTCAAAACAGTCGGCGTTCTGTCGTCAAAGGGCTCGACAATTATTGTAAACCCTGTCGCGTAAGTAGAAACTAGAGTAGCGAGGTGGGTCACAAGAATCAGCGACGAGAAATCAGTCAGATCTGTTATCTCCATCGTTCTCAAAAGCGATGCGAGTCTTTCTGCGCAAAATTTAAGCGGCTTTCTTTCTATGCACACTTTTGTCTGCAGATCTCGGAGAAATAGAGCCGGTGTTTCTTGAACCACATGCTGAACTCGCAATCTGGTCTTTAGATACTCGACGAAACGTTTTAGGAAGCTGACAAAATGCTCGGCATTTCTTATATTTCCAGGAATTACCTCTGGTAAATTTTAATTAATATCAGAATAAATTTATAATTAAATTAATTGAAAAATAATTAATATTTTACCTTCCAAAATTTCATCAGGCAAAACTGGATTAGCCAGTACAACATCTGTTTCTCTGGATACTTGCGCATCTTTTAAACCCTCTACTAGTCTCTGATACTCTTCTTTCAATTTATTAGCATCTTCAGCTCGCATTCTATTTTTTATAATTAAATAAATTTACATGTAAAAACAAAATTATAAATGGTACTAAAATTTGCAGACATTTGACAATTTTTACAACTAATTATTATTAAAAAAAAATAATCCCATAAAAAATTAACCGGAACAAATAGACCCAGAAAAAATTTTAAAGTTATGAAAAATTCATATTTTTTTCGGTCTATTTTTTTTTGATTACCAAAAAAAAAATATTTTTTTTTTTTATTTTTACATCAAAAATTTTGTTGTTAAATTTATTTAATTTTTATGAAAAATTTTTAAATGTCTGTTAAATTCAGTATCATAAATATAAAATTAAATTAAATTAAACAAAAAAAGTAAATTTACTCAGAGACTGTTTTTTCTAATAATTGAATATTTGCTGTACATTTTTCCATGGTCTTTCTGGTGATTTTTACACTCATTGAATCGATACAAACATTATCTAAAAATTACACAATTATCAAAAATTACTTTTACAAACAAATAATAAAATTAAATAAAAATAATTACCTATATTGTGAGCTTCATCGAAAACAACAACTGAATTTTTGGCAAGCTCTTTGGAAACCGTTTGAGCAATCTTTGGATCCAGTAAATAGTGATAACTGTACACAACAAATTGTGCTTGCACAATCTGTGTAATAAATTACTTACATTAATATGTGAAAAATTTTTTTTTAATTTTGAAAATACCTACAGCTAATCTAGCGAGAAAATACGGACACCAATTCCTATCCCTCCCATAATCTTTAATGTCATCAATGGAATAAATACCCGGGGGCATCACTCGCTCACGTCCCTCCTCGTCAAACCCTTCGTAAAAACTACAAATCGGTGTGGTGTCATCATAGTTATGTCGAGCTCTGACATACGAAGCTGTCAACGAATGACAACGACCGTCAACAATCTTTCCATCTCGCTCTTTACTGACCTAGGAAAATTAAATAATTAAATACATGATCATCAATGTCAATAAATAATTAATTATTCAACAGTCATACTTCTGGATGGATACACATATTTTTTCTTGAACTGAGAACAAGACCAACCATCCTAGGCGGACTTCCCGTCTCTTTTTCATAATAATCCATAAGTTTTTTTAATTCTTCAATAACTTTTTCGATTTCAGGCACTGTACGTGAACAATAGATTAATTTTGTGACAGATGATGGGTTTTCCAGCATGTAAGCGACGATCAGTGATAATAAAGTGACCGTCTTTCCAGTACCCGAAGGCATTTCCAGTAAACAGTGGCCCTTTAAATAAAAATGATTTTTAATCAAAGACTATTTAATTTCATCTCAAAAATTATTTAAATGTAAGTAGTCACTTGATAATTTTTTTAACAAATAAATTTGTTTTTAGATTTCAAAAAATAATTTTTAAAAAATTGCATTTTTAATTTTTAAAAATTTCTGCATATCATTTTTTTTTGCTGTAATTTATTTGTTTAAAAATTTTTAAAATTATCAAATATATATGACATTGAAATTAGCTGTCACTTGACAATTTAAAAATTTTTTTTAACAAATAAATTTGTTCCAAATATAATTTTATAAAAAGTGCATTTTTAATTTTTAAAAATTTATGCACATCATTTTTTTTTTGTTATAATTTATTTGTTCCAAAAATTTTTAAAATTATCAAATATCTGCTACATGAATTTTTATCAAATATATGTTAAATTAATTTAAAAAAAATTACTCTTGCATCCAAGCCTCTTTTAAGCTCCAGCATGTAGGCATATTGCTCTGGATAAATGTAATCATACGGAAAGTAAACAATTAGACCATCAACACTGATCCTGTAAAAAAGTAAGTAAATAAAAAAAAAAAAAAAAAAAAAGTTTCTTAATAAAAAAATTAAACCATAAAAAAATAACTTACTTCATGGTGATTAATTATATTATAAAAAATTTTTATGTAAAACTAGGTTATATTAACAAATAATAATTACAACAGAGTAATTTATCATCCTGACATTTTTGTAACGATGATTAATTATTGTCAGAAAAGTAGAAAAATAATTTTGAAAAAATAATAATAAATTTTATTTAAATAAATAATTTAAAAAATAAAAATAACAATTGTTTACACTGACACCGACACATTAACGCTAAGTGTGAAATAAAACCGCGATATTTGAATGCTACCGCCATCTATATAAAAAAATGAAATGTCAAATAACCGGAAACGAACAAAATATCTCAAAAAGCATATATATATATATATAAAAAACATACAACTAACAAATATGTGCTACTGTAATTGCGACGTTGCCAAGCGTACTGTTAATTTATGACAAAATTTTTAATAAGAGACAAAAGTTAATAAAAAAAATGACACGTTTGGGCCTTTTGTGAATAATAACAACCAGTAAAAATAATAAAAAATCAATTAATTATCTGATTAAAGTTATTAACATTAGTGATAAGTGGAATGTTCAAGTGACAGCTACTGTGTTACGCAGCTCCGTGTGATGCCGTACTTATTATTACCAATAAAATGGAATCAATAATTGAAATAGACAAAAAAAATATTTACAATAATTACTACCATTATGTATTTATTATTAACGTGTACGACAAATCGTTAAATGTGTATTTTAAATAAAGTATTGTCATTTTCTCCATAGCAATGTCTACACTTGGCAACGCAGCAATCTTTTCCCGTTTGGTGCTCAACAGTACGCCTCATCCTAGTCATAAGAAAATTCCTTCATTTATTACATACAATATAATACAATAAAATATGCATATAAACAAATAATATTTACGTTTAAATTATCAGTTCCGAAGCGTTTAACTGTCTCAATAAATCGACTCCACGTGAAGACAATTGCTTTTTAAAAGCAATCAACGTTTCATTAATTCGTTACTAATTTCAACAAACAAAAGTATACACTCGATAAGTAAGTCTATATATTTTTATTATTATCAGGCTCCAAGCCACCTTTAAATCTCCTGGTTTGTTTGTTTATTTTTAAAATATTCAAATTAACCTGTGTGATAATAAAATAATCAGATATCTTGAAAGATATTCATTGAAAACAATCGAGGGGTTATACTTGCGCATGCTTCATCGTGTCAGAAGCAACAGTTTTACAAAGCGGCAAAGTTAAAATAAAAAACAGTACTATGTTTTATTTATCTTGTAGCACCAGTGTCACTGAGTAAGTACCAATTTTTTATTTTTATTTTTATTCCATTAAAAAAAAAAAATAATAATAATAATAATAATAATAATAAAATAAAATAAAATAAAACAAACTTTCCTTTTCTTCCGCAGAGTGATAGCTCGATGATGAACGAGAATTCCTCGGCGTTGTGGACAACCCGAGCAACGCAGTCCAGTCATGTATGTGTCAAGAATAACCTGATGCCAAGGATCCAGTGGTTGCAATAATTCTCCAGACTCCAGTGAGTTTGCTACGGAAATGGAGGAGCCAGCAAAGAAGAAGCAGAGGATCGTCAGCGAGGATTACGATGACGACAACGAGGACGAGCTCATCACCGACATGGAGAGATTCCAGAAGAGCCTCCTGGAGCAGTGTTTGTGCGGGATCCCCGAGAGCAGCCTCCGAAAGCCGTTCGTAAACTCCTCGAGGTCCAGCGGGGTTCGCGGTGGTGTGTTGTCCGAGTGGGACCCCGAGAGAACTTTGGAATACATAAGTGGGCTGCAGTTGCTTTTCGAGCTCGCGATAAAGCAAAACAAGCGCCGGCGAATGTGTCGTAGGGTGGTGAATGTCTGTGAAGCGTTGACGAGAAACGAGTACGGGATAATCGACCAGCTGATAGACCTGTCCTGCACGTCTAACAAGTTTGTGTCTTTTACAGCGAGCCGAGCTCTGGCTTCCTTTTTCATCATCACCAAGAACACCGAGGAGCGGTGGCTGGAGAGGCTGACTCACTCGCTGGTGAACACCAGCTCGCCGAGCCAGATGCTCTTCACGCTGGACATTATTAAGCGAGTCGTAGAGCACAAGGACTACGGGGTGACTCCTGGCGACGACTCCGAGAGCCAATACTCGCCCCCGAACTGTGATTACCTGGACGTGTCCGAGTCCGAGGGCTTGGATAGCACTCCGGTGAAGGCGATGTGCGTAAAAGCCCTGGAGTCAAAGTGGTCGGTGCTGGTGAACAAGTTCGACGCGATTCTCGGGTCTTACACTCCGCAGCACGAGTCTGCGGTGATAACTTTCCTCGACTTGTGGGAGTCGATCATCTCGGTGAAAGCCAACCTGTCGGTGATCGACACCAAGCTGTTCTACTCTCAGCTGGACAGCTTAGTGGTGCTGCTGAATAACAACGTGCCGGGAATAATATGGAGGCACTTGTTGGGCCTGTTCAACGAAGTCCTGTGCTACGGCAGCACGCTCTCGCTTCAGGACAACCTTCCAGAAGAGCCGTGCTCTCTGGCCCACGTGGTGGTGAGGGCTGTAAAGGACTGGAGGCTCCTCGACGGGCTGCCTTATAGACACGGCTCCGGGAGATTCGGTGGAGGCTCGGGGGACGGAGACAGACCGCTCTTACAGAAGCTGGTTCTGCTGGTGCTGAAGAGCGTCGCGGTGACGGTCAAGGAAACCCGCAGCGACACCAGCGACTCCTCGCTCGGCTCCGAGGCAGAGGATTTAGATGCGGACATGGCGGTGATCGAGCGCAGCATCCGCGAGGTCCTTAGACAGCTGGATCAGTGCGTGAAGAACCTCATGCCTTTTCATCCCGTGATGCCGCTCTCCCAGTGGGTCGTCCAGCTGTTTCACGACCAGGACGACTCGCTGATCGAGGGCATGGTTTGCTGTCTAGACGTCGCTGTTGGACTCTTCTACCGTGGGCCTCCCCAGAATGAACTCGCGCAAATGCTCAGTCCTACGCTGACCTTTGTGCAATTTATTAAAGCTGTTTCTCACGACCACGAAGTGCTGTTGGATTATCTTGTTAGCAACGAAACTTGCTTTTTACTCTATTTACTTAGGTTTCTTAAGTATATCAAGCGTAATTGGCATGAATTCGTGTCATGTTGTGGTAGAGACTTGGATGATACCATGACAGTTCTCATAAGACTACGAATATCTATTAATAGACTTGTATCTAAATCGTTATTCCCTTATAATATTGCTCCTGTATTACATTTATTAGGAAAATGCGAGTCTCGTTACGACGGTATAGACAATTGAACTTATCACAGTATTACGTCTGAATTAATTATTAATTATTAATTATTAATATTAACATGTTTTTTTTTCTATAATTATTTTTTACTATGTATGAACATTTAAAATTTTTCATTATCGTACTCTTGGTTTTTATAATCATCACCGCAATCATTCGAGTCATTAATCATTTCATCACGGCAAAATTTGTTTTATTAAATCTATAAAACGATTTTATTTTTAATGCTATGTAAATTTAACTGCATACTTCTGTTAATCATTAATTTGATAATCACATTACTTTGTATGTATTAATTTAATTATTTTATTTTATTATGTAGCAATAATAATTATAATAATTATTATTTTTTTATTTTATATATTTGCAAAAACGAACAATATATTATAAGCATTTTGTACATTGCTCTGTTTGTTTGCATTAAAAACAAATTGTAATTAACGTACTACTAAAGAAAAATATTTATACGGCAATAGAATATATATAGTATTGTGTCATTGATTTTTTTTTTTTTTTTTTTTTTTAATTAATTTAAATACTCTGTACAGTAAGATTTGTTTTTGGTTTATCAATCAAGCACTAACACTGTGCTGTACTTAATTAATAATTAAGTCGTAGACAATAAAAAAATTTAATTAAAGTAAAAATTGTTAAAAAAAATAAATAAAATATTTATACGTTAATTATAATATTAATAATTAATTGTAAATTTTATAACGTAATAAAAATGTATGACATTGTTAAAAACAATTTTTTATATATCATTAAATTAAAATTAAATAATAATTAATTGGATTATTTTTTAACAATAATTATTAGCAAATTTTCTTGTTAAATAATTATCTGTCATTTTATAAATTATATTGATAAATAAAAATTAATTAAATTGTTTATTAATAAACAATGATTATATCATTGGATAATGTACTCATAATAAAAATATTGTACTATTTATTATGTACACATTAAATAAATACAGAGAAAAAGAAAAAAAAAAAAAAACTATCGATAATTAATAAATTGAAAATTAAAAAAAAATCTGACAAATGTGATTTTTACTCTACATGTTAGTTATTTTCTCTACTATTCAATCTTAATCGAAATTAAATTAATACATTTAATTAAATAATTACTGATAAAAATCAGTCACTTACATTATATAATTTTGATAATAAAAAAATTCACAATAATACTATAAATAGTCACAATAATATTTTAATGACTTGAAATATTTGTTCAAAAATAAAATTTTTTTTAATAATAAGAATCTAGAAACTTATAAAAAATGATCATCTTATTGGTGTGCTGACGATTATTTTTTAACATCTAAACAGACAATTTGTTGAAACGTATACAAAGACAATTTAATTAATATATTAAAAAAAATTTTTTATATTTATTTAGGTATCATAATCTTCATCAATACTATTAACGTTGATAAGTGATGAATTTTCTTCTTTAGTCTGCTGCGTAGACAAATTCAACGGGTTTACTTCAGTATAAAAATTTGGTTTACCATCATTGAATGACGACGGTATTGCAATTTGGAAATTAGGAACTCGATTTGGTGAGGGTGCAGCCTCTTCTAATTTTATATTACTTTTAATAGCTTCTAGGCAGTCTTGTGAATGATTATTGACTTCTGTTGACTTTCTTGTTATTGTCAATTCCTTAGGGATTCTAAAAAAAATTATTCACCCATCAATTATCTACTTAATCTATTTCAATCTTCTATATTTAATAAAATTCCATGATAGTAAAATCAGCAGACGTTCAAAAATTTTTTTCTCAAATAAAATTGTAACTAGGAAAATATTTCTTAGAAAATGTAATTATAGTTTTTCAAATCTTCTCACGTGGAATTTATATTTTTTTTCTATTAAAAAAAAAAAAATTTCTAAATATTGTCAGTCTGCTAATTTAATTTTTATAAAATTTATAATATTTTACCGTATTTCAGGCTGAACACGCGTTATATTTAATGGCGGATTGATAGAAGTAATTCCTGTGGGTGCTGGTGTCATTGGTGGACTTTGTACTTCGTCATCAATATTGGAGACGTCAGGAACACTTTTTACCAGATCTTTTAAAAAATCAAAACGGCTCTCTGATAAAATACACTGTTTCCTGTAACAATATTTTAAAATTATTATAAATTTTAGTGATCCTGAATTTATATTAAATTATAATGAAAACATGTAACTAAAAAATTCTACTTGTAGAATTTTTATTAAATTATAATTAGGAATTTTTTTATAATAATTTATTAATTGTCAGATGTCTGTTTTTAATATCATAAATTACAACACAAAACTAACAAATATCTAGCAAAATTTTTTTAAATTTATTGTCATGCATAAAAAAATTCTAGAATGTCACAGAACACTCCAAAATTCCAAGATTTTATTTTCCAACTAATTAATTTATAAAAAAAAAAAAATAAAAATAAACTTACATATGAGATGTACTGAGAGTTTTGGCATTTTTATTACTAGTAATTTGCATCGTCTTCGTCAGCAATGAATGTACAAAGAGTTCTAATGTTCTAGGTATACAAATGGTTAAGGCTGTTATAGAAAAACAAAAAAATAAATTCCTAAAAAAATAAATATTAATATTAAAAAAGGATATAAATTATAATTGGTACAGCTTGAGCAACTTTTCCAACATCTTCATCTGTTTGCATTATTTTCTTGATGCGTCCCTAAAAAAATAAAAAATTGAGGTTAAGGTTGCGGTCAACTGTCAATAAATGAATAAATAAACAAAATAATTAAAAAAAGTCCTGACAAAAGTATTGTCAAGATAAAATAAATAAATATAAATTAGTAAATGTATAAAAATATTTAAAAAATAAATATATAAGATGTATGAGTGTAGAAATAGCACAACTTACTGCTGGAAATCGGGCATTGTATTTTTTTTTTTTACTTGGCATTTTGTTATCTTTATGATATTAGATCATAAAATATTTATACAATAACATACAAGCTTAATTATCATACGTATGTTATAATACCATGTTATGAAATTACGTGGCAATTAAAAACACATAAGTTTTTATAAGCTATCCACTGACGCGACTCGGACAAACGACACAATGAGATCTTTCAATATTATTTCATTGATTTTATATGATTCTTATATTTCAGGCATTTCGAATTTCATGCTAATTTACTATGTTCGTTTCATAATTAGATTGGCTCTATATTAAATCTATTATTATTATTGTTATAATAATAATAACAATAATAATAATAATAATTATTATTATTATTTATATCTTGTATTTTTTTTGATTAGTTATGGGAATGCCTGTCAAGAGAAAATGTGAATCAGTAATTTTGATCTCGAAAACGCTAGATGGAGCAGTTCTATTTGGCGGCACTTTACAGATAAACAAATAAATATTACTATATTTTTTATTTTTATAGATATAAACACATAAACAAATATTCATTTGTCAGTCGGACATTTTTAATTGCACTTTGACTTTTTTTACAAAGGATCTAAATTATAAATATCTAAATTACCAGTAATTGAATGAACAAATTTATTCAATGGATAACATACGTCAGTCATCTACTGTAAGTAGAGTAATTAATAATTGTGAGTACAAATTTTTTTTCTTTTATTTATTTATAAGTAAATATTTATGATACTGAATTTAGCAAACACTTGATAATTTTTTTATTTTTATTTTACAATAAACCAGGTCTAAATGTGAAAATTCATTTAGCAGATATTTGATAATTTTAATAATACTGAAGTTAGCGGTCAGCTGTTAATTTAAAAAATTTTTTTAACAAATTAATTTTAGTTCTAATTTAATAAATAAAAAATAATCAAAAAATCAAAAATGTCAGCTAACTTGAGTATTATTTTTATTTAAATTATAAATAATTTTTATAAGACAATTTTCAATTTTTTTAAAAATCAATTAACTAAAAATACTTTAAAAAATTTCCACTAATAATTTTTTTTTCACATGGAAGGTTTATTTTTATGTTATAATAATAAAGTAATATAGAAATTAAAAAAAACTTAATTTTTTGGAACAAACTTGTTTGTTAAAAAATTGTCAAGTGACAGCTAAATTGTTTTTAAAAAATTATATTTATAATTTTTTGGAGCTATTTAAATTTTATGAAATTTTTTAAATAATTTTTTTTTTCTATAATTTATTTATTTAAAAAATTCTAAAAATTATTAGACGTCTTTTAATATCATAAATATTTTAGTAAACTTCTTTATAAATTTTATTTTCAGTTTCAGAAAATCCACCTGATATTCTTGATTGTTACAAAGATAAATGGTCTTGGAGTAAAGTAAAAATAAGTGTTGGAAAATTTTTTGATAAATTCAAGAGTGTCAATGAATATGACCAGGTAAAATAAAAATAAATTTAAGGGGTTACATGGGTTTCCTATATATAATAAAACATTAAAAAAAAAATCGATTTTTTGAAACGGCGAAAAACCCATGTAACCTTTAACCCTTAACATGTAACCCATGTAACCCTTTAACAGATATTTTATAATTTTAGTAATTTTTTAAACAAATAAATTATAAGAAAAACCAATTTGAATATCATCCAGGTAAAAGTGACAAATGACAATAAATATCAGACATCACCAAGTTCGATAGAGAAAATGATGATACAGGAGAGACTTGTCAGGGATTACCAGCGCGAATTAAGGAGACTTTGCGAGCGTAATTTTTGTCAAATAAAAATGCAGGTATAAAAAATATCTAAATTTTATTTATTAAATTAAAAAAAATATATATTACAATTGTCACTAGGATCCATGTGAGATTTGTTGCTGTACACCATGTGAAATGCCTCAAGAAGATCCATGTCATGGTGTGTCTAGAATGACACGTCCTCCAAAGTGTCAATGCGGGAGAGCGGTGGTCAAAGAAAAAGGATGCTGCGATGCTTGTGAAAATGCTCTAAAAAGAATTTAAGCAAGTGATTGCTTTTAAAAAAAAAATTAAACAAATAGATCATGAGCTTTGACATTGACTTTGGTATTATTTGTAAATACCAAAAATACAGCAGAGTTTTTAAAACTACTGTATTAGTCACAATTATAATTATAATTTATAGATAGTAAATTGAATTATGAAAATTAAATTAGCCGACATTTCAAAATTTTTATAATTTTTTTTATTGAAAAAATTTTACTTGCAGATTTTAAAAATCATACGTAAAATTTTTTTACTTGCAATATAATTGTTGAAAAAAATTGTCAAACGTCGGCCAATTTTAATATCATAATTGAATTTCTATTTTGCAGATTAAATAAGAGTAGAATGGGTATTTTTATTAGTATCGGTTTGGGTGGACAAGCTTGAAATAAATTATTGTGTAATAAACAGATGATTGTTGACAAAGTGGGGGAATTAAATACTTGGGTTGGAATAAATTCAAATAGTCGACGTCTTGGTAACTCGGGACTATAACTGTTGTGATTACCGTTGTGTCGATTGCTTTGATCGTAATTAACGGAACTTGAAAGATTTTTTCAGAGCACAGTACAAATTCTGAGGTCATTCACATTATGAATCGCGGTGAGTTTTATTATTTTAAATAATTATTTATATTAATAATGAATATTTCATCTTATTTGAGATAGTTTAAAGTTTCAATTTGTAGATAAACTCCAAATCAATTGAGAGATAGTGACGCGCAGTTCGAACTCTCTGGACGTTCTTATATTTAAAGAGTCTTTAAAATACAGCATGTTAAATATTAATAATTTATAATAATAATAATAATAATAATTAAAATTAATTACAGGAATATTTTCAAGAATTTTTATTTTTATTTTAATCCAATGTACGAGTTCTATGAGACTAAATTTATCAAGTGATGATAAACGTCATGCCGTTCGTGCTGTATCAGCGAGTATTAATCAATTTTCTTCAGAATTTTATGAGGTAAGACATTAAATATTTACTGCCAGCTCACCTAGTTGATAACTAAAGAAAATATTTGACCAATCAATTTTTATATTCTTTTATTTAGACTGTATCAAGAGATGTAGCGGATAACTTTATCTGCTCTCCGTTGAGCGCAGCGATGGTGCTGATGATGGCATCTTATGGAGCCCGGGGTAAAACTGCTGAAGAAATGACCAAAACTCTGCATCTCACCCATGAAAATTATGTTCAAAAAACTGGGATTAATTTTTTAATTGATAATTTTAATGTTAGTAATTTTTTATATTATTTTTGCTTTAATTTTAGTTGTTAAAAAATTTTTAATTTAATATTTTTCAGTCGATTGAAAAAGCTCAAATAAAACTAGCCAACAAAATTTTCGTGACTAAAGTCGTGCCGATCAAGCCTGCGTTTATAAATATTACTGAGTCAACATTTAGATCTGTTGCAGAGAGTCTTGATTTTATGAATGCTGAAGCTTCGAGTCAAATTATCAATAATTGGTGCAAAAAAGAGACTCATTCACGAATTAAAGACGTTGTACAACCTGGTAAAATTTAGTTAAAATTAATAAAATAGATATTAGGTAAAAGACCCAGTTATTGACACTGGCCTAGTCGTTGGATACTTGCAATTTTATTCTAGTTAAAAAAATAAAATATTCTCAAAAAACTAATTATCTTAAAATTGATAATTAAAAAATTATATTTATTAATTTATTAGAGTCGATTTTTTTTTTTTGATTAAATTAAAATTGCAAGTGTCAATAATTTGATTTTTTACCTTAAATAAATTTTTTTTTTTTACGTCTTTTGATACTTATTAAATTAAAATTTACAGGAGATTTGAATGCAGACACTGCGCTTGTTCTCGTAAACGCCGTTTACTTCAAAGGAATATGGGCTGATAAATTTATTGAGAATGAAACTCATCCAAGGACGTTCCACCTGGACGAAAAAAGAACTAAAATGGTGCCAATGATGCATAGATTAGGAAATTATCGTTACGGTATACTTCCCGAGTTGAATGCCAGATTTATTGAAATACCTTATGAGGTACCTATTTTAATTGAAAAAAAAATTTTTTTTATCATTGCAATGTAAGGTAAAAAATCCAATTATTGACACTTGCGATTTTATTTTAATTAACAAAAAAATCAACTCTAATAAATTAATAAATACAATTTTTGAATTATAAATTTTAAGATTGGCTTTTCAAGAACATTTCATTTTTTTTTAAATAAAATTGAAAGTGTCGAACAATTAGGCCAGTGTTAATTAAATTTTAATTTACTATTTTAGAGCACTGACGAGACAGACTCATTGAGTATAATTATAATCCTTCCTGATGAAATCTCCGGGCTCGGTGATATCGAAGCAGGTCTTCATAAATTAAAATTCGAGCGACTTCTGTCTGGAGAACAATTTGAAATAGATTTGTTTCTGCCTAAGTTTAAAATTGAAAGTAAAATCGACCTTAAAAAGCCACTTAACACTCTGGGTATGAACCAAATGTTTGAAGATACTGCTAATTTCACGGGAATAATGGATGTTCCTCCGCTAAAAGTAAGCAAAATAGTTCAAAAGTCTTTCATTGAGGTCAACGAAGAAGGCAGTGAAGCTGCTGCTGCTACAGGTGAGTCACTCTATTTTTTTTTTTTTTGTCTTTTTACGCAGCTGCTTTCTGTTACTACTGTAATTAACAAATTTTTATCGCTAATTGTAATTGTAATAACTGTTCTAAATTCTTTACTATAATTCTCTGAACTTTCTACGCTTAATTTTACTGTAAAAACATATTAAAGGCTTACAAATTACATCGTTCTCCATACAATATCCATTTGACTTTCGTATCGATCGTCCTTTCTACTACTCAATCATTAAACGACTTGGTGATCTAGATGCAGTGACACTTTTTTCTGGACACTGTATTTTCGAAGAAAGGTAATATTCTTACTATCGGCTCGCATTAGCTCTCGCACTCTTAAACAAATTTTATTTTATCAATAAATAAATTTTTTTTTAAATTAAAAGAATAATTTTTTTTTTTTTTTCCCAGTATTTGATCTCCAAAACAGACTGGGATTCAGTGATAGTCCACTGAAGAGAGCGCATTTCCATGTAGACAGACCATTTTTCTTCCAAATTGTAAGCGAACACATTGTTCTTTTCAGTGGTCATGTTAAAGAAATAATTTAAACTAAAAATTAACTAAAAATAATTATAATTTAAGTATTTAAATTTGCAGTCACTAACTGACTGTTGTGACATGTGAACTATAAATAAATAAAATTTTTCTTTATTAAATAATGACTTTTGTTAAATTGCACTGTACTTTCTTAACTATTGATGTTTTTAAAGATATAAGCTCATCCCGATATTACACTCATCAAGACCTTTCATTTGAGTACCCACATGCATTTTGATATATTTTTCATATGTAAATATATATAATATATATAAATATATGAAAAATTGATGTGGGTACTCAAATGAAAGGTCCTGATGAGTGTAACATCAGGATGAGTTTATATCTTTGAAAATGTCATTAGTTCACAAGATACAAGGTCATTTTTTAATTAAGTATCTAGACATAGAGCATTTTTGAATGCAGCTTAAATACTTATCATAATAAATTGACTATCGTTGAGAATGATATGAAACATTGAAAAGGCAAAAATTCAAATCAAGACCTTTGCAATGACATTAAA
This sequence comes from Cotesia typhae, assembly GCF_013202065.1. Lineage (NCBI taxonomy): Eukaryota > Metazoa > Arthropoda > Insecta > Hymenoptera > Braconidae > Cotesia > Cotesia typhae. Next base: position 1,164,047 of record NW_027423712.1, read on the forward strand.
TTTCACTAAAAAAACTAATTTTATCATATGACTATCCTGGAGTCAAAATTTTTCTTATTCTCTTAATAATATAGATTATTAATATAAAGACTTATATTATTTTTATTTATTAAGAAATACAAAGTTTAAAAAATTTTAATTGTCATTGTTATAATTTTAATTTGATAATAAAGTTTATAAGACATCAAAAATAATGTGAAAAAGAAAAATATAATTATGGCAGTATTTTACTCAAAAAATAATGAGTAAAAATAAAAGTTATAACAAAATAACTGTATGTTATTGGAAGACATATGTTACTAATCCACTAGCGATAATTAATTTCAATTGCACATACAAATTATTGCATGTTCTCCAGCTGCCTATAAAATAAAAAAGTAACATAATTATAATAAAGCAAAGTATAAAAATATACTTAATAAACTCTAGCTATGAGATAACACAGTTAGTTCCGGCTTTAGCGGAGTGCTCAGTGCCGGAAGAAGTTAATGACGTCTTCCTGTAGGGCTGCAGAGTAGTCGTAGTATCAAGGAATTCTTCATCCTCGTCATCACCACCAGAACCTGGACGACGAGGTTTAAAGTCCTGGGCGTATCTGTCAATCAGCTCTCCGCGATTATTCATCTCTCTTATATTCTGAATCTCGTTCAACTCTTGATATTTCTTTAGCATGTCCTGTCGGAATCCAACTTGCCGATCGAACGTCGGCCGGACGATATTTTCATCGTTAATATTCAAATTGGCTGTTGTGAAACCAATCGGGTGTGCATTATAAATTGGTTCATTGTACCGTCCAATTGATTGTTTATCTCCATAAGAGTATCTATCATGAAGCCAATCATAGGCTTTATTACAGCTCTGTCGCTGGGTCTCTCTGTCCTTTTCGCGCGCAGGTCTAGCCGGCAGATCCTGTCGCTGCGGAAAGTGAACGGATAGTTTTTGCTGATTACCCGGATTAATAGGCTCGACATTCCTGAACCTCGCGCTCTTCATCACTAAGTCAGCCAGCTGTTGGATAGTCTGTCGCGGCTCATCGTCGTAATTATTACCATTACAATTATCCCGAGCCGTCTTAGCCGGCGTTGAAGTGTCCAGCTTATCTCCAAGAATATTACCAAGAGTATTACCTTGAACACAGTTTAAAAAAAAATATTAGTTTATTGGACAATTAACTTAAAAAAAAAAAAAAAAAAAAAAAATGCTGGACAGGCAGAAAAATCATTTTATAAAAATTATATGTTACTAAAGACTAATACCTAATATGTAATAATAATAAATGGAATTGTGGTTCCATGATTCTTGATCCTCCGACAAAATATCCCCGTATAAAATATCTTAAATAATTAAATTTTTAATAAAACAATTCAAAACAATAAAATTGAAAAAAATTATCAATTTCATTTTAACACTTATTAATGGCACTTCACTCGGGGATATTTTGTCGGAGGATCAAGACATCTGATACCGGAATTGTACCTTTAGTTTGTAAGAAAACATGTTAATAATATTTAAAAATACTAATGCTAATGTTAGTGTTAATATTTTGTAAAACACATAATTATGATACAAATAAAACTGATATCTATCTATATCTACCTTGAACACTCTTAGGCTTTCTGCGAATGCTTAGTCGCCTCAAGCGATCGTAACTTTCTCCCAGACCAGTTGGCAAATCATCGCGGGAGTCGGACTCTTCGTACCTTGAAGCAACATAGCGCGACTTTTCTTCAGCTTGTCGCTCAATATCCAGAAAAGCAGAAGTCAGAACAATCGCTGCACAAGGTTCTTTCCTTCCAGACTCTATTTTCTCCTCCGGAGCTTCGAATAATTTACGGCGAGCTGTTTGGTCTTTATCAGGATTCAAAGTACGCCTGGCATTCTCAATCCTCTCCTCGATCAGCTTTTCATTGTTGATAAATTTAATAGTCTCGGTGATTGAGCTCTTAGTATTATTAACCGAACTGCAAGCTTGAGCAATGCGTCGCTCAGCAGACGACTGAGTCCGCCAGTGTTCAGCAGCTTTGGTTACTGCCGAAATTTGCTGCTGGGCTCTCACAAACGGACTCTGGGACACGGGTCCAAGCTTTGTCCAGATAGTACCTGGCTTAGTGGGTCCAATAACTCCAGGACGAGTTTGTAAGGGATTTTGATTTATCAGTTCGACATTGCCTGGGCTTGTACAAGGCACCCGACACGGCTTCGGTGGTACCAAGTCCAACTTTGGCGGTACAGCTCCAGGTTTTGGTGGAGGTGAAAAACAAGTTGGGAAATTTATCTGCTGGACTTCTTCCTGGTCAGTTTCCTTTTTAGCAACTCTTTCTTGCACCACAGTCATCAGCTGGTTCAACCGATCTTCCAAGCGACTCTGGCGGTCCTTGTCAAAGTCTAAAATTCGAGAGACCATAACATCTTGAGCAGCGAGAATTTTATTCACCACTTCTGTCTGCGATGATATGGCATTCAGCATCAACTGCTCGAGCTTCTGGATTTTTTTAGTCCTCACTGGAGCGTTTGGAATTGTGCGGTTGTCGTATGAATTACTTTTAACTCCTACTTCTACTCCTACTCCTTCATTTTCCGACGGGCTGGGCGAGTCCTGGAGAAATTCAATGGACAGTGTGTCATCATTGAACGTCGCGTTGTTAGTAATAGTCGTTGTATCTGCTTGCCAAGGAACTTGAGAGCCAAACATCATCGGTTGATCGTAAGTTTCATTCAAATTGTGCGCTTTGTTATTCTTCACGTTGATAAATCCTTGACTTAAATTCGGTTCTACGTCCGGATAGTCGTCATAACCCGATAAATACCGGTAAATATCATTTCTCATCAGATCCTCATCGGGATTTATAATTTTTCGCGGCTCTTGAGGCCTCGCTCCGTTATTTCCGATACAGTAATGCTGAAGCTGGCTTTGAATTCGTTGCATGTTTGTTGAAACACGATTAGGGTGGTATAATATATTCTGCTGAGGCTGCGACCGCGGATTTATGTTCAGAGGACGATCCTCTGGTGGCTGCTGTATGTTGTCACGTAGCTGAGTTTTCAGCATCATATTCTCTTGGATTATCTGATTTTGGACGTTCTGAACGCTGTTTTTAGTCGGAATCTCAAAGTACCTCTCACTGTTCTCGCATCTTATTCTTTCTTCACAGGGAATTAATAACGAACGTCGCGCAGTTTTGTTTAGAGGCATCGTTTCGGTGATTGTACTCGTTCCTGCGTTTTTTATCGGAGAAAAGCATCGATATACTGGTCTGGCCAGGACTGTTTCATTGGACTCTGAAGAATCTGCGTACTCATCATGTTCTGAAAAATTTTTTTACAATTAAAAAAAAAATTTTTATTTAAACTAGGTCTAAAAAATTGAAATTGTAATTTTTTAGAGCTTCTAAAGATTAAATTTTTTAAATAAAATTTTTTTGCAGCAATTTTTTAGTCAAGAAATTTATAAAAATTGTTAAATGTCTTTAAATTTCAATCTCATAAAATAAATAATTTAATAAAAGTACCAAATTGCCAATCTCCAGGAATAACTTCAATATTTTTATTAATTGGATCATCGAATTTATTCTGTCGCATACGTATATTAACATTAGTTTTAATCTCCTTCGGTGGTGACTTGATAACTTTAGTAGAATCTGAAATCCATTACAACATTAAACAGGCGTCAATAAATCACGACAACTTTAATCATATTTATTCAGATAATAACTTACCAACAGTATCTATTCCATTATCATTAATTATATTCTTCTCAATTCGTTTGTTCTCTAACACTTTGTCAATCGATTCATAGTAGCGCTCGACTCCGGCTCTCGTCCCACTTTTTTTAGCCTCCTTGTAGCACACCAACACTTGCTTCATCCGTGATCTGCATTGCTTGGCCGTAACTTCATATCCTTTTTTACGCATATACCTCGCTACACTTTCCCATATCAATTGCGGTTTGGTCGCATACTCCAATTGCTTCTGCACCTGTCGATCTGCCCATACTGAGACCAACAGGGAAGTGCTGTCAGGTGTCCATTTATACTTGACATTGTCACTTGAATCACTCATCGTGGACTTAATAACACTTTTGTTAATTTATTGCAATCGCTGGCTTAAATTTTATCACTGAATATATAATCTGAAAAAATTAATAAAATTATTGTATGGTTTCAAAATAAATTTGTTAGTTAAAAAAAAATAAATAGATACTCAAGACTGCTAACTTTAACTTCATAATATTTTTTTAAAATTCTTGTAATAATAAAATACCTGATAATAATAAAGTTAGCCGACGTTTTTAATATTTTGATTTTTTTTTTTAACAATTAAATTAAGAACACAGAAGTTGACAGATATTAAAAATTTTTTTAGAATTTTACAGCAATTACATTATTTAAAAAAAATCAAGTAAAAAGTTTCACATGTAAAAATTAATAAAAATTAAAAGTGAAAATTTTTAGAAGTATTTTTTTATTGTAATTAAAATTATAATAAAAAAATATTTTTGAAAAATTGCATATTTAATTTTTAAAATTATTTACATGTGATATTTTTTCTTTTTTTTTTTTTTTAAATAATTTTTCAATAAAAAAAATTCTAAAAATTTTTAGATGTCGGCTAATTTAATTTTCATAAATACCTACTAAATTAATTTTTATAAAAAAATTTCAAGAATATTTAGATGTCTGCCAATTTCAGTATCATTTGTTATTAAAAAAAAAAAAAAACTGAGTAGGCATTATTAAAATGTACTCGTACCTTGAAGTTTACATAAGTAAGAAAAAAAAAAGCAAAGCTGGTGACGAAACAAATTGCTTGAATTCTTTTGAATATTTGATTAATCCTTCACTTTCTTTATATCAATTATATTATATTTCACTGTTTAATTATATATTACCAGTATGATTGTTTTATTGCCTTGAAATTAGTCTGAGATTAATTAAAAATGAAATAAACATCATTGACACTGTCGATTGTATTCGTAAACCACCGAGTGAAACTGGAGATTGAGTGGTTGGTAAAAAATGCAAGTAAAGGCGAGTGGTATTCAGCATCAGCATCACAACCACCAACAGACAAGTTCTCTGAAAGAACGCGTTAAAAGCCGAAGCAACAGGCTGACACACATATACGTAGGTACATACACACGGGGAGGGTCTGGACCAATCTGAGCGCGCGAACAACCGGTCTCCCATCCATTGAAAGTCAGCGGACCAATCGCCAGACAATACAAAACAGAAGAAAGAGGAAACCTTAACGGTCAAAATTTAAAATAGTTTGAAGTTATGTGGGAGCGAGCAAGAGACTAAGATTTCGATTGTATTCTTTATCTGCTGGTGTGCTGGCTCATAATAAGGAGGCAAGGAGCTGCAACATGTGTGTGGGAAAAAATGAACAATCTGGAGCTAACTGGCAACAATGGAGACACGTGTGCAAGAAAAAAGTAACAACTGATGTTTTATGTATTCGTGAGTGCATATATATATATATATATATATATATATATATATATATATATATATATATATATATATATATATATATATATATATATATGCTGAGCAGGTAGTAAAATTTTACGTGATATTTAACTTTTATTTGATATGATTTTATGAAAATTTAATTAGCCATCTGAAATTATTAGAATTTTTTAATTGAAAAAAATGAAACTTAATTTGATAATTTTTAATTTTTTAAATAAAAATATATTTTTTTGAAATTACATGTGGAATTTTTCAAATTTTCTCTTTTAATTTTTTTAAGAAAATCAATTTAGCAGATATTTCATTTAAAAAATTTTTTTTGACAAAGAAATTATGGCAAAAGAAAAAATAGACCAAAAAATTGATTTAAAAAATTAACTAAGTAAAAATTGCAATTTTTCAGAAATAATTTTTTGGAGCAAATTTATTTATTAAAAAAATTAAAATTATAATAGTGACAGCTAACTTTAATGTCATAATTTTTTTCAGTAAAAAAATGATAAAAATCTACCGATGTCAGCTGATTTTATTTTCATAATTTTTTTATTTTAATTTTTATTAAAAAAATATATTACAAATAAATAAAAAAAAAAAAAAAAAAAAATTATTTGTAAAAAACTTGAAAAATTGTAAGTGCAATTTTTTTTAAATAATTTTTTAGAAAAAATTTATTAAGTAAAATGTTAAAAAAAATTTGTCATAATTTTTATTTTTGATAAATTATTTGTTTATTTTCTGAGTAAACAAGGGGAGATTTCTGTTGGATAGAATAAAACATTCCAACGGGATTATAACGTCATTTTGTTCAATTTTAAGTGGTAGGTGGATGAACTCTATAAATTCTGTAAAAGAATATTTTTCAATTTTTAATTGAATAAAATACTTAAATAATTTGTATCATAGTTTTATTAGGATATTTACATTATTAATAATTAATACTAATTCACACTTGAATCTTTTACAAATTTGTAATATTATTAAAGTTTTGTAATCGCACTCAATGATTTTGTTTTGTAGAATTAAATTATGAAAAATTTTTAATTAGTTGTATAACGGTACAATATATAATAACATCTAAATAACCGAGTCAAAAAGCATTTATCAGACTCACTATTAATTATTATGTAGTTATTACAACATAAATTGTGTAATATCAGTCGACACAGTAGTTTGATAATATTACGTGATTTTTAATTTGATATCTTCCTACTATCGAACTACATTTCGTACCTACAAATCATAATTAGAGCACTGGTAAATAATATATTTATACTAATTATTAAAATTTTTTTCAATATTTTACTTTATCTTTTACTTCACTAATTATGATTCAACTATACAAAATTAATTTTTACAATGAGCAAATGCATAAAGTATACAAATGTCCCTGTTTTAAACCCAACAATTTTTTTTTTTTTTTTTTTTTTTTTTTTTCACAAAACAAATAATATAATTTTGAATAAAGCTATCTACTGATAAAATCCAACATAAAAGTGTCTTCTTAAAGATTCAAATATACAAAGTAATAATAATTACAATTAATAAAATAAAATAAAAAATATTTTTTATACACAATTAATACCTGCGTTATTTGAACGTGAATTTAATAAATTGACTAAGGCCTCTTTGATCTTAATTAACATTGCAAGATTTATTATTTTATATACTTATTAAAAAGTAGTGACATTTGATATCAAGCAAATATTTTTTTTCTTTTTTTTTGTTTTTAAGCAACATACAATCACAGCAGCTGTAAATTTTTTTTCTTTACAAAAACAATTTATATCAATGTAAAATGTTCTCACAAATTTTCATAAAATGAAAACATACATGTATATAATTCCTAATATTAAATATTATTATTAAAAAAACTTCTTATAATTTTAATTTCAATGAATTAATAAAAATAATATTAAATATTAATAAATAAAACTTTTAAATCTACAATATCAATCTAAGATTATCAATACATATATTAACTATAAATATAGTGTGTTATTAATTTAATAAAACAGAATGCCTAGGTCAAACACCATTCGACGTAAGCGGACTATCAGGAGGAGGTCTTAACAAATCATGATACTGCATAAGAGCTTCTCTGAGTGATCTAGACACTTGTGGGGAAGCTGTCGCCAAATTACACTCAACTAGACAAGGGTAAAGTTCAATTAATTGCATCCATACAGACCTTTCAACTTTATTAGCCGGAGCTTTTTTCAGGGAAACAACAAGAGTCGCAACAGCCTTCAATACAAATGAAATCTCTGACATTCTGTACCGAGGTAACGGACACTTGCCACTTCGTCGTTCGTCTTCGATGTACCGCCAAAGAACCTCCTGAAATCTGTGAAGCAGAGCTGTGACAGCTAACCGTCCAGCAATTCCACCTTCATCACAATCCTTGGTATTATTTTCAATCGACAACTCGGGCACGTTGTTCAGCCCTTCTAGAAGCGAAAATTGCAACAAAGTTTCAAAGCAAGTTTTCGCAAACTCTTCCCTCAATTTAGTCTCACCGTTCATTTCAATATTCGTAGAGGTCGCGGAGTGTATCGAGCCCTTATTCAGCAGCATAATCACCCGCAGAATAAACTGATGCGGTATGTGTTGGGAGTGAGGCAAAACTTTGTCCCGTAGCAGCTCCATAACTTGACAATCAACCGCTTCATCAGCTTGGATCTCATCAATGTTCCTCTCGACTTTAACGACACTCTTGGGGAACAAAAATTCGTCCATGGTATCGGCCAACACGGGCCACATGCTTTGGAATTTTTCGCGATACATCCTAGCCAAAGGTAGCCCTGTGTGTAAAACAGCCAGCAGACTCGTCACAGCTAACTTCCACGTGGTGGATGAAGGACAGGCGTACTTCATCGCCAAAGGGACTCTCAGCGCTTCGATTATGTGCTTCAAAATTTCTTCGTCGATCACTACTTGCTCGGCCGCGGTTTTTTGATACAAATTAACGACCATCGTCAAGGCTTTCTCTCCAAAAGGTACGTAGTTCATACTCACCCAGTCAGCAGACATGCCTCTTACTTGGGACAAGTGCTTCGTTGTCAACTTCCCGTAAGTAGGCGCATGACAAGCGAGTTTTGTAAAATTCAACAATTGCAGGAATATCGATCCGATCATAGTACGGAGATTGTCAGCACCTGTGAGCGCCTCTTTCTGAAGAAGTTCCATTGAATGAAGCACGCCGTCTTGCAGCTGAGTCAGCACGACGTCTGGCACTGTTGGGAGAATATACGGCGTCGATTCTCCATGAACGGGAACTTGCACGACGTTTTTCAAGACTGTACACAATTTCTTGAGATCTGAACCCGTAAATTTCTTCCTGATATGCTGGAATAACGCGGGAAATATCTGGACAAGCGCTGCGAGGAACGCTTGGGAAGGAACGTAGGGTTCTACCTCGTCGTCATTAGGTGGGGTTGCGCTTTCCATGCCTATATTTAGCCAGACGCGCCACGCGACGAACCAAAGATTCTCCGGCTCTCCAGCAGGCATGCTTTCAGTATTGTCGCCATTTTTTTGAATGTACAAAATTTCTTGAAAAGATTTCAGAGCTGCTAAAGATACTTCGTTGTTCTTACTCAACGCTGAGTGTTCGATGAACTCGAGCAACAGCGACCAAGCACGAGGAAAGTCACCCAGCATTTGAAGTAGCTGTCTTTTTGTATTAAAAACCCTGGCGACTCCGCTTAATGTCAGAACTTGGGTTTCTGCCCATTGTTTTTGTGCGGTGTTCCTGCTGTGGTGGATCAAAATGTTTCCGCTGGTGTCGACTTTTTCGTTGCTTGCAGAGCTGGATAAATTACGTACCTTGTCTAGAAGTGGGAACAACACCTGCCAGAGGACAGCTTGCCATGTTGGCTGATTGAGCAAGCCTCCGTGAGCGGATATTGTCGAGAATAATGTTTGACTTGCTGATTTACGAACAGCTGGTCTTGAATCGACACAGAGGTCTCCTAGTTTTGTGTAAAGGCACATCCAGAGTTTGTCAAACGGCGGCATGTTTGTCGTACCCGGAAAGTCGGGAAATATTGAACCGGTGTCGCCTTTTAAGGAATGACACAATTTTTCTTGGTTTTGAAAAAAGTAGTCGCTTAAGTTCCACATCAGTCCGACGGCAGTCAAAGAAATATTGAGCTCTTGGGTTTGTGAGCCAAATTTGGCTGCCGTGTCGACGCAGAGTGGAAGACATCGCCAAGTCATAACAGGCAAAAAGTCTGTGACTACTAACTGAAGGCATTGAAAAGCGATGCGAACTAGAGTTTCACCGTGGTGATCTGACACAGCGCCAATGATGCCGAGTACCAGGGGCCAGCCGTGGAACAAAGTTTCTCCTCCACCCTGAAGAACCTGGAGAACACACTCTAGTTGACGTCGACGTACGTCGGCGTGTCTAACTGAAGACAGCTCGGCTAGAGGACCTAGTAACAGAGTTTGTAGCTTTTGATTATCTCGAAGAGGCTGGGGGTACTTGTGCTGCAAGGCTGCTTTGACCAGGTAGGTTATCGCCTCGACACCCCACTCTCGCATTCTTATGTGCGGATGCTGGCAGACTTCTAGCAGATGGTTAGTCAAGGGTCGCCAGAGAACTTCAACTCGCGGAAGATTCACCAAGCCAGTCTCCAAAAGCTTGGCTACCGCGAACAAAGAAGGCTCTCTGTTGGAGTACGCGAGTTCCATGGCTTCTTGACTCAATTTGCAAAGTGCGTCGATTAGGTGGTGCAAGGCGACGTCGTCCAGGTACTGACTGCTTTCGAAAAGCCGGCTGAGCATCGCGCTGAGCACAGGAAGATCAGCCATCACCGCTGTTGTCAGCACGGCGTTTGTGTCGGTGACTGTTCTTCCAGCTTTCAAAGACCCGCCGGTCGACGGCTTGAGACCGAGAATCCAGACCAAGTGCTGGAGAGTTGTCAGCACCAAGTGCCAGGCGCTACCGAGGATGCTTCCATGGCAATGCGCTAGCATCAACAACGCGCGCATACACTGGAGATTTTTAGCAGTCAGCATCACGGAAATTTGTTGCGCTCCGATTGGGAGCGACGCGGTTGGTAGAGGCGTTCCTACCACGACTACCTGCTGACGGTAGTCCTGCTCGCCCATTGTTGAAGGATTGTACTGACTCGGTTCTTGCAGACGAGCTGATGGAATCCCCTGGGGCGCGCTGTTTAGAACAGTTAGTGCATAGTGTGGCGGCAAAGAGGCTTTACAGATCGCTGTTATGAATGCATCACGGGGGGTTTGTAATTCCAACAGTCCACAGAGCGAAGCGAAACTCTGTATCGCCTTCAAAACATTCTCCGTAGCTGTCTCGTCGGTACTCGCATCCACTAAAGGACTCAATGCTGCCAAAAGTCCGCACCAACTTGAATTTATTAATTGTATATGCAATTTTCGCTCGGCTTCTGTCGCGTTGTAACGATTTTCTCCGTTCTGCTCTTTGGACCCTAGAATTGCGAGAGATATCGAGCCTATTATATCTAGCAAACATGCGTACGCGATACTTATTCCGTAGCCGTCGGGGATTTGGGGCGGCTCTATTTTGTCCAGCATTTCTAAGTAGACTGACTTGGCTTGACCGCTGGAGAAAGTTGCCACTACTGGTAGCCAGACGCCTCGGGAATAAAAACCTGGCTGAGGCGTCACTCCTGGACCCACTGGCATCCCGGCTAGCAGACTTGGCGCTGCTCCTTGTGCTGATTGTACCGCGGCTGAAATTCATCAATTTTAAGTTATTAATTAGGAATTTTTTTTTATTGGGTTGTTAGAAAATAATATATTGTGTCACAAATGCCTAAAGGGCGGATAAAAATTTTTTTATTGCTAATTACTTTGCAAACATATTTTTTTTACTATTAAAATCATTTTAATATAAAATTTTTGGGACTTAAAATTTTTTTTATTTTTCAGATAAAAATATCTTTGCCAAGTGATTAGCAACAAAAAAAATTTTTACGCTCTTTTGGTATTTGTCGCGTGATATAATAATGGTTTTAAATGACTACCTCCAGCAGCTTGACTAGCAACAGGTGAATTAATAAAAAGATTATGTACGTAAGCACCCAGACTGTTGACTATATCTTGGAAAATATGCGTGGTATGTTGTTTTAAATCGTAACACTCGCAGAAGCTTGTTAAAAGATCGGTGTATACTGTCATTTTGTGCAAAACTTCGAGCGCTAAAGCTCGTTGCCAAGCTGGCTTGTCGGGATCCAGAAATTTTACAATTAATGATAAAAATATTTCACACTCAGTGACCTGAAAAATAATAAATTAATTTTTGTATATTAAGAGCGCTGATAATCTTTTTCAATATTTTTTTTTTTTTATTAGAATTTATGTAATAGTTTTACAAAAAAAAAAATATTGAATGATTGAGCATCAAAATTCTGAGCTTTAGATTTAATTAAAAAAAAAATATATTTACCAGTAATGAATGATATTTTTGTACTAATATAGAAACAACTCTCAAAAGTCTCATGCTTATTGGAAAATATGGTTTATCAAGAGGCGTGGCTTGCTGTACTGAAGCAGGTACAGAGTTACGGTATTTAATATTAGGTGAGAACAATTTAATAACTAACGCACAGACACGTTCTTTCAGTAAAAAACTAAATTCCGGATGCTTAAAAAATACAGAGGAAAAGTTTGTGAGAACAGACTCCAAAAGCTCCAATCCAAAAGTCCTCGTCATCTCGGTAATTCCGATCAGCCAGTACGGCGAATCGGCGTTTACTAATTGCACGAGATCCTGAAACATCAAAAAAGCATCAGCAGCACAGGGAGCCAGTCCTTTTGGCGGCTGTCCGGTGCACGCTTTCAATTCTTCCAAGACGGTTTTCTCCATCTCCACTTCACTTGGATTTTTCTCATCTTCGGCTATCACACGTTCGAATACTAATGACACTAGTTGTCTTACTGTTGCACTGGCTGTGTTTATCGTTGTTGAGTCTTTCGTAAAGTGGAGTCTGAAGCACAGCACTAGGTTCCTCGACAGTATTTCTCCGTGGACAATTGTGTTGCTTGTCAATAATAAAGTTACTGTCTGCAGTACTTTTACTTCCTCCATTCCGAGCTCCATCAACATCCATAATGTATCTGTTATATAACGAGCTCCTTTTTGATCTATTGCTTGCTGGGTTATCAGTCTTTGCATCATCCCCAAACAAAACTACGGTAATAATTTTATAATTCATTAAATATTTATATAATTTATTATTTTATTTAATGAAAATTAAGTTAGAAAATATCTAAAAATTAAAAAAATTTTTTTTTCATTGAAAAAATTATTATAAAAAAATGAAGAAAAAATTTTCATTTATAGAAAACTTGAAAAACTATTGGTGCAATTTTTAAAAAAGTCTTTTTTAGTTCTAATTTAATAAATAAAAAAAAAAAAATAAATTTAAAAATTTTGTAATAATTTTAACAATACTGAAGTCAGCGGTCAGCTGTCAATTTTAAAAATTTTTTTAACAAATTAATAAAAATAAAAAAATTCTTCTAAAAATTTTCACTTGTAATTTTTATTAATTTTCACATGTGAAACTTTTTAATTAAATTTTTTTTATAATAATTTAATTTCTATAAAGTTCCAAAAAAATTTTTAATATCTGTCAACTTCAGTATTACTAATTTTTTCACTTAAAAAAATTCTAAAAATGTTGGCTAATTTAATTTTCATAATAAAATTGTAAAAAAATTTGTCAGTTTAACTTCAGTGTCTCAAATAATAAATATTTATTTGAAAAATGTACCTTGATGATTTTAACATCCTTACTCTCACATCCTTGAACCAGAGGATAAAGAATTTGATTGACAATAGGATAAATCGGCGTTCCTGGATTGTTTATAGCCGTTCTCAGCTTTGCCATACATTCTTCGCATGACTGTAATTATAATGACAAATAATTATATTACATACCGACAATTAAAAACTGAAAACGTAATAAATAACAAATGACAACTAACTTCTTTTATTTGTGGATATTTTTTTTTAGTTTCAGAACTGAGTGTTTTTAAATCGGCTTGCAGTGATTCCAAAAATTTGGTATTATTTTCAGGATTATATCCAATTGAAGTACTCGTCATTTTACCTGCAATTGTTATTAAATATTTATTATTTTAATAATTAAGGATAATAATAGAGTTGCAGATGACAAGTGTTGTTGATCAATACAAACAGTCTGTTTAAGATAATAAATACCAAATATTGTTATTTATACTAGTGAGATGACTGCGAAGATGTTACTTCATGTCGTATTTATCTAATATTACACAAAAATACTGTTTACGTTGATGAGAGTCTTTAGCGAAATATTGAGATGAGTTGGCAGCTGTCTGATTATTGAAGGTTATTTCTATTCTCGTTAAATTATATTTTTCTCTCTTCATTTCATGAAATAGGATCAACTGCCCGCTCCCCCGACAGATGGCAGGAGCTGTCAATTTTATGACGCTAATAAATATATGTATAATAATGCCTGGTGCTGTTGTCACAAAAAAACAAAGAAATAAAATAAACTATCAACGTACTTTTACTTTCAACGCTTTCAAATCGTTTGAATTCACAATTTAATACGAGTGTTGACTTAAATATTTATTAATCAATTAATAATACTACAATTATTGTTATTGTAATAATTTTGGAGTGTAGACAGCTGGAGATCTAGTATTTCTTACGTTTGTTTTTGTGAAAAATAACCATGTCTGTTGATCAGATTCAGTACTCTGAAAAATATTGTGATGACAAATTTGAATACAGGTTAGCAAATTTGTTATTTTTTTTTGTTTATTAATTAATTAATTTTTTTATTTACTTGATCTATTTAATAATTGATTTTCTTATGTTTTAGGCACGTCATTTTACCGTCTGACATTGCTAAAAATGTACCCAAGTCGCATTTAATGTCTGAGACTGAATGGCGTAATTTAGGAGTACAACAAAGTCCTGGTTGGGTTCATTACATGATGCATGGTCCAGGTATGTTAATTATTATGATATTGATAATTATCATAATATTTAAATTAGATGGCATTAAATTTAGCTGTCACTTCACGATTTTTTTAATTTTCTTTAATTATTTTTTTTTGCCATAATTTATTTATTAAAGAAATAAACTTGTAGAAATTTAATAAAATAAAAAATGCAATTTCGTATAAATAATTTTTTAGAACAAATTTTTTTGTTATAGAAAATTAAAAAATTGTCAAGTGACAGCTAAATTAAATGTCATTGAAATTAGCATAATAATAAAGTTAGCCAACGTTTTTAATTTTTTGATTTTTTTTTTAATAATTAAATTAGAACAAAAAAAATTGTTTTTTTTTTCCCATAATTTTTCAATAAAAAAAAATTCTAAAAATTTTTAAATGTCGGCTAATTTAATTTTCATGAAATTAGTTGACACCTGTCTTTTTTTTTTTTTTTTTTTTTTTTTTTTTTTTTTCATTTTGATAATTAATCAATTAAAATAAAAAGTGCTTCTAAAAATTTTTTCTAACAATTTTTAAAAATTTTTGATGACATCCGTTTGCAATAATTTGACTATTTTTCAAATAAATTAATTCCACAAAATTTAATTTTTAATTTATTTAAATTTCTGACTGTCAATTTTTTTATTCTGATTTTTTTTTTTTCATAATTAATTTGTTACAAAGATTGTAAAAATTACAAATATCAGCTAAATTAATTATCAATAATTTTTACATAAAGAATTTTTTTAATAAAGATTATTAAAGTTTTAATTAGTAATTAAAATAATTTTTTTATTTTTAGAGCCACATGTTTTGTTATTTCGCCGAGCAAGGACAGATTTACCGGCACCCATAAGAACCTCACAGACAGAAAGCCGAGCTACTCGATGTAATTGAAGGAAAAAACATATTTATT
Organism: Cotesia typhae; assembly: GCF_013202065.1. Lineage (NCBI taxonomy): Eukaryota > Metazoa > Arthropoda > Insecta > Hymenoptera > Braconidae > Cotesia > Cotesia typhae. The sequence goes on from NW_027423712.1 coordinate 1,179,425, forward strand.
GAAGCATGTTATATATATTATGAACATAATTATTTATTTTCTGTATTATTAAATACGCGTTCGTACTTGAATAATTAATAGTGTGTTGTAATAAGTACAAGGTACGGTTTTATTCCAGGCAAAAATATTTATTAAATCTTTACAACTATTAATTAATATGGAATAGATATAGTTAAGTTAAAAATTAATAAAATGTTCAATTTTCATATACACAATCATCAACTTCATTAAAAACTAATTCATTCCATTTACATAATCATCATGGAAGTAATAACTAAAGCAAGAGATTATATCTTAATACTTATTAAATATTTTATAAATTGTAAAGTTAACGCGCTAAGTGAGTTATTAGTGCAGCACACATTTCAAAAAATTCCATTGTACGGTGACCACCTGTTGTGGGTATCATTGGATCTACAAAAATTAATTTTATTAATCACTCTGATTAATGAAGGCTCTTACATAAAAATATTAATTATTACCTCTATTAGGAATTTCAGTTTCATCAGATACAGATTTAAAATCTAATAAATAACTACGATAATCCACTTGATATAATTGTAACGACATGTAACTGTATCGCTCAGTTAATTTATTCTTGCGGCGTACTCTCACACTATAGGCATTTATAATTTTCCATTCCTTTAAAAAAAAAAATATATTAAAAATTTTTCAAAAAAAAAAAATCATTCAGTACAATGAGAGAAAAAATTTCTTTTAAAAAATCTATCTCTAGATACATAATTAAGATATGACCTTGTATTTTGTGAACTATTGACACTTTTAAAGATATAAGCTCATTCCGACATTACATTCATCGAGACCTTTCATTTGAGTACCCACATCAATTTTTCATATATTTATATATATTATATATATTTATATATGAAAAATATATCAAAATGCATGTGGGTACTCAAATGAAAGGTCTTGATGAGTGTAACATCGGGATGAGCTTATATCTTTGAAAACGTCAATGGTTAAAAAGGTACAGTGCAATTTAACAACAATCATTATTTAATAAAGCAAAAAATTTTTTTTATAGTTCACAAATCACTGCAGTCACATAGTGGCTGTAAGGTTGCTAGTAAGAAGTTAATTTTTTTAAATTTCTTAAAAATTAATTTTATGCAATAAAAAAGCCCATTTTTTTTCACTGTAAGAATATGTACTTACAAAATCAAGATTTTTCATAGTACGAAAGACCTCGGTCATAATGTCATTAGGTTTTGACTGTGATCGAATACCTAAATGCCATTTGGCTCGTTTGGTAGCTGTAGCAGCAGCAGCAGCTTTGCCTTGTGTGACCGATGGAACACTAGCTGACTGAGAACGTTCTCTGAATGCTAAAAATAAAAATATAATTATTAAAATTTGTTACTTAAAAAAATCCAATGAGTAAATAAAAAATAATTACGAGCAATTCTTTCAGGATGAGGCCTGATCGGACTGTTAATAGAATTATTAGACCCAGTAGTAGTAGCAGGGGGAGGAGGACTAGAAGCCATATAAAACTCCTTGTACTCTGTCTTGGCAGCTTCATCAGCGATCCGTTGATTATCAATAATCAAATGATAAGCAATGGCCAGATTATCATGAGCATCGCCGTTCAACAAAGCCGCATAGACTTCTTCTTCTTTGACGTTAAACTTCTCGCAGACTTCATTGATAGCTTCAACGTCAATCACCGAGGACTCTTGCTCGACGGACGAGGGAAAGAGGTAAGCCGGCAAGTCCTTCTGGAACCACTCGTGCTTCTTTATGTCTTCGATCGTCGAGCGTTTCATTGGGTCGATGTGCATCATATGGCACAGAAGGTTTACGACGCTCTTGTTCAGGTATTCTGGAATCGGGAAAATCCCAGACTTTATTTTCCTGAACAACGTCGGGACGTGCTCGTCGTCGAACGGAAGGGTTCCGCAGAGCAGAGCGTAGAGAATTACTCCACAGGACCAGATGTCTATTTCAGGACCTGCGTACAGCTTTCCTGATATTACTTCAGGCGCTGCATAATTTGGCGAGCCGCAGGACGTTCGCAGAAACTCTCCGTCCGTCATGATGTTCGACAAACCAAAGTCAGCTATCTTAACGTGTAAATTGTGGTCCAGCAGCAGATTCTCCGGCTTAAGATCACGATGGACTATCATATGTCGGTGACAATAATCCACTCCGGAAATAATCTGCTGGAAAAAACGCCTGGCTTCGTGCTCCTTTAATTTTCCGTGCTTGACAATGTAATCAAACAATTCTCCGCCTGATACATACTCCATTATCATAAATATGTCTGTTGGAGTGCTTATTACTTGATATAATTTAATAATATGTGGATGACGGAAGAGCGTAAGGTTTTCTATTTCACGACGGATTTTACCTACTACATCTAATGTTTTTATTTTTTGACGGTTTAGAATTTTTACTGCTACTTTGTGTTTTGTTATTACGTGCTCTCCCACTGAAAATTAAATTAAGTAACAATTTGTTGGATTTAATATTGAATTTTTTTTTTTTTTTTTTTTTTTTTATTTTTTTATTTAAAATAATACATACTTTTAACTTTGCCAAATGTACCGACTCCAAGAGTGTTTCCTAAAATATAATTACCAATTTTAACTGTTGGTGCTTGAGGTGTTGGAGCTCTTTCTGCCATTTTGCTTTTATCTAAATATATAAAAATAAAAAAATAAATTTTTATAAATAAATTTAAATAAAAAAAAATAATCATATTAAATAAATAATTTACTTGTTTGTAGGAGGTGACCTGAGAAAAAAAAATGTATTTAAAATATGAAAATGTAATCACGTGTCGCGTACGATGGATAATTGAATGGTGACAACGAATCACGCCACTACATATATATTTGAAAATCGTCAATGTGGGGCCTGAAATTCATGTTTCATAACAATACCCGTTGATTATAAGCTGTCGTACTAGTGACGATGATTCATTGTCACTTTTTTCAGTTTGTTTTTTTATCCTCTCCTCGGAATGAGGGCCAACGACGTATTACTGCTAATTCCACATACACTTTTGATAGTTATTGAAAATTAATTGCGACTTATGTTTATTGTCAATACAATATTAATTATCCATTAATTTTAAAGATAACTAGTTGGCTAATAGACACAATCATTGTTGTTGTTATTATTATTATCGTACTCTGGCGTTTTGTATTATTATTTATGACACTGTCTAAATTTAGCAAGTCGTGGATTAAGAAGAAAATAGAACAGAACTGATTATTTTTTTATGTTATCAGATGATCCGAGCTTATCAGAGTAATCATAACAGAATCTTTAGTATCAACAGCTGTTATTTTTTTGGTATGATTATTTATGTAATAGATGTCACTATTTTACTGTTTTTAATATAATCTGTAAAGTTTAAAGTTTTCATTAAAATATTAAATATTAAACAAATTATTAAAAAAAAATTTTGAAAAAAATTACATGTACCTTTTGAAATTTTCAAAAATTAAAAGTCCAATTTTTTTGGATAACACTGAACTTGGCAGACATTAAAAATCATTTTAAAATTTTATAATAATACAATTATTATAAAAAAAATTAAATTAAAAAACTCCACATGTAAAAATTAATAAAAAACTACAATAATATAATAATAAAGTTAGCCGATGTTTTCAATTTTTTGATTTTTTTTTTTTTAATAATTAAATTAGAGCAAAAAAATATTTTTAAAAAATTTCTATTATTTCTTTTTAATAATTTTTCAATAAAAAAATAAAATCTAAAAATTTTTAGATATGTCAGCTAACTTAATTTTTAATTGGGTATTTGCATGATTTTGATATTCATAAACTTTTGATATTTTTACATTCTATATAATTTTTTTAAATTTTTGGAAGAAAAATTTTTCGATTTTGTTCTTAAAAATTTAAATAATTTAATAAATAAAAGTGATCCTAAATTACATAAAAGTCACGTGATGTAAAACGTGATGTGATTGGTGTGACGTCATTGTGCTGTTTGTAGCGCGTATATTTGAATGAGCATTTAAGTCATGTATAATATTTTACATTGCTAAAAACTTAAAGTTAAGTTTTTTTCAATTTTAAGTTTTATACATTCTATTTTTAATGCTAGATTTTGTTGAAAATAATTAAAAGTGAAATAAATTTTTGTGAAATGTTTTTTAAATTTAAAGTGAATGTGTTTGGAGGTTATGAACATGTCAATGTTGTTATACTAAGACTTTTGAGAAGCATCAGTTCAACAGTGTAGTTTGTGATTATCAACGAATTAATAAAAATGCCTCGGCGAAAAGTGGATCCTGATTTTTCCGTTTAACAGAATTTAATGAAACATTTATAAAAATTTTTTCTGGTGTCGATTTACCAGTATTTCTACACGTTGGAACTATACACCAATAAAACTCATTTTTTGACGACATTTCGAGTAATTAAATAATTTTATTTTATTATAAACAACACAACCAGATCTTTTTTTAATCAATCACAATTAACACAACAATTGTTTACACCTGCCACGTGTTTACAAGAGATTGGCGCTTAAAATTTCAAATGAAATAAGCACTATGACGTCACATACACGAGATGGAGCTACTTATTCATTTAAATATCTGCTTTTTTTTATTTATTAAATTATTTAAATTTTTAAGAACAAAATCGAAAAATTTTTTTTCCAAAAATTTAAAAAAATTATATAGAATGTAAAAATATCAAAAGTTTATGAATATCAAAATCATGCAAATACCCAATTTTCATTACAATAATACTGAAGTTAGCCGTCAGCTGTCAATTTTAAAAGTTTTTATAATAAATCAATTACAATAAAAAAATGCTTCCAAAAGTTTTCACTCGTAATTTTTATTAATTTTCACATGTGATATTTTTATTTATAATAATTTAATTGCCAAAAATTCAAAGAATATTTTTTATTTCTGTCAACTTCAGTGTCATATAAATTACAAGTGAAAATATTTAGCAGCATTTTTTTACTGTAATTGATTAGTTATTAAAATTTTTAAAATTGACAGTTGACAGCTAACTTCAGCATTATTTTTTTTTATGACAGTTTTTTGGAACAAATTTTTTTATTAAATAAAATTAAAAAATGTCATTGAAGTTAGCCGACGTTTTTAATTTTTTTATTATTAAATTAGAACTAAACAATATTTTTTTTTTTAGTAATTAAATCGAAGTCAGATAAGAAAAATGATTTGTAAATAATAACTTATTAATATCTTCTCAATGACTTAAAAAAACGATAAAAGATAAAATTTGTCGATTAGATAAGATTAGTCTCTCATAATCTATTGTACTTACACATAATTGTACATAACGTACTCAATGTCAATTTGAAAATATATTTTTTCTATTGTAATTAAAACTTCATATTACCTTCCTCCAAAAATTATGATTGGTTGAGACTTAAATACTTTTATAATATTACTTAGAACATTCAGGTAACTGTCATTAATTAATCAAAATTTTTCCACTAAAGTGACAGCCTAAATTTAATACCTAAAAAAAAATATACAATTATAAAAAGCAATATAGATTTTTTAATTCAACATTTTATTTTACTTTCATAAATAATATAAAAAACATAAAATGAGATATATTCTCGGCTACACATTTACTTGGACAGCAACAGCTTCAATTTTAACTCTAGGTAATTATTTTTATGAATTGAATTAATTCTTATTTTTAAGTATTCCCCATCATGAATAATTTTTTACAGCTTTGTATCACATCTTGACTGGCAAGGGAGAAAGAATCAGCATCGCTTGGTGAATAAATACTTATAATTAATTTTGAAATTCTATAAATTGAAATAAAATAAATCACCAGGTTTTTGGAGCATTCTTCACCTTACCTGTGGGCAGGTTTGGGTATCTGTTTATCCGTATCTTTGTCAATCATCGGCGCAACTCTGTAAGTATATGTACTTTTGAATTAAATGACATTAAAATTAGTTTTTAATTTTATTTAACAAAAAAATTTGTTTAAAAAAATTATTTTCAAAAATTATGACACTGAAATTGAGAGACATCTGATAATTTTAATAATTTTTTTAACAAACAAATTTTAGCAAGAAAATTTTAATTAAAAATTTCATCTTTAATGCCTACTAGTAGTTTATTTTTCAAGATTCAAAAAAAATAAAAAAATTGTTGTGTCTGCTAACTTCACTTCTGTTCAACCTCATAAAAAATTGCATTTTTTATTTTTTAAAGTTTCTAAATCTCAATTTTTTTGCCATAATTTATTTGTTAAAAAATTATTGAACAAAAAATGAATTAAAGTAAAATATATTTTATTTTTGTATCAGTGGAATCTTCACGACTGGAGTGTCAATAATGGGAGCCGGTGTCAAGACACCTAGAATCAAGACCAAGAATTTGATCTCTGTGATTTTCTGCGAAGCCGTCGCAATCTACGGCCTGATCACATCGATCATACTGATTGGAAAAGTATCTTCAGTTTCTGACATTGAATCCTTGAACTATGACGCGAAGGAACAGATGATAGTGTCAGGACACGTGATATTTGGAGCTGGTCTAGCAGTGGGTTTTGTCAATTTATTCTGTGGACTCGGTGTGGGGATCGTTGGGTCCAGTGCTGCGCTTGCTGATGCCGCCAATCCTGCACTGTTTGTTAAAGTTTTGATTATTGAAATTTTTGGCTCTGCTATTGGGTTGTTTGGATTAATCGTCAGTATTTATATGGTGAGTTTTTGACAGTTTTTATAATGACACTGAAGTTAACCAACATTAGAAATTTTTTTAGAATTTTATAACAATAAAATTATTATGAAAAAAATTTAATAAAAAAATTCCACATGTGAAAATTATAAAAATTTTTAGAAGCAATTTTTTTTATCAAAATTGATTTGGAATGCAATTTTTTAAAAATAATTTTTTTAATTTTATTTAATAAAAAAAATTTGTTCCAAATAACTATTTTAAAAAAATTGCATTTTTTGTTTATTCTAATTTCTAGATGTCAATTTTTTTGTGCCACAATTTATTTGTTATAAAAATTTTAAAATTATTAAATATGTGCTAAGTTAATTCTCATTTTTTTTTTTTTTTTAATTAAAATAAAATTGCAAGTGTCAATAACTGAGTCTTTTAAAAATATGTATTTTATTTCAGACTTCGAAAGCAGACATGTCAATTAAATCGGCTTAATTGTTTATAAATTTCTGGATATTTTTGTAAAGAAAAATAACAACTAATAATTGAAATAAATTTCAAGATTTTTAAAATGGAATGCAAGTGATATATTTATTTGGATACATAAATATATTCAAAATAATAAATAGTGAATAATGAAAAAAGAGACGAAGTGGATAAATAAAACGACTCAAGTGTCATCTACGGGAGCACTAAGAAATTAAAGATATTGATAATGATGATAAAATCCATTTCTACAAAGTGGCAATAGTGCTTTCATGTTCATCACATGACAGTCTACGGGTGTGAACATCCAAATTTTGTTTGTAGTATTTTAGAAAAATTAAATAAGTGTTAATTAGTTAAAATTTTAAACAATTAGAGACCACTGGAGTTGTAGGTAATTAAATCCGTGACACTGAAACACCAAAAAGTTGATTTACATTTTTTTGCACGAATATTGATTAAGCAGATAACATACTTTTGGAGTCGACTGTTTAATCCCTACTTTTAATCTTTTTAGGAATATTTCATTTCAAGTTTATTGAAGTAATTACTCAAAAGAATTCACAATGAGGTATATATTAGGTTACACGTTTGCTGGGACAGCGACCGCAGCAATTTCAGTTCTAGGTGAGTTTTAATTTTTCTTATAATTTTTATGACATTAAAGTTAGCAGTCACTTGACCATTTATTAATTTTTTTTTAACAAAAAACAAAATTTTTCCAAAAAATTGTTTTTTAAAAATTGCATTTTTTATTTTTTTTTAATTTCTACATGTCAATTTTTTTTTTTTTTTCGCCTTAATTTATTTGTCACAAAAATTAATAAATATCTGATGAATTAATTTTCATTAATTTTTAGATACAATTTTTTAATAAATATGTTTTTTTTTTTTAGTTTTGTACCACATCTTTACTGGAAAGGGAGAAAGAGCCAGTATTGCTTGGTAAGTTAATAATTAATTATTTAATTTTAAATATCTACTTTATTAATTTTACAAACTTTTAGGTTCTTGGAGAACACGTCGCCATATATGTGGGCAACCTTGGGTATCAGTTTATCTGTTGCTCTCTCAGTAGTTGGCGCAGCTCTGTAAGCATAAAACCTCCTGATAAAATAAAATATAAAAATTTATTTGGTAATTTAAAAATACAATTTTATTCCAGCGGGATTCATACAACCGGAGTATCGATCGTCGGTGGTGGTGTAAAAGCGCCGAGAATCAAGACTAAAAATTTAATTTCAATTATTTTCTGCGAAGCAGTCGCTATTTACGGTCTCATTACCGCAATTGTCTTGTCGGGAATAATCGCGGAGTTCCCGTGGAACGAAACGATGATGAGACCAGAGTTGAAGGAGAAAAATTGGGTAGCAGGATACGTGATATTCGGAGCTGGTCTGGCTGTAGGGTTCGTCAATCTCTTCTGTGGAATAGCTGTCGGGATTGTTGGATCCGGAGCTGCTCTTGCTGACGCAGCAAACTCCGCACTTTTTGTCAAAGTTCTTATTGTTGAGATCTTTGGTTCCGCTATTGGTCTCTTCGGGTTGATTGTCGGCATTTATATGGTAAGTTTAGAGAGTTAATAATGATACTGAAGTTAACTGACAACTTTTTATTTTTATAACAATTAAAAAAATTTTCACTCTCAATTCAAAAAAAATTTTTTTTCATAATAATTTAATTACTAAAAAATATTATTGAAATTTTTATGATTAATTATAATTTTTTTGGTAATTATTTACAAGTGGGGTCCACCATTTTAATTTTGATTTTTTTTAACGAAATTTCTATTTGATTTTTTTAATATATTTTTTTTTTTTTGGAAAACACGTAAAAAAATAAACAATTGAAAAAAAAAATTAATTACCACAATTTTAACAAATAAAAGAAAAAATTTTAATGAATATCACCTTCAACTTTTTTTTTTTAATTGTATATTTTTTTCAAAAAAAAATATATCAAAAACATCAAAAAAAGATAAAATAGAAATTTTATTCAAAAACATGAGAATCAAAATTTTTTCCAACTTTTCAAGGCAAAAAAGCTATCGAAACCTTTTTTTTTTCTTTTCATGAAAAAATTATTAATTAAAAATTTTTTATTATAATTTAATTGTTATAAAAATCTAAAAAATTTTTAGATATCTGTAAACTTTCGTATCATAGTTACAAACTTTTATTTCATATTGACTAATTTATTTTTATTTATTCTAGACCTCAAAAGCAAAAATGGGCGATAAAGCTGTTTAATTTAATAAAAATCGAGCTCGAACTCGATTGTATAAAAAAATTAGATTTAACTTCCTACGTTTAATGTTGAAAACCAGAATGAACGTGTTATGATTGGAAGGGCCGGTGTAATGCACTTTTTATTTGGCCCTTTCATTGTATATTGTCTCATTGGTTAGATTTTATGTAAATGAGTTTAAAGAAAAAAATTATTGAGACCTAATACTAATTCTAATAATGATAATAATAATGTATGATTAACGTTAGTCAACAATTAACAGCATAATTGATGTATATAAACTTACAGTCTACCTTTTCAAGTAATAACTGCTGTAATAGATGTATTTTTTTTTGTTTAAAGATCTTCCTTTTAAAATGTTAAAATTATTAAATAAATTCATTTAAATACTTATAGATTTTAATAAAATATATGTAATTGCACAATAATAAATTTAGTTTACAAACTCATGGGTTATTACAACATCGTAATACATAAATTGTAACAATAGTAAAGATTCGATAATAATTACGGTTATAATTATAAAAAGTATTAAAAAATATATATATATATATATATTTAAATGTATGTATGTATGCAAATGCTATTGAAAGCACTGATAAATAGTTATAAACAAAATACTTATTTATTATTTACTCTTTAAAATCCTATGGATATCTTCAAATGCTGATTTTAAATACTTTATGTATTCTGAAGCGTCTCGGTGGTCTCGGTAAGACGTCACTACTGAGCCTAGCTTGTAATCTTGGATCATATATCTATAAATAAATTAATTGATTAAAATTAATTAATAAAAAATTGTTAAATGTATGAAAAAATTTTTGAAAAAAAGATGTAGGAAATTTAGTTTTCTAAAAAAAAATGTTTCCTATGATTTTTTCTTTGAACCAATAAAAAAGCGATAGTTTTAAAATTAAGATCATAAAAATTAGCAAAAAATTTGATTCATTTCATGAATCTTAATTTTGGAATTACGATAAAAATGTTAGTGATATAAAAAAATTATGAGACATTTTTTTTTTTAGAAAATTAAATTTCCTAAAATTTTGTTTGAGAAATTTTTTGATAAGATCAATATTTTCGCCGCAATATCAAAAACTCAAGCCATTTATTCTTAAATAGCAGCAAAAATCTTGGCCCAAATTATGAATCATAAATAAAATAATACCCAATGCCATATCCGTCCTCGACAACTGGTCCAAATCCTCCAGCCATAACTTCTGGGCTAGACAAAGTCGAAGTGGACAAAATATTATGATTCAATTTTTGATAAGCTGGGTCTTTGAACAAAAAAGGCATTCTGATATTCTCAGACTCTTCAACAATCTTCCTCAAAGCGAATAAATGTCTATCAAAGCCCTGGCCCATCGCAGCTTCTTTCACGAGATTATTGTGCGCCTTGCTGCATTCTAGCATGAGTTTTTTTAGCTCATCATCACCGACTGAGGAAGCTCCACGCTCAACGATGGCCTTGCAAAGTGCTATGGTTTCATTTGTACACGATCTCATTGTCTCGGTACGTCCATGTTTAAAAGCTGAGGTACTGCAAGACTCGTAGGTCGCTACAGCCCTTTTTTCTTGCTTGTAAAGAGCCAGTTGAAATGCCAGCTGCATTACAGCGTCTGGGCTGACTTTGAATTTCTTGCACTCTTCCTTGCCGAATTCTTCAAAAATTAAATAATCAATACTTAATCTATCTTGACTCCAAGATTTAAACTCATTAAAATTACACTGGCATATTCCTTTTATTTTATCATCAACTTTGAAGTCCAGTTTTCTTATTGAAGTTGGTGAACTTGATAATGAAGCTTCGTCTTCGGGATGAAAGTGTGGGTTGTTAGAAATATCATGTTTTAAATTCTGAAATATTAAATTTTTTAATTAAAATTAAGTTAGCCGACGTCTAAAAATTTTTAGAATTTTTTTTTTATTGAAAAAATTATCCATATTATTAAGAGAATAAGCAAATTTTTATGGTCAGTGTATTAATAATTAATAAATAGCCTTGTATCTCGTGAACTATTGACATTTTTCAAAATATAAGCTCACTCCGACGTTACACTGATTGAGACCTTTCATTTGAGTACCCACATCAATTTTTCATATATATTATATATATGTATATATGAAAAATATATGAAAATGCATGTGGGTACTCAAATGAAAGCTCTTGATGGGTGTATCATCGAGATGAGCTTATATCTTATATTATATTATAACAGTGTCAATAGTTAAGAAAGTACAATGCAATTTAATAAATATCTTGTGAAATATTGACATTTTTAACGATATAAGCTCTTTCCGATGTTACACTCATCAAGAGCTTTCATTTGAGTACCCACATCAATTTTTCATATATTTTATATATTTATAGATATATGAATATATGAAAAATATATCAAAATGCATGTGGGTACTCAAATGAAAGGTCTTGATGAGTGTAACATCGAGATGAGCTTATATCTTTAAAAAGGTCAATAGTTAAGAAAATACAGTGCAATTTAAAAAAAAATTTTTTTTTGTTATAGTTTAATTATAAAAAAAAAAATTAAAAAATTAAAAACGTCGGCTATCTTTAGAATTAAAATTTTTAATTAAAGATAATTTAAATTGTTTACCTTGAAATAACGGAGAACAGCAACACCATCACCCCAAGAATGTTCAAAATTAATTCCTGCGACCCCGTCGCCTGACATTATCAGAGAAAAGGATTTATCAAACCATCTGTTAGTGCCGTCAGCGTGCAAGAATAATCTCATTAATTTAATATAATCATCTTCAACATGATCATCATCCAAGGCAAACACAAATGCAGCTGAGTCTATTTTATGCAAGACACCCTCATTGCCCAAAGCTAGCAAATGGCCCCGAAGTTTTGCCCACTGGTCGCGGTAGGCTGTTGTCAAGACTCCAACTGGACAATCATTGGGCGATCGCGGGTCATTCAGGATATAATTCAAACAAGAAGCTATTTCCAAGGGTGGAAGAATTTTTCCACTGCTGTCGATGATGTCCATTGAGTAGAAATGACCTTTCCGCATTATTATAATGTGTTTTGATGTAAGGTCGTGGGTCAGAGTATCTTTGGTCGGCTGAGGAACGCGAGTTGTTCCGAACAGATACGGAAACTGCGACATATCTAGCGGATAAGCCTGAAAAATTATTTTATTTTTAAGTATTTAATTAATTTAATTTTATAGCAGATAAATATGACACGACAATTTTTTTTTTTTTAAATAAATTAGGTCTAGAAATTTATTTTAAAAAATTGCATTTATAATTTTTTAGAGCTTCTAAAAATGAAATTGTTAAAATAAATTTTTCTTGCTATTATTTATTTATTCAAAAAATTATCAAATTTTTTTTTTTTTTTTTTTTTTAATTTATTGAATTATAACTAAAAAATATTTTTTTTTAATTGTACTTATAGTTTTTTAAGTTTTTTACAAATGAAAATTTTATTTTATTTTTTTGTAATAATTTTGGCAATAAAAAAATTTTTTTTAATTTTTAGATGTTAACTTAAAGGGGGGAAATATGTGTAGAGAGACGTTTTCATGCCGATGTTTTATTAATTTTTTAAGGGATGAAAATTAATGTTACTTATTAAAACTATCAGGTACCTTAAGAAAGTTAATGACAATCATGATAAAAACGGCTTTCGATACGTATTTCCTCCTTAATTTTCATTTAAAAAAAAAAAAAAAAAAAAAAAAAAAATTAATTTTCATATTTTAGTATCATAAAAAAATTCTTACTTTGAAGAGGTAGGCTCCATAAGTGGCAATTTTTGACGGTAATAATCCTGTCACTTTTCTAAATAAATCAGTGTCTGACTTTTTGGGGTCAAGATGGAAGACTTCAGGCTCTAGAATTCCAGCTCTCAGAGACTTCATAAATCTCGCGGAAGAAATGACCAGATTGGTAGCTTTCACCAGGGGTTTGTTATAACGGAGATTTTGTTCCTGAACAAAAACCAGCAGGGGATTATAATTAATCGGCAGAGGCTTTCTGTCCCTTAAGTACATATCAAACCAATAACCGCTGATGTAACTAGTGTGTTTGTTATATTTGTCATCTTCCAGGAGCAATTTTTGCAGTGGAGGTCCTTCATCAGACAAAAATTTCAAAACACACGTCGAGGTTTCTTTGAACTCCTTGGCAGTTAAAATCGGCTGCTGGGCTTTCAAGTACCTTCTGCAAGAATCTTCGAGTTTTGGAATCGGCAATCTTGGCAGAGAATCTTGAAAGTGCATTGTTGGCAGCTTGCTACGTTGGATATATTCATATTCATTGGCTTCGCTAGTTGTTCTAATGATAAATATTCATTTTTAGATACATAGAATTTTTAATTAAAATTAAATTAGCCGACATTTAAAAATTTTTTTAATTTTTTTACTGAAAAAATTATTATAAAAAATTTCTTAATAAATTTCATTTCTAAAAAACTATAAGTGTAAATTTTTAAAAGTTAGCCGATGTCTAAAAATGTTTAGAATTTTTTTTATTGAAAAAATTATTACAAAAAAATAAAAAAAAAATTAAATTTGTCAAAAAATTTGAAAAATGTAATTTTTTTCAATTTTAATTTAATGAATGAAAAAAAAATTAAAATTGAAAATGTCGGCTAACTTTAGTAGTCTGAATTTTTATTTATTTTTATGACATTTAATTAAAAAAAAATAAATAAACTAAGTCTAGAAAATTATTTTTAAAAAATTGCATTTACAATTTTTTAAATAGAATTTCTAAAATAAATTTTTCTTGCTATAATTAATTTTTTAAAACTATAAAAGTAATCAGATGTTTTTTAATTTAAATATCATTAACTTTAAAGACAAAAATAAAAACTTACTTTGTTCGATTTGTTATTGTATAAATCACAGGCTTGAATCTCTCGATAGTTCCATGAGTCTAAAAATAATTAAATATTTTTATTATATATATTTATAGTTAAAAAAATAAATAAATTACCTTGAAAGTATTAAAATGCGTGGAAGTTTTCAGCAAAATCATTTTTCAATTGTTTATAATACTTGTACTCAATGACAAGCTTATTGTTGAGTACAAATTAACTGTTTATCAATCAACAGTGTTGATTCAACACAGTACCTTTCACATTACCAATCGGTAAGATATATTTTGTACACTTATAGCATGAATTTTTTAACTGTCAGCAGTTGATCAGTTGATCTACGCGTAGACCTGCTTATAGGTTATATTACGTTGTACTATTTAAATTATATATTTTTATTTTTTCAGATTAGTTGTGATAATGATAAGAATAATTGTTGTGATAATTCAATTGATTATAATGCGTAATTTTAACTGATAAGTTACTGGGAGGTTAAGTACATTAAAATGGAGAAGGTTGAAAATGAAACGGATAATAATAAGGTATTTTGATTACATTTTTTAGATAATTATATGAAAATTAAAATAGCTCTGACATCTGAAAATTTTTAGAATTTTTTTTTAATATTTTTTATTGATTTAAAAAATAAAAAATTATCAAATGTCTGCTTTTGTTTAATATAATTTTATTTATTTACTTTTTTTTTTATTCAGATGACAGAGTCTGTCAACAATGAACAAAATACAGTTAAAACGGACCAAAAAGAAGATTATGAAGAGCGTTACAATAAAGTAAATATTATTGTTTATTTTTTTTTTTTTATTTTTTAGAGGAGTTGAATATTTATTTTTTCTTTTTATGTTTATTCGATGTTTTAGTTGAGGGGATTTGCTGTTAAATTAAAAAAAAAAGTACAAGATTTGACAGAAGAATTAAAAGTTGTTGAAAGTGACAAAATAAAAGCTATTACTGAGAAAGAAGAGTTTCAGAAGAAAATTTCATTGGTTTCTGATAATGTTAAAAAATTACAGGTATGTTGAACAAATTTTTTAATTTTAAATAAACATTTATTTATACAAACAAAATTTGCACTTGTCAATTTTTTGTTGACATTAATTAAACAGATTTTTGATAATTTAAAAAATTTTTGTAATAAATAAATTGGATTAAAGTTAGCAGTCACTTGATCATTTTTTAATTTTATTTAACAAAAAAATTTTTATAGAAAAATTATTTATAAAAAGTTGGATTTAAAAATTTTTAAATTTCTACATGTCAATTTTTTTTCTGCTTTTTTTTTGCAATCATTTATTTGTTAAAAAAATTATTAAGATTATTAAATATCTGCTGAATTAATTTTTATCAAAAAAATTGACAAGTGGAAAATTTAATAAATCAAAAATACAATTTTTTTAAATAATTTGTTCTTAACAAATTTCTAAATATGAAATTTTGTATCAAAATAATAAATTAAATTTTTTTCAAGGGTAAAAATGTGTTCATCAAATGTTACTCAAAAAGGAAAACCTTTAAAAGAACTCAATTTTTCAACAAAAAGTTATAAAAACAAAAAAAAAATAACAGATGTCAATTTTAATATAATTATTTTATTTTAATATTCTAGACTATTCAGCTGGAATACGACAAGCTTCAAGATTGCTTGGAGCAGGAAAAAAATGAAAATAAAAAGCTGACAAAAAATTTAGAAACACTTGTGATAGATAACACTAAATTGAAAGAATCAAATTACGAGTACCGAGAGCATATAAGTACTTTAAATAGTGATTTAGATAACCACGTCAAGGAGCTCGCAGAAGTGCGAAGTGTAATAAAGAAAAATGTAGGCTTGATACTTCTCTTAGAGGAAGAGAAGAAAGCCAAGACTGTGATCTGTCAGCAGAGGGAAAAAGACTACGAAGAGATCAAAGCCAAACTCGAAGCAGAGATCCAGGCTCATAAGAACACAAAGGCTAGATTGGAGAGCGCCAAGCAGGAGTGCTCCAGTAACAATGTTTTATTTTTGGAAGTCGATAATTACGAGGTATATTCTATTTTTAAGCTAGAGATTGATGATTAGAGATTATATTACAATTATTTATTTATTTTGCTGCAGAAAAGTATTGAAGACTTGAAGTCCAAGCTGGCAGATGAAGCGTCGAGGTATTCGAGTCTTGAGAGCACGATTGAAGAGCAGAACCAGACGATAACTACCTTGGAGCACCAGATAACTGAGCTCCGAGACTCGTGCTTTGTTAAGACGAACCAACTGACGACTTTGGGGGAAAAGAACGAGGGTCTCAAGGCTGATCTCAATGACTTCAAGCAAGAAATGGCCTCAGTGGTAAAAGAAAAACAGGGTCTGCTGGATTCTATTGAGGGAATTAAATCAAATATGAGCAAACTGGCCAAGGAATCGGCGGCTCATGCTGCTGAGAAAAATAAAATTTCCGAAGAAATGGATTTGTTGAATAAAAATCATGCTCAACAAGTAATTTATCTTTTATTTCAGAACTTGTTTTGTATGCTGGATTTTATTTGTTAATTTTTTAGGTCGAACTTTTAAAATTAGAAATTACCAGGCTGAATGATATTGTCAGTAGCACTAATGGAGAATTGGAAGCCCTGAAAGCAGAGTATGAAGGGTACAAAGTGAGAGCTCAAAGTGTTTTGAGGACAAAACAGAGTCAAAATAAAGAAAATGGGTTTAATGGTAAAAGTATTAATGAAATAGAAGCTGAATTGAATCATTTACGTGTTTATTCAACTCATCTTCAAGAAAAATTAGATAATAGCAGGTATTTTTTTTTATTTAATTCACATTTATTGTAATTTTTATTTTAGTGTAATAATTATTCTGTTTAATAATATTTTCATCTTAATTACAATTTCAAATTAAAGTTTTTTGCGTTTTTAAATACAATCTTAACAGCCAGTCCCTACGATTGCAGCTTTATATTTCTCTCCTAGACAAATTAGAATTTTGGAAAAAACGCTCTGCTACGTAATAGATTTATTAATGATTTATTAATAATAAAAAGAGGGGATCGGCTGTTGTAAAATAGTTATTTAATTTTTTTATATATTATTGAGAATTATTTTTTAGCAATTTTATTGGAAAAAAATTTTTTGTAAGAAATTTATGTTTTTATTTTTTATTTTAGTGAAGAAATAAAATCTTTGACAAACGATTTAACGGCGATTAAAGAAGAACGTGATTGTATAAGAGAAAGTAACCGAGATCTAGGTAAAAAATTGTCACTATTAAGTCAAGATTATTTAATTTTAAAAGAAAAATGCCGAATGCACTTGACTACGATTGATCAATTGAAAGAAGAAATGGATATCATACAAGAAACGCTAAAAACTACACATTCCGTGAGATATTTTGAAGATATTAATTTATTTAATAAGTTTCATAAATTAACAATGTATTTTAAATTGCAATTAGGCTGAAGTAAAGTCATTAGAGACGCAATATCAACAGGAAATAGAAAATCTGAAAGCAGAAATACAACGACTATCAGTTACTCCGTCAATCAACAAGAATGATAAGCTAGATAAATTTGAGCATGATTATCAAATACGCAATGATATTTATTTACTTGAGAGAGAAGACGCTGAGGTAATTAAATTTTTTAATTAATTTAATTAAAAAGAATTATTCTAAGTTGGTGTAAATTTAGGGATCAGAGAGTGTGGACTCTTATCAAATAGGAAACTCCAGCTCGGAGCGAAATCAACGAACGCTGATGCCTCTCGACGAGCTACTGAACTCCTCCGATGATTATGTAAAATCTGTCCCGGATTTGCCAGCGAAAGTCGACCGTCAGGAGCTGGAAATTTCGGAGCGGAGAGTCAAACATCTGACTGCTCTCCTGGCAGACGCTGAGAGAGACGTCGCTAAGTTGAATCAAATGAATCAGTTGCTGAAGGAAGACATCCGGAGACAGCAGCGCAGTGTTGAGAGAGAGCATCATGCTAATAATTTTGAATATTTGAAGAATGTTGTTATCAAAGTAATTTTTCTTCACTTTTTTTTTTAATATTTGTTTATTTATTTAAATTGATCGTGGATATTTTATGAAAAAAAATTCTTAATGTATTAACGCTCATATTGTAAGATATATACGCCCTTTTGGCTTTAGGAAATTGTCGGTCTAAAGCCAAAAGGGCGTATAAAAAAATAAGGATTTTTTTAAATTTCGAAAAACATTTCTCAAAATTGTCCGGAGGTTTGTATGAAAAAAAATTTTCAAATTTCTTAACGGGAAATTAGAAATTTTAAAAATTCAACATTTTCGGTGGTAGTAACTTTAATTTTGCACGAAAGTGAAAATAATAATAGAATTAAATTTTTTTTAATTAATTAATTTTATTAATACATTTCAGTTTATCACTTTGAAGAACGGAGATGAAAGAAGTAGACTCATTCCAGTACTCAATACAATACTTAAGCTCAGCCCTGAAGAAATTCATCAATTAAATCAAGTAGCCGGAGGTACAATTAATTATAATTGCTCTAATTAGAATAATTAAATGCATAAAAATATTTATTATTACCATTTTTGCAGTATCAGGACGCGGCTGGCTACCATTAATATCAATGCCCATGTGGAATAATGACTAAAATTGATGCGTATCATTAATTAATTGCATTATGTTATTTAAAAGCAATCTTAAAAAAAAAAATGATGTATTTTCTAGTATAAAAAAAAATTCCTGGTTAAAATATTAAATTAATTTATATTTTATCTTTGAGCGGAATAAAAAATTTATTAATTTTTAATGAAAATTATAATTTTTTTAATTAATTAATTTAAATTACAATTAGTACTAATTTTTTGATCCGCTTAGTTAATGAAAAGTAATTTAGTAGACATTTAATAATTTTTGTAACAAAAAAAAATTAACGCAGAAATTTATGAGGCTGAAGTTAGCAGACACGTGACAATCTTTTGATAAAAATCTTATTTATAATTTTTTAAACAATTCAAAGCAAATTTGTTTGATAAAAAAAATCAAAAACTAGTCAAAACTGATAACTTTAATCTTCAATGAAAAAAAAATTTAATTTATTGTCATGGTAATTGCGTAATACAAGCGATAAGTAAATACATATGTATTAATTGATTCTATCAGGTGTGAAGTGGTGAGCTAAGATGCTTAGACTCTATAGATTTAGTGAGATAAGAGAAAAAGAAATAGAGAGAGTAATTTCTTGAGCAGTATACTGTTGATACGATAGTAATTTCTGAGCAGTCGACCTACCAACACAGTAAATTTTCTCTTCTCACTAATATTTCCTCTCGAAGTTCATCAACTCTCCGTACTGGCATTGCTGCGTGTGTATCGTTATGTTCTGAAGAGAAAAATGCGTTCGAGTTCTTGCTCACGTACTTGTGGTTACATTTATTGGATTTAGTCATCTTAACGTATAACGTACAACTGAGTTACCGTTTCATTTTAATATTTCCATTGTGAACGTTGTTACCGGAGCATCATAGCGTGTTAACTTGAAATACCGTTTCATTTTATTGCTATTTCAACAAATTTAACTTAAAAATTTATTTTATTATTATTTTACATTAAATTAAATAATTTACCAAGTTTTTTTTTTATCATATATATAAACATGAGGGAAATTATTCACTTGCAAGCCGGTCAATGTGGGAACCAAATTGGTTCGAAGGTCAGATATATATTTATATATATATATATATATATATATATATTTTTTTTTAATGTTAATTAATTTTATAATATTACAACATTTTTTTTTAATAATTATTTTTCAGTCAATTTATTTAAACAGAGCGATTAATTAAATTAATATTTATTTTATTTAATTATCATTAAAATTAAATTAAATTTTTCCACGTGTTTGGAACTGCGCATCTTTACAAATTCGCGCGTCTTTATGTTAATGAGAATTAATCAATAGTTTAATTGAGATTATTGAAAAGAAAAATATTTTTGTGTTGGAAAAAACGTAGATAACAATTCAATGAATCATATTTAAGTGTGGGATTAAAATTATTGTCAAATACAGATAAAAATAATATTTTATCTAGCGATAAATTAAATTGTGGGTAATAAAATAATTGAATTTAAGAAATAGTTAAATTATATGTCGGGTAGTTTACGTGACGAATAAACGTGTGAGAGGAGAAATTTTAAAACTGCTTGTGCTTTATAAATAACTACGTTGTATTATATAGAGTTGTTCGGAGCAAGAGAAGTAATTTGCTCATGCGTTTTGCTATTTTAGAATCATTTTTACAAAATTTAGCCGAAATCTAAAATCAGACTTGTTTTTTATTTTTTTTATGAAAATTTGGAATAATATTAATTAATGTAATTATTATTATTTATTGACAGTTTTGGGAGGTAATTTCTGATGAACATGGCATTGATCCAACTGGACACTACAATGGTACAAGCGATTTGCAGTTGCAGCGTATCGATGTTTATTACAATGAAGCTAATAGTAAGTTTAATAACAATTTACCAAATATTTGGTTGGATAATTTTAATAATTTTTGGAGTAAATAAATTATGACAAAACAAAATTTTTTTTATTAAAAAAATTAGGTAATTATTTACAAGTCGGGTCTGCCATTTTAATTTTCATTTTTTTTGAACAAATTTTTTTTTTTTTAATTTTGATATATTTTTTTTTTTTTTAATTATTAAAAAATGAACAGTTGTTAGATTTTTATGAAATCTAATAAAAATATTAAGAAATATTAATTTTTCACCTAGATATGGCCAAAAATATGACCCCACTTAGTAAATAATTACCAAAAATTATTACAAAAAAATTGAAAAAAATTTTTTTTTAACCATTATTTTGTTATAAAATTATTAAATATATGCAACAATAATTTTCACATTTTTTTTTAGATCATAAATACGTCCCACGAGCAATCTTGGTGGATTTGGAACCAGGAACAATGGATTCAATCCGCAGTGGACCTACTGGTCAAATGTTCCGTCCAGATAATTTTGTATTTGGCCAAAGCGGTGCAGGTATAACAAAATAACAATAATAATCTTAAATTGGATAATAGAATAATTTTTTCACTTAAAAATTAATTTTTTTTCTTCCAATTAATAGGCAACAACTGGGCCAAAGGACACTACACCGAAGGAGCAGAGCTCGTTGACGCGGTACTTGAAGTTGTGAGACGAGAGTCTGAGGGCTGTGATTGCCTTCAGGGTTTCCAGCTGACTCATTCACTGGGAGGTGGTACCGGCTCGGGAATGGGAACTCTGCTCATTTCTAAAATTCGTGAGGAATATCCAGACCGAATTATGGCTTCCTTCAGTGTCTTCCCTTCACCTAAAGTAAGAAGCCGTTTTAATTTATTCACAAATAGATAAAATCTAGGGCTTTTGCTAATCAGAAGGATTAATTTTTATTTTTCAGGTTTCTGATACCGTCGTAGAGCCTTACAATGCTACTTTATCAGTTCATCAGCTGGTTGAGAACACCGACGAGACTTTCTGTATAGACAACGAAGCGCTCTATGATATTTGCTTCAGAACGCTTAAGCTCTCTTCACCTACTTATGGGGATTTGAACCACTTAGTTTCGGTAACTATTATTATTATTATTATTATTATTATTATTATTATTATTATTATTATTATTATGATTTTGACATCAAAAATCTATAATAACAATAATAACTATAAAAAATAAAAAAATTTTTTTTTAAATAATGACTCCTGTTAAATTGCACTGTACTTTCTTAAATATTGATGTTTTTGAAGATATAAGCTCATCCTGATGTTACACTCACCAAGAGCTTTCATTTGAGTACCCACATGCATTTTGATATATTTTTCATATATACATATATATAAATATATAAAATATATGAAAAATTGATGTGGGTACTCAAATGAAAGGTCTCGATAAGTGTAATGTCGAGATGAGCTTATATTTTTAAAAATGTCAATAGCTCACAAGATACAAGGTCATTTCTTAAATATATATCTAGAGTAATAATAATAATAATAATAATATTTTAAGAAAAATTTATATTTATTGTTATTATTATTCTTTTTTTAATTAAGACCCATTATTAAAATGAAATAATTATTTGTACAGATGACAATGTCTGGAGTAACAACTTGCTTGAGATTCCCCGGACAATTGAATGCAGATCTTCGTAAACTAGCTGTGAACATGGTACCTTTCCCACGGCTTCACTTCTTCATGCCTGGCTTTGCTCCACTTACTGCCCGGGGAAGCCAGCAATATCGTGCTGTATCAGTTTCTGAGCTCACACAACAGGTATATAATAAAAAATTTGCTGAAAATTATATGAATAAAAAGAAGGATTTAATTAAAAATAAAAATTTTTTTTAGATGTTTGACTCAAAGAACATGATGACGGCGTGTGACCCAAGACACGGACGTTACCTGACAGTGGCAGCCATTTTCCGCGGTCAATTGTCGATGAGAGAAGTCGACGAACATATGCTCAGCGTACAGAATAAAAATTCAAGCTACTTCGTTGAATGGATTCCCAACAATGTCAAGGTCGCTGTCTGCGACATTCCACCTCGTGGTCTTAAAATGTCCGCGACTTTCATTGGTAACACGACCGCTATTCAAGAAATTTTCAAACGGATCAGCGAACAATTCACCGCGATGTTTAGACGCAAGGCTTTCCTTCATTGGTACACTGGCGAAGGTATGGATGAAATGGAGTTCACTGAAGCTGAATCTAATATGAATGACTTGGTTTCGGAGTACCAACAATACCAGGTAATTTTTTTTTTTTTCATTTAATTTTTAAAAAAAATTTTTTAATTTATTTTGTTTTCAATTAAAATAATTAAATTAATATTTTATTAAAAATAATAATAAATAAATTATTAAAAATTTTTAGGAAGCGACTGCTGAGGATGAGGAATGTTATGAAGACGAAGAAGCTGCTGAAGATCTGGAAGCTTAATTTTTCACCAGTCTCGAATCTAATATTTAAATTTCAAACTGTTAATCAAATCACAAGTATTTTTTGTTATAAATAAGATATAACAATATAACTGTTATATATATTAATAACTGTCCGTTATCTTTGTTACTACTTCCGTATTAGGTAATAACTTAAAATTAATAACTAATTACATTCAATACTAGACTGAGACGATTACATTGATTTGCATGTTATGAATATAAAAAAAATCATTTAATTAATATTTGTTTTATAATTGAATTTAATTATATAATAAAAATTATTATAAAATATCTTTCATTCTTACTGTTCGTCGAACTGCGTTACTATAACCTTCTATATACTTGAACCACACTCCGTTTGTATGAACTATTTTTTTGATTCGTTGGTCGACTCGCTCATCTTTCGGAGATGTCTGTTCAGGAGACGTTGGATCAGGTATCTTGGGAGGTAGCTTGAAGTTCTTGAAGAAGTCTCGGAATTTCTGAAAGTTATTTAGAAAATTACAACATCACTAAGATAAAAAAACCCAGTTATTGACTCTTGCAATTTTATTTAGTACCCACATCAATTTTTCATATATTTTATATATTTGATATATTTAATTATAAATTTTAAGATAATTGGTTTTTTTGAGAACGTTTTATTTTTTTAATTAGAATAAAATTGCAAGTGTCAATTATCGACTAAAAAAAAAATTCAAATAAACTTACTGGATCTTTAAGATCATCATTCAGCGTGATACGCTCCACGCGATCTATATGATTTGGTCTGTTAACTGGATTAGGTTTAGCAAATTCATCTTTTGCATTTTCAGTCGACGCTGATTTATTTTCTTTAAGGCTTTCAGCTCTCGTGGCTATCGCTGCTCGCTTTACTCTTTCAGCTTCGATTTCTCGGGATACTATTTGCTTCACGGTGTAAGATAGTCCTTTGCGTTGCTTACAATCAGGAAAAATGCCGATTTCAAACAAATCTCTGGTGAATTAAATAAAATAAAAAATAGTTCTATTTTTTTTTTTTTTTTTTTTTTTTAAATTAAAATCAAAAATATTTATTACGGTTCAATAACGTAGTCCAGAGAGCCGTCCTCCTTTCTGTCTTGAACGAGTGCAAGCTTGAGACTCAGCATTACATCTATCAGGTGATCCAAGTCCGACTTTTCTTTTGCAGTATATAAATTAATAGCGACAGAACGAAGTCGGGGTGTCAGTAATTCGAATGACAGCGGAGCAAGGTCCAGAATTATCACTAGAGCACTTAGACCACAAGATCTTTGAGCTGCTGATACCAATGTTATTGTTTTTTTTATTTTTTGACTCACCTAAAAAATGAAATTATTAAAAAAATTATAATTATAGTTTTTATTTTTTTTTACTTTTATTCACCTCAGTTGCTGTGTAGGGAAACGATAACTTTGGAGCTCTCGGAAGTGCAAAACCTAAATGCCAGGATGCAAAAGCATAATTTGTGTACGGCATTACTTGCCAATCATTTTTAGTCGCCACAACTGTTGTTACTTGGTCGTAAAATTGAAACCATTCTAAAGATCCAGATACTTTGTTTAAATTATCGTGACAATTTGGTGGGTAATTTTCAAAAATTCCTTGGACAAATCGTTCTGAGTTGTCTAAAAAATTATAACAATTTCCATTAATAATTTTTTTTATTTTCACATATGGAATTTTTTTATTTTAATTTTTTTTCATAATAATTTAATTGCTACAAAATTCTAAAAAAAACTTCTAATGTATTTCATAAATTATAGTATTTATAAATGAAAGTTTAATTTATGAAAAAAAGTAAAGAGTTGTTGAACGTCGGCTAATTTTAGTATAATTATTTATGAAAATTAATTTAGCTGACATCTAAAAGTTTTTAGAATTTTTTTGTGAAAAAAAATTATTACAACAAAGTTAAAAAATAAATTCTATTTTTAAAAAACTTTAAAAACTATAAGTGCAATTTTTTAAAAATATTACTTAGTAGTAATTTAATAATTAAAAAAAAATTCACAATGTCGGCTAACTTTAGTATTATTAATTATTTGTAGTTGTTATAATAACAATGATATTACTTACTACTGTAAGCTGATTTTAAAACCCTCTGAACTCTTTCTCGTAAAGAAAGAGGTCCAGTTTTATCATGAGGAACTAGAAACATATCTTTCCAAAATTCAAACAGCCCCTTAGAATCTTTCAGACTAAGATCCAGATTAGTTTTTTCACAGTCATCACCCATGTATTGCAAGGCATTAACACACGACCTCACATCACACCCTGACTTTTCGGCTATCTGTAAAAGGACCCGTTGATCCACATCGAGTCTCTCCCTATGAGCAATTGTTAGTAACCGATCGCTCAGAGCTGCCGGGGTGATTCTAGGAACGTATATTGAAAAAGCTACCGCTCGTAAAGGCCTGAAAAATTTTTTCATCAATTACAGGCTCAAACTATTAAAAATTTATGAATAAAAATAACTACCTCAACGCTGGAGTGTACAACTCATTACAGATACAAACGATAGGTCTTTTACAAAACTCATTATTTTTCTCAGCTGACTTGGACTTTTTACCCTTTTCAGATAATTTTCCTTGAACGAACTTGAGTAGTAATTCTATTGAGGCTGCTGGAGCGCCATCAATTTCATCTAAAACCAGACAATTAGGCCTTGGATCAGCACCAATCATCGATTTCATTTGCGTAGAAGCTAATAGAGCCTGTCTGAATGCCTCCGGACTACGGTCATCACTCGCATTGATTTCGACGACATTATAACCAGCGTGTCTAGCCACCAAATGTGCTAATGTCGTTTTTCCAAGACCCGGAGGTCCGCTGAGCAATGCAATTCTATGTAAAGGAAATCCTTTTTTATCTACAAGCTCTTCATTGTTGTAATTATCTCCGAATTTATAGGCATTAAATCCACCCTCTCTCGACGAATTTATTCTATCTGATTTATTATTGTTAAAGTTTCGTGACTTGAACGAGTTATTTGTCGATGAATTTTTTTTTCTCATGACTATCTCACGGTTGAACACAACCTTGTTCCAAAGTTTCATCCAGCGTAAAAATTCGCGGTTGGTTGTTTCATCGGTAAGAAGCTCCATGTATTTTTTTGGACGATATTTATCAACCCACAGTACATCTTCACCCTTTTTTTTTCTTGCTGATCTAGATGTTATCGATTTTTCTTTTGCTTTATATGCTAACTAAAACCAAATTATTCAATTAATTTTAAATTAAAATAATATAAAATTTTACGTACAATTTTTTCAGCGTCGGCTTTTAATTTATCATAGCTGACTGAAAGCAGACCAGACGATGAGTTTACTTTAATGGGATTAATTACAGCGTCTGGTTTAACTCGAACATACAAGCGTTGAGAATCATAGGGACGAGTTAAGGCAACGAAATTCCAAGAAGGCACTCTAGTAGTTATTGTTTCTCTCTCCGGATCACTGAATTTATTAAAATTAAAATTAATATTAAAATCAACAGCCAAGTCTACCGAAAATTTTTCACCCTTATAAGTTCAAATTAATTGACTTACTCAGAGTAATTAGAATTCAAAAAACGAGGATTATCAACGTCTTTCTCGTATCTTTGTTGAACTTTTTGTTTCTGGTTTAAAATGGCTTCAATTATCAAATCTGGCTGGTCCCATCTCGGCCTTTTTTCTCTTCTCAAGCGACTAGAACCTGGAATAATAATACATTTGTAGATAAAAAAATTTATTTGTCAATTTAAAAGTTTATAATAAACTGTTAAAAATGACCAGGTCAACAAAAAATTACGTAATAAATGGTCTCCAAAATCGAATAGCAACATGACGTAATTATGTATTCCTACTGGTTCTATGTACAGGTGTGTACCACCTCTATAGAATCACTATCAGAAGTAAAATAATAAATAAATAAATAAATTACTGGGTATGTCTTCTTGTAGAAGATCTGCTACATCCTTCATCAAGTCATCATAAGTTCTTTTCCTGACTTGCTCAGTTAGTGACTCATTCGTTGAAGAGGAAGGCTGAGGTGTCGATTCAACGAATTCAAGCTCTTCATCTGGGTCTGGAAAGTCACTAGGAGTACTAGTTTGAGTTTTATTGACTGGTTTTGGAGCATTAACTTCACATTGAGGTGTCTTTTGAGTACTTGTACCTACTAATAACAAATGTTAGTTGATTTAATTAGAATTTATTTAATGGTCCTGAAGTCAGCTGATAACTGTCAATGTTTTTAATTTTTATAGCAATTAAATTACAATAAAAAAATTTATTAAAAAACTTAGTTTGTAAAAAACTTGAAAAACTTCAAGTGCAATTTTAAAAAAATATTTTTTTGTTTCAATTTAATAAATTAATTAATAGCATCGGCTAACTTTAGTAATCTTTTAAAAAATTAAATAAATAAACTTAATGAAAATTAATTTAGTAGATTTTTGATCATTTTTTAAATTTTTGTAACAAATAAATTATGACAAGAAAAAAATTAAAAATGCAATTTTTTTTAAATAGTTTTTTGGAACAAATTTTTTTGCTAAATAAAATTAAAAAATCGTCAAGTGACAGCTAACTTTAATGTTATATAAACTTACTGGGAGCATGATTTGATTTTTTATAAACGTCAGTTGGGACCAAATCAAATTCTTCATCTGGATCGGGAAAATCGTCGCCATTAGAATAAATAAAACGTGAATTTCCATTTGAACTAGATTTTAGCGGCTGAGTTAAATTATTTTGAGAAACTTTTGTATTGTTGATTCCTAAAAAATAAAAAAAAAAAATGATTAACAATTAATAGAAATAAATGACAGTCAATAAAAAACACACACCGGTTACATTATTAATTTTTTTTAAACTTTCTGTAGGAACTAGATCGAATTCCTCATCAGGATCCGGAAATTCATCATCCATTGGAATTTTTAGTTTAAAAAATATATAAATAAAAATAAAAACATC
This sequence comes from Cotesia typhae, assembly GCF_013202065.1. NCBI lineage: Eukaryota > Metazoa > Arthropoda > Insecta > Hymenoptera > Braconidae > Cotesia > Cotesia typhae. The sequence goes on from NW_027423712.1 coordinate 1,207,623, forward strand.
TAATTAAATAAAAGTTAAAAACTTTTGACTGTTGATTGAAAGAAAAACAAAGAAAATAATAATAAAATAAATGTTTGTAGTTGTGGTATTTGTTAAATTGCGCCATCTGTTTTGACAGAAGCGCCATCTATTTTAAAAAGAGATTCCAAGATGACAACACCGAAGTTAGCTCTAAAAATTTTTGATTTTTTTTTATTAATTAAATTACAACTAAAAAGATATTTGTAAAAAATTGCATTTATAGTTTTTCAAGTTTTTTACATGTGACAATTTTTTTTTAATTGTTTAATTGAAATTTTTTCAATAAAAAATTAAAAAATGTCGGCTAACTTGATTTTAATTCCAAGATGGCGTTAAAATAAATGACAGTTGGCCAATCAAAAAATTTTAATTTCCTCACAATTATCTATATCTTTTTTCAATCCCGTTGACTTTCCAACATATGTGAAAATACTTACTATAGGTATATATATATTATGTTTATAGGTAGACAGTGAGGTAGTAGGAAATGGTATGACCGATTGCACAGCAACGCGAAAAGTTAACAAGAGAAACGAACGTCGAGGGATGAATTAAACGGACGCGTCGGCGCAAGTTAAGGCAAAGAAAACAATTAATCGTGGGCGCGTCGAAGTTCGTATCTTTAAACAACAACAATACTCATTTTTAATTATTTTATTATTATTGTTAATAATATAAAACTGAGATTAATTTATTTATATATTTATAGGCCCTAATTGTGTATGCAGCAATATATTTAGTGTAAGTACTGAATAGTGTTTGTGAGACGGGTAAAGTGTAAGTGCATTTCCAGTCGAGAGTATAGAGGTTCATTGTAGCGACGCGTGTATAAACGGCCGTTGAGAATAAGACAGCGGGCGGTTCCCACCACGTCCTAGCAGAGCAACAAGTGTCAGATTTAGATAAACCATTGTTTTTATAAAATTATTTTTTTGCTACATTGAGAAGAAATCAGCAATTGGATTGTAAGATTGTTTGATTAAGCAAACGAGAATGGGATGCGCTGTAAGCAACACGGGTGAAAAGGCTGCGGCCGAAAGATCCAAAAAAATTGACAAGGATCTACGTCTTGATGGCGAACGAGCTGCCAGTGAGGTCAAACTTCTTCTTCTGGGTACGATATTTTTTTTTTTTTTTTTAAACTTTGTAAATTATTTATTTCACTTGGTGAATTATTATATTTATGTATCAAGTGATTTCATCCTAATTAAATGAAGTGATTTAATCTTGACAGATTGATCATTTTTTACAATGCCGAATTAATTTAAAGCATTGACGCTATTTTTGTACGCTGTAGGTAGTAATTATTATTATTATTATTGTTATAAGAGACGATGTATGTGTTGTGTATAGGTGTGCGTGTATGATACATATAAATGTAAAGATTGTCTCCCATGAGGTTGAATCATTAACTAAATATGATTCACGAGATAGCGATTGCTAGAAAAACGATGGGTAATATTTGTGTTGCTAAAATTTAATAAAAAATGATGATACTGAAATTGAGAGACATCTGATAATTTTAAGAATTTTTTTTAACAAACAAATTTTAATTAAAAATTTCATCTTTAGAAACTCTGAAAAATTATAAATAATTTTCTATGCTTAGTTTATTTTTCAAAAAAAAAAAATTAAAAAGATTGCCAAGTTTCTGCTAACTTCAATCTCATAAAAAGTGATGCAATTAAAAATAATTGATAACGTTGGTGATTAAAATTTATATAAAATAAGATGAGTAATGACTTATTTTTTCAGGTGCTGGAGAATCCGGTAAATCGACGATAGTGAAACAGATGAAAATAATCCACGAAACTGGATACAGCAGAGAAGAATGTGAGCAATACAAGCCGGTAGTTTACAGCAACACGATCCAGAGTCTTATGGCGATAATTCGGGCTATGGGCCAGCTGAGAATAAATTTTGCTGACCCGAATAAAGCTGTAAGTATAATTAAATTGGCTGGATAAAAAAAAATTTGTTGGATAAATAATGCGTGTCTGTATTGATGAATTTAATGTTGTGTTGCAGGAAACAGCGCGGCAATTTTTTACCCTAGCTTCCGCGGCAGAGGAGGGTGAGCTCACTGGGGAACTTGTACTGCTAATGAAGAGATTATGGCAAGATGCAGGAGTGCAGCTTTGTTTCACACGTAGCAGAGAATATCAATTAAATGACTCCGCTGCGTATTATTTGAATGCTCTAGATCGGATTGCGCAGCCTAATTATGTACCGACGCAACAAGATGTCCTGAGGACACGCGTCAAAACGACGGGAATTGTAGAGACTTATTTTGCCTTCAAAGGATTGCATTTCAAGTAAATTATTTTTTTTTTTTTTAAATTTTTTTAAGCAGTTTTTTAAATTATTTATATTTACTAGCAACCTTGCAGCCAGTATGTAACTGCCATGACTTGTGAATGATACAAAATTTAAATTTTGCTTTATTAAATAATGACTTTTGTCAAATTGCACTGTAATTTCTTAAATATTGACGTTTTTAAAGATATAAGCTCATCTCGATGTTACACTCATCAAGAGCTTTTATTTGAGTACCCACATGCATTTTTGACATATTTTTCATAAATACATATATGTAATATATATAAAATATATTAAAAATTGATGTGGGTACTCAAATGAAAGGTCTCGATAAGTGTAATGTCGAGATGAGCTTATATCTTTAAAAATGTCAATAGTTCACGAGATATAAGGTCATTTCTTAATTATGTATCTAAAGATAGAGTTTATTCAAATGCAGCCGAAATACTTATCATAATAAATTGACTATCGGTGAGAATGACATGAAACTTTTAAAAGGCACAAATTCAAATTAAGACCTTTGCAATGACAGTAAATTTCACTAAAAAAAAAAAAAACCGGACACAAAACTTTTTTTTTTCTCTTAATAATCTAGATTTGGTGATTTTTGTTTAGAATGTTCGACGTCGGCGGCCAGAGATCGGAAAGGAAAAAATGGATTCACTGCTTCGAGGGAGTAACAGCGATAATATTTTGCGTTGCTCTGAGTGGCTACGACCTTGTGCTTGCTGAAGATGAAGAAATGAACCGCATGATCGAGTCAATGAAGCTATTTGATTCGATTTGTAACAGTAAGTGGTTCGTAGACACCTCTATAATTCTATTTTTAAATAAGAAAGATCTGTTTGAGGAGAAAATAGCTAAAAGCCCGCTATCGATCTGTTTTCCCGAGTACAAAGGCGGCAACTCATTCGAAGAGTGTGCTGCTTACGTGCAAATGAAATTTGAAAATTTAAATAAACGCAAAGATCAAAAACAGATCTACACACACTTTACCTGTGCAACTGACACATCGAACATTCAGTTTGTGTTTGACGCGGTAACTGATGTGATTATTAAAAATAATTTAAGTAATTGCGGACTGCTAAGTTGAATTAATCATTCCTGAGACGATAATTATTTTTTATAAGATATTATTTATGACATTTTATATTACTTAGATTTTTTAATAAGTAATTAATATTGCAGCGATACACAAGTGCACTTTTGTATATATATATATAATATACCTTTTGATAAAATAATCTGCGAATTTTTATTGAATAAGATATTAAGCTATGATCACTTTCCATTTTTTACTATTAATTTACGAAATATTTTATAGATCTATAAATATATTATATGTATAAATCTCGTGTCCATGACTGAAACTTTTTTTTTTATAAGAAAAATTTTGTAATCGGTATTATTTAAATATCATTTAGTTATAAAAAACCTTTTTTATACCATTTGTTTGTAAAACATTAATTTATAATTTGATTTTTATAAATGACAATATGTAGAATAATTAAATGAACAATTTTAAATGTAGACGACTGAGATTAAAGCATTTTTAAAGAAGAAAAAAATGTTAACAATTAATTTTAATTAAAAAAAAAAAAAAAAAAAAAAAAAAAAAAAAATACGCAATAATAACAAATAATTTATTTTTTAGGTGAATATGTCTTCACTGATTATTTGTTTATTAAATAAATAATACAGTACACTTTTAAAATTTAATTTTTTACATCTGTCAGTGTTTAGATTTTTTTTATTTTAAAATATCCAGATACTATTGATCAAATATATTTGCATTCGATGTTATATATATATTTACACGATACGACACACATTATCTATGCAGACTGTCTAAATAAATTAAAAATAATATCAATATGTATTTTTATAATCTTTTAATTCCTCATACGTGTTTTCAAAACTTTTATAGAAACTTTTTTTTATTCAACATTTCATTTATAATTCTTCTTCTATTTATAATCCATTATTACACGAATGGTAGCATTTATTACATTACAACAATTGGTCAACAATAGATTATATTTCACATAAAATACAGTGATATACACGGAGGTTACATATGAATACTGTAGTTAGGCATATTGTATATTTATCATTAAAAAAAAAATCAAACATTCATTATTACGACTTGAAACTTTTATCCATAACGTTACAATTATTAATTATGATTTGGTGCAGGTCTACCAAGCATAATCAATAATCTATTAAATTTTTGTAAACCCAAATATTCTTAGTTTAAGGTTTGAACTTACTATTAGCGTGCATATTTTTGATCATCATTTGTTAATTAAACTAATACCTAATAAATTAGTTAGAATAACTTAAGATAAAATTAATCACCAGGCAGTAAATAAATTTGTTTGGAATGTTATTGAGTTATCAGTGACAACTTATTAAGCTAAATTTCGTTGAGGTATAAAGATGGCATTTCTAACTTTAGCTATCAATTAAAATAATCACTATCATTATGACTGGCTAAGGATATTAAATTTCTCACAATACACAGAGAAAAAAAAATTTATTAAAAAAAAAAAAATGGGCATTTTTATTATAAGAAATTAATTTGTTAGAAATTTTAAAGAATCTTATTTCTTAGTTGAAAAAAAAAAAATTTTTTTTTATAGTAATTTTTTTGTTGAAAAAAAAAATTAATATATAAGGTAATAGACCCAGTTATTGACACTGGTCTAGTTGCTTGAAATTTGCAATTTTATTCTAATTAAAAAAATTAAATGTTCTCAAAAAAATAATTTTCTTAAAATTTGTAATTCAAAAATTATATTTATAAATTTATTAGAGTTGATTTTTTTTTTTTTTTTTTTTTAATCAAAATAAAATTGCAAGTGTCAATAACTAGGCCAGTGTCATTTTTATCTAAAATTTTCAAATCGAAAAAAAATTTTTTTCAACTAAAAAATTTTTATTTTTTTAGTTAGAAAATAAAATTTCTAACGAATAAATTTTTTATTAAAAAAACGCAAATTTTTTTCAAAATAAATTTTCTCCCTCAGCGCAACAATAAAACATTTACTGAAGATTCCGAGTAGGTATAGGAGGACCACCGCCGGATCTAGCAGGAACTGGCGGAGGTAAGTTAGGAGGCGGCAAACTCGGCGGCGGATGTTGCGGTGGTGGTACCGGCATCTGCCTTTGTGGAAGAGGCGGAGGAGCAGAATTCGGAGGTTTGGACTCTTGACAGTCGGTTGTTGACCTGGGTAATGGAGGCGGGGGTCGATTGGGAACGGGATAGTTAGGAGGTTCGTCAAGAATTTCTTCATAAATCGCAGACTCGGGTGAGAGCCTCTCAAACTTTTCGGAGTCGTCGACTCTCGGAGCAAATTGATTGGGCATCACACTGATCACGCCAGCACGAGGAAGAGGTCGGCGTTCGTGAGCAGGACTCCGTGGAGGAGCCGGGCGCGTGGGAGGAGCTGGTCTAGGTGGTCTATTACCGTCACTCGGACTGGATCGTCCAGAGTTGGGATCATCAGCGATTTCCAAGTGTTCAAGCCTTGAAACATTCCTCGAAGGTGAGTCATCGTACTGCGGTATCGTTGTGTTGCTGCAAATTTCTATTTCCTTTTGGATTAATTGCACCCAATGCGGCGACTTTAATGACAGCTTCAATGTCTGACCGCAAACTTGCGTCATGCCTTTGCGAGCAGCCGACAGAGCGCATTGACCGTCGCGGAACGTTACCCAAATAGTTTCTCCGACAAACCTCACGAGAATCACCTCGCCAATATGAGAAAGTTCTTGCAGTAGCGCCAGCATAAAATTGTCATCAAACACGCTGTCAATATCTTCGCTCTCCTCGGTAGCTTTGACGATAATAGTCCCGTCGGGCGGACCCAGGTCCTCAATAACTTCTTTGAACACAGCTTCACGTTTTTCCGGGTCGACCACGTGGACGTCAACATCAATAATCGCAATAACGGGACGATGGTCGCTTTGTTTCAATTCAGCGCGACCGTAGTAAATTAATCTTCCAGGGTTCCAATCAGCCGGAGAGTCAATGTCTGGAATTTGCTTGCGTCGCTTCCAAAGAACTCGATCTGTCCAAGCAGGCTGACGACACTTTTCGCTGGTATCATAGTCGTCTGAAAATAAATCGTACTTGTAAGTCGGAGGAAAGGTGATGGGACCTTCTATAAAATTTTTGAACACATTTCCTTGCTCCTGTTGAACCAGCAGTTGATCAAACTGGAGTATCTGGTCCAGCTCATTATTTTTTATCAAATCTTTCATTTCATCCTTGTCCATGTCAACCCGATAATTAAAATCGCCGCACCAGAAGACATAGTCGTGAGTGTTGAGTGTTCTGCCCATTGGAAAAGCTAACTTTCTGGTTATCTCGGCATAGTCAGCGTTTCTTTCGCTGACTTGCGACTGGCCAGCTGCGAAATGGGCGCAAACGAAGCAGAATGACGTTGAGTACAACACGCACCTTATTGCAGCAGCACCTTTGTTACCTGTAGCTCCTCCGAGGCCCGTTTTTACGCAGTCTACCGCTACGTCTCGTAAATAAGGCGCGTGCTGCGGTCGTATGAACAGATACAAGCACACTCCGACTAATTGCTGATAAGTTACCAAAATATATTCAGTATCTCTTGAGATTACTTTTTGCAGCTCTTCTGCCCACGCTCGGGCGTTATCGCTGCTAGCTGCCATTATATTACTCGCATTCAGGTCAACTATCTCCTCGAATCCAACGGCAAAGACATCCACCGGGACGCCGTCATCATCTGGCGCTAATAGATATGTTGTATTGCGTGGGGCGTCGAGTAACCAATCCGACAAGGATACATCCTTGTAAACAACACTCCGGAAATGTTTTCCACCGTTTACGTTGTAAGTTCCCACGCCGATGCGCAGATTCATTGTTCTCAAATACTCGCTGTAACGCTTGCACATTTCTCTCAAGACACTTGGTGGAGCGTGGAGCATGTTCGATGGTAATAATAGCCGCGCTCGATCTGCCAGCTCAGTATTGAGTGTTGAGCCTAATAATAAAATATCAATAGCTTCCTGCTTACTTGAGTCTAATAAATTATTTTGAATTGTTCGAGCTGCTGACCGGGCGCCGTCCATCAACTTTGAGCTTCCTTGAATAGCTCCGGTGCCTGCGTAAATTTTACTCACTTCATTACCGTTGTTTATCCACATTTGACGGAAGACTTCCTCGAATCTTGATACCAATTGCTGCTTCTCGAATAATTTCAGAAGGCTCAGTTGCTTCGACAGAATCTCCAAAGCTAAGAATGTCTGAACGCAATTAGTCCTGTCTAAGCAGTCGAGACAATTAGTACGAATTGTACCGACCTGCTCGTTGATCACGGATGTTCCTACGGCGTAAAATAGTGAAAAGGAATCTAAATACTTTTCAACTTTCGCTTTCAGCTTGGAGAGATTCTTCATGTTGCCACCACGACACTCCTGATGGTAATCGAATATTATGTGAGGTACGTCTTTGTGCTGGGATAAATTGTGGTGGCTTTGGAACATTTGGCTCAACATCGCTTCACTTTCTTTGCTACCGATTAAACTAGAGCCCAGCAAATTTATTATTACTTGCTGACCATATCGCTGCTTTATCATACTCAGGTGACGGTCGAATGCTGGAGATGCTGTATCAAAACCGCGGGATATTTTTACCTTGTGAGAACCCACTTGGATTCCTGGTTGCTCCCAAAATAACGGGACTGAGCCGCGAGTTTGGATGTAGGATGTCACTTCATTGTCTAAATAAATTATTTGCTCGGTTTCGACGAAATTTGCTACATGTCCATCGTCATTTGTCCCGCGGACATTAAATCTGTAAATAATTTATTTTTTTATTTTTTATTAATATAAAAATCTTACGCAATAAATAAAATTATGATACTGAAATTAGCAGAAATTTTTCAATTCTTTGAATTTTTATGACTCATAAATTATTATAAAAAAACAATATTTATTATTAAAAATTTGTACTTATAATCTATATTATTAAGAAAATAAGAAAAATTTTGTGTCCAGAATAGTTATATGATATAATCGGTTTTTTTTTAGTGAAATTTAGTGTTACTGCAAAGGCCTTGACTTGAATTTGTCTTTTCAAGGTTTCATTACATTATTATCAATAGTCAATTTATTATGATAAGTATTTAGGCTGCATTCGAAAATGCTCTATCTCTAGATACATAATTAAGAAATGACCTTGTATCTTGTGAGCTATTGACATTTTTAAAGATATAAGCTCATCTCGACATTACACTTATCGAGACCTTTCATTTGAGTACCCACATCAATTTTTAATATATTTTATATATTATATATATATGTATATATGAAAAATATATCAAAATGCATGTGGATACTCAAATGAAAGCTCTTGATGAGTGTAACATCGGGATGAGCTTATATCTTAAAAAACGCCAATCGTTAAGAAAGTACAGTGCAATTTAACAAAAGTAATTATTTAATAAAACAAAATTTTATTTATTTATAGTTAAAAAGTCATAGCAGTCACATAGTGCTATTTTTTTTTAAATCTCTATATGTGGATTTTTTTTCGTTATAATTTAATTGTTATAGTAAAATTTTTAAATGTTTGTTAAATTCAGTATCATAAAAAATGATGTTTATACATTATCAAGAATAAATAAATAAAATATTATCAATTGTAATTTTACCTGGTACCAGCACGTTCACAACTTAGTCGTGAAACAACAACAGCTCTAGCTTGCCTGTGACCAACATAAACAGTCCGTATTTCAACACTTCCACACATCGCCTTCAATAACCATTGATTTGTATCGACTCCATATCTCAGCAAGTGAATGTGAAGCATACGATTCCTGGTTTGAATTTAAATAAAAAAATTTAACCGACTGTGTATGATGATAATAATAATAATAATAAGTATATTTGTTTATTGATCGACTCACCAGAAAAATCTATTATCAGTACACGTTGATTTATATCTTCGCTGTACACTCAAGGTAATATCAAGAGCTTCGTGTGTCCCAGCAGTCCAAGAGAAGTAAAATGTACCAGAGTTCAAGACCTTCCGAACTTCGGAAACTCTGTCCTCGTTTCCTTGCGTGTAATGCAGAGGAACAAAGTGTGTCTGGGTGATTCTAAATATCTCCGAGTCGCCTATCTTGCCCATGGAAAAACAGCCGGTCACCAACACCAGGTACAGGTGGGTATTTTCCCCAGCATTCAGCTGGAGCACTCCCAGACATCCGTAGGCATCTAGCAGTTTTGTGTACTGAGACTTCAAGGACTCGGTTTCTTGCGCAGCTGTAAAGTTATTTTAATTATTTGGATTTGTAAATAATACCAAGAGATTTACCTTATCAAAAATTATTTTTTTTTTCTTATGAAGATTATTTATTTGACATTGAAATAATTTTGTTATCAATTCTCTGAATTGGAGAATTGATTACTTATTTCTACGCCCACTGTTATTAGCTATTAATAGTTATTGTTATGTATTCTTTTTTTATTATTATTATTGTTATTACAATTATCAATAAATAGTATATTAGCAGATATTTGATAGTTTTTTGACTTTTTAAAAATTAATAAATTACTCTAAAAAAATATTTTAAAAAATTACAATAATTTTTTTTTTTTAATTCTAGAATTAAAATTTTGTTTTTTATTAATCAACATTGAAGTAAACAAGCATTCGAAATTTTTTAAATAATTCTTTGTATTTAAATTGATTTTTAACAAAAATTAAAAAAATTTATCAGCTAACTTACTTTACTATAATTTATTATAAATTTGTTAAAATTACTGACTCTGAAGTTAGATAATAACTATCAATTTAAAAAATTTTTATAACAATCCAATTACAGTAAAAATAAATAACACTGAAGTTGACAGATATTAAAATGTTTTTTTTCGAATTTTTTAGCAATTAAATTAAAAAAAAAAATTTTATTAAAAAATTTCACATGTGAAAATTAATAAAAATTTTTAGCATTTTTTTTATTATAATTAATTTGTTAAAAAAATTTTTTAAATTGACAGCTGACCGCTAACTTTAGTATTATAAAAATATCCATTAATAATTTTATTTAATTTTCACATGTAAAATTTTCAATTTGAATTTATTTTTCATAATAATTTTATTTTTGTAAAATTTTAAGAAAATTTTTAATTTCTGTCAACTTCAGTGTAATCATAATAAATAAAAGTTTACAAAAATCTTCAAATGTTGGTTAATTCAAGTAATGACACTAAAGTTGACAAACATAATGACTTTTTTAATAATTTTTTATCAATGAAATTATTAGAAAAAAAATTTTACATATGAAAATAAAAGTGAAAATTTTTTAGAGCATTTTTTTTATTTAAATTGATTTTTTATAAATATAAAAAAAAAATTATTGAATTAAATTTAGCTGTCACTTGACAATTTTTTAAATTTTCTTTAACAAATAATGTATAGTCAAAAAAAAATTATCAAAATAATGGACTTGTAGAAATTATAATAAATTAATAATGCAATTTTTTAAAAATAATTTTTTTGTTACAGAAAATAAAAAAATTGTCAAGTGTCAGCTAACTTTAATGTTATAAAAAATTATGTTATTTGACAATTTTTTAATTTTTTTGTAAAAAACAAATTTGCTCCAAAAAATTATTTTAAAAAAATTGCATTCGTAGTTTTTAAAAATTTCAAAATGTCAATTTTTTTTGCCATAATTGATTTGTTACAAAAATTCTTAAAATTATCAACTATCTGGTAAGTTAATTTTAATTAAAAAAAAAAATTGACAGTTGTCAGCCAACTTGAGTATCACATCCAAGTATTATGAACAAGCGAGGTATATTACGACAACAATACTTACAAAGAACCGCGACTGCTTGTGATTCAAAGAGCACAGTATCCTTACAGTTACGATGCTCCAAAATAAGCGAATGAGGACTTGGAGGTTTTAATTTTTCGTAAATACGAAACCCTTTGCCCATCGCCATTGTAAAACACTTTTATGAATATTAATCCAGCTGCCAAATTACAGATGATGTGATCCAATGAGTATCAACTATGGATTATCAGAGACAGATGATAGTGACAGTAGAAAATTAATATATTTCCCGTCATGCGTTTTAAACAAATTAATATATTCACCGGTTTTATTTTATTAATTAAATCTATTTATCCGAGGAGAATAATTCAGTTGGATAGTAGCAGGTAGCACTTGGATGACACTGAACTTTACTAACCAATCCAACAACGAATCCTGGTCCCGGCATCACCGTGTCCCTCTCCAGCTACCATTCTGACAAGTTACTTCGTCTCTCTTTTGATTTACTGTCTTCCTTTGGTATGTATTACGCTCAAGCGCTGTATCCTCTTTACTTACATTCACACATGCATCGCCTACGAAAGCATGCGCATTTTATAGTCAATATTTCAATACCTTCACTTTTAAATTATACCTTTGTATTTTACTGCATTGACGTTTAATTAATTACCTCTTGGCTATCTTTATTAAGATTTTCAAATTTAATATTGCTAAAAGTTTATTTATTGCGCTTTCATTTTTTTTTTAATTATATTTTTTGTGATAATTAAATTATCAGACATTTGTCAATTTTTTTGGGAATTTTGTAATAATACTAAAGTTAGCCGACGTTTTTAATTTTTTAATTATAAAATTAGAACTAAAAAATATTTTCTAAAAATTTCACGAATTGTTTTTCAAGTTTTTCTACAATTGAAAAAAATTCTAAAAATATTTAGATGTCGGCTAACTTAATTTTCATAATTTTATACTTAAATTTTTAAGAAAAAATTTTTAAAAATATTTTTTTTTTTTTTATAATTTATTTGTAATAAAAATAAAAAAATTGATGAAACTAAAATTGAGAAATATCTGATAATTTAAAAAATTTTTTTAACAAACAAATTATGGCAGAAAAAATTTATTTAAAAAATTATAAATGCAATTTTTTTTAAATAATTTTCTAGACCTGGTTTAAAAAAAAAAATTGTCAAGTGTCTTAAAATTTTACTGTACTCCAATTATCTGTAACAATTAAAAAAAATTAATTGCAGTATAAAAATACAATAAAAAATATTTTCATATGTTTAATTTATTTACTTAAGCAAGACAATTTTTCTTTCTTTTCGTTGATAAATTTATGTAATAGTACATATATAAATATAAATAAAAGCTATAAATATATTGTATGAATGAAAATAGTTTATGAAGTAATTATTCTAGTCTTGATAATCGTTTAATATTAAATAATGAAGAATGAAATATTTTTCACTTGAAAATTCTAATGATCGCTATTAAAAAAAAAAAGTGAGATATAGAGTTCTTGTATAAGTAGTTTCACAATTGTATTTACATAATTAACGCTATGATTAAGATAACAATTGTTTACCAAAATTAATAATTTTATCCAATGAAGTCTTATGAAATTTCTTTGTAATTAAATTCATTACATTATCTTAGTCTTAAAAATACTTATTATGGGTTTACAAAGATATTAAACTTCTATTATTGTTATTATCCTTATTAATTGTGTCTCTTGTCAGTTTCGCTAAAACTATTTCTGTATTTAAGTATTAGGATTGGTAATAAGTAATAATAATTATCGTACGGAACCATACGCCTCAATTGATCGAATATAGAAATAATAATAAAGATTTAATTTGTATAATTACTCAAATCAACAAACATTCTGTTTATATTGGCACTCAACAAACACGAATTATTTTTCCTACTGCGAATCAACTGGTAAGCTCTAATTGTCGTAAAACGTAAACTTACAATTACGCGTAATTAAATATATTCTCACAATTATTTTTAATAGTACATTTTCTATGTGAGTTTAGATTATTGATTAATTATTATTAGTATTAATAATTCACCAATATTCTTACAGATTACACAAAATTCATTTAATTAAAAACGCTAGATTATCTCTTTTCAGTAATTCGGACTGTATAACTATCAAGCTCTTTGATCCTCTTGATAATACTTGTTATTGTAATCAACTGCATCCTGGAAAAAAAAAAAAAAAAAAAAAAAAAAAAAATTAAAATTAAAACTCAATAAAATTTTCAATTTAATATTTTTAGAAGGTGAAATTACATCTAAAAAATCTTTAAGAAGAGTAACACGACGTTTCTCAGCAATATCCATCTGATTTTCTAAATCTCCACGGTCTGTAGTTTCAGCTCGTTCAATTTTCCATGACAAGTTTTCGATTTCAGCTTCCAACTGTGCTTGTTGATACTCAAACTATAAAATAAAAAATTTATAATTATTTATTTAACAAAATTTATTATAAATAATTAATTCATGTAAATATTAACCAGTTGTTTACGCGGTCCAGGTTCCATATAATATGCATATGGATATGTGTACTGTAAAGTGTAGCGACAACGGGCTAACAAAGATGCCGCACCAAATAAATGCTGCCAATCAATCCAGGTACCGCTGGCATTCATAACTTTTTTATTAATTCTCGACTTTATATTCTCTAACGTTTGTTCCTCAAGCTTTAGAGACTTGCTATGATTTTCCCACTGAAAATAAAAATTGACACTAATAAATTTTTACACCAATTAATTTTTCGATAATTATTTACAAGTGGGGTCCATCTTATTTTTGGCTATATCTATGTCAAAAATTAACATTTTTCAATTTTTTTTAACAATTTATAAATTTTTTTGAAAATTTGTAAAATTTGTTAAAATTGTGATAATCGACTTTTTTTTTTTTTTTTTTTTAATTGTTCATTTTTTCATGTATTTAAAAAAAAATATATATATATATATATATATATATATATATATATATATATATATATATATATATATATATATATATATATATATATATATATATATATATCAATAAAATCAAATAGAAATTTCGTTTAAAAAAATGAAAATTAAAATGTTTGGGCCAACTTGTAAATATTTACCAATTTTTCTTTAAATTACAACAAAACAAAAACATACTCGCTCGTAATAATGTAAATATTTTTTCAGTGCCTCTCTTGCTTGGACATGAGAGCTTTCATGCGCAATATTTGGATTGTCTTTGTATCTCGAGCATTCGTAATACTCGCTACCGTGCGTCTTCCAATCTCCAAGGCACATCCAGCAGAATTCATGCTTACAATTATAGCACTGCATGTGATTACAACCCCCGTTTTTCTCTATACAAATGTGACATTTAGGACACTGTAAAATATAAAAGTAAATATTTATCAGTATCAATTCTTAAAAAAAAAAAAAAAATTATTTTTTATAAATATTTATATAATTACGTCTTTGGTATGCGCGCTAATATAGTTGGCTGTCTCAGAATCATCGGCGCATTTAGTCAACCACATTTTTATTGTCTTACAGTCCGTTGGAGCATGATAGTCCATTCCACAACAAAAACTGTAAAATTTAACGTAAATTAAATGTTTCGTAACTTAACTAATCTTCTTAGTAACTTTTCTTACTTTTTTTAAATCTACTTACCAAAAAATAGTTTTACATGATAAACAGATTACTCGTTTAGCTCGACGTTCTTTAGACTTCATAACTATTTGACAATTAGGTCCCGGACAAAAACGCAATTGCGGATGTGTTTTTACATAATCACGAAATGCAAAGCTTTGATATCTGTCTCTCATATTAGGTTTTGTCAGTAACGAAAGGACAAAATCCTCTGGTACTAATACGCCACATCCTTGCGCCATACATTCAATACCTTTAAAAAAAAAAAATAATTATAATATAAAAAATTACTACTCTAAAATTATATGACACTGAAATCAGCATTAAATTAAATTCTAATTAAATTAAAACTAAAAAAATATTCATAAAAAATTGCACTTATAGTATTTCGAATTTTTTGTATGGGAAATTTTTATTTTTATTTTAATAATTTTTTAGTAAGGAGAATCATAAAAATTGTCTGCTAATTTATCAAAATTGTTAGCCGATATTTAAAAATTTTTAGAATTTTTTTTATTAAAAAAATTATTACAAAAAAATAAAAAAAAAAAATGAATTTGTAAAAAAATTTGAAAAATGTTATTTTTTAATTCTACTTTAATAAATGAGAAAAAATTATAAAACAAAAAGCATCGGCTAACTTGAGTATTATTGTTAATTTCAGTGTCATAAAATAATAATTTATTATTTTTATCATTACCAGTAGAAATTCCTTGAAAAATTTGCACTTCAAAATGCATACACCAGCAGTCTTTGCAAAAAGCGTGGCCACACGTCAGAGTTGCAAATTTTTCCGGCGGATGATTAGTTATACACACAGAACACTGGCCACCCTTTTGGGCTTTAATTACAGAAGCTGGATCCGGAGGATGGGGTGACTTTATTTTGGAATTAACTAACAAACTGGAAGCATTTGTACGATACTTAGCTAGCACGTCCTGCAGAGCCCAGTTGTGCGTATGCAGCAAAACTTTAGCCAGCAATGGAGTTATGTGCAGATTGGTGCTCAGCACCTCTACGTTCTCGTTCAGCAGTCGCTCTACTTCCTCGACTTTCAGACAATCGTGTATAGCGTACTCTGGGTCCTTTTTATTGTGATCACTGTCAAAGTCGTTGTCAGTTTCACTGCCCCAGTGTTGGTTGTTGTAGTAGTCCTCGTAACCATTGTCACCACAGTCAGAGTCCGAGTACTCCATATCACTGTCAAATTCTTCGGTTGACATCTGAAAATAAAACGGAAATTACTAATCGATTTATTGATCACGTGAATTAATAATAAACAAATATAAATTTTTTTGTAACAACGTGTTTTTTAGTTTTGTTTTTTTTTTGTTCCTATCACAAATTGCAAATTTAATTCGCGGAGTGAAAACTGGTGAAAACAGAGCAACCCAAGGCGACGCAAGCAATTGTGAAATCTCTGGTGGTATTTTCAACAATACTTCCATAATGAAATTTTCAATCAATCGTTAGTTTACTTTGTAACCCTTTCATTGATATATAATTTATATAAAAGCAATCACCTTGGTAGTTAGGAATAAATCAAATCCCTTGTAAGAATTATAAATTTCACGATAAATACATTTATTTAAAAGGTTTATTGTTATGAAATAAAAAACTTTTTAAAGTTTAGGATCAGCATCACCTGGTGCAAATATAACTATGACTGTATGTTATACACTGTATGTATACTCTCATTGTACATAATTATGTGGTAACTACAAATTGTTCTTATGTTCACCTCTAGAGTTCCAAGAGGAGCAAAATGGCGGGATTTTATTAAACCTCAAAATAACAAATGTCAATAACATTGCAGTTAACAGATATTAAAAATTTTTTTAGAATTTTATAGCAATTAAATTATTAAAAAATAATTTAATTAAAAAGTTTCACATGTGAAAATGAATAAAAATTACAAGTGAAAATTTTTAGAAGCATTTTTTTATTGTAATTAATTTGTTAAAAAAATATTTAAAATTGACAGCTGATCGCTAACTTCAGTATTATCAAATGTCAATAAATAAATCTAAGAAAATTGTTTCACTGCTGTTTTTAGATTGTTAAAGAATTTTAAGAAGTAACAAATATTGTGTAGTGACATTAAAGTTAGCAGTCACTTGACTAGTTTTTAATTTTTTTTGACGAAAAAATTTGTTCCATTTTTATGATTGCTAAAAAAAATTTATTCATGACTTTAAAAAATTATGACATTAAAGTTAGTAGCCACTTGATAATTTTTAAAATTTTATTTAATAAATAAATCTTTTCTAAAAAATTATCTAAAAAATTGCATTGCTAATTTTTTAAAATTTCTAAATGTCAATTTTTTTTTTCTCATTTATTTTTGCCACAATTTTTTTTCTACTTCATTTTTGTCATAATTTATTTGTTAAAAAATTCTAAAAATTAATAAATATCAATTTGTTAAAAAAATTTTAAAAATATTTAAGTGACTGCTAACTTTAATGTCATATAATTTATTTACTAAAGAAACTCTCAAAATTGTCAAATATCTGCCAAATTAATTTTCATAATTGTGTAATATGTCAAAAAATAAATAAAGTCATTTATTGCAATGTTCAATTTATTATCGATTTGAATTGACATGTCAATGGAAAAATATAGTGAGCAAGATGCTAAGCTGGATGAAGAATTTAATGAAACATTGCATCGGATAAAACAAATTTTGAAGATCAAATCATTGGATGATATACAATTATGTGAATCTTGGTTGGAAAAATTAAAAAACACTAAAAACCAGCGAGCTTTGAGAAATAAATATATACTTGAATTATATCGGTTGATAAAAGCTGGTAGCTTGACTGGAATATTCAAAGAGTTTCCTTCAAAGTCCGTTTTGATGTCATTTAATTATTCTGATGAGGTAAGCATTGATTAATTATTTAGTTTTTTTTGTCACTATATTAAAATAAGCTGACATTTGATGATTTTTAATTTTTTTAATCAACAAACATGATAACTAAAAAATGTTTTTAAAAAATTGCAATAAGAATTTTTCAAATTTTTTTTTTTAATTTTTTTTAATAAAAAAATTTTTAAATAGCGGCTAATTTAATTTTTATTTTTTTGACAGTTTATGAAATCATTATTTTATTTCTTAGGTTAATCTTGATTCAGTTTCAAGTGTCATTGAGACCAGCAGTTCGGAAAGTGAAAGAAATTCTTCAAGAGAGATTAAATATCCGCGAGATCAGAGCAATGGATGTAAAGCATCGTCTTATAAAATGCAACTGGCTACTTCCAAAAAAAGAATACAGTTTCTTGCGGAAGTTGTCAATGAACTGCACGAACAAAATGACAGATTGAGACAAAAGTTGAAGAAATGTAACACTGACGTGAGTACGGACTTCAATAAAATAATCGAGAAACAAAAATTTGAACTAGAGGAGTTGAAAATAAGGTTAGAGAAAGCTGATTTTGATGGAAAGGAGTTGGAAAAAAATCATAGAGATATTGTCGAGCAGTATAAAGATACTATGCTGGAACAAATCAGTGAATTTAAGAGCTGTTTGCAGACTGAGCAAGCCAAGAATATTCAGCTGATTGATAGGATAGCGATTCTGACGCAACAAGTTGAAACGCTGAAGCTCGAGAAGCTAAATGAAGTTAAATTTGTTGAGAAAAAATATTCCGATGAGCTAGAGTCGAATAAATGTCACTATGAGATGCTGCTCAAGGAAAAGGAACAAGAGGTCCAGGTTCAAATGGAAATTGTTCATCAACTGAGAGAAGAAATTTCTGCTGCGACAAGTAAAGTGCAAGATATGGAGGAGAAATTGCAAATTAAATTAGAAAATGTTTGTATTTTATTTTTTAATGTCAAGAATAATGATTTAATTAATTTTATTTTAATTTTTTAGGAAAATAAATTACAGGATATACTTACTGATCAGTATTCGTCGATTAAAGAAGAGATTGTAAAGATAAGAAATGAAATGCAGCTTGCTAATCAACATCATCAACATTATCTTGAGGAAAAAGTATCAAAGTTGAAGAAAAACCTGTTGAAAGTTGAGGTATCGAAGCATAAACTGAGTTCTCAGTTTAAAAGAAAAATATTTGAAGTGTTGAAGGTGCTTTCTATTATTTGAGATACAAATTTTTATTTCTGAAGTGTGAAAGATAGTTTTATTTTACGAATTGTTTATTTAGACTAAAGAATTGGAAATTACGACACTGCAAATGCAGATTGAAGAGCAGAAAAGTGGATCTACTAATTCTGTTAATTCAGAAAAACAATCTGAAGTAAATAATATTTTCAATCAGGTGCAAGAGAGATATAAAGAAGTTTGGGCTTCCAATGAAGCTGTGGTTGACATTCAGAAGCAACAATTTCTCCAGGTATTTTTTTTTCTTTAATTAATTAACAGGAATTTTGTTGATACTAACGTGATTTGTCTATACTTTTCAGAAAATAATCGAGCTAGAGAGTCAAATAAAAAATATAAAGAATGGACTAATGGAAAAAGAATTTTATGTTTAATATTTCAATAAAAATTATATTTTTTAAAAATAATTTTTTGTTATTTACTTTTCATTACTATTTTTATTGATAAGCAATTTATTTCATGAAATTAAAAAAAAAAACTTTTTATTTGAAAAAAATTTTTTATTTAAAATTTCAAATTTGGCGCGTTTTAGAAAATGGCGCTTAGATTCTACCGACCAATCAGTGCGCTCGAAATTTCCGTTGAGTTCTGCGCACAACTTCGCACGCATCTCGCATTAGTTGTTTTTCTACTCTCATACTGATCGCCTAAACCGCGAGTTCTCCGTGTTTATGACTTATTTTATCGGTAATTGAATCATTTTGTACTAAAATTTATATTTAATTATCTTTTCTTAGTGTTAAAGTACAAGTAAAACTAATAATTACCACTAATTATTCATTAATAATTGTTAAATACGTGATCTAAATTTTTGTGTGTCGCCGGGTTATTGTTGTCGCTTCATCGCGATAATCGAGAAGTGTTTAGTTAAATTTTAACTGTCTGATATTCATAAGTAAACCAAGGTTTGTGTTAATAATCTAGCCGTTAGTGAACCAAGTCAAGATAATGATGAAGATAATTAGCACCTGATCTTTATCTCTTTTAGGATCTTCTCTTTGGTAAGTGCTATTTTCTTTAACAATTGAATTTTCGTATAGTTTATTTTTTTCAATAGTGATTTTTTATTTTTTCCAAATTATTGAAATTATATCAATAAATAGTTCATTAATTTATTAACTTTTTCACAAAAATAATTAATTTTAAGTAATTATTTTTTTGCAATGTTTAAAATTAATAAATAAATTTTACATTTAATATTTCAGTAATAATTTTTATTTATTTAAAAACAATCTTTTTACTTTTTATTTATTTACATAATTACTTTACCTATTCTATATAATTAATAAAAAAAAAAGAATTTAAAATTTGGCGGGTTTCTAAAATGGCGCCAAGATTCTACTGACCGATCAGCGCGCCTAAAATTTCCGTTGAGTTTTGCGCACAACTTCGCACGCATCTCGCGTCATTTGTTTTATTACTCGCCTACTGACCGTCTAAACCGCGAGCTCTCCGTGTTTAAAACTTGTTTTATCAGTAATTACATGATTTTTTATCTAAATTTTCATTTAATTAACTTTTTTTTAATGTTAAAGTTCAAATAAAACTAATAGTTATTATAAATTAGTCGGTAATAATTTTTAAATACGTGATCTAAAGTTTCGTGTCCAGACGGCGTGATTGTTGCCAACGCGATCGGTTCAACGCGAGAATCGAAAATGTTTCTTTAAATTTCGAGTGTTCAATATTTATAAGTGATCCTCCATAGTATTTCTTATTAAGTTGTTAGTCAACCGAGTTAAGATAATTGAGAAGGTAATTAGCACCTGGTCCATCATCTAGCTCAAGATCATCAGTTTGGTAAGTGCAATTTTGTTTAACAATTAAAAATTTTTCAATTATTATTATTATGGGTTTTACTTATTGGTATAAATGGTATTAATATTGTTATTTTTATTTTTCCAAGTTATTTAAATAAATATTTCATCAATTTTTTTTCTTTATCAAAATTTCTTATGAAAACATTAGAAAAAAAAATTTTTTTTTCCATAAAATAAAATAATCTGACACTGAAGTTGACAGATAATAAAAATTTTTTTAGAATTTTATAGCAATTTAATTATTATAAAAAAATATCATTAAAAAATTTTACATATGAAAATTAATAAAAATTATAAGTAAAAATTTTTGGAAGGATTTTTTTATTATAATTAATTTGTTGAAAAAATTTTTAAAATTAACAGCTGACGGCTGACTTTAGCGTTATAAAATAATTGTCAAATAATAGACAAAATTAAAATTTCCCGCCATGAAGTCACAACAATAATGGCTGCCATCAAGTTTTAACCTCTAATTTTTGTTTACATTGTGTTAACGTGATTCATTCATTGCTCAATAAAAAAACATAGTATTTATATAATATATTTTTTTCAAGTAAGTATTTGTTTACTTAAATAAATTAAACTGATTTAAATACTACGATGCCATCAACTAAGAAGACATTGCCAAACATTCTTATAACTGGTAAAGTATCACTTAATATTTTCGATCACATTCATTCTTGATCCATGAATATTGACCACGTTTTTTTGACTGTTGATTTTTAATCCCCAGGAACTCCAGGAGTTGGTAAAAGTACGTTGGCTCGAAGAATATCCGAGAGAACTAGCCTCGTTTGGAGAGACGTCAGCAAGCTAGCTGAGGAGAACAGATGCTTGGAGGACTATGATCCAACCTATCAATGTCCATTTTTAAATGAAGACCGGGTACTTATTGACTTTCCTTTAATTAATTTCAATATCAATTTTTTTAAAATTTTATTTTAACTGATTGATAAATAATACTTGTAGTTGCTGGACAGCATGGAGAGCATGATGGGCAAGGGAGGCAACATCGTCGACTACCATAGCGCAGAGCTGTTCCCAGAGAGGTGGTTCGATATCGTGTTCGTTGTAAGAACGAACAACACTATTTTGTACGACCGATTGACAGCCCGCGGGTACCAAGGAAAAAAATTAGAAGATAACATTGAATGTGAAATATTTCAAACAATCCTTGATGAGGCCAAGTCCTCGTACAAAGAAGAAATTGTCCATGAGCTAGAAAGTAATACGCCAGAGCAAATAGAGGCCAATGTAAATAGAGTGTGTCTATGGATTGAGCAATGGAAAGAAGATAATGCTGTGTAGAGGAAATTATTTTTATTAAATAAATATTTACATTAATTTTACACTTTTATGTCTTAATATTATATACATTAGATAATAAAAAAATATTCATATAAAATCGTTAACAAATATGTATATTTTTAAGTTACGATACCTAAATTATCTTTGAGTTCTTTTAATCTGTCATCTATACTGGTAAAATATTTCATTTTTACCAAAAAATAACGCACTTTGTCAATATCGTTCGTTTTGAAGGCTTCCGACAATTGGCTGCAACAAAAATTTTATTTAGACAATTATATTACTTGTAAAATAGACATTTAATTAAATTTAAAAAGTACTTTAAATAATTTAATCTTGGCAATTTGGACAATAAATGAAAATGTTAAATTATAAGAATTGCAACGTTTCGCTGATTTATTTCAGCTTCAGGTGAATCTTATGATTAAAATCCTCGTCTAGTTTTCACAAAGTCAATAGATCTTTAGATTCTTCTTGAATACCATTCAAATTAATAAATTAATAAGATAAATTAAAATTCAACAACGTCTATCCGTCAAGTGTGTTTACGACTGCAATTCTTATAATTTAACATCTTCATTTATTGTCCAAATTCCCAAAATTAAATTATTTAAAATATTTTTAACATGGACGAGAACTTAAATATTAATTTTAAAAATTACGTTGTCAAAGTAGCAAGTATTTCGCGGTTTTCTTTCATAATTTTGATAATTTTATCTTTATCAGTCCCAGCATCCTCAATCGCTTCATTTCTTTCCATTACTTTCATAATAAACTCCGACTCTATAGAAACAGTTTCTTCTGGTACGGATAAATTGTTCAATTTTAATAAATACATCCCTCTGTGTAATGGGTTTAATAGTGTATAATAAGCATTACTTATTAATCCCGACATATCTTTCAAGTATTGCTGTTCTTTCTACAAATAATTAAATTTAATTATTAATTTTTAAAAGTAAGTATTTAATATTTAATATTTAAAAAAATCTATTTACCTCAGGTTTATTTAATAACTTATCAGGATGCAGTTTATTCTGAAGCTGTTTATATTTTTGCCTAACATCGGTCATATCCAAATCAAATTTCTTTTCAACTCCTAGAATCTCAAAATAATCAAACTCTTCTGGTGGTTTCAGGACTGTTTCACATTTTTTACAGAATATTTCAGACTTGAAAGGAAAATTGCACTGCCAACATTTTTTGGGTACATCACTTGAATACAGAGAGACAGGTGAAAACCTGTACTCCAGATCAATATCCTTTTTAGCCCAGACTGCGTGGATCCGTTGGCAGTTTGTTGTGTTCCAGACTCTTGCAAAATTCGCAGGACGAACTAGGCTATAAACTAGTCTCGATCCCATTATTGAAGTCTGTAAATATTTATATTTATTACATAATAATTATTATAATTGTATAATTCAATTTTAACCTACCTTTATTATTTTTCAGATAATTAAAACACTATTTACAGCAATGCATACATAACAGCTGATTCTGACTGACTGATCGTGCCTGCTTTGTAGCGCCACTAAACACCGCGGTGGTAAAAAAATAAACTGGCTTGAATGCAAGAAACACTTGTCAACAATTAATAATTAACAATGCTCAAAAGTTTTAGAGAATTTTCGCTCAACTTAAGATTTGAATTTTTTTTTTCCTTTTTTAATATTCTATTAAGAAAAAAAAAATTGGAGCGTAAAATAATCACTTTTAATTATTGAGTACACATTAATTTCCGAAGAAAAATTTTAATTACTTTTATCTCAAGAATTCTATAATTTAAAACCGGAAAAACAAAACCAGCGTATTAAAAAAATGTACTTTTAATTAAATTTAAATTGGATTTTCTGGCGTCGAGTGATAGAGTAAAAAAATATCCGCGTGAATGTTTTTATATAAAAGGTATTCATACAAGTGCAGCCAAAGCAAGCACCAGTGACTAGCAGCGAGTCCACCGGGTATACAGCAACAAAATATATGATGATCAGAAATGAAGACGAGGGTTGTATTTGAAACGATATACTAGCATGTCTCGAGTTCGAGGCTCTCGGCGTTTACATTGGGGACGGTGGGGTCGCGGAAGTTGTGCGAGGGTGGTTAAACGTATCGTCAGTAGTCGTGTGACGCTTGCCGGTACGTTACGTCTTCTATATCGCGGATCTGTCATTCACTAGTGTTTCCACGTGGTGCGTGAGCTTTCCCGTTTCATTTCCGCGCATCTCCAGCTATCTCATTGTATTAATATACCTGTATACAAATGTAGCTTATACATTTATACAAACGTACCTTTCCGTCCAAGCGTGCCTTTGTCTCGTTTGTTATTTCATTTATTCACGAGATCACACAAATGTAGTACACACTCTGTAACATTGTTTCGTCCGCTCACATTATATTCGCAAAGGTATATAAAATAAAAAATCCCCGCTCAACCAGTATATTGTACTCCGTTTATTAAAATTAAAACAAAACAAACCAAATTTACACAGTGCTATTATTCATCGGTTTTTTTTTTTTTTTTATTTATTTTTTCAAAAGTTATAAATTGTAAATTTAAACTCCAAAAAAATCAACCAATAAGAAGAATTAATATCAACATAATATTTTTATAATTATAAATTAGTAAGTATGAATCAATAATTTGGTAAAGTAGCAATTGGAGACTGTCATTATCATCCAGTTGATATTTATAAATAAAACCGCGGATTAATTTTGCTCAGCTCGAGTGCTTGTATCTATTGGAGCAAGTAAATGCGATAATAGCTAAAAGTCCATTGGATAGGATAGGATAGGATAGAAAAGAAATAAATAGGATGCTCTTACATATATGTAACAGTATCAAAAGCAGGTGTCTGGTGAGGCAAAGGGTATCCAGAGGACATAGAACCTACAGCAGAGTTGAATTAATACTGCACTACACAGACAGCACACACGACACCATAGAGACACTATAGAGATCGCGTGACTGGCTAGCCAAGTATCGAACGACTAATCAGATCTGGGTCGTATTCGCTCGGCAAAAAGGGTAACTCCGTTGAGATTACATAATAATCATTACCTTATAAATAGCAGGTTTTTATTGATAGAAATAAACCTGAGGTAATTAAATAAAATGTAATTGCTGGATGTTGATGTTTGTTATAATTATCACTGTTATAATTATGCTTAAAATAAAAAATATTTATTTAGATTAATCTGGCTGCTGTTTAATCGGTATCACAAGAGTCAATAGATTGCAGTGCCAACACGTGGTGGAAAGGCAATCACTAAGCGCCTCTGCTGGGTTTATACGTGGATAGATGATCCTCGAGTGGTAGCTGCGTCGAGGGTCGTCGCCCTCGTACCCATGTCTTATAGCTTTGCACACTGTACCTCGTAACGAGGGTGGAAGACCGTAAACGTGTGGGGTGAAGCTAAAATACGTATATCGTATATATATATATATATATATATATATATATATATATATATATATATGTATACGATATAGATATAAATGTATACATGCTGCTGTAGAGTTACATATAAGGGAAAGAGAAATTACTTTCGCTTTACTTGGAATCGTATTCGGGTGAGTCTGGAGGAAGCGGGCAAATGCCAGCAGTTTTTAATTTTTATTATTTCTGCTATTATTATACTATATATGCTGTATGTGTGTACTTATAAATATATATTAGTTGTAGTTGCTGCGTTGAGGCTGTACAGGTTCCTGAGAAGAAGAAGGAAATAGATTTAACGACGGCAATGCGTCATTCTGTACTGTGTGTGTATGAGGATGCCTGAAAATCGGGGTACTCGTTGTTGGGGTTACCACGACGAAACAGAAAGCTTTGGGGGTTGAAATGCTGCAGGGAAAGTCTCGGCAGTCTGTTACGCTATAGGACATCTCGTTTATACAGAACACAGACAAAACTAGTGTAGTACCTATACATTGTGTATTATGTATGTAGTAGGATAAGCTGAAGGGTCAGGGGCGTTATTGCGGTCTCTTTTCAGCCTTATCTGCTGAGTATTTTCTCTCTCGTTTTCGCTTTTGTGTTTTTACGCCCGCAGTGCAGGAAGATGGCCAAACTCGTGCGCCATCGTCATGGTAACCGACCAACTGCCTACTATTTGTATACACTGCTCTAGTCGGAAAATCTCTAAATGCTTGACAATTATTTTTTATTACAATAACTTTTAGTTATTTATGAAATATTTAATATTGTTTTATGTCGGAATTTATTTATTTGAGAATTCTTTGGCTGAGGAATCCCATGAATTCCGGAATTAAAGTAATATGTATGACGATTGCTCATGAAAGGGATGCTTAATTTCAGAGAGGAAAATGCGGAATTTATCATTGGACCGGTGACGAACTTCAGTAATGCTGTTAGCCCAGGGAGCTACTTCAATAGCAACAATTGCCGGTATTGTCGAGGAGGAGGAGTACGCCAACAGTGAGGCGAACAGCGGTCGATACGATGGCTATGTAACTGATCATACGGATCTCGGCTCTGAAATTGATATCTCTGAGTCTGAGTACCGACGCGAACTTTTAAATGACGTAAGTTTAATTTAATAATGCTTTTTTAAATATTTACTTATCATTTATTCGATAGTTGAGAGTTGTTATTAGTTCTATTGAGTGATTTATTTTTTTTTTAACTTTTATTAAAATTTATCTGAACTTTTTTAGAATTTGTAAACCATAAGAAAATAATAAGGGTGTATTTTATGCTGTTAAATTTTTTTTTTTATAAATTCTAAAAAATTTGACCGAGATTGAAATTTTCCTTTAAATTAATCAATAGACCGCTCAAGTAGAGAATGTTAATTGATAGTTGTAAAGGTTCAAAATTAAATTCTTGCTCTGAAAGACTAACCGAAATATTTCGAGCTGTCAACTATCTGGCAAAAACAAATTTCTCAAAGTTCTATTCTATAAAATAAAATACAAAGCTGTAAAAAAAATCTAATGCCTTCAATAATGTTGTTTTTTCTTGTCAAAAAGCTGGTTTATCAAACAAGAAACTTTATTTTCTCAACAGTGGGTGAGAAAAGTCAATAATCTAGTAATAATGAATGGATGTTTATTTATTCACATTCTTAGAAATGGCGAATGCTGTTCGACAAGTTCGATCCCGAGGGCTTTGGAGAAATACCACGCGAGGATTTTCTGGAGGCTTTAACAAGTCCCGAATGGAGAGCGGAAATCCCAGTGAACAAACGGGAAATTCTTCTGGCCCGTGTAAAGGAATCTCATGCCGACGCCATAACGTTTCAGGACTTTGTCAATGTGGTGAGTAGTTTGTTGAAATAAGTTCATTGCTAAATAGTTTAATAATAGTTAAGTCGAAACGATTGACCACTGCAGTAGTATATAGCTGACAACTGAATACATTTTTATTCAAGAAAATACCAGGACATTAACCGCATTATATGAATGTCAGTTGAGTTGAAAAAATAACACCGTTCATCGTTTATCCTTGATTTAACCACAAGGTATTTCGGGATTATCGAGTAAAAATCTCACGTCTCTAAATACACCGACAACTTAAATTCGTATATTATATTATATGTATCAATGGATTTTCAACATGTATTTACATTTGTTGGCTTCCTTATATACATATATTCCTGTGTATTTTAGAGGAATAAGCAGTATAGACCTACCATACAGTTTTTATAGATGCGTGAGTCACCCGTAGTTTTTACGTCCCATTTCCCCAAAGGCTCAGCTCTCTCCAGTTGACATATCCACATCGGCATTGTTAATCGCTTATTTGTCAAAGCTGAAAAATCTGAGCAGGACAAGAATGTCCATCTCTCTACCCTGGTCTCTGCTCCAACAATAAGGCCGGTAGCCGTCTGTATACCATCTACCGAACCTTGGAATCTAAAATGGAAGGAACTTGCCGGAGATAAATATCAGGAACAATAATAAATTCCATCCCAACAGTGGTTTTTACATTCACTCGGACAATTTTCTAGGTACTTACCTTTTTTTGCCCCTTTTCCGTCCTGTTAATAGATATTTATAATAATATAAAAGTATGTATTTATAAACTGGTAGTTAAGTCCACCGAAAAAAGCTAAACTTGTAAACCTAAATCGTTCGGACGTTGAGTGGCGAACAAATAGTCCGGACAATTGCTCCCTCTCATGCTCGATCGAAAATTCTCAATTCCGCTGTTATAAGGACTACCTTTGTACGATTGATTAATTTTACGTCGATGTCCGATTTATTGAGGATAATTACCTTGCCACTCAACAAAAACTTTATATAAATAAAATAAAATGGTTAGATCAACGGTGAGTTATTTTTCAACAGCTTGCCAATTGATCGACTGGTCCATTCACGTAATAGCATTTATAACTCACCCATCATAGCTCAAGTATAGTTCACCTTTCTTATTCATGCCTTCTACATCTAGAGCTCTGTGACTATAACTATGTATTATATATTATATATTATATTATACACATAACTGTTAGCTCGATTCCATTTGGTGTGTCGTGTATACCTTGGATTGTTATCCGCCTTTTTATCTCTTCTTTTTACCTCATAATTTCGTCACCAATTTAACACTGACCGTGTAGACAGAGTGTAGGCATACCCATGACCATACTAGAACCAGAACCAGAACCAAAACCGTCTTATTCTGTCCTCCTGTCCTGGTAGTTCTGTTATTTCACTATGATCTACGACCACGACGACGACCGTTCAAATTAAAGGAATAATAGCCGGTTTGCTAGGACGATAGTTTCTCCTTCTTATAATATATAACTAACAAAACCCTCATACTCGAACCAAAACTCAGCAATATTAATATCCACGATTCAGTGAGCAAACCGAGCTAAAGTGCCTCTGAATAATGACGCATTTGTCGTTGTGTTTAGTTATGAATATAATACCCACTGCTGATGATGCTTGCCAGAAATTACAGCCCGTAAATGGAGGCGTGTGGCGATTAACAAAACGACCCGTGGACAAAATCCATTACCGGGGATCTATACATAATAATAATAAGATACTTTTCCACTCTAAAAATGAAATTCCATTTATCAAAAAACTGAAAACGTTCGGCTTCTTCAACGAATCAGTAATAGCCCAGACTAATACCAGATGATTCTTTGTGTGTCCAAATAATTACAAATAAGTAGACGTTTGCGAGAAACGGTCTTTTTTCCTTCTGTTCTTTTTTCTTGAGGTTTATTTTTTAACAACTTTCGTAAACCCCATCCTCATCCCCATACACACCAAAAAGTAGACTAGACTCTACAGAACGAAGGAGAGCATCGACAGACGATCCGTTTATCGTTTATCGGTTTTTGCCGGGTGCATGAGTCGCGGGCTTTGTTCCTCTGAGAATCGCCGCCCGAACCGGAGATTATCGCCGGATTTGTAGACCAGAAATACGATCAGACTTATGTCTGTGTCTACAAGGGAATCCTTTCCTTTCACTCAGCTCGTCTCTCCATCAATATATCTGAGTATATTACCAGCTCTTGTGTTATTATTCGGCAACCCGTCGATTTTCTTCTATTCACCAAAGGGCAACTTGTGTTATTGTCGCCCGTTTTCAGGATTATAAAAACTTTATGTCAATAACAGTGAAAATTTTGTTCATTCCTTATTTCAACAGATTGCTATCTACTCTTCTCGGATTTCTTTTTAGCATCGATCATCATCATTATCATTGTTGTTATTATTATATTTCCCACCTGAGGAGTGTTTCAACCGTTGATCAGTGGCTGGTTTAGCAGGCTCGTTTTCTACCTGAACGGCGTCGGCGACCTTCGGTTGGTAGATAGCTCGGTGGTATGGCTAGGCGGCGTCGGCAGAATCTAACAGAGGAAGAGATTCAAGCTCCAGTGTAGAGTTTAGAGTGTAGAGGATGCTATACAGAGAAGAGAGGATCGAGGAATGAAGATTATCGTCGGAGTGTAGTGATTAGCAATTAGCTCGTCGCCGGTACAGGCGGCATCACTTCAGTCTGGAGTTAGATGGTCGTTTGGGTAAAACCGCAACACATCACATCACCGATAGAAGGTGCTGGCGCTGACGATTCTCTATTACAAGTCAACGTCGAGATATTAGATGTGGGATGAAATTAGATTCGCTGATCGCGATTGGAAAAAAGTTGAGCAAACATCGAAGAAGCAGAACCAAACGGACTGGATTGGCTGGAAGGAAAGTAGCAGAAGCACACGCGTACGACCACCACCGGGCTCAATCGCCGGTGGTCCATCAGTCCGACTGTTTTTGGTCGTTTTGTTTGATTCGACCTTTCTCTCTTTTTTTATCGTCGTCTCTATTATCTGAGGAGACTGCTCTTGTAGATGGGCATGCGTGGCCATCTCGAGCTTATTCACGGCTGTATAGCCAGTATGTGACGGCATATGTAATGTCTAATGGGGAGGAGTGAGAACAAGAGACACTGAATGTGTGAGAGAAAAAAAACTCGTCAAGGTTCACGCGAATGCCTCGCGACGATCCCACGAGTGCGCCACACCAATTTCCATACTCGACACCATCCACATCCACACACTCCCTGCTCCTCCACCTTCTTTACTTGATCCTCAGAGTCGGTCTCATCCTTAACATTACATCTACCTCTCAGCCCAAGTCTCAGCCTCCTCCACTCTTTTTTCATTTTCATTTTATTTTATTTTATTTTATTTTATTTTGTATATACATTTTATATGCTCACACCCTCGGCATAGACAGTGTGTTTTTAACCATCAGTGCATTACTCATGCGTTCTCTTCTCTACTGCTCCTCCTTCCAATCTTTAAACTCCTTTTCATGCCCGAATAAATTTACAACCAATTATTTACATTTTATCCTTTATTTCTGCTACGGCTTTTATACTAATATTATCGCTTCAGATATTGTATTCACTCGATGAGGTTTCTTGAGTTGTGACTAAACACAACTGGTCTATGGTTAATGTCATTTATATTACTTCGATTGATGGTCATCCGACTGTTTAAGGTGTTATATTGTATCAATGAATGTATAAATATTTAAATTGTTAATTGATTATTTACATGGACGGAGAAAAATTCAGGTTATGATGAGTTTCTTTTAATGTTGAGTAATTGTTTTTTTTTCGAAATTGATTGGGAAAATAATTTTTTTTTTACAAAAATATTACATGAAAATTTTTTTTTCTTAAAAAGATCCTAAAAATTATTAAACTTATTTTAGCTAAATTAATTTTTTTAATTTCAAATTGACGAATTAAAGAATTGAAACATTTTTTAATTTAAAATTTATATCAAATCATTAAAAAAATAAAAATTTCCAACTCTTATTAAATTACAAACAATTTTTACACTGAATTATAATTAAATTAATTCTAAAAATTTTTAATTTCTTAATTTACAGCATCGAGTTTTAATTAAAATCAGCCAGGTATCATATTCAAGTCTAAAAATAATTTATTTTAAAGAAAAAATGCATTGCATAATAATAAACTCGGAAAAAACAGCGTCAAACTCGACCGAGAAATGATATTCTCAATATTTTAACTGGTTTGTTTCAGTGACAGCAGACTCGATAAAAGTGTTGAGTTTTGTGTGTCGTCGTTTGTCCATCGACATTAATGTACACACATATAGATAGATATAGATATATAAATACTTAAATACTTAAATACATATGTGTAGACATAAAATATCGACAAGCAGCAGGCAGGATTGTAAGGTATGCAGAAGCATCTCCTGGACGTAGCTAAGTTTCTTTGGACACCGCCTCCTTGTCTCACGCTCTCAATCCTTTCTCTTTATCTCAACTACCTCGGTGATTGGCCGTGTTTTGTTTCTATTATCCCCTAATTAAGAGCCGTTTGAAAGGTCAGCGTGAAAGTGAGTGAGATAAAGATAGTAAAAAATAATGTAAAAAGTTTAAATCAACAGCGATCGCCACCGCACCCGTGCGGTCTTTCCACGAAACCCGAGCCCGAGAGCTGGACCCTCATCCTCATATACTTCGTAAGCCTATCGAGCTTTTAATTCGATGACAACGACGTTGTCTCGCCAGGTCTGCCGATAAGATAAAAACAAAGACGACAAGAACAGAGACGAGGTAAAATATGTCAAACTCAAACTCAGAACGACTCTCCCCCTTTTATTCCTTCATTCCTCACCCAAAATGATCATATATTTCTATATATCTATACGAACTACACAAATACCTGTAATCTACACGAATAGGAACGTCTTTGACTTTTTTAACTCGACAAGGAGTCTGGTATGCGAAGATATGATCGTATACGATCAACCGAGGCATCGATCTACATAGATAGGTCTCGCCATATTCCAGAATGCTTTTAGCGGTAACGCGTAAGCAGTCCCTTTCGTTGACACTAATAGGCGTACCGTGTCATTTTTCTTCTTGCTTTCTCTCGGTTTCGTTAAATATGCCATACCTTCAGCTTTAGCTTCAACTTTTAGAGCCTCTGAGTCATCTCGGTCCTAAACCTACCACTCTTTGCCACGACAGCGATCACCAGCTCGACATTTTCTCGACAGATAAAATTTTACTTCTTCGACATAACATGAATCTCGTTACGTGTTCATTTAAATATTATTTCATTTATATTTTTAATTTCAGGCCTTTTTTATTGTTATTTTATTTCAACTTTTTTTTTTTTTTTTTTTTTTTATTATTAGAGGGACATGTAAAGATGTCATGGAATTTTTTTATGTAATTTTTATTGAACAAAGACCTTTAAGTAATTTTTTAATTGGCACTCTTATTGAAGATCGATTGACAATACGATTATTTTATTAAAAGAATAACCGAAATTTTGGGGCCAGTGTATTTATATGATAAAATTGGTTTTTATGGTTAAATTTGGTATCTTTGGAAATGTCTTGACCCGGAGTTTTGCTTTTTCAAGGTTTCATATCATTTTCACCAATAGTCAATTTATGATGATAAGTATTTAGGCTACATTCGAAAATGCTCTAAATTTCTTCATATTTCAAACTTATTAAAAATAATTGAAAATTATTTTCAATTTTATAGTCAAACATTTAATTTTTTAATTATAATTTTGAAAAATTTTCGATCAATCAATTTTTTATTTCAAAAATTAAAACACCCAATAAAAGTAAAAGCTATCATAGTATTGCTACAAATACCAAGAAGTGTTGAGAATAAAAAAGTCTGATTAACGATCTGAGTGTAGTATGTTTTTATCTCTAGAATAAAGCTACACCGAAAATTATTTATCCATTTAATTTATTTATTTATTATTGTTTTTTCGTTTGTTGACTTTAATTTTGAACAACAGTTGGACTGGCGCCACGTAGTCGAGAAATCCTTTTATATATACTTTATACCGGTACCTTGTGTGCTTATACAACTACATATATAATAATATACAACTATAGTTGTACTTTAATTCCGTGTGTGTTGTGTGTTAGATGCGTAGAGAGAAAATAAAAAATAAAAACAAATAGAAAGATGGGAAGAGAGAGCGACAAAGAGAACGAGAAAAACGATCGGCTCGTTATCTCCGGATCGCGATCGTCCCACCGACCGCGAACAACACGCGGCTTCTCGCCGAGTTTAGTCGCTGGTCGCTGGCGAACCTCAGACATATCGCATAACGATGTGCCTCTTTTCTCCCATCGGCCCGTGTTCGAATAGCAGACCGCCCCTTATGCTTATATGCTCGGGAATTCTGCCATCGGCATCAATAAAACACGACCAAAAGCGCTTAACTTTAATTTAAATAAAAAACTAATAAAAGCTGGAGAAAATTAAACGCAATAAAAATCATTTAATAACACACGATGGATAGAGAAGTTTTTACACGCAAATGCTGTACTGAGCTTGTACCGATTGCGGGTTCTCAATTCTCGGTGTTGCGACAACTGCATCGTTGGGCGCTTATCACCCGATAAGACCAGAGCAAACAGCCCTCACTCGCTGCTGCCATCTGCCAGGGGGTTGCTCAACTGCTGAGGGGTTGAGCGGTGAGTGGCGCTTACTGGAGGCCCCCTAGAAAAGCTCTCGTCAATTCAAACAGGTGTTTGTTTCTTAATTCCAACTCCGTAAGTTTTAAATTAAAAGCTCCGAGTACTCCAGAGCCAGAGGACAAGCACCGGTCCTTGTCCTTAATGGGCACTTTTGTTCACTCAGATG
Source organism: Cotesia typhae (assembly GCF_013202065.1). Lineage (NCBI taxonomy): Eukaryota > Metazoa > Arthropoda > Insecta > Hymenoptera > Braconidae > Cotesia > Cotesia typhae. The sequence goes on from NW_027423712.1 coordinate 1,241,856, forward strand.
TTTAACCATGAATTGCGGTATCGCGCTAAATGCTACCCATCAAATTACCTGACACATGGCCTGCGTATTTGTATCTCCCGGCTGGTCTTGCTGCTCTATTATATACATTATTATATCAACAAAAATGTATATAAAATACATTGTGTGTATGTGTATAGTGGATAGAGCCATCCATCGAGGCAAACGAGTTCGAAGACTGACCACCCTTGCGTCGGCAAAAAGGCTAGTCTTTAAAAGTTTCGGGGGAATGGGACCAGATATTTTGTGGAGTGGGAAGGAACAGTTGATTTACACTTAACTGGGATGGATATAAATATAAATATAAATGTAATATGGAATATAGAATATAGGAGCTGAACGAGACGTCGGAACGGCTACGGCATCTCATCTAATAACGATCCTCGTCTGCAAAACTTTCATCCTGGTATTTTATATTGGATCGTACAGAATGCTCGCCCAAGGCTAGGTGTGTTTTGTATGCTGTAAAGCTATGTGATATGTATATGTAACAGTGTTGGAGGGTAGTTAAGAGAATAACTTTTTTTTTTTTTCGGGAGAAATTAGTTAGGTATGAAAAAATTCTCGATTACTACATTAAGTCTCGCAGGTAGATTTTGCCACCAATTATTATTTTGTTTAAGGGTTTTTTTTTTTTTTTTTTTTTTTTTTTTTTTTTTATATTGAGGATTTGTGGTAAAAGTATGAAAATTAGAAAATGTAAACATTTTTTATAAAATTTATAGAAAAATTAATTTTAAAAGTGTAAAAATCAATCCATAAAATTTTTGTAATTTTAAAATGTTCTTACAGAGTTTGTAAAAATTCTCTTTAAAAATAAATTTTTCCAACTTTTTGCTCGAGGCGTTTAACTATTAAAATTTAAACCATGAACCGTAAAAATCACATGAAATAATAAAACTTATTAAAACTCTGAATATTACATTTTAATAATTCTATTTAATAATTCAATTTAACCGAAACAAATTTTTTTTATAATTTAATTTAATTAAAAAAAAAAAAAAAAAAAAAAAATAAACTTTTGACGTCACTTGAACAGAAAAACTCGAGTTTATTTTTATTAAAATTTTCTTCATCGCCCGAACCATAAAAAAACATTCTTTAACCACCCTAATGCACATTGCATATACATAACAACATAATGTAGAGTATATCTACCAATGAAAGACATTTCTACACGTCTGTTGGACAACATAATAGACACCGCTAACCGGCCAGCAGGTAAAAGAGCATCGGGACATTTTATACAAAAGTCAAAGAAAAATAATGCAACCAGCGACAAACGATTCGTTACTGTTCTGTTCTGCCAATGACGACTCTAACAACCCACATACACACCCAGTTTGAGGACGTACTAGATGCGAGTAACGAGCAACAGTCTCCGCATTCATGTGTCCCGTCTTTCAGGTGAATAAAAGACCAGGAAAAATAAGTGAAAAATTGTAAAAACATTTCGAGACCCGGCTGCTCTTTTTATTTTATCATCGCCATTATTTCTATTTTACTCCACTGAAGAGTGAAGCTACTAACGACGGTACAACATCAGTCCGTGCTTATCTTCCGTCTCTGTCTTGCTTTAATGAGTTCTCTGATCATTTATTTATCTTTTTCTCCCGCCGAACCCATATCGAGCGTCGCGGGCCATCTGTCGGCGTTCTGGACTACTCGGGCCGCGACAAAACAAACAGCTCGCCAATTACGCTTGCCATTATTTGGACCACCCTCGACAAAACCTCTTCCACTTATATTATCATCATTATTATTCTTCTTCTCTATCACAATCTACAGATATATTTGCTGCGAATAGAAACCTATCTTTATTTTTTCGGTCTACTCCGTAAATAAAAAACGCCAGGCGAAACTTTTTTTTCGGACCAGCATATAACTACCGATACTATTAAACTCGGTCTTTATTCAAGTCTTGGTCCCATGTAGACAAGGAGAATCTGGTGGCTGGTGATGGGTATGCTTACACACAGATTTCAGAGTCGAAATCGCCTTACTGTTACACGTTACCTGGCGTTTTTATTAGCACGTTCTCCTCTCGACATATTATATTATATACACATATATATATACGCGCTAAGTCGGGTCTCATCAGTGGATATCGCGGTCTAGAGTCATCTCACCTTACTTGCGGCTGTGTGGATAAACATAAATATGTACAATGTACATACATACATAAATACATACATACATATATACAATACAGACATTTTGCTACTACAAGAGACAAGAGGACAAGGTCGAGGACGAGGACGAGGGCGAGGTAGCTCAGCATACATTGTCCGAGACTGACGGTGACGGTGGTTAGTAAGGCGGTGTAGCTCCGTTATGCAGCAGCATCGAGGCCATCTCAGGCTTCCTCAAGGTCTTTATAAACTCTCAACAAATCTTCCGTTTCACTTAGCACTTGTAAGAAGCTTTATGCAAGAACCACCAGCGCAGCCTGGAAAAGAAAATTTATGTATATTGTTATTATTCTCTTTTATTTTTACCAACATTTTTATTAGCATTTTATGCTTTTCCGTCCTTTTCTTTACGCCCTCATACTCATCCGCAATGGCTGGTTCTAAGTAGAGACACAATGTTGCCTCGCAGACACCAGCAGCAATTTTATTGTTCATAGTGTATGGTCATTGTCGCAAAGCTGACTGCGGGTGGGATTCTTATGGTACGTACCGACAACAACTTTACTGTGGGAGTAAATTCATGCAGGTATACATTGTTGTATATATTAACCCGTGAGGTACTTGTATATTTGTGTACACATTAGGGTGTTCAACAAAATCTTTTTTCAAGGTCTTAGTCTTATAATTTTTCACCTGTGGGAAAATTTACGAAAATTCCTTCGATGAATTAAGTAGGATTCATTTTTCAAAATTGAAATATTTTATTTACTTTTTTTTTTTGTCGGTACTTATTTGAGCAGCGCGAAAAATTGGGTATTTTTTTTCCATTTTAGAACTCAATCTGGATTAAAATTGAAGTCTAAAAATTTTTTACATGCATTTGAAATTTTCTAGCTTTTCTACTTCATTTTACAAAAAAATAAAACATAAAATCTTGTTCACAGAATATTTAACGCTAAATCAACTATCTCAAATTGAAAAAAAATTTTCTGACATGTCATTAAAAAGCCTCATTGAATATTTATCAACCTTTTAGTAGTTTCTTAAAAATAGAGCTATCAAGTCTATTTTTTACGAGGATTATTCAAATTCTTGGTGAAAAATAAATATTTTAGAAACCACCCTAACACACACAATACATAAAATTCTCGTTAAACAGCCTGGGAAAATACGAAAACGCTTAAAGTTATTCCAAATCACGAATTAGCCATGAAAGGCCCCACACTGGGCGCCGAACAGTCGGGGTGACGTTTTTTGTGAATTCATGTTTTAATGATCCGTATTTTTCACGTTCAATTGCTCTTGGGTGTGTCGCTGAAGTTCACAGGTGTAGAAAGAACACAATTGCCCCTGGAGTTGTTTGCCATTAGCTTCGACTAAATGAGATGCTTTGGACAAGACTCTTGTTAAACGCCTGGTCTCTGAGCACAAGTACAAGTACATTGTGCGTTGCACTAAGGAAGAGACACAGAGGCTTTGTCTAACACCTGACCCGTCCAGGAATCGTGAGAATGACCAGAATGTTGAGCGTGCCGGTGCCTCCTTCTCGAGGATTACGTCGTAAATGGCTCCATGGCAAGTTTCGAATTATACCTACACCTATATCTATGTACAGAGTCTCTACTTGCACTACAGCACTTACACTTGTAGTCTTACAGGACTACACAAACTGATCTTATGTACCTAATATAATACGTAACAACATAAGTTGTTGGTGTGTGTCTTTCGGCTGTGATAATAATTCAAATATTAATTCCATTGTATGTATCTTACGTAATATATTGCTCGTGTTATATTATACCTGGAACCTTTATTGTTAACCGGATCCTGCTGGACTGTATTTGCTTGTTCTTCCTCCAGATTTTCCCAGTATGCACAATACAAACTATTAATTGGCGGACGTGACTGCCCATGAGCTTCGAGTCTTAGTATGTACCATAAAATAAAATAAAATAAAATATAATATAATATAATAAAATAAAACCAGAGTTTTATTCATGCATTGAGTTGAGGGCGTGTAATGTATTCAAATTAAAGTCAAAAATTTTTCCGCCGGAAAACCGGTCAATTGTGACAAAACACGGGTGGCTTTTGTGTCTCGCCGCTTAAGAATTCGTGCCCAAGCATTTTATTTACGACAATAAATAAAATAAAAAGAGTGAAGTAATTCACTGAGCCACTGCAAGAGTTGTTATGTTAGATTGCAGCTGCTAAATATTTCGGGGTTTCAATAAAACCTATCGGAATTTTGGAATTGAAAAAACAACCCCTTATTTCTTACATAGCCATTTTATTTTTCTCCAAGTTATATTATATTATATTATATGTATGCATGCGAGTATTATTTATTGAATAGCGTGCAGCATCGCCGATTTGAGTTTTCTGGGATATCTGTCGATTATTTATACAGACCCCTTTGGCAGCGACCGGACGAAAAGGGATAGAAAGGGAAGAAGAAAAGTGACACGCGTGTGTGTCACCAACCAGGTGCTCTAGGGCTTCATACGGGCTAAAATGTCACGGGGGTGGGCAACTAGACACCGCAGAACCAGAAGGACGTGATGCCTTTTACTTTGGGACAATCTCACTCTCGTTGGTATTTGTTCGGTTGTTTGTATTGGTATTTTCGAGTGTTAGGTTCTAGGGGAGAATAAACTTGCACTCAAGAGGTTGATGTTCCATGCAGATGTTTTTAGAGGTGCTTTTAAATCAATGTTTTTCTGTTTTTCTATCTTAAGAAACTTAGATTGAGTTTGTTAACTTTTGGAAAATTTATTTGGTTAAAAATAATTTATTTATTTGTTAAGTGTAAGCTATTATTTTTTTTTTTTTTTTTTACGTTTAAGAGTTAATATATCCAATTACATATTTTTAAACTTTTTATACATTCAGACAGTGAAAAACTTTTTTATTCTAAAAAAAATACCTTCAAATTGAAATTTAAACCGTTTAAAATTTATAAAGAAAATTTTTATTTGAAATTTTTGTTAATCTGCAAAAAATTGATAAAAAATTCAATTTTTACAGTAAATCTTTTATTAAATCAAAAGATAATTCTTACTACAAAATCGGTGCTCAAGAAGTAGATATTTATATTTACTAAACCTTTTTAAAAAAATTTTTTTATGATTATTCGGATGATTTGCGAGCGGGAGAAGAATTGGCTCATTCTCTCTTAGTTTTCACGTTGGTTCCTTGGTAGATTAGATGCCGCCGAAAAGGAGGAGGTGGAAGAATATAATGCACCCGAATAAACAATGCGGCTTCCCCAGATGTTTCCGGTTTCTTATTTCACCGGACGTGTGCCCTCGCTTCCTGCAGCTCCTCCATTATCTCTCTCTAAAATACCTCCTATCTCTCTTATTATTTATTCTATCAGTACAATCATAATAATAATAATTATTATTATTGCTGGAGCCAGACCGCGACGTATCGCGAGCACAATAATATCGACGCATCACCCCCGCCCCCAACTTCCGCGAGTTTACGGGAATTAATCCGGCTCCGCTCGGAGCAAATGGAGCTTGATGCCATCGGAAAGTTTGATAGAAATTAGAGTACACATGCTCTCTGTAATATATGTACACATCGCATCTCATCCTCGATAAAATAATGAGTACATATAACAAGACTTGAGTACATTAAGGATCGGGGGAGGCAGGAAGCAGCTGGAGATCACACAAACAAGTCGCGTGCTCAGGAAGTTGGTTTCATCTTCTCTCTCTTCAACTCGACTCACCTCCTCTGTACTCAACTCGTGCTGCGCCTCTTTCCTCTTTATCCAGCATTACGCTCTTTACGTATATCTCAAGGGCTCTCAGGAGTGTACGCCCCCGCTTGTAAATATCTCCGAGTAAAGCTTATGCCTTATACTACACGTACATCACGTCATCTCCGGCACGCGCTGGGCCTCGTGCTCAGTCCAGGTGGCCGTTCCGTTCGGTAAAGAGATCTCTCAGCCTTACTTTGTCCTCTCTCTCTCTCTCTCTCTCTCTCTCTCTCTCTCTCTCTCTCTCTCTCTCTCTCTCTCTCTCTCTCTCTCTCTCTCTCTCTCTCTCTCTCTCTCTCTCTCTCTCTCTCTCTCTCTCTCTCTCTCTCTCTTACTCTTTTTTGTTACAATACATCGTATTTTTGAGGCTAAGAAGGCTTGCAATATAAAAAAAAAAATGCCCGAAAATATTTGGAATATTCGATCTGGTTTCTAAATTTCGTCGAATTTATTTTTTTTTGAGGATTTTTTCACTGAAAAAAGGAAAAAAAAATACTTTATTTGAGAGAAATTTTGTTGATGTAAGAAAATTATTTTGAAAAGAATTGGTTGTCTTAATTTTATTATTTTTTGTCTTGAAATTTGCTTTCTTTTAGAAAAAAAAATTCAATGATTATTTTTTACTAATAACAATCCGATTTATCAACCTAGCATGTTCAATTCGTGTAAAAAATCTCTAGAAATCAAAAATTTTCTAAATAATTAATAAAAATTAAAATTGTGGAATCAAAAATTATTTTTATCATGTCTGTTGTATTTTCGTGTAAAAAATAATGTAGATACATCATAGATCAGTAAACTTAGTCATAAAGTACTCGTTGTGAGGCGTAATAACTGTTAAAGCTAGCTCGTTAGCTAATATATAAGAGAAGATGAAGATGACAGAGAGTAGAGTGACGAAAGAGGCGTCGTAACCAGTGACTGGTGTCTGTGATCTCTTGTATACCAGTGTTATATAATACTGTAGCCGTCACCCTATCTCATCGTCTGATGATGTCTCTGTAAATTATTCAAATTGCTCTGTTTACTTAATAACGTCTAAATGTGCTTGACGCTAATCCGATCAGTCTCGTCAAACGGTCATGCAAATCGTAGAAATTAACGCGACATTAATAACCCCTTTGGAAGCCTCACTTAAGTCAATTTAATTAACGATGAGGACATAATGGACAGTATACCAGACACGTGGCGAGTTAAAGGGCCCATACCGTGCTAACTCTACACTGTGTCGACTCTAGACTCTAGACTCTGGACGGTCTTGGTATAGATGTAGATGTTATGTCGACGAGCAACGCACGGAGATATGGCTTCCATTCGCTTTGCTCTAGCAGCCACCAGCATTCACACACACACGACACACACGAGTTTGGTCTCCTCTGTAGATGTATAATATGTGTATATTGTTATTATATAAGTGGGGACGATGAACGTGTGCCTGGCAGGTGGTGAGACGTAGTAATGTGTCGAGTACACCATACACCGTGCACCATATAATACACCACACCATACTGGATACTACTGGCATGCTATGCTGCCCGAGCGACGTACGCCTGATTATATAGGTCCTTGGTACATAATCCTTTGGCACAAGCTGGGTATATATGGCTGCTGCCGGTCCTGCTATTCCATGTGAGCAAGACCCCTCAGTTAACTAAGACCTCAATATAACCCTTTAGTATATAATCCCAATGATCCCAGCTCCTGGCTCCCGGCTCCCGGCTCCCGGATGCCCAAAGGTCACGTGGAATTACATTGATGGCGGTCATATAATTATTATCGGTAATCTATCAATTACAAATCTTCATACATATTATTTGCAAGATAATCCCTTTATGCTATATTAAATCTACTTAATCCTTTTTAATTTATGGGGAAACCCACTAATTTTCGTTACTTGCTACGGGCTTTTATTTTCAAGACTTGGTTGGGATGTCTTAATGTAGATGACTTTTTTTTATTTTTTTTTATGCTCTTAAAGTTATTTATTTTACATTGAAAATTCTGTGATTTTTTTTTTTTACAAAGCAAAAATAAACAATTTAGATGAAAAAATTTTCTTATTGCAAAATTTAAAATATAGAAAAACAATAATGTGATTTTAAATATCAGTTTCATTTATTCAAGTATTCTGATCTGTAAAATTGAACAATCACGAAAAATTCTTCATAATTTTGAAATTAAAACATCAAAGAAACTTTATAGTTAAATAATATTCATCCTTCAAACATATAACAGTATACATTGAAAGATATCTGTCAAGATAATTGTTGAAATTTTGAATGTAAATTCTGTAGAAGCTGTCATTAGAACAATGCGAGAGTTAATTAATGAAAGTTACTGTTTTGCATGTCTTCAAACATTGTGAAGTCAAAATCAAAACTCGACATCTATGAAATGAAAATTATTATTATTATATTCCATAAACAGACTTTTGAGCTTACTCAGATACTAAAATTATAATACAGTAGAGAATAATTATTTTTATCGTCAATTTGGAAGCCATCACGATAAAATGAATCATATCTCCTGTTAAATTAATCAATCAATGGTTGCATATGATATGTACCGAGATATTTTTTGTTCCAATTAGCATTATGGATCGCGGTTGTCTGGAATTACACGTTAAATATTTTTGGATCGTGCTTGCGCACATAATACTGATATGCCAGGTAGATATCAATTATTTAAATGATAATGTCGATTAGCAAATTGAATAGCTCTCGATAGTATAATTACTATTGTTGTTATTCATTGTTATTTAATCCGTAATAACATTAACTAGCTTATATTCCTGGCGTCATCCTGAAATAGTTAATGCCCTTGTATTATTTATTTCCGGTAAAAATACACCCATTGAATATCTCCATTTCCCAATAAGACAATAAATTTATCTGTACATGTATGCAGAATACAGGCACACACATAAATTTTTTATTTTTCATTATTATATACATATTTATTTAAACGCTCATATTACAGGTCATGGAGCCGATAAAAGGGCAGCGTATACGGGTATTGGAATAAATTTGTTAGCGTACTAGGAAATAAATACGGACATTTATAAATATTTTCAATAAATCGAATAAATCTAAATAAAAAAGGCAAATGGTTAGGTGAATTATTGGTGTGCTGAAAGAATCGATTGTGAAATTGTTGATAAAAAGAGAAACAAATAATCCTATTTTATTAATCTATTTATTATTTCAAATTATTTATTTTGATAAATAAACAGTGCAAGTATTGGTACTTGCGTCTGTGTATTTACGTGTTTATCGAGTTTTAAAAGCTGCCGGAAAAAAGCCATTTCAATTAGTCTGATGGAATAAAAGATATTAAAAATTGGAAAATACGTTTAACTGATAAATAAAAATAAAAATAACTATTTATTTATTTATTTAAATTAATAAACCACATCATATTTTTTTACATGAGTTATTTAAAAAATTATTTTACTTATACCAGATTGTTATTTGAAATAAAAATAAAAATTATCACTTATTCAAATAATAATAAATTTTTATGCAAAGTTAAAAAATTACCTTACTAAAAAACATAAACAATTTAATAAAACTCTAGAGCAATTGATAGCCCGTATGAATATAAATATAAATTGAGATATTTATCGGTGTGAAAAACATCAGACTAGTTGATTGTTGAATGAGCCAACAAATTTCTTTACACGAACTAATAAAACATTCATTTTAGTAAGGATCACACTTTTTAGCTTTATAAAGAATCTGTATTTTCTAGGTTTAATATTTAATTTTTATAAAAACTTAAACGATAATTTTTTTAAATCAAATTTGGTTGTTATCTTATGATAATACTCTCCAAAAATCCGTTATTAATATATTTTATTACCTGTTTCATAAAATTTTAAATAGCTTTTGCTTAACGATAATAATTAATAATGCCATGAAAAAAAAAGTAATTAAAAAATTCATTTTATAAGGAGCATACTCAACATGGCCTAATGGTTTACGATCTTTGCTTTTCTGGCTTGTATTTCTATTCGAGCTCTCTTTGAATATATAATAATAATAATACATAGATGCATACAATATAACGAGTACGCTCCTTATGGCTGCAGAAGATGACCCGTTGCATCTAGGATACTTGATACTTTGGATATAATCGATACAGGCGTCAAGCGAAGCCGCTGAGTCTTTCTTGTTTGATTTTTTTTCTCCCCTTTATTATTATTATTATTATTATTATTATTATTATTATTATTATTATTATTATTATTATTATTATTATTATTATTATTAAATATTTTTGAGCCGACTCCCATCTTCTTTGCGGGGCTAAAAGAACTTGTTGGTTCTTTTCCCGATGTTTTATTTTTCAATAATTTTTTTCTGTTTACCTCATGCCCGACCCGAAGCTAGGACGGGTGGAGGCGAACAACCATGGAAAGGCCACGGAAAAACGATTAGTTTTTAATTTAGCGCCAGTCCGGCGTCGCTCGCGTGAAATTGTTGCCGCAGCCGGACTACTGCAGCTATGTGTGTGTGTGAGTTTATTTTATATACAGCAACCAATGTTTCTCTGCCCTCGGGATTTCTACTCTATATAAATCGAGCTAAGTGTGTGTGTGGATGGGTAAATGAGAATGTATATAGCCGATACAGAGGCCAGAGATTTGCTCCGGGTGTCGCAGCAGGGTGGTTCGTATGTTTCTTGGTTGCTTTTGGTTGCTGACCAATGCCATCATCTTGCCACCGTTTCGTTCCGTTTAGTTTGCCAATTGACCTACTACCAATTCAATGGAAATAATTTTTACCACATTTCTATTAGTTCCCCCAGTGTCATTTATATAAAATTGAGACGTCTTTTCAGTTAAACACGATTGCTCTACTCGGGTGAATTTTTTTTTCTATTATATAATTTTTCTTCGGTTGTTTGAAGTAAAGTTCGACTGAACATCCCCAGACTTTCTTTATTTTTTAATTTTTTTAGAATTTAGTAAATGTCTATCTCTTGAATTCGGTAAAAATAAAAATGATTAAAAAAAAAAAAAAATATTTAACACATTAAAAAGTTTATTAATTTATTCATTTAGAAATAATTTATCAAACTAAAGCAATTTTTTTTTTCAATTAATTGTTACCACTCTTCGTTATTTATTGATTAAAACGTTTCTCAGTAAAATTTTGACATCCACTTTTGATTCAAAACTTAAATTAAAGAAGTTAACAAATATTAATTAACTTGTTATAAAAATTTTTAGTAGTTGACATATTGTGTTTAATAAATATTAACTGTCGATAAATCTTTTTCAATAAATTATTTATCTACCATTTATAGATACTCATTGAATTAGCTGACTCTATGAAATTAGTTATTATTATTTAATAAAGCAAATAAATGACATCGGTTATTTTCGACTGTGGTTTATGTCGAAAGACATCGCTGAAATAATTTATGAAAAAAATAACTGTGATGATTTTAATTGAGTTATTTATTTAAATGCTAGACAATATCGTTCCACTTCAATATATTTTTATATTCATTTTAAAATTTAGATTGTCTCGGCAAGTTTAAAATAAAGCAATAAAAATCGTAGATAATGTAGAAAAATAAATACATAATTTAAAAACCCCTGTCTAGCATTTAAAAAGCGAAAAATAATTTAAGGTAAAAAATAAAAATATAAATATTCAAGTGAAATAAAAAACTTGACATATTAAGATTTTTTTTTCTTTTATTATTATCTTTGTGATATTTCACTCGAAAAATGTTCTGACGCTTGTGGCTAATTAAAGAAGGCTCGTTTCTTTCCTCGGGCGATGGACCGAGAAAATATTAGCTTTGATTGGTGTTGAAAAAATATGTTGATTCTGTTTATCGTAATAAATTATTAAGAATTAGGCGGCGTTGAAAATCGTTGATAGTTTTATTGATTCAGGAAGTGAGAAGTGAGTGGGAATAGCAGCTCGTTGGGATATTTTAAATATTTAATATCTGAGTGGTATGGATTTATATGATAGAGTAAAAAGCGATGGTAGATGGCGATAGGAGCGCAAGGGAAGATGCAGGACCTATTGTTCAGAGGTATCATAGATTTAAGGAGATAGTTATCAAAATGGTGATGACACCTGTCTGCTCTCTGCTTTATTATATTATCTGTGGTTAAAAGTTTCTGTAGCTCCGTAGCTTGTAGTCTGTTGGTAGTTGGTATAGTTGGTAGTTGGTAGTTTGTATAGAAGGCTAGTCTGGATAAAAAAAGGTAAATGAATGCATGTACGGTATAAAATACCGGTATGAGGGCGCCATGTAGTGTAGTGTATAACGATGCATAAACCATGACAAAAGGTAGAACGTAACTTCATGGACAGACGTCTCCTTTGTGGGCACGTGCCGTCTACACTTTGTCCATCCAGCAATAGGATATCTCGTTTCATCTTTCCACGACATGTCACTTGGTATAATTTCCCTGATGCTGAATATCAAGCTCGTGCTTTACTTTTGTGTCTCGCGTTTTATTACTAAAGAGCCATTAAAGTATTTCACGCTTTTTGCCAAAGTAAGACCACTAACACAAAACAACATTCTATATTAAAGAACACTGAAATAACAAACAAATTCTTGTAAAAAAAATACCTACATCCATCTATTTTTAATTATTTTTTTTTTTTTTGTGAAAAAATAGCTTTCAAATCATTTCAAAGCAACACTAAAATATTTTATACCGCTTTGGCTTCAATGCTTACTTCCTATGTGGACTACTGCTTTTACATCTGGGATACATGGATAAATTAATAAAAAAAACTGAAAGTAATTATAAACTTTTCAAGAAGCATTTTTAACTACATATCACAATTATTACTAAAAAATAAATGGTTATTATTTTTATTATAAAATTTTTATTACTAGTTACTATATAAAATAGTAAACATAACTATATTCTCTTCTGAGTGAATGTATGCATGAATACCCTTGGATCTGCGTACCTCGATGATACGCTTCAGTATATTAGTCCCGGCAATTCACACTCACAGATACCCCTCGAGATGAGCAGCATAACAGAGCAAACCACAAAAACAAAATTATTCCAAGCAGTTGTGTAGGTATACAAGATGTCAGGTAGAACCGTAGCATATGTATCCGTAGTGGTGTGGGCTCTTCACCACCAACCGTGTCCACACACCAACAACACCCAGATCCAGCATAGAAACACACACTTGCCATCCAATGTCTAAATATATTTGTGGAATTTGAAAATGATCCGAAAGGAATGTCGACGAAAATTTTAGGGTACAAACAACCTGGTACGGGCACGAGCGTGCGGTTAATAATTGAGCTGAGGCATCACCATCAGGACTAGAGAGAGAGAGAGAGAGGGAGAGCTGGAGATAATGATTATGAGTTTCACTGAAGAGAGAAACGAGGATCCGCTGAGTATAAGAATAAAAACGTCAGGAGGCATCATACCAGATGTGAGATGAACTCGTGCTTGTGCTTGTGCTTCCCACCTGCAATTTGCATGGACGAACACAGGTGTGCTTAGTAGTCTCAATTATCGACTGGGGTTTGGAAGGGGACAATGACCCAGGCGAATTCACCGATTCTGCATAAACTTGATACACACCCTACATGTATAACCATACACTGGGAGCATCATGCATATATGCCCAGCACCGAGAATATGGAAGCATCCTAACAGCGGAGGATACCAGTGCCACTAGATTATGCAGCTCGTGCTCACGTAGTGTCTATGAGGACGAACACGTGTAAATTATGTCCGTGGGGCTTGGTGCGAAGCAAGTGTCCTACAAGCTTGAGTGGGCTCGTTGTCGATGCGCAATGTCCGAGCAAGTCTCATCCTGTCGTCGTGGCACTATCTCCAACATTCTGCACTGTCCAGTTAGCTTCTCCATCCACTGGCACTCGGTGCAGCGCCTCAGGACAGTCCAGATGCGATTATGATGCCCATCTTGAATTTGGACTTAAACCCGATGAATGCGAACAGAAGCGAGTGGACCACCGGTTTCGGCGATTATCCTCTATCCTCTATCTCCCGAGATGAACCATCGGCAAATCTCCGGGCAGAGGATCCGATCTCGGAACACGAACATGGTGTGTGTAAGCCACTAGCCACTAGCCACTATCCAGTGGAGATTATGTTTTGGCCAGTGGACGAGTCTCGCTGGAGAGAAAGATTTAAAATCGGTGGGGATGTATGATATGTGTGTGTGTGGTGTATTATAAAGTTTGGCTGCCGAGGTGGTCGCGTCTACCTCAGTAGCATAGGTGTGGTCGAAGTCCCTCGTTCCCTCCCCCTTGGCTTTGCCCCTGAGCCGAATTTGGAGCTCATTTATAATGCTCACCTGGCAAACGCACAAAGAACTTGGTTCTTTTATCCGCGCGCGCGCCCAATCTTTAATGCCAGGCACTTTCTTGACTCTACAGAAACTACAGAGCACAATCTAAACTCGGTTATTCGTCGCCGTCTACTCAGCTATGCTCTTGTATTTATTATTATTATTTAATAGTTTTTTATAAATCGTGACGATGCCTTGTTTTCGTTCTTTGACACTCGTTATTTCTTCCTCTGTTCTCCTGTCGTCTTTTAAAGCGTATCTATTATTCACCCAACAATAGTCATCAATCGGAGAAATTCATTTAATATACACACGCATGCATAAATAAATAAATGGGAAGCCGTTGAGATTCGGTGGATTTTGTCCAGGGGCTTTGTTTGTACAGGAACCCCTGTGTCGATCATTTTGAGGAACCAGAACAAGAACAAGAGCCTGGTTTTGAGAGCTTTGGACTTCTCGTGGTATGTCACTACAAATAGCCGGATTGTTTTCAGAGTGGCTACGAGTTTTGGTAGTGAAAAAAAAAAAAATTATTAAAAAGAAAATAAGTTAACGGTGAGCTTAGCATTTAGCGCTCAGCATTTAGCCGATGAGACCGCAGGGAGGCTATTAAGATTAATCTCCTCGTTATATATTATACACGTATAATTTAAGGCTGTGTCAACAATAATTGTCCGCTGGGAAAATTACTTAAAATCTCCTTCCTTCTCTATTTGTCTTTTAGAAAATTCAACGATTTTATCTCCCCTGGCAGCGATCGGCCCGCGGATAACAAGGGAATGGAGGACTGAGACTTCCTTTAAGTCTGCTCAGTGGCTCCCCAAATTGCGAGACTTGATCTACTCGGGATAATCTCGACGTTTTTGTGTTTGTATATACTTGAGAACGTTTTCAGATATGCTTATTATTGTTATAAATGGCTTATTTATGGATCCATTTATATGCATCTTATTTTGACTAGAAATGGGGACTAGTTTTTCGATAATTATCGTGATGATCAATCTCTTTGAGCAAATGTCAACAATCTGTTGTTAGGAAATAAATTTACTTTGATGACATTGATATTATTATTATAATGATCTTTTTCATAAATTTAATATTTTTTAATGATCATAATAATAAGTACAGAAAAGTAATATCAATATTCTACAATTAATTACATGACGGAATAAATTTGTAAAACAGATCAACTATTTAAAAAAATTTTTAAAAGATTAAAATTTTGATAAAGGCTTTTCAATTTTATTAAATTAAACTAAAAAAATTTTTCTTATTTTTATAATTACAATAATAATAAATGAATAAGCGAAGCATTTTTATTACAACCAAGTGAGAAACTAAAATTCTTCAAAGCTTGTTTGCTTGGTGAGTTTTATAGATTTAAAGACTCGAAAATGGCGATTGTTTCGAAACGGCAGATGTTTCCAATTCCTCTTCAATATCAATATACAGTATACAATATACAATGTAAAATATACACTATACAGCATACTATATACAAGGTTTTACCTTTCAACGATGCTCGCTGCAGCCAGGCTGATGTTTAACCACCCCCCTGTAAAATATAAACGGTATATTGATGTGTACATACACTCAACTCATCTCGACAACATACATACATAAATACACTGGTTGTATCGGTTGCTGTCTGGCTCTGATCTCTACTTTACTCGGCTCAATACTTCTCTACTCCACTTTGCTCCTCAATATACATTCAAATACACCAATATATAAATATATAAACGTACTGTAAGTACAAGAGAGAGTTTATATACCACCTGAGACATTTCACCGCATGATCGAGCGACCGCAAATCTTGGAGAGCTAAAAATCGTCTATTACCCCTCATTTTTTCGATTCCCTAATTTCTGTTTAGCTCTAGACAGATATATAAACCTAAAAAATAAAATACATAATCGAAAATTCCCTGGCCAGCCTCCAGTTCACCTCGAAGTGGCTCCAAGACAAATTAGATTGGACCGTCTGAGTATTTTGCCCGGGTTTCAACAGAAAGGACCAAAAATAACAGAAAATCCCCGATAGAGCAACAAAGATGGAAGGCTAAAATGCAGCAGACTTCTCGAACGAGTTTTTAACGCCCGCCACCTGTCGACGCAGCACGCGCCACCACCTGGAGCTGCCCGGTCGCAACCACGCGTGCATATTGTATAAATAAAAGTACAAACTGCATTATTCCGATCCGATACCCAATACCCGATGGCTTCTTTCAACCTATTAATCAATAATTATTACTGATAACTCTTTCTTTAGTACATAATAACAGTAACGCAAATGTTACTTCCAACTTTTTAAACTCTGCAACTCGAAGCTTGCTTGGATCTCGCTGACCCTCGATCATTACAATCATTGCAACCATTGCGGGAATGCTTGACGGGTTGCTTTATTTGTTTTCAACAGTCACGACTCACAACCGGATGATCCATTAGGTATGATAATACGGTCTTGAGACTGACACGACTAGCGTTGGCGCCTCTGGTAAATTATCCAATCTAACAGGCAAATTACCCATTATAGCTTAATCGAAGTTATGACTCGTTATTTCTCAATGTATGTACACATGTATCATATGATATGATATAATACAATAATATGAGGTCGTCTGTCTTCTTTATGATGACTAATCTGTGTCATTCAAGTGTTTTGATCGATTCCACTGAAAAGCCACGAAAAAAATTTCTTTATTATGATTTTAATGTGGATGTATTATAGAGAACTACTACAATAAAATAAACAGAAGATCAGTAATTACAATTTCACTCACTTGAAGAAAAAAAAAACAACTTTAAAGCTTTGACCAATTTTCATTTAATTGCTAATAATTTATACTTTCAAAGATTTCTGAAGTATCAAAAGGAATTTTGTCTTTTAAGAAATCTTTGGACACATAAAACTCAGATTTGAATATTTTCGGTCGATTGAGCTCGCGGAATTTTACTGCTACTGATTTTCTTGTAAGAGTGTCGGTACGGGTGAGAAAAGAAAAAAAATGAAGAGAACGAGAAAGAGAGAAGCCCGCACAAGCAGCCCAAGAGTACCAGGTGGTCTTGGCGATTATTTATCGCGGGTCTTAGTTGTAAAAAATCCAAAAACTCGTTAATTCATCTATACGATTAAATTATACATTTATGTGTAATGCTTTCTCCTTGGAGATGTGAGTAGGTGTTTACGTGTGTGAGTTAAGTGAGCACGAAACATTAAGTATATTGCGGCTGATCATTGATATAATTTCTTCACGAGTCCCTCGGGAAAAGCTCAAGCCCTTGAAAGGGAAAAGAATGAGACACATGGGGGATATCGGATCGCGCTCATTCCAAATATTTCGTATGGTACCACCAGCTTGGTTCCCACGACGGTGCTTTGAGCTCAGCCTTCTGCTCTATTCTTTCGCTTTCTTCGAGCTCTCTCATCGGTTTTTTAGCTTCACTCGCTATCGTCTACTTTTAGGGTTTTTGTTTCTGCGGTTTTCGCTCGATCGATTCTCCTTGCTCTACTCGGGACTCCTCACGGAGACCGAAGACCGAAAAGAACCTGAATAAAAAGCTTCTTCTGGACGTAATTAAGTCTGCTGTTTTATCTTATGTTGGAAGACGGTATTAAATGAAAATATTACTTCTTTTCACTGGAGAAAAGAAATTGTTCTTTTAATCATTTCACAAGCTTTGAAAAAAAAAAATTAACTTAATTTGAGAGGGAATTTTTGAACCGAAAAAATCATTTTAAAGAGCTTCATAGTCTTGATTTAAATTGAAAAAATTTTTTAACTGAGAAATTTTTCTTAGTTTAAGCAAATTATACTTGATTCAAGAGTTTTTCATATTAATTAAAGACGATTGTTTCATTATTTTAAATATGGATCAGTAGCTTACTATAACTTTTTGATTTTTTGATTTATTAATACTCTTCAATTTTTTTTATAAATCTTCAAACCCAAACTCACTTCCACATTGTAAGACTTCGCGAACTTCTACTATAGATTTTTGGAAGGGATCCCAAAGAGGAAATTACCTCAAGAAAAAACGTCAGTTTAATATCCGGAAAGTGTCTCATCGTTTTCGTCTTCGTCATTGTCGTTTTCTTTGGTTTTCATCTGGGTCTCGTATCTCGAACTAGTCTTGCTGCACAAAAGTCGCGCGACCGACATATATATATATATATATATATATATATATATATATAATACTCCGAAGAAGGTAAAAGACTCGAGGGTTTGGTCTTACCAAATTAGATTGGCCGTACACATACTCCTCGACTCCATACTCTATACCAGCTAGGGTATAATATAAAGTCGCGTATGCTGTTGCCTCGCATTCCCGAGCTGGAAGAGAATCGTGACTGGAATGCCCTGGAAAGGCTCCGTCACGTGAGCCTGATAGAGAGCCAACCCATAGAGATCGAACGGTGAAAAAAGGGCGAGGACAAAACGTAAAAAACAGAGCAGACCATGAAGAAGGAAATGAATGAGTCGGAAAAAAGGAACAGAAGCTCGGGATCGCAAAAAGCTTGACAAATAATCTCGAATCGGAATCGGGGACCGAGAATTTAAGATCGGTGGTTGACTCACTAGGGCGTGCCATGGTTTCGCGGGTTCCAACTACAAGACACCCTGAATTATGGCTTGCTGGGGTGTAATTTGGATCTGTAGGTAACTACGCGTAGACCCGACTCTCCACCAGCTTCTGGCTTCCAAGAGGGAGAAGAGCACCAACTTCTATATATATTATGTATATATATATATATATATATATATATATATATATATATATATATATATATATATATATATATATATATATATATATATATATATATATATATATATATATATATTTATGTGTACACTACACTGGCTGTTGTTGCCCTGAGATAGAAGAGGACGGGGGAGATCGCGGATAGGAAAAGGAGTAAGTGAGGAGGAGGGAACGAGGACGATAATAGCCATTGTACGGCAGCTTGTTAACGCGGTACGTGAGCGCGAGCAAGTTGACCCCGGTGTATGCCACAGCACCACCACCAGCATCATGATTGTATAACTACACAGACACAGACGTAGATATATACGATCAAAGAGGTAGTCTCACGGCGCCTGCCGGTGATTTATGCTCGAATTCGAGGACTGGGAATTAGCGCCTGTGGCCTGGCTATGCTAACGCTAGCTCGCTTCCTCTCCACTGGGATCACCCTAGACATAGATATACATGGACGGTCTATACCTCTCAGCTCTTCCTCCTCTTATTTATCTCGGTCTATTTTCCAGGTTCTTCTGTAGGGTATCCGCCTCCGCTGTATTTATCACCGAGTTAATAGGAACGGTGGAAAGAGAGAGAAAACATCGCGACAACAATAACCAGATATACAATTTTTGGATAGAAAAAACTAGTTAATTCGAGAGAGAAATGGTCTTAATGTAAGAATGAAATCTTTTTGATGGCAACTAACATCTAAGGTTTAATTAAAAAATTTTTTTGGTAGTAGAGAAATTTCTTATTTGAACTCATTCTGAGAAGGATTTGAAACTTGTTTTTAAAGTATAGAAAATAATATAAATCCCAGGATTTTTGGTACTGTTGAAACGAGACGATAATATCGGAGGAGAATTGATGTTGCCGAGTATCTTAATCCTTGAGAAAGAAATTGTTGGGTAAAATATAGGTTATTTTTTTGAAAATGGTAAAATAATAAGTTGAGTCAATAAAATTCTAGAATAAAGAATTTTATTTCTTTATCGAAAAGTTTTATTTGCTTAACTCAAACTGAATATCTTAAAGCAAGATTAAAATTTTCAAGAGAATATTTTCTTGCATCAAGTAGGTTTTTTCATTCCATAAACGGCAAAAAACGAGGATTAAATAGAGGTAGGAGCTACGACAACAATAACCAGATACACGCTTCTGTATTCTCCATTCTATTGTGGATGAAAACGTCATGGCTATGATTCAACGGAACCAGACGACTGTGGAGTAACACGAAGATATATACTAGAAGTTGATGGTGTACACCAGCGTAGTAGCCGTTTATATGCGGGATGGAGCCTGTGATTTATCGAGTGAATGAATTGAGAGACAAACGGAAACGCTGGGCACTAGATATGTCAATGATGCACATTAATGCATGCTATAAAATATATATACAAGTTTATATCATGGAGAGTGTGTAATTCGCAGGTACACGGTCACAGACTTACACCACACGTGTGTCATAAAAGTTACGCACAGGTATGTCGTCATTGAATGAATAAAGCACCGCGTTTTTCCTGATGCCTGGTGCCGGACGTCCGGTGTGCTGCTCGAATATAAATACTGTCCTCTCGGCTTACAGTTCTCGATTCTCGATTCTCAATTGTGATGGTCATGATGTATAATGACGGTGATGGTGAATGTCGTCTCGGATTTCTTACCAACTGGAATGTCGCAGTCCGGTTTTGTGAGCTAGCTTTTGCACCCAACACCGATGATTAGCTGTCGATCTGGCATGCTGCTCCAGGTTGTTTTGTGCACAGCCAATAAATCGATGGGACACACATGTCCTCCCTGGTCACGCAGTTTGTCGACTTAGCGAGCACATATGTTGCAGTTATTGCGATTTGGGAGTGGAAATAAAAATATAAATAACAGAAGAGAAGAGAAGAGAATAATAGTTGGTGGATGAAAAAGTTAAACGTACTACGCAATTCGGTGATACATGTGTGGATGGATTATAATGATAATAAATGTGCTAGGAGCGTCAATATTCGCGAAACTGTTTGAAACACCAAATTGCGGGGCCGCGTCCTTATGCTTCCGTTCGTCGATAACCGCCGGATACTCATGGGCACATAGATGTAAATATATAACAGAGGGAAGTGGGCGGCGATGATATAACCAACCGTAACTTTTGTGTCACGCTAGTCCATATAATGTTTCTATTTTCCGTGTAATGCTAAATCATATTTCTAGGACAATGATTTTCTCGGTCAAATAGTGTGTGGATCAGAGAAAAAAATTTTATTAATGGTAACTGGTAATATCAAGTGAATAGAAACTCTGTTTAATTTTATTTATGGTGTTGATAAAAATTTTAGAGTTGAGATTCGAGGGAAATAAAAGTTTTAACATTGTCACTATTGGGTGATGCGCTAATTAATATTTATTGTTGGAAAAGTTTATTTTATTTTTGAATTTTTATAATTATTTTCTAGAGATTCATTGATAATAAATTTTGACATGTTAAAACTTTTTAAATATTTTGTTTTATGAAAAATAGAATTTTTTTAATAATTTTAAGAAATTAGGAATTTTATTTAAAGAAAAATTCTTTGATATGAATGTACAAATATTTGATCTAAAGTTGATTAAATTTTGAATGAAAAACACTTGTGTGAGACTTTTGAACTTACCGACTTTATTATTATAATAAATAACATGGAGAATGGAATATTTATCAGGTAAAAATTAATTAAACTAAAAATGATCTTTTGTTAAAAAAATATTCTTCTTGAATCAATTTTTTTCGAATGTACTGATAAAAAATACAAAATGGCTCCACATTTTTTTAAAAACGCAACGTTAACACTTTCAATTTGAAAACTCATAAAAAAAAAGTAATAAATTTAAAACTGAAGCTTCTATCAATTTGTAATTGAAAATGTATTTATAAAATAGATATTTTTTATTCTGTTGAGATGGGATTCTGTTCAGTGAGTTGGTTTATTGCTTAAAGTACTTTAGCAGCAGGTGTCGAAGCTTGATTCGCTGGAGAACTGGGTATGATGAAGAAAGTAAAATAAAAAAGGGCGGTAGTTGGTCGGATGGTTGGATGCCTGGATCTTAAGTAAACTTTCGTCGTTATCTCTCTTTGTTTGAAGAGTACAGACTTTTAATTTATTTTGAGGTTGAGTTATCGCGATAATTGAGTGGCTCATCAGCCGGAGCCCTTGCCAATTGTGTATAAAATCCCTCACTCACTCATTTATTATCATCACACCCACATGTGGTGTAGTGTGTGAGCTGTACAAGTTTTCATACACAGCTCAGGAGGATTTGAAAGTTGTGCAGTGGCTCAGAAGGTGTTGGGAAAAATAATGGGCACTTGGATCGGTGAAATATGGCGGTTACCGATCGCGGTGGAGGCCGATTTGGTAGCTTACCTATCGCTAAATCCATCGGCTTTTAACAGAAACACGCCCGCGTTAATCCTACGCATACCCACGTACATGGAACCCACTAAAAATACCTCGACATCCTCACCAGTGAGTAATGCTGCGAAATTGCTGGTAGCTGGTACGCCGGTGTTCAATAATCCAGAGACTTATATTCCCGCGTGTGTATGCTCTATTCTTAAAACTTATCGTTTTTCAAGAGTTTTCGCCGATAGATAGCCGGTAGAGCCACCTAGTCGGCCTTTGCCTAATTTTTCATAGGCTCGCCCTATCCCGCAATCCCGATAATCCCTGATGAAAAACTGGCTAGATCAGCAACCTGACTTTTCTCTTTTGCCGCTTTGCTCCCTCCATGTTTCGTTTTTACCAATTTATTGAGTCGAGATAAAAATAAAAGAACTTACTTTTTGAATTATCGTTTTATCAGACAATTAATTTTTCAAACTTTTACTTTTTAAACGAATGTTAAAAAATGTTTGTACACTGAAAAAGAAAATTTATAAATATTTTATTGAATAAAAAACATTAGATTTACAACGAAAAATTTTTTTTTTGTGTAAGTTTCTTACAACTGATGTATCATCTTGTTGTCTCTGCAAACAGAAAAAAAATAATTAATTGAAAAGAAATATTGTTAATATAAGAAAAAAATTTATGTTTGTATTAAAAAATTTTACCCTGATTTTTTTAATTAAAAAAAAAAATCAAATTATTTACATCTAATGTATCATTTCATAATCGTGATTTTATCTTCACAGTCTATCGATTTTCTTCAATTTCACGCGATTATTAAGGTCTAAAGTCTCCTCCGGTCTGGTTTATAGCGAAATTGCAGCAATATACCTTTCCCGATATGTAAACATATAATCGGCATAAACAAACATCTAAACACAAACATTGGTAGTAAATATGATTACATTAGTTGCTTTGATAGCCACTTATCCATAGAATAAAGTAAAGTAATACATAAAACTATCTATTCACTTCTTTATCTAACTTTGTTTTTCTAATACCGTACGCCTTTTTGTGACTCTCACAGCCGTCTTGCGTTCGGTTAATATCAGTGATTGAGCTCATGCACCGTTAATCTCTGATTATGATGGAACTCGAGAGTATGGCGAAATTCAAATCAGTAATATCAGTAAAGACGAGGTGAGAAAAATGTTAAAAGCATCTGTAAACTTTTTTTATCTTATTCTTTCCCGCGGGAGATATTTCCGAGGGATTCATTTAAATGGATCCAGCTCTAGTCGTTTTCCACGGCTCTGGCCATACTCTTATTCTTTACTCCTTACTTTATACTCTATTATATGTATGCCGGGCACAGTTCTTCATTCGGTGTAAAAACTCTCGAGAAAAGATATCCACTAGTAATAAACTTTTTTTGACATTATACCTTTTTTGTGTGCGTATATTTCCTTGCATTCGCGGCAAACTGTGAATAAGATGGAAATTGATGATACTCATAACTTCGAGTGATATCATCGCTATTTTTTAAAAACTTCAAATGTCACTTACCAGCTTAATATTAAGGATTACGTTCTGACTGCTGGGCATATCTTTGTACTTTATATTACTCTGTCATCTGCCAGGTATATTTATAAGGAGCTCTTAACCGAATTTTTTCTTTCAATATTACTGGGTAGTAATGTTCAAAATTAATTCTTTTTTTTATAAAATATTTTTTTTTTAAAAACATTTTTACATATCGATATCAAAAATTTATTTAAAATTCCTCGATCAGTGCATTTTATGTTAAAGGTAAAATTTTATTTTTTCATTCTGTTTCAGGTGAGTGATTTTTTTACAATTACTGTCCTTACAAATTTTAATGGTAAGAAATATTTTTATTTTCATAAAGATCACTTATGGAATTTTTTTTATCGAAAAATAAATTTATTAATAATTTACCACCAAAATTTAAGATTAATTTACCGCAACGTTTTTGAGTAATTAATTTTCGAAATTGCATTTTTTACATGTAGAGTATGCAAATAGATTTCATACTAACTTTACCATTTCTCCATACCTCTACGTGTAAAAGATGCAATTTTGAAAATTAATTACTTAAAAACGGTGCGGTGAATTGATCTGAAATTTTAGTGGTGAATTATTAATATATTTATCTTTCGATGAAAAAAATTCTATAAGTTTCTTGAAATATGCTTTTCGTAGAGGTACTATCTTAAAAAAAATTCTCTCTATGACTTTTTGTTTAAACCAAAGAAAACCACTGTCTAAACTTCCTAGTTACTCCATTTAACCCTTTAGCCCCAATATCTCATCTCGAAATCACCTCCTTGAAAGACTTGATCCAAAGTGTCGACGTGCATAAAGTCCCGTGTGAAAACGACGCGAAAATGAAACGACGTGGAAGAGGCGACGGAATAAAATATCGATAAATTTGCATTGGCTCGTCATAAATCTCCTTCGGGCGCCGGCGGCAAGTCCATTTTGGATTTGTTCCGTCCGAGAGTACAGTGTACAGCGGACCGAGAGGGCAATATAAGCTAATACAACTCAAAGATAATATAAAGACGAAAACATCCCGCAGCGAGCAAGTAAAAGTGCGACAGAGAGAAAAAGGGACAAAATAAAAAAAAAATAAAAAATAAAAAATTAGAGGAGGAGGCGATCGACGACGAGAGACACGCGAGCGAACCCTATCACATATACATACATACATACTGGCGGCAGTGTCGATCGATCGATCGATTCTACCCACGCGATTCCCATGGGACGTTTTAAACTCACTGATGTGTCTGGTGTGGTATCTGTATGATACTGTACGTCTGTCTATGTCGAGCTTAGCGCGTACGAACACGCACGCACGAACACGGACATGGACACGCCGGAGCAACAACGCCGGACACAACACATATAATAATGATAATAACAACAACACACATGTATGTTTGTGTGCAGAAGGGAACCAGTGCGTCGATGTTGTCACGTATCTCTCTGGAAAAATCTCATGCATTAATTAATGTTGTACGTAGTGTAAGGTATAAAGGTATAAAGGTATTATATGCACTGCACATACATCGTACAATATATAACTAATACCAAGGCTTTAGTTTTTGGATATTCAATTCCATGTAAAAGCCCTATTGGCTCAGCCCATCCGTTGTTCGCCTCCCTTTACCCTACTCGATTCCGATACCGACAACGGTTCGTAGCACCCCCGTCGGTGATCCCGTCCTCGTGCGTCTGACGCCAACTTTATTGCCTGTGCTGCTCAAAGCGCGAAAATTCGCCATCGCCCGCGAAATTGCACATAAATTATCCTACACCCTCTTTGTGCCTTTGCATTCCTGCTCTTCTAATAATAATTTAATGATGATGATGGTAATATAATGTAATATAATGATAACAATAATGTGTGGATAAAAGCGAGCTAGTTTAGGATTTTTAGGGCGAGAATCTTGAAGCAGGCTTGAGCAACAGCTTCATTGATCTACCGAAGAGCAGAGGGCTATTGTTCGGTAAATAGCTAAGGTTATCTTCTGGGAAGGGAGAGGGACCTGAGATGAGCTTAGTCCTCAAGGTTCGCCGAGCAAAACTCTCATCGCGCTTTCAAACAAGCTTTTATTATCGGTTTCGCACGTAACTATTATATCTCGGGCGCGGGACAGGAGATCCAATATTTTCTCATTACAACTTTTTCCGACGTCTTATTAATTGCTGGCGTCAAGTCATATCGGTGGGTAATAATAGCCTGGTGTGATATACTAGGGATGTTATGATTGTGGTTGGTAGTAAGAGGGTTTTCATTTTCTTATGCTTAGAATTTATGCTTAGAACAACTGAATTGTGAAATAATTTTTAGTAAAACTCAGAATTTTGGGTCTTTTGATCTTTATCAACAATTCATTGTCTTGGAGGTTCAAAAAAGTATTTGAAATTTTGATAATTTAATAGTGACCAATTTGACCTTTAATTTTATGTTTTTTTTTTTATTTAGAGGGTCAAAAAAAATTTAGATCAAGAATAAAAATGAGTTCAATGGCGTAGAAGTTTAAAAAGTACTTAAAAGTACAACTATTCATGAAACTTATCAAGTAGCAACAAATTTTTATTTATCCAAATTATTTTTAAATACATATTGGTTCGAATTTCACCAAAATAATTGAACATTGCAACTGAGGAATAAAAATAAACTTTCAATATAATCACAAAAAAAAAAAAAATAATAATAATAACGATAAATTTACAAATGACTGAATTGATATTTATCTTGTCGCTTAGATAATTTTGTTAACATAGAATCTAGTTTCAAATAAGACGATCATGTCTACACACAGTCTAGTCAGCATCATCAGCAGATATAGGAGCAAGCTTCAGGTAGAGATCTCAAGTGCTCAGGTATGCCTCGGCAAATGTACAGCAATGTACATTATCCATCTCCTTGTACGTGTGTTTTGTATGTACTGAGAAGTACAGAAGCAGACGAATAGAATAGGCGAGTCCAAATAAACCCAAGCAAAAGGGAATGAGGCGAGAACTCGGTGAAGACTTTGTAATTACAAACATAAATAGACTAACGAATAGCTCCAGATTCTAGAAGCTCAACTCCTCCACGTATATAGATAGATGGATAGAGGATACAGCAGACGAGTTTTGCGGGTAGTTTAGTGGCTCGTCGACAGCCCAGACCCAGACATACTCATCGTCAGCTCTTCTCTTCCTCTTCCTTAAGCACGAGAGCGAATACAGGACCAGAGAGCAAGACCAGTGTTTACTGCTCCTGATCTCCAGTCAAAGACAAGGCATATATACTTATCTCTCTGTGTGTATATATAAGTTAAGCCGAGGGAAGAGATAAAGACAGTGGAGGGAAAGGACGAGAGTTAAAGGCGGAGATTTGGATTGGTACCCACGGAATTCCGGAGGAATGCGGTTGCTTCCGACCGGTCTTTAATGGTTGCTGCTGCTGATGCTGTATCTGTATCTTTCTTCTCTCGGAATGTAATTCGTATAATAAGAGCCACGCGACGTAAGGTGTTTTGTTGCTGAGACTCTGATAAGTCTAGATTTTTGTCAGTCAAGCTTTATTGCTTTGATTACTCTGTTTTATTATTGACTTACATCAAATTACATAAATCATTGTTGATAAAAATAAATTTTTTTTCATCAGAAACTATTTATTTAAGGAAAAAATTTATAAATATTGAATTTTGTTTTGAATAGTTAGTCTGGAATCGAAATACTTTCAATTAATTGTTAAAGTATTAATTTAAATGGTAGAAATTAATTTGATATTTAGGAAAAAATAAAAAATATTCAATTTTATTAACAAGTTTTGATTTTTACAAAAAATGATAACTTTGAAAATTAAAAGAAATAAAATTGAACATTATAAAAAAATCATTTATAATTATGGTTTATTTTATAATACGATTAGATAATTTTGGATTATTTTAACAGAATTAAATAGATTAAACTTCCTTAAAATTTATTCAAGTACTATTTTTAAATCATCTGAACCTTTTTACTTTATTGCCTGTAAAACACAATTTTATTATTGTTTATCCTGAAAATACCAATTTTTCGGTAATATTTCATGAAAAATTTTCTATTTGAACACTTGAATACATACTCTAGCGAAATAATATCAATCCACATAATTTCGGAACTCAA
Source organism: Cotesia typhae (assembly GCF_013202065.1). NCBI lineage: Eukaryota > Metazoa > Arthropoda > Insecta > Hymenoptera > Braconidae > Cotesia > Cotesia typhae. The sequence continues at coordinate 1,269,897 of NW_027423712.1, forward strand.
CACCAAAACACCCTTTTCACATCATATAAAATAGATGCCACACAGTACATTAAACATGTCCAGGGTCATGGATGAGGATGAGTTAGTAGAGTTCTGTTCGTTTTGCTCGAACGTCGGAAGTAATCGCTTTAACGCGATAGCCACAGGGATATTTAATTTAATGCGAGGGTATATATATATATATATATTCATACACATAACACATACGAGCTCGGCGCACGCCAACGGTGTTCCTGCCCACGCACCATTGTCTCTCTCTGCACTGCTCTGAAACCTCGACTTCCACTTGAAAACTTTTATAAGCAAGCGCGAGGGCGTGAGAGATTAGCAAAAATTCGTAATATATTTTTCCAATTGCTGGATTTTTATCAAAAAGCTCGAAAGCTTTTTGCAACTAGCTCAAAGATTCCGAGCGACATTCCACCCTACATATATTACATTTAAAGTTAAATTCATGGATGCATATATATTGTAAATATGCATTAGACATAATAGCAATATTAATAGCAATTCTGCATTTGAATATTCGACGCTTGACTAGTTAAAGGCAAGACTTGGCCAAAGGTATTGACGGCAAAGTCGCGGTTACGGTAAGACGTGAATCATCCTGGTTCCGGTCCGACCCACGCATGTCTCCGGAGTTAAGACTCCCACATATATATTGGATGAACCTCTGGCTCTTTCCTCTCACATTATTTTTCCTCTTTGTCTCAGTCTTGAGTCTTGACTCTTTATCTTATTATTATATTTTATTATTTAACTGCTTTGTCTCTCCTCTGGGTCCTCAACTTTCTTATATATGTATCGAGAATACCGCGGGGCAAATGCATCGCGTCGACACTCGTGTGCATGCTTGTATCATATTATATATTAGTCGGTTTAATTTCGTTTGGCTCAATGAAGATAATGCTGGCAAGTTGGTTTATTGGTCGAGCTCACTTCATATAATATGCCAGTATAAGTAGAGGAGACTAAATTTGTAATATCACTTGTTAACCCGTCGTCGTCGTCGTCGTCCCATATTCTCGGTTACCGACACTACCTATTAGCGTTAATAATCGAGACAATAAGGCAAGACGGTGTATAATAATGTTGATGTATTTTATAATGATAATGATAATAGTGTATCATTTGAGTGCCTGATAGAATTCGTTAGGTCAACGCTGGATCACTCTTATAAAAGAGCAGGAAAAGGGAATTAAAAAGCCCACGACAAAGGTCTTTATGGATGGTTATGTGTATCGCGTTTCTAATTTGTTATTTTAAATTATGTTACGTGTAGTTAATATGTCAGTAGAAATTTTTTTTCAGTATTTTAATAAAAATTAAAATTTTTGAGATTATATTGAGTGATTTTTTGAATTAAAATTTTGAAAATTAGGCTTTAGTTTAATTGTTTTAATTCAAAATTTAAAAATCATCTTTAGTTCAAATATTCAAATAAAAAATTAAAAAATTAAGTTTTTGAATTACTTGATAAACTAAAAATTCTCAAAATTAAGTTTATATCCAATTTTTGGTACAAAGAGTTAAGAAAAATATTAACATTCAAATCTAAGAACTTTTTATTTTTAATTTAACTATTGGATATTTTTTTTTTTTCCAAATCACTGAAAAAATTCAGATTTTTTTCTACAATCCCAAAATCAATTTTTCACAGTCGATATCAGATAAGCAAAACGAGAAAATCCAAAAATTCAAACTCCAGTAAAGAATTTTAGATGTTTAACCGAACGATAGAAAAAAGGCTTAGAATATAAACAGATATTAAATTATATCTATACCTATCTCAAACTTGACATTAGTTTGTATACATTTATGTATTTATCCATAATGTGTAAGTAATATACAATCGTTCTCACGGGCCATGAATAAATATTGAACTTGCTCGATACGAATCATTGCCGTGTCAGTATTCGGTACACAAATAACTATCAGTACATCTATATCTGTATGTATAATAGACGCGCCCTGATTTTCCCGAGTCCCGAGAGCCATAATACACATATATAACGAAACAGTACATATAATCCATATAACAGGTTGGAGAAACGCCTACTTTGATTTTCCCTCAGCCTTAGCACTTAAATAAAACTTCATTTTTGCTCTACGGCTGAGCGATAAAGGGTGGAAGAAGATCACAGTCACGATTCAGATCAAAAATCGTCACAGTACAGCTGCCTGGGGAATGTCGAATGTTCATGGCGGTCTTGATAGCGATATCGCTTTGTACTCTCGTTCTTCGGCAGTTAGTCTCAGTCTTAGTCTGCATTGCACAAAACTGGAGAGGTCGGGGATGGGGGGGGAGGTGCCGCTCTGATCACCCGGATCTCGAGATATTGCCTTCGGGGCTCATCCCGTCAGCTATCACCTCCCGTTAGGCACCAGGGACATTTTTCCTCGATTTCCCCTAGGCCCGATGACCTCTCAATCCCAGAACAGTTCTGATATTTAAGAGAAAACTCTCGGCCTCCTTTCCGCCCCCGGCCTCGTCTCGGTCTACGACAGGACGAGGACGAGGATCAGCGGTACACTTTTGCCACCAAAGTTTCCTATTATCTGGTCTTTAGAAAGAGGAAAGGGGTCAGCGACACTGAAAAAAAGATGAGTCACGCGAGAACTTGTGTTATTTGTCTTTCTTTTTCTTTTTCTCCTGATGGCCTTTTAGGAGAAAAAATAAAATAAATATTAAGGTAGAGCCAGAGGAAGGTGAGTTTAAAGTAACAGTCGTGTGTTTGTCCAATTTATTATTCTTATCAACGTTCCCAAGCAATAAGTGCTAAATGGAAATTAAAACACGCCATAAAAATAATAGTGTATAAGATAAATTTAATTAAATTACCGCGATAATTGTTGTTATTTGTGAATAACTTAATTTTTGATAACTCAGTTTCATAGTTTAAAAGACTTTGACCCATAAAAATAATATTTATCATTTTTTTTTTAATAATTCTTTAATTTTTTTCTTAAAATTTTTAAAAAAGTCAATTTTTTTTAACAAAAAAAATTTTTTGAAGTTTGTTATTATTTTTTTTTTTTAAACACTAATGACCTCGGACGGTTTTCAACATGACTTTATTTTCCCGTTTGGTAATCGACGAAACAGAAATAAATCCAACAAACAGTAGTTTATTTATTTAATGAGTTTATTCGATACTCAACCTTGAATTTATAATTTTAACTACCGAATTTTCAAATTGACTATTCCCGGAATTTAACTAGCCAATAGAAATATATCGGCATATGAAATTTAATGGTGATGACCAAGCGGTTTAAAAAAAATAAAAAAATTAAGATAATTCTCTTAAATTTAAGACGGAAACTTCGGGCACTGTATATAAATGTATAAAAGTAATATATATGACATGATACTTTTTTTATTGAAATTCGTGGCATAAAACGGGATTAACATAATCCCTTTAAGAAATGAATGATATTTATTTAAAACTATTCAATTGAATCATTTGAATAAAATTTATTGTAAACAGTGATGGTGATGATGATCATTTTAAATATATATATATATATATATATATATATATATATATATATATATATATATATATATATATATATATATATGTATATATATATATGTATAATGTAATTTTATTTAAATTATTCATTTTGAAAGTGGTGTCATCAATTCTAATGGCGATCGGTTTAAAAGAGCCGCTGGTTAGTTTCAAGTTAGGACACGGACTTAACAGCGTAGATTAATGATAAAATAAAAATATAAAAATATAAATCAGCGGTGATTATTTTTTTGTCTCTCTATTATAATATTGGTCAATAACTTTTCGTTTTAAATTCTTGTCTTGTAACACTGACACTTAAATTAAACATACAAAATATTATTCAGTTCTTTTAAAAATTTTTTCGCCACCAAATTTAATCATTTTTTTATTTCTTAAACAATCAATAAAATTTATCAATATGAAATTCAAAATTGAACAAAATTTACAATGACCTAGCCTAGGAATCGAACCCGGCTCGTTAAATTTTGTTAAAAAATCCGTCTTAGAAATTTAAAAAGCAATAACATTGAATAAAAAATAACTGATGATATGTTAGAGCCAAAAAACGTATACAAAGCCGGCAGATGATTATTATGAGAATATCTTTGAAGATCGAGGAGAGAAATAACACCTTGTGTCTTTGTAGCCGGCGGTCCGAGGTCTCACGGCGGCCAAGCGCCATCCATAAATTTTTGAACACTGTACAGTGTATATACTGTGAACTGCGATTCCACTCTCGGTCAGCGGCCAGCGGCCACCCGCACTCTCGAATACAAATCTACCAAGCTTGTATTGGTACACATACTATTATGTGCTCTGGAGTTAACTCCTTGGTCCTTGGTCCTTAGCATCCAGATCGAAGCTCTGGTTTTCTCTGGGATCTGCTCCTCAGCCTGTACTTGCTCTTGCTTCGGATGTCGGTGATGGACCAAGTATGCATACACGAGAAAGACACGCGCCCAGTCTGGAGTCTGGACCTCAGCCCACGCTCGGTCCTTGGATGTAGGTATATATTTATATATTTATATATATATATATATACGCCGGCTCTCAACCCCTTTACACTTACACTCCGGACTCATACCAGGGTTTTTTTTTCACGGTGTTTTTATTCGCACGACCAGAGCCCGGTATCAACGGCGATTAATGTTTATAAGGAGCGAGAGGAACGCTGGATAGTATGTACCAGAGGTATCCTGGGATCGAAATGGGATCGTTATATACCACGGGGGCCGTCGCCGCCCATCGGGACGACCTGGACAAGGAGAGCCGATCGGGGTTCTCCAGACTCGGTGAATAAGCAAAGGCACTATAAAGAAAAGATGAGGATAAAAAGTTGAATAATAAAATAAAAGTGAGCAGTCTGCATGGGAAAGACACCTACGCCCGATACTCTTTGTGAGGATGAGAGTACCGCGAGCGTCAGCCTCATGAACCTTTTTTTTGGATTTAATGTACCAGTCCGAAGAAAATGGATCGTCTTATACGTGATAGATGGCTCGATTTTTCAAAACAAACTCGGATTTTTTATAAATAGTCTTTGTATTTGATTATTTGGTCACATAAATTTACTGAAAGTTTGCAATTAAAATTTTGGCCTAAATATCGAATATACGAAAAAATTATAAGATACCTTTTCTGTAGAGAATAAAATTTCCTAAAAAAAAAAGGTTTTGTCAATTTTCTCATATCTTCATTCTTTTAGCCATATTTTAAAGTCAAAAGAAAAATGAAAAATTATGTTTAATTGTTTGAAATTAAAATTTTAGACAGAATATTGAAGATATAAAAAAATTACTAGAGACCTTCTTTATAAGACATTTAATTCTTGGTAAAAAAAAAGTCCTTATCAATTTTATCGTATTTCTTATCCTTTGGCCGTAATTTAAATCCAAAGTGAAAATTCCAAAAATTTCAAAAATTGACAAATAATTATAAATTATCTACTCTGAAACGGAATTTTATCTCTGAAATTATACCAAGTGGATCGTGTAAAGTCTTAACACCGAAAATATGTTAGATAACGAAGTAAAACAGAGGTGAAAAAGCTAAATTAATAGCTCATACATCAGAGACTTCTAATATAATACCGATAGTAAGATATTTTTGAGCGTGGGAATAAACACCCGAGTTGAGAGACTCGCTGAAAAATGACGAGTGATTCGATATCGTGGGTACACTTCCTGTGTTAGAGACGCCGCGGCATCGGCATCGCAGATAGGAGAGGAGAGAAGAGAGGAGAGTAAGTCCCGGGCTCTCGGGAAACATTGTAGTCATCATGTGAATCACATTAGTCTTGGCCTCGAAGACGTCAATGATCTCTCACTCTCCGGTCCTCTCTTTCTCTGTTTAATTCTTTGTGATGATGGGCGTCTCATCGTGGCGAATAGACGGAGATAGCGTGGAACGAGCCGATTTCAGGGTTGATCGCTCGCGCAAATAAAATAAGACGAAATTAAGCCCGCCAGTGAGCCAACTTCGGCTACCTACAGCCTCGTATCGCCTCCACTGGCTGCCAGCGTTATAAATTATTATCATTATTATTGTTATTGTTATTGTTATTGTTATTATGAATATATAGACATCTCCGGTCGTCAATTCCCATGACTGAAAGACCGTCCACCCGATACGAATAAGACAAGTTACTTTGTCGCACACAACCTGTCCAATCAGCTACGGGTTTTATGCCCGACTTTTTGCTTTCATTAATCCAGGATTATATTATTAATATATTTATATATAATCCAAACATTTAATATTTAACAGTACACTCCTTTCTATTTTTATTTTTATTTATTCGCGTGGGCTGGACGCTGGATCCTCACGCGAGACGCCGTCGTTTACGTATTTGGACACAGCCTCACTTTGAATTTATTATAATGACTCCTAAATATTGTATTCCAGAGACCAAAAAGGCGTGTCCTTGGGTCATTAGCAAATCGAATGACTTCATTGCAATTTAGTTTGCAGATGAGTCGAAATTGACAAAAAAAAAAATCTATTCATTTATCTTAATTAAGAAGTACCAAATAATATTACTGATTAATTAAGAATAAATTTATTAAATAGAATCTAATATGAATTTTTAAGATGCCAAAAATTTATTTTTGATCAATTTAATTTTACGTAAAAAATTAAAAAAAAAATGCATCGTACAATTGCTTAATAAGTCACTTTTTGATTACGTAGTTATTCAAAAAGCTTAATTATTAATCACCGTCAAAATCAATTTGATTCTAAAAACTCCAACCAGATTTCCATAAAATTGAAGAATTTCCAGACTCTCAGCGATACATCTCGCTTGAAAGAGGGGCGTGAGGCGCGAGACAGGCGCGTGGCTCCCACGGGTCCGATGGGCCCCTTTGTAGCCATCCTCTATCCTCGTTCATCTCCTCATTCTCGACGTCTCTCTCTGTCTTCATCTCCGCTGAAGTCGTTGCCGTTCTACTGCAGTGCAAAGTGCAGGCTCGCGAGCAGGTTTACCTCGACTCCGAGCAGTTAAGCCCCTTCCTCACCCTCACCTAATAACCCTCAGCTCCTCAGCTCCTCAGCTCTAGCGTACCCAAAGTATCCGCTAATATAAAGTTAGGAATGTGTTCGCTCACTAAGGACCATCTTGGCATCGATAGGCATGCGAAACAAATTGCCAAATTGGAACAGGCCTCCGAAGGGAAATAATAATCACCGAGGCTTAATCTTATTCGCAAAACTAATTACTTTATCCTTACCTCTTTCTTACATTCTTATACATAACACGAAAGTGAGCAGCTTAATGGTTCGCTTCGGTTGTAGAAGACCCGTTTCTCATCAGCATCAACATCAACATTAAATCAAGGTATCATGTGAAAAAATTTTCTGATAGGTGCATATGGAATTTTTTTACATATTCTTAAATATTTTTATATGGTTTGGTGTGACTTAATATGCCCATATCAGGCTTTAAATGATGTGATATGTCCATATATAATTTCTTGATCAAAAGTAATGTTAAAAACCATCGACAGGTGGCGCATGATCGTCAAATCATCTTACTGCAGGAGAGTTAAATTTAAAGTATAAAGCTCTAAAATAAAAGTCATCTTTCATATTTTTTTAGGAGCTTTTTATTGATCGATTTTAATTGATTTGGCTAATATATTAAAAATTTGTCTTTATTCTTAGATATAGCCTAATATGACCAGGTCAATTTATATAAATAAATTTTCTGAATATAAAATCTCGAAACAAGATGGAAATCTGAGAATTCATCAAAAGAAATAATAAGGCATAACCTTGTCTTCATTTTTTCCATTAGTCTTCATCCTTCCGTCTGGTCTATGCGATGCAGAGCCGTTCCCACCTGAGGGTGAGGGTGAGGGCTGTCTAATAACCTTTCGTCGCAAGCCGGCAAATTCCCTCGATTTCGCCAGAAAAATTATTGCCCCGCAAATGAAATCCCAGAGCCGGCTTCTATACCACTCGGCGCATATATACATAATACATAGCTCCTCTTTTTTTGCTAATCTTCGGGTCTCTCTCCCTCTCACAGTCCTTATGGAAGTCCTGGTTATTTCTTTGGTTATTTCTCCTCTGGTTGTTCCTCTGGTTGCGGACTTTTCGGTTCTCTCGCCCTAAAATAGCGGCAGAGCGTGCTGATATACGAGTGTCCGTCGACTGGAAACGGATTCTTACGGTCTACCTCCCTTCTGGTGTAGAGCACACCACCACCAGCTTGGAACAGCAACTATAACTATAACTATAACTAAAACTACAACTACACACAGTCATATCACTTCCCACCTCTTTTTTCTTTCTTCTTTCTTCTTTCTTCTTTCTTCTTTCTTCTTTCTTCTGCCTTCGGTTCAGTTCTTATTTGAGCCCATAAATATCGATATCCAGTTTTCTTCTCGCCTCTGCTCTTACTCTTACTTTAGAGATCTGGATCTGGATGTGGATCCCTCGGCACAATTCCTGGATTGGATATGAGCATGAGCTTTCCAACTTTTTTCCTCGAGAATCTCAAAAGGAACAAACCAAGTGGATTTTTATCGGGGGGTTTTTTCGCGACTAGTTTTAAGAGCACACGTTGTATATTGGCCGGTTTCTTTTCACCGAATGGATGAGTTGCAGTAACTCGTACTGCTCCGGCAAAAACAGATAACTTGCTGTTGAACTGTTGAAGGGTCGGGTCGGAGTTTACCTCCCCCAGGTCCCTTTCAGCATCAACTATTCGAGGAGCAACCAAAGAGAAGGAGGGAGTAAGCGAACCTCACCTCGACAACTCTATGGTATTATGTAAAGTGCTGTTGAACTGAATAGCAGATTAACTTCCAGGAGACGTCTGCTCATGTACCACTTACACCACTTCACATAAATATGCATCCACATAAACATTACAAGTGGAGATCCAAGTGCTGGAGAGGAATGCAATCAATATTACTTACTTAACAAACTAAAAGTATGGTTGGTATTCCTGCAGGACTCGCTAATAATTACTGTCGAGTGACTAACTTTTCATCTGACGTCGCTTTTAATGAAATATTGCTACTTTTCATGACTTTATAGTTTAATTTTGTCATTCTGATTACGTTAATTCTTTTCTTCAGTTGATTTATAATTTAAGCTAATAAAAATTTGTTTAAAGTTTTTATTTTTTATTTTCTCACAAATATCCCTCGGCCAGGTCGTACTACCCTTTCATTTAATCGCTCAAGTACTCATCTTGATTCTACATTTCCACCATTCCTGAAAAAAAAAAAAAAAAACTGCAAACAATTCCACACCAACAATAACATTTCCAATATTTTTAACACCTGAATAGCACGTTGCATAGTAATGGGAATCTTAAACCGTCCAGCATATCGGCGTAGATATATATTTAGCCTCGAACATACTCCCCTCGGCTTACAAAGGAGTACTTTAAGCATTCAGCGGGTATAGGTATGTATATACCTCACAAGAGTGCGAGTATACATCCTGACCTCTGAACTCGTTGAGCGTAGGTACATTCCTCTTCCCTCTTGAAAAACGATTCTCATTGAGATATCGATAATTGCACCCCGGAGACTATTCTCGCTTCTTATTCTTATTCAGACCTTTGGGATCCGTAAAAAGTTAGAGCCTCCAGCCAGAACTCTCTTCTCTATTCTCGAGTTCCATTGCACGGATTAACGTCCCAGGATAATCGGAAACGAATGTATCGACTCATACATACATACATACATACGTACATTCATCCATATCTATGGCATATGCAGAGAACTGTGATACTGAGAAATACCCTATAAAGAATAATAAAACAGAAGAATTAAACCCGTACGTAGTTGTTGGCTGCATGTGGTACTCAACAAACCGTGAATAAAATTCAACAGTAATATGCTCGATACAATAGCGTCGATATATCTATAATTCACAGGTGTTGGATATGTGTTACATGGTATATGCTATTATTACGTTTATCATTACTGCTATTATTATAATTTCTCACTTTTATATTTATATTTATTTTTATTTAATACATAAAGGTGGTGGAAGGTTGATAGACCATCATTTTCTTTCAATAAAAATCTATTTACGGACACGAGCTGTTATTGCATCTGTACTGGATGTTTACTGTCGGTGCCTTCATATGTTATGTACCGTATAGAACCCAGAGCCAGTAGAGGTTTGAATAAAAAAGCTAAAAGCACCTGTTTCTTCACGGCAATTTTCCTTTTCCGTCATCCGTGACCGATAATGGGTTTCACAGTCGAGCAGAGAAACCGCCTGATCATTTTTGAGAGTGAATCCAATCCCTTTCTCTTCTGGATGATGGTGGCGGTGATGGTGCGCCTTCACCGTCTTGCCAAAGGCCAATCTTGAGATTCTTCTGGGTGAGCAATCGCCACTGCTCACTGCTCCTGCTGCCATCAAACCATCAAACCATTAAACCATCATCATCATCATCATCATCATCATCTTGATCTCGATCGGTCTTTATCCACTACTACCAGAATAGAAGCCCAAGCAACTGGAGAAGTATCCTAATAAGAGAAAGACGTCAGTCTGATGGAACAAAGAGCTACGAGGGCAACCGACCGTGAAGATCTGCTCACTTTGCTTCATATATATATTATATATGTGTATGTTAAGTGTCAGTTGCTCCTGCTCCAGCTCTTGCTCCAGATATCCCCGTTTTCCTACGGGAGCACTAGAGCGATCTCAACGCTCCCACTTATCCGGAGTCACGTCACACATGTGTAAGCTCGATCTCGTGGCAGGTAGTTTTGGCTGGAGTTAAGTTCAAGCGACGACGCGTGCTGTGGAATTATCAAAGCCCCGAGGTACTTAAATGTATATGGGTGTGGATATGTGGATACATAGATATGTATATGTGCTCCCAGTTTCATGGAGGAAGTCGGGGATAGACTTTGGGGATGGATAAGGGGTGTCAAACCGCAAAGTCGTTTGCTAGCCAACTTTCCAGGAGACTCTGTCGGATACAAGGATAAGTGTGGTTTAGTATTAGTTGATTACTTTACTTGCTTACAGTTTATGGATCAAGGTAAAAAGGAATATTATGTCGCTTGGTACTTAAAGAGAGGAGAATTTTGACGTTTATAATTACTATATTATGAGTCATTTTACCCTCTGAAATCAAATGATGTACTATTGTTTAGTAAAATTTAAATATAAAAATTTTTCTTAAACATGTTAGGAATCCAAAAAGAAAATCTGACAAATCTTTAAGTAATTTTTCAAGGAAATATTATTATAAAATACTTTAATGGGGTCAGGAGTGCCAAAACATACCAAAATTTGTATAATTTAGAAATTGTGTGTCGAGAGTAGGAACCAGAAGAGTACTCTATTAGAATTAAGGTCTTCGGCATAAAAGGGCACATCTTTGTCCGTATTGGAGGAAAAAATAGGGAGCACTAGGGTGCGGAGCATCATGAGAAGAGTAGCTTGAGCATCTGGGAGATCAGCAGCCCACTGTGTAGTTGTAATACTGCGGGTCTTCAAAGGAGCAATTTCGTAATTACGAGTGAAACGGTCTCAACAGGCCGGCGGTCCCAAAACGATATACACCGGTACTGAGTCTACTGGTTCTTTTTGCCGGTGTTGGGTCTTCACCACTGAAGATAAACCCCCGAGGAGGTTGAGGTAATATGTACAAAAACTAAAATGCCCAGACTATCATCGGATGCACTGAGCTGACCGGGTGAGCGACTGGAAGGAAGATAAAAAAGGATTGTGTCTCCTCTTCTCTCAGCCTCTTTATTTACCTCTGCTTTTCTGCCTACTATATACTACTATACTCTCCGGTGGTTTTATTTTTTTCTTGCCAAGATCGCGGCTTAATAAACTAATGCAACCACACCACGTTCCTGACGAGTGAGCGCAATGCTACTTATTTTATCTCGATATTTATATAAATATTGTAGGTAGATATGATTACTAACATATATTTTCATGTAGTGATATTAGATATATTTTTCAAAAAAATTGATTATTTGTTCATTCCTTGAATAGATCGAAAATATTTTTTTAAATTTGATTAACATAAAAATTTTTTTTTTTCAAAATTTTCGAATTTTCTAATAACTTATTAAAAGATTTAATTTTCATCCCGAAAAACTGTTGGAGGAGTTGAACTATTAAGTAATGACCTTAGATATTTTATTGCTAAAAATGCTAAAATCTAATGAGGGTGAATTTAGCAAAGAGCTAATTTTTGAGAATTTTTAAATTAATTTTAACTTAATGGTTACATTAAAAAAAAATCTAAAAAATTACATAGAAAAACTCTGTGAAAATTTCCATGTGCATTTTTTTATACTATTTCTTCTGTAACAAATAAATTATTGAAAAATTATCAGATGTCTGCTAAATTCACGCTCATAAAATCTATTATTAACGTCTTACTTTGATTGTTTTTTTTTTCTTCTAAATCTTTAATTTTAATGCCAATTTCAAAACACAACATGTTTTTCATCATTTTCAATCTATTCAAAGAATAAATAGACGAATTTTTTTCAAGACAGTCTATAATTTTTTATTTCTTGTGAGCTTTTATCTCATGAGTGGAAAAGTGGATTTGTCAGTGAGGTGTCGAGTGTCGGTATAAGCAAATACTAAGCCAATAAAATTAGAGTAGAGTGTATTGTCTGGAATGTAAAATGTTAAGTAGGTGTTCTTCTAAAGTATCTGTTGATCAAAATCGACTACTTACTCGAAATATATATAGATATACGATATATATAGATATACGATAGATAGGGTGTCCTGGCGCTTTGTGATACCTTACTCTCTATTTGCTAATGGGTGAGTCTGAGTGGAGCTAGATGAGACTAGACGTCGATGTTATAACACTAGTGATAAGGGTGTAGTATGTAGTATATCGTATAGTATGGACTACTATTTGAAGAGCCGAGAAAAGCAGAGATATCGAGTGTTTCAAACAGCCCGGGGCTGATCGTCTCGTGTTTACTCTCTCACCAGATTAATCCATCTCCCGTGGATACCGTAATGGCCGCCCAAGAGCAGAGATCAGAGAGTAGCTGTATAGAGTGTATATAAAGATGCGCCGATTATTTCGCGGGGATCGCTCCGTCATCGCGGAAGGCGGCTCCTCTGATCTCTCGGCGATTGGCAATCGAGGGTAGGAGTAGTCACCGTAATCATCTCGATCTATGGTATTGACTACGACCCCGTCAAGGTCGCTCTTACTTTTACTAACTCGCTTTTATCCTGTCCAGATAAAGAGGGTTATGGGTTTTGGCTAAAGATCTTATTTTTGTAAATTATTTGGCTATCAAAAGCTAGTAGGAGCAAGTTATGTCCAAAAGATGGTCGGGATTTAATGGAGAAAATATTTTGCTGTGTCAATTTTTAAAGATTTAATTAATTCAAGTACAAGAAAAACGTAAATAATTATTTTGGAAGGTTAATTTAAAGAGACAATTAAACATTAGATAAAAAATTTTTAAGAATATATTTTTAATTTTCTAAAATCCAAAAATTTAATTAATTTTAGACTCTATCAAAAAAATTCATTATTGTTTTAAGTAGATTTTAATGAAATTTAGATAATGAAAGAAAATTTGATTTTTTTGTTTGAAATTTAACTGCATTAAAAATAGAAAATTTTCAACAGTACATTTGAAACTAACTTAGTTTCAAAATCAATATAAAAATAATAATATTCAATAAAAAATTTCCACGACAATCGTAACACCTCCCCACTTACTGGTACAAAGCGCTGTCTCTCAGACAATAAATTTCATCTCCTTTACGTCACTCTACCTTCAATTATCCACGCTTCAACATCATTATCTCGAGATATTAATTTATATTTATTCATTCCTTTCAAACCTCCATTTTTTCTCGTCTTTGAATCTCGCAAGATCTCTTCCATCCAATGCCTTCAGCAAGATTGCAAAAAACGTAGCAAAATCTCAGAACATTTGATAAATGTACTTTCGAAAGATAGAAATGACGTCTACTTTTCATCGAATGCATCTACCATTATTCATCATCATATCATATATATATATATATATATATATATATATATATATATATATATATATTTCTGGCCTTTTTTGCTCCACCAGATTTCCAGCATTTGATATTTCTTAATCGAAACCACACACACCTCCTCTCCCGAAAAACCTGAATAATTTCTCTCCCAAGTTTCAATTTTAATTTTAATTTCCATACGTAGTAAAAAAATGGCGGTCGCTCAAAGTGTAATTAAAAAATGTTCATACAGACGGGCATAAAGTATAAAAAAATAAAGAGAGTCTAGTTGATGAGCAAAGTATAAATATAAACATAAATGTGCTCGTAAAATATAACCAGAATGAGTGAGAAAATTGGAAGGAAGACTAATTATGTGATTTACGAGCAGCCAGCCGCATCTACCCTTCTACCTTGGTTGTATCCGTCGCGGACTCTATACTACAGTAGACTCTCTTACAGTAGTCCATTCTACATCATATATTTATCCATACATGCAAACGCAATAAAAGAAAATAACTCTCCAGTGATGTTAAATCCCGTGAGTAGTCTGGTATGATCATCACTCAGGAGCAAGAGGGAGAAGGACTGCCAGAGGAAGTAGGCACTTGTGACCGGTGAAAATACAACAACTCTGATTATTATTATTCGTACTTGCAACGGTGTATGCACCTGCATTTATAAAAGTACTCAGTAGTGAGTTTGTTCGTACACCTTTAGCTTTAGCTTCAGCTTCAGCTTCAGCATCGGCTTTAATTTTAGCTTGAGTTTTGCACATATAATACATATGGGAGCACGAGCAAGGATAGACAGATAGATGGTCCCACTACTCACTCCTACTGATGACCAACTGGACTTACCGAGTATACCTCGAGGCACTGGGTAATTGCGTTTATTAAAACTTTACGCGTTCTAGTTTCGCTGAAACATTATCGTGGAAAATAATAATAGCATCTGAAGCTCCGTCTGTCTGGTTCATGCATTATAATAAATATATGTATGTGCATGGTGAAAATATATTAGAGTTTGAATTTTAGACACACGTTATAATTAACTGGTGAGAGTTTACTGGGAATACCCATCAAAACGCTTATAAGAGGGTTCGAGTGTGCGCATCTCCATCGTCATATCACCCAGACAGTTTCGTGTGTTAAGCTCTTCTCCAAGCCAGAGCAAGAGTAAGAGTGGCTAAGCTTAAAGCGCAGACTAATGAACCACCGCCAGGAATAACTGAGAGCGAGGGAGAAAGACCCCGAGACTTTGTAAGCCAACGAAAATCCCACGTTTACATATGGAATTATCGTGCATCTCTCCTGGATTATCAACTTCATTTCATCCAACCTGGATTATATTAGAGAAGAAGACACTCTGTTTCGCTCAAACGAAACGGTTTCAAAGACACTACATGGATTAATTTATCATTATCATCATTAATTTTATTGTTATTTTTTTGTGTTTGTATTTGTATGATATTGCTCAAAATTGATGCGAAGTTAACTTGGGTGATTCAAGTGCAAGGTATTCTTCAGTGGGGAGTCCAAAAAGCCAAGTGATGCGGACATTAAGGCTCTTCATAAATTTGAATTTTATAAATTAATTACGAGCGCTGGTTTGTTTTAGTGAGTTCATGGGCTTTCATCACGAGTCATTATGCGCATTTTGCATGCTGAATTAACATCGAGGGTTGGAATATTTAATGGAATAGCGCGTAAATTCAAAAGAAAAGAAGTTCGCTATTTGAAATTGAAGTGGATCTGTTGATGCTTGATTTTTGCAAAAACAAAAAAACAGTCCTGTCATAATTAAAAAAAAAAAAATTTGTGGGTTTACTGACATAAAACGGTTCAAAAATGATCAAAAAGACGTTTTTTTTTCTTGAATGTACAATATACACACTGCAGCCCCGTAATGTGTTCTTAAAGTTTGTCGACAAATCAGACAATTGAAGAGAGAATTCAAAAACTTGCGGTGATTCTTGAGGTGAAAGGCTGCTTGTTTTCGTCTGCAAACTTTCAAAGTTTAAATCACTTTTGTTGAACGAAAACTTGATGATTTTGCAGACAAATTTTGGGCTTGTACTTTTAATCTAATTTCGATTTGCAAACAGTTTTGTTCGTCAGCATTGCAGACGCTCTGAAGCGTAACAAAGAACAAAAAAAAACTATTGTGTTAATTTTTGTAGCATTGAGTCAAAGAGTAACTTTTTCAATGACATCTAAACCGTGACATTCCGCGTAAACGCGAACTGGAATCCGATGAAGGTTGACTTGTAAGCCTCTAGGACAAAAATAGCCGAGAGCCACGTGCCTGTGGTATATATCAACCCGGTGATTGCAGATCCATCTGTGTACAAACATTTTACAGCAGACCTTTATTTTCTCACAAGTGAAAATTGTAAAGGAAAAGCGAACTACTCGACTTTTGAATTTGAATAATCGTCTCGCCGGTCTAGTCATGAATGACGCGTGATCAAGATGCAAACTCGGTTACGTATATTTGCAAACATTCTCACACATCTACAAAAGCTCTCGGTTTAATTTTCAGACATCATTGAGACGAACAACAATAAACGTACTTGTGATTGCATTCGCAATGCCGAAAGCGAGGGCTTTGTGTTTACGTCTCCCCGAAAGTAGACCACGCGAATTGCGATTAAAGGAAATAATAAAAATGCATATATACACAGACCGTTTACTTCAGCGTCCTTTTTTCGCATTCGCCACCAAAGAAGAGTGTACCGTGTACCGTGCTACGAATACATACATTAACATCAGCATTAAGCATTTACATTTTACATGTAGAGCGAAAACACGCTCACACACAAAGCTGAGTCTTTCTCTCTATTCGTTATTCTTTCCTCCTTTTGGATGAAAAAAGCTCGCCATTCACCACCGCTGCATATCGTATTTTGATCTACGTCCGCCTGGAGGCCCCAAAAAACGTTTGCATCAGTCACATTGTACAAAGTGAATTCCATGCATCAGTGTGTTCAACATACCAGAGAGCATACACACTGAGGCCGGAGCTCCCAAAGGGCGCGGGGTTAGGTGATGAAAAGGAACCTAAATTAAAGTTGGTAAAACGGTGCCCTACCCGGTGATGCTTTTGATTTTAAAACACCGGTTCTCAAATGTATTCATTACTCCTGTATGATGTTTTATGGGTAATTTAGTGCTGCTGATGTTTTATTCTTTTTTTATATTCATCCTACCGCTGTACTTGATACATATTATTTTACGGTTCGTAGCTTTAAATGACATTAATGTAGTACTTGTGTTAATAAATATTAACATATTTTTTTTTTTTTTAGTTTTTATTTTAATATTTGAATCAAAAATCTATTTTATAATTTTTTTATCCCAACATTAAAATCAGATTGATTTTTCGATTTTTACCTCTAATATTTCGAACAAAAATTGATTCTTTCGTTAGAATTCCTTCATTGAAATTCCAAAATTTCAATCAAAAGTTGATTTTTTAATTTTCAACTAAAACTTTCAAAATTAATAACCCCTGGAAGTTAAAAATGAAGAACCGAGTAGACATCAATCGCGAAAACAACCCCAAAAATTTACAACTTAATCAAGAACATAGTTCACCTAAACTATCCAATAAAACAAGTTGTGCATAGTTGTTTGTAAAAGTTAATCCGTTGTCGCCTCAAAAATTCATACAATCTCCCATTTCTAATCTAGATCCTCGTACCAGTGGATAGTACCAGACTACACAGCAGTGCAGGAAACTATGGACCGATTCGAGAGCTCCGAGCGATAAATTAAGGGGAATAGGACGCATCACGTCGAATTAACAGTCACGTCGGGGCAGTATTGCACACTGAAATCGAGGCCTTTTCATCTGATAAACTATAAATTGCAGAGAGCAGTAGAGAGTAGTCAAAATGCACTTTCGGGTCCACTTCCACTTTCGAGCGATTATATTCCGACTAGTACAGTGCTATCTGCCAGTACGCCGAAACTTGTGCTATTCCTGATGGCTCGTAAATATTTACATGTAATGCCGGGGCAATTGCATTTGCATGCCAAATTCACAGTCGATTTCGGTTCAGTTCGGGGCAATACACAATATACAATATACTCTGGAGTCTCCAGTACATATATACCTCCACCGTCCGTCGCGAATCGCGATATATTGCTGAGTAGACTTTACCGAAAAGATATATATAATGGATGCGCGCATTCACATACTCACAACAATACACTCGCATACGGGTGAATTAAAACAGATAATTAAATTCACGTTATTATCATCGAATTCTAATTGAAAAAGCGTTTTGTTTTTAGACCGGCCTGCATGTAAATTATCATTATCATTAGTATAATTATAATAATTGTTGGAATTAAAATCCCGGGAATTAGGACTTTGAATATTTATCTATTAATGCGGACTATCTGTTCCTGTTCGGTAAATCTCCAATTATTATAATTAATTGTTTTAATGCTGGAAGGATTAAATGAGCTTGATGCCAGATGCTAAATGTGTCCTGTCCATTGAGTTTTATTTAATTATTATTATCATTGCAGCAAAAGTATTACCGTGGATCCCGACACTAGTTGTGAAGATAAACTATTTACTTTTGTATAAATTGAAAATTGCTTCTGGATTTTAAGTCGCTGTAACTGTAACTGTAACTGTAACTGCTGGAGCGAAGGTAGAGTTGGATCTGGAGCGAGAGGTGGGAGAACTAGAGGAGCTCTATCTATCTATCTATCCGATGTTTTTTTGGATTTTTTACCCGCTCTCGACAGCGCGGAAAATGCCCGGTAGCGAGTTCACAAATGGGTTCAACTAGGGAATAGGGGATCGGAAATAGCTTCTCTGTCGGGTAACGATCTGCTGAACTGCATCTAGTCTGAGAAAAATCACATTAATCAATTACCCGATACCATTTATTTCATTTTATCTAATGCGCGATGTGCACCGTCCTGATTTTTAATGGAGTGTGTACACCGTAAACTACATCCGGAGAAATGTAGTCAATATTACTTAACCAAGTAAAAAGGATTTCTGGTACTACTCCGCTGGGAGTGATCGAGTTGATATTAATTATTGGGAAAAGGGTGATATTGATGGTTTTTATTGTATTAATAATGTCAGTTAAATTATTTTATATCTTATATTTTTTATGAGTTTTTAATTATTTACAAATTTTTCAATTTTATAAATTCAAACAATCATATTTAATTAATAAATTATTATGATTTTTATTAAGAAAAAAATATCTAGAACTTTTTATATTAATCATGCCAGGAATCGAACCCTGGACTTCTTCGTGAGACTTTCAGCTTTAATCTGCTTCCATCTTACTGCAATAAAATATTATTTTTTTTTATAATTCATTGTTATCAAAATATAACACATATTTTTTCTTCTATTTCAGGTGAGTGAAACTTTCCCAATTTCTAAGCTTCTATACTTATATGGTGAGAACATTTTTTTTTTATTTTACACAATTTTTCGTTTCGTGAGTTTTATACAGTTTTTATAGATATATTGACATGAATTTTCTCCTGGACATTCAAGCTATAAAATACAGTACCCCTTTCTATCAAACAGCTCGCGACGTTACTATAAATAGTAAGAGTAAAATGATAAAGATTAACAAATAAATAATCTTTATTTACTCCCATTAATAAAAAGAAGTAAAATATTGATGCAATGCTCGTACTTCTTAGCTGAGCGTCGGGTTAATTTTTGCAGACTTTATCGGTCCGTCGGTAAAGAAAAGTCCGCGAGCAATGAAAAAGATCAATGAGGACTGAATGGTGTCTAGACAGTAGTTTCTCCGCTGGAAATGTTCGCCCACGTGCTCCTATCCACGCGTTTATACGACTCGCACGCGCGTCTCACCTCTTACTCTTGCTCTTTCGTATTCGGATGACTCATATCATGCATGTACAGAGTACTCTCTCTCTCTCTCTCTCTCTCTCTCTCTCTCTCTCTCTCTCTCTCTCTCTCTCTCTCTCTCTCTCTCTCTCTCTCTCTCTGTCCGTCGTTGGTGGATAATCCTATCTTATTATTTTTGCTGGGTACTATTAAACGTACCTACACTCTGAGGTTTAATACTTGTCTATATATATAAATGTATGTGTGGATGTGGAATACGTGCAGGCGATGACTCGTGATCGCGAGTCCATCCCACACGCAGTACCCGGCGCCTACTCGCGCAATTCTCCAGACCATAATCGTTTCCGCTGGGCGCAAGTAGTATAGTATAAATATATGTCGTTGTTGTCTTAGTCAACAGAGTCAATAAAGGCAAATGCTTCGGCTGATGGAGAGTAAGATCCGCGATCAAACGAGAACCGGAAGGAGCGTAGGCCTATCGGTGTTTTTAAATAACTTTTAATCATATTTTATTTTTTATATTTATTCATTCATCAATTTATTTTTGCTAGGTAATTTTAAGAAAATTTTAGTGTTGAATGTTAATTACAATTTTTCTTAAAAGTCGTGAATTTCTATATAAATTATTCAAAGAATCAATAATATTTTTTATAAATATTTTTAAATTGTACTTTTGATTATATTTTGATAGAATAGAATTATAAAAAAAAATTTTGACCAAAATTTCATTTAAAATTAATGATACAATATTTTTAGTAAACAACTACATTAAATGTTTAATTTGTATTTCTATTACATTATAGTAACTATTCTTTTAATTTTTTTTGTTCTAAAATTATCAATTAATCCCTTCCGATATTATAAACGTGAATGATACTTTTAACTTAATTAAAAAACAAAAATTTATTTCTTACAAAAGATAAAAAAATTGTTTGTCAAAAAATTAGAATCAAATTGATATTTATCTAAGTGCTTCAACGCGAGTAAAGCCGAGAATAAAAGCTAGTTAATTATAAATCATAAATTAAAAAATATTTTGAACTTTGACTTGTTATTTTGACCAAATCATGAAATTTCGAAAAATAGATACTAACATTTTTGATAAAAAATGTAATTTTTTAAATATCAGGTGTTTTATAATTTTTTCGTATCTTCAATATACTATCAAAAATTTGGACTTAAAATTTTCTTTGAAATGAAACTATTTTAAATTTTTTCTCTCAAAAATTCCGATAAATTCCCTAAAAACAATAACTTGGATGTAACTCATCAGTCAACGAGAGTTTTGGATGTTTCCAAAACTACAAAATCGAATTTAGTAAAAAGTCAATTAGTTTTGGTTTTATTAAAACACGGAAACGTTGATTGACGTAATAGTAAATGGAGAAGCGAAAAAAAGGGTAGTACGGGGCATTAAGCCCTTGTCAATGCTCATGTTACTGCGATATATATAAATATATATGTATAGATTTATAGTGTGTATCAGAGAGAGTGTTTATTCGAGTGATCAGAACGGATTCAGAGCCACGAATTGCGAAACTGGCTCTGGCAGAACTCGCTCGACATCTGCCCGAAACAAACGATCAAACGAGCATCGATCCGTCACCGCAGCTTTCAATTTCGCTTGGAGCATACACACATATAAATGTGCCTGTACGATATAGTTTTTGGTTCTACTGTCTGCTATCCAGTATCGACTATTATATCTAATAGTTCTCTCTTGCTCTTCCTCGTTTCGTATTTGGTCATTTCTCAAATAATTTAATTCCGGTTGGATCTCGGATCTCGGGCTTGTATCTGGTATCTCGCGGCAGCATTAGCCGGCTTAGCACATCAGACATCAGACATCACACATAACACCGGTGTAATAAAGAATGAATGAATGAGCCTTTCTCGGAAATAAAGCGGAAGGAAATACGAAAGGAATAAAAATAAAATACAAATAAAACTATTAGCGGAAGCCATTCGTAATTTTGTCGACGTGTCAGACATAAAAAGATTATCTTTTTGTTTTTTACATTATTTATCGATAAAACTCTAGCCGTACTCTTGGAAATATTTGCGGATTGGACGTGGGATGAATTGAGAATTGAGGATTCTTTTTCTATCCCTTCATAAGTGCAAGTTGAAGATCAAGAGTTTAATTTGGAAACTGTGAAAACTTATGTAAACTATTAATTAATTTATTAAGTATGTATCATTATTTTTTTAACGTTTGATAAAAGTGTTAAATTCAAAATAATCTTCAAGGAAAATGAATAAATTTATTATCTTGATCAAGTCAATGTTCTATCAGTGTTAAAACAAATTTTTTGAAAACCGTTTTGGTTTTGCTTGAGTAAAATGTCTTCAATGTTAGGACAAAATTTTCAAACTAAAGAGATCGTAAATATTCTTTAGAAAAAATAGAAACTGTCAACCGTATTTGTCTATAAGATAAAGAGCCCAGAAATATGTAGCGAGTTGTAAAGTAACGACTTTTCAAAGTGGATTCTTTGAAGATAAAGGAGAAAGAATTGCCGCGTGAGAGAAATTCCAGTGTGGTCGAGAGCTGGATACTTAACACACAGCATAGCACACAACACTGACTCGACGCGACTCTCTATTTATTGGTCTAGACTACGCTGAAGATCAGAGTGACAATGTGAGAGCACCAAACCAAGTGGTACGGAGCTGCCTAAGGTAGCCGCAAAATAATAATAATAATAATAATAATAATAAGTGAAAAAATAAAATGTAAAAGAAGACATGGTAGGTCCAGACATTGACATATCCATGGATATGGATTGTTATACTATTATCATGATCATTGTAATTATGGAGCGCAGACTGTAAGTCTTAAAAGTGTCTTGCTAAAATTTCTTTGACAAACTTATAAATAAACAGACGGAGAAGACGAGGGATTCTTGGTTATAAATAAAAATAAACCAGACGGATGTTAAACAGCTCGCCCTGTTTTTCGGTTGCTTTGACCCGCTTATTATTATTAAATGTATATGTATCATCCTTGAAGAAAAGAGATAAAGAAGGAGAAGCCAAAACAACAACATTAGCAATGTTTTGAATAGTGTTATTTTTATTTGCCCTGCACTTATAACTTGGTCATGAATCAGAGGCACTCACATGACATGACGAAAAGTCATAGAACCCATAGATAATCAAGTGACACAAAGAAAGTGTTTTGAGAGCAAAACTGCGAGCGAATTTAACGGACCGACAAGCTACCACTATAAATGCAAATGCCTGAGTTGGTTGTTAGTTATCGAGCTGGTTTCTAACTCGAATGACCAGATACTGATGAGCAAGACGTTCTGGCATACGATAACTTTTGATTGAGAACACGACACTCGCTAATTGCAAACCAGCCCATAATTTTAGACAAATAATAACAATAATAGCTACGGTAATGAAGAAAAATGTAGAGCGCTCGATCGTCAAACGAGCAAACCAATATTTGCTGAATTCAATACCAATTAAATTTAATACCGAACTTCGTAAACTCTTGTGGCCCTCAACGCGGGTCAATTTATAGTTTGATATTGAATTTATTGAATGAACTAAAGCTTTGTAGATATAACTACAGGATACCGACTTTGAGCTGGTTAAATTTGTAATGTATATAGGATAATATTATACGAAGGTTAGATCCATTCTCAAATTTAACTTTGGTGATTATTACGCGAGTTTGTTTGCTTAAACGAAAATTCTTTGGTCAGAAATTAAACACACTTTGATTATAATCATTATTAATTATATGCAACTTGTGCTGGTAGAAAAATTTATTAATTGTTAATAAATTAACTTAATTAAAAATAATTAAATTATTTTTAATTTTTAATTAAAAATTTTTCGGACAAAATTTTATTTATTTTATTTGTTAATTATTAAAATAGAATTTCAACACTTTTTTTTATCAAGACTCCGAATAAAAATTTATTAACAATTAAAATATTTATTAAATTTTTTTATGAATGTAAATATAAAATGAAACTGTAATTTTGAATGTCCTTTTTTTGTGAAAAAGTAATTAAATATGGTACGCGATATTAAAAAGGATCCTGGGCATGAAATAGTAGAAATTTGTCGGTCCTGGCATCATTACTGATATGTAAACACCGCGCTTTGCTATTTCAATATACATATATACTCCATATTCTACCTATATGTAGATACATTCGCAGACGTTATTTCATATAATAAAATAAAAGCAGTGACAGGAGAACGGTTGCGTATTTTTTAGCGATAAAATAATTTCCCAGTCTGCGGATGAACCCAAATATCATTATTTAATAAAAATCACAATAAAATAATAATAATAAGTTAAAAAAAAAAAAATTGCAAATGATATATAATTCTCATTACCCAGACTAGACGTTTTTGCTTGGACACAAAGCACGTACTCATGTCATTAGTTTTTTCCCCCCAAATGTATTCATATAAATGCAGTGTGGATTTTCTCTTGAATACAGATGTATATTTATCCAACACATGCTAATGCATATATGTAGATCAAATAAAATTTTCATAGATTTTTTTACCTATCCAGTGCCGGGACCAAATCTAAAGCTGATTATTTTTAATATTCTGATTTAAATTTAATATCGCTGATATTTTTACGATCCACATCTTTTAGAGAAATTAAATATTTAATTTAATGCATGGAAAAAAAATTCGAGTACAGGCACAGAGTAGTGTCGGATATTAATTTTTATTGTGTTTTGCACGCCTCATAGCGCGAAGCGCGTGAGGTTGTGCTTTACACTCGACTCGTCAATGTCAAGCAATTTTGCGATCTTTAAATGCCTCTATCTCAACCATATTACACTTATACAATAATTTAAGTAGATGTACACCGAGAAAACACTTAAGTTAAGCCATCTTTTACTTTCTAAAATCATTTCTTGTTGTTATTTTGAAAAAAAAAAACGTTTCAAAAAAAATTTTACGTGGACGTCCGGATGTCACCCCATTTAGGATGTACCAACGATTACTCCCGAACGAATTGATATTTCGAGACCGGGTTTTTTTTATTAGTTCAAGATTGCGATGAACTGGGTCCGTATTTCATTTCAGTACTCTAGCTCACGTATTTTTTTTTCTTTAAATTGACTTTTTAAAAAATTCACTATCACATACATGTACAGAAAACGAACTTTTTTTTCTTTTCTTTTTCTTTTTTTTATTTTCCTCACGTGAAAACGATGGCGCCACTTAATCCAGTTAAAATGAAATAAAGCAGTTCATTTTTTTTTTTTTTGGTACTTCTGTGTATAACGAGTATATACGAAATTTAATAATAATAATAAAATAAAAAAAAAAAAAAAAAAATAAAAATGTTTTTTTTTGCTAACTGTGACATACCAGACTTCCATGCTTTTTTGTATTTACAGAAACATATAGAATTCAGGAACTAAATAACGAAAAATAAATACTTATTGTTTATTTTTTTATTATTGTTGAATTATATACAGACGCTAAGCAGTACTGGCTAAACATTTAAAATACCTAGATACCGATTATTTATAACCTGCAACATCACTAGATTTTTTTTTCTCTCTAGATGGAGCCACAAGAGGATTAAGTGTCTTTATATTTAAAAAAAATAATATATTTTTTTTTTTAACTGCACACGCAAATGGCGTGAAGAATTTTTTATATTTTACTTTAATCAATTTTATTGTGAAATATGAGATTATGAGGCGTGCACTTTTGGATTTTTCAAACTTTTTTTTTTTTTTTTTTAAATACTTATTGCATTTAACCGGAGATCAAAGATGATTTGAATTTAATTAAAATTGCTATAAAATTAATAACTTTTATTATTTTTTTTAAAGGATTTTATATAAAAAAAAAAAAAATTATTAACTATACTAAGTAGATTTTTATTTTAAAAATAATAAAATATTGTAATATTAATTATTTTTATTTCCATGAATATTTTTGAAACCGAAAGTTTAATACGCCTAGATAAAATTTTAAAGTTTAATTTAATCAGATAGTCTAACAAAAAAGCTCGTAACTTTTTATCCTCTTTTATTATCGTTATAATGTTATTGTTGTTTGTAAGTTTGTTATTTTTATTATTTTTGTTGGGGTTCAGAATTGGCTGAGACAAAATTGGAAAAAACATTTTAAAAATTCCCGAGTGAATTACGATTCCCAGCGGCGGGGAGCTTGACTTTCTTGTCACGTATGGCGCGAGGCGACGAGCTTTCTCCGTCTTAGAGTACCGTCAATCCGACAGTAGAAAGTGATAAGGGTGGTGACGAGAAATAGCAAGAGCAAGAGAAAGGACTAAGACGACAAACGACCAAGAGAGATTGAGAGGAGCTTGCAAAATCGAATACAAAGCTCCGGAACTTGAATTTCCGTCCTGGCACAGGTACAAAGTAGAGGCCAGAATCCACACGAGCTGTTGCACATTCGCCAGTACCCTCAAATTCTCTTTCTCCTATTACATGATATAATATTTTGTTCCTCCTTTGGATCCATCTATCTCGCTCTTATTTATATTCCCATTACATTGCACGAAAAATAATATTTTAAATCATAAGTAGTTTGTCGAGGAGTCGAGATACCATTTAAATTTATTCCACCTTCCGTATCTTGTCACTGCTAGTCGTCTTGTACAAACAGAGCTCGCTTGCAAGTGCTTCGAGACTGCGCTGTGACCTTTCAATATATATATATATATATATATATATATATATATATATATATATATATATATATATATATATATATATATATATATATATATAAAAGTATAAGTACAGGGTTTATACTCGGGTACGGATCCTACAGCTATTGGCCCACTCAAAGTTTGCAGAAACTTCTGTTGAAGTTATAATCGAAGTCGGCGTAATAGAGTTCTTCGATAGGCGTCGATAATAACGAGCCGAGAAGAGGCCGGAGGCTGAGGCTGAGACTGAGGGAACATAGAGACTGATTCGAGTACTTGCCAAGACAATCATTACTTTTTTTTTTTTTTTTTTTTTTTTTTTTTAGCTCTTATCAATCTCATTGAACTTTTCTCGAGAGGGTGAAAACGGGGGAAACAAACGCCAAAGTGATAAAAATGAAAATTAAAGTCCGAGACACGTGGGACTCTTTATAATTTCATTACCAAATTTTAGATTTCCCATGGGTATCTAGTCCCAGGGAGTTTTTAACTTGACACCTGAGTTTATCACCTGCTGACGGGTGACTAATTATTTTCCATTTTAACTTTTTTTTGCTAATCAACGTAATTTTTAATTAAAATAAAAATAAATCTAGTTAAAATTTTATGGTGGAAAAATTTTTAATTTTTTGTGTAATAAATGAAAGATTATTGAATCAATGTTGATGAAATTTAAAAAAAAAAAAAATTTTGTTATTTGATTTAAAATAATTAAATTTTTAAAAATGATTTTTATTTTTTTTTTTTTAATGTTCTTACAACAATAAATCTCAATTTTAATTAGCAATGAAAAAATGAAATTTTAAGGACATGTAAACTAAGCGGTGGTATATTATAAATTATAAAAGATACTTTATACTAAATTCTTAACGTAGGACTGCATTGAGGTAATTGTGAATTATGAAGTACCTGTTATAATATTAATAGTAATACTAATATAAAAGAATAAAATAGCCAGGGTAATAAAAAGGAGTACCGTCATAGTCAGCCGTTTCCGTTGTTACTCAAGAGAAAAAACTCATTTCCCCGAGCCGTACCGTCTAGTCTCGCGGCTTATATATAAGTATATATAGATGTATATAAAAGCATGATATGGCCGACCTTTGCAAGTCGTGGTATTAAAAGCTCAGAGCTGAGAGGAGAGAAGAGAGAAACAGGACTTTTGTCGTGGTTCCTACAACGTTGATACCAGCTACTAGCTCGGTGGTTGCGGGGGAGTCAGCAAAACCGGCTTTTCGGCGATTCGTTCCGGCACCCGCCGTAATTTATTATCTCTCATATTCATTCTCCTTTATTATGTCCTCTTTTCTCATTCCTTTTTTCTCTTTTCTCGTTCGCGAGATTACAAATATTATCATCGTGTGTAGAGATATGGATGTATTTATCACGAGTGGGGGAGGGAGAAAGGTGTGCTCCAAATCCTGCACAGCTCTCACGCTCACGGAAATCACTAAATGTACATATCCGAAAATTTATATTCCACTACTGATTTAATCCCACGATTAAATGTCGACGATATGCCCTGGGTTTTGTGTTACTGCGAGTTTATGCCTTTACCTGCTAGACTTTATTCACATTTTTTTGGTGATGCAATAAATAA
Organism: Cotesia typhae; assembly: GCF_013202065.1. Taxonomy (NCBI): domain Eukaryota; kingdom Metazoa; phylum Arthropoda; class Insecta; order Hymenoptera; family Braconidae; genus Cotesia; species Cotesia typhae. The sequence continues at coordinate 1,298,044 of NW_027423712.1, forward strand.
AACAGTGAAATTATAAAGATACAATTAAATTTTTAAAAATATTAATTAAAAATTTTTTTTTTTTTTTTTTTTTTTTTATAACAAACAGTTAGTTTTCTTTAATTGTTTAGTCAATACCAAAGTTACTGATGCAGCAAAAATAAATTTAAAAACATGAAACAAACTGAAAGATAAATTATTAACTTTATTTTTGCGAATAAATTTAAAACTAAATACCGAGCATTTATATTTTATTTTTACAATAAAGTAATTTCAAAGAAATAACATGATTTGCATAGAAAAAGTTTAAATTGCTGAATACTGAGTGACGGTTACCGAAAAAAAGTGTTTCCAATTTTTTGCTTTCAAACTTTTACCCCTTTTCGTTTTCTTTTTTATTTCATTTATTTCCAAGGCCGAGTTTCGGGGTAAATTTTGTGTATTGGAGTATGTCTATGGAAGATAAAAAATATAATCTAAAAGCTGTTTTGGAAGACAAAATAACTTGGAAAATGGCGTAGTCTAAGTACATGCAAATAAGCGATGAGCGACGAGTGACAGTGTGTGGAAAAACTTCAATCAAAAATTTTTATGATTATTGTCTGGGTCGTGTCAATTTTTTTTCTTCTTTATTAATTTTTTTTATGATAAAATTTCCTAATTTTTAAATTTTCTACAAAAAATATTTTATAATTTATTTCGATAGTATTTTAATAGTTAGGAAGATAATAAAAATAAATAATAATTTATTTATACCTTGACACTTTAATAGTTCGAGTGGATAATAGCGGGTATTAAGTAGAGTACATAGATATGTAAAACTAATGCGATAGACATGAAAGAGGAATTAAATAGAAGCAAGAAGATGATGAGGGCCAATGCCAGCACATATTCGTAACGGATTCGAGTGTGTATTAGTATCGTATTATATGTGCTTCCAATGTAATGGTGCAGCGTCAACGTCGACGTCGACGGGTAAAAAGACTGTGACTGAGACCAAGACTGAGAAAATGAGAAAAAAGTTAAGCTAAGACGACGAGTAAGTGACACTTGGCGTCTGTAATTCAAGGTAACTCTTTTACTCCCCTTTCTTATTTTCATTCTTGTCGCGGGTCGCGTGTATATACACATATGTATCATGTAGTTAGTGTGGAGGGGAGTCGACAAAGAAAAGTTGAGCTCTAGGCTGGCGCCGAGACTTTTTTTCAGCTATTTAAGGAAATTACACGTTTATTTTTTATTTCAATAAATTTTCAAATCAAAGGAAAATTTTCAAGAATTTTTAATTAAAAATTTTGTTAAATTTATTCTTTATCTTAAAAAAAATCTTTATTTTTTAATGTTTGAATTTAAAAAGAAAAAAATAAAATTTTCTGCACGATATAATATTCCGTAAATAGATAATAGGTCGAAGCTCGGTAATCTCTGGTTGCTCATCATCATTACCATCACTTGTCAGCTCTCGAGGTTAATTTCGCTGGTCTTTCTTCTTTCTTCTCTTCAGTTTCTCTTCTTCTGACTCACTCGCGAAAACTCCCGGTTATTTCGGGACAAGGACCCCCACGAACACCGACTTGGATCTCGATCCAGACGCACCAGAAATAAATGACAATTATTCCGAGCCATTCAAGTTTATCCGTACGCATTATATACGCTACAAGTACTTCACTGCAAGACGCCTTGCTTTCACGGCCCAATAAATTAAAAGACTTATTATTATATTATATCTCCCGGGTATTGATTTATGGATCGGCGCTATTGATATCTTAGTACGGCAAAAATAAAGCTGAGAAATTAAAAGTGTACCTCGAGTGGTTATATTTCTGCCGACGGTTAAAAATTTTTTCAATATTTCTTATTTTTAAAGTCAATATTGAATAATTTTGTTTCAATTGTTTGATGAAAAATTTATTGCCCGAGTAATTCGTAATTTGTGATCTAATTATCCGATTATTGAATAACGTAACTAAACCCTTAACCCAATATCAGTTGAGCTACTTGTGAACTTCCAAGAGCAAGTCCCTCTTCCCCTCGGCAACTGTCGGTCCGTTTAGCCCCCGGTGGCTTGCGAGACTATCAAAATTCAATGGAACGGATTTAAAGTAAATAGTTTTACAGATAACGGAAACTAGCGACCTACAGTCTAAGTCACTAAGCGACTTCTCCTGAATTTAAACTTTTCCTTAATACTAATTTTGCTTACAGTTTTTTTTTTTTTTTTTTTTTTTTTTGTAATAAACATTCAATGAAATGTATGAAAATAGTCAATGGAGTTTCTACTTCGGAATTTTTTTTTAATCATTAAATAAATTTTTTTCAAGACACAAATTTTTATTCTTCATTTAATTTATTTTTGTTAATTGAAGAATTATTTTTTTTTGCTTGAAGAAATTTTCTTTAGTGAGTAAAATTCATTTTTTTATCCAATAAAAATTTTCATCGAATTAATCTTTAAAAAAATTCAATCAAACTAACAGATATATAATTTTTTCAAAAGAAATTTCTCCACCTTCGATAAAATCTTGAATCAAAAAAATTTCAATACACAAAAAAAAATTCTATAAATTTTTTACTATCTCAAACATTCTACCAACTCTGTAATTAATTATAGCAATCCTACCCTTAGAACAAAAACAATAATCACAATTAATAATAATGATTAGTAGCTAGTTAGCGATAATGCCCAAAGTAAAGATAAGCAAATAAAAAAAAAAAAAAAAAAAAAATACAAAGTAAACTGGTATCCTGGGTATTAGCATCGCTTGAGATGGAGATTAGCCAGGCGATTATGGATCGGACAGAAGACCTAAGTAAACATTAGAGACTGATTAAAAACTTGATCATTACACTTTGCATAAGCACCTCGGTAATGTTGAAAAAATACAAATGGGGTGCGAATTAAAGAATGGGAGGAGGACAAGAACCCAGAGCTGGAGAATATGAATGGCAGATTGTGAGTGTGATTTTAGAAGAGCACTCTGGATCTGGATTATACGGGGATGAGTTTGAGTGGCAAGAGCTGGTAATTCTCTCCTCTTCTCTTTTGAAAGGTTCTTTCACTCCAGGCCACGTAGTCTATTCTGGGAGGTTTGAGCTGGGAGCTACTGGTACCTAATACTGCCATCACTATTACTCTCGTCCAAAGAACTCTCAAACTCCCAAAGATATTAATCTCCTTTCTTTGCTGATAAGGAATAGGTTAATCGTCCTCCACTGTATGCTCGAAGGGCGCACTCTACTCTCTACTCTCTACTCGAGCCCGGCTAGACACTGATGGTGCTGGTACTCGTTCTCCTATCCACACCGCGATCCCTATCTCGGGGTAAGACGTCTGCTTGCTTTTAATGGCACTGTCGTTAACAAGAACCTGCTAGTTAACAAAGGGAGAGGAAAAACTTATACGTGACTTTTAGAGGGACGTCCATTTACTCGGACGCTTTTCAATAGAATAATAATATATTATGTATAGCTCACCCGGGAGATTAAATTCACTCGGTGTCAATGCACCGGTGAAATATACTCCAGAGTTTAATGTCAAGTAAGTTTTTTTGAGCTTATATATTATATAATAATTTGCAAAATCAAGAATGCAGGTAGAAATCTTTGGGGTGGAAAATTTCTAAAAAATTATTTTTTTCTTCATTAATTTGATCAAAATTCTGTAGACAGTTTTATTACTGTTCACTTGTTAAAAAAAATTTTAATTAAAATGAATAAAGATCTTTCTGATAAAATATTAAATTTTTTAGATCTTCAAAAATTGGATTCTGAACTTTTCAATAATTTTATCGTAACGATGTGGATTAAAATTGACTACTTTTGTTACAATCATAGACCATTAAATTCCCAAAAAAAAAAAAAGGTGTCTTAAAATTTTTCTCTATCTCCAATACTTAACCCATAATCAGCATTGAAACCCCGAGATCTTGTCCCGAAATTCCTTTAAATCTTAAATTAAAATTCCTCTCGTTCCACTTACCCAAGACATTACCCGAATAAACCGCCCAAAAAATGCGTCATCGGGTGTCAATGTTTTAGGATTGATTTTTCTCAAACTCGAGGAAATTGCATCGTCTGAGAAACATCGTCAGACACATAGTCAGACGGGTTAGTTGGTATTAATAGAAAGTCAAGAGCAGAGAGAGAAAGACAAGAGATTGATCTCTCTCTCTCTTGATATTCATCCTAACAGCCACACACTCTCCAGTTCAGCACCCCAGGAGTGATATGTACACACTGGGCGCCATGTCTGTGTACTCGGAGTGTATAGTGTTGGGTGCAAATAAGTCTAGAGCCTGCAAAGTGACGAACCCACTGGTGTATTTCCAAACTCGTGTCCGACACTTTTTGTTCTTTTCTCTTTATTTTTATTTATTTCATCTGGTATCTTCCTTCCTAGCTCTCGATCGCTCTCCACTCACCGCTCTTTGTTCTTCGTCCCGTCGGCTTTTCTCCCTCAAACAATACAATACAATACAATTTTATCAAATTGTTCGCAGCAACAATTAATCACGGCAATTGCGGATAAAAAATATTTAACTTCCGGTGTTGCGCTTTTCCGGTAAAACGCCTGACGAAAACTCTCCCGCTAATTAAAATTCCACTTTCAAATGTACACACATTCACGCTTTCCCTCGGCTCTGCTCTCTCACTTTGGATATTTACAGAGTGTATAGATGTATAGATGCCAAACAGAATTAAAAAAGGAAAAAAAACGAAAACAAAAGTGTTAAGAGCAGAGAGGGAATGTATATTCAATGAATAGGTGGCTCTTTATATGTGGCACCTACATGAAACCCACAGCGACCATGTAAAATAGTGAATTAACGCGACGCAACGGGACTCGTTATTTAACCGAAAATACGAGAATGGTCTCCACACAAAATAATAATAACTATTCGATTTTTCTCTTTATTATTCTACACAAAATTTCTCCCATTAGAAAAACACACAGAGAGGGATGTCAAAAAAATTCTACTATGCGCGATCAAAAGTAATTAATAGATATATTACTTTGCTGCCAAATACTGATGCAGTCGAAAAAAAATTTTAATAATGTAAATATTTAAAAATTTTTTTAAGACCTGCATCAATAAAATTATTAAATAATAAAAAACAAAAATTAACCAAGTAGACTTTTTTTTTTTTTTTTTTTTTATTAATATATTTGCATAGCAAAGTCTATATATTATCCTGCACACTTTGAGCTTTCACCCTGCGGTAGTTCACAAACAATTCCCAATTGCTTTGTCAAAAAGTTCCGGTAAAAATGGCCGCTGATTTATTGGGTTTTGTGGCAGCCGCGGATTTATCGTCCTGCCGGACAAAAAAGTCCACCGTTGTCACGAAACCGTGCTCCTCCCCATGTATACGGTTTCTAATATAATATATATACACATATCCATATACATGGTACGTCGAGTGATGCACGCGGGTATTTTGAACCCAGTTTAGTTAATACGCGCCGAAATCCGAGGTAGTACACAGACATGCCATCCAGTTTGGGGCGGAACGACCAACACGCGAGCGTCGTTTATATTATGGCCATGGGAAACGACATTGAATTATTTTAACGCACCGCTGATGAACCCACCGCCTTTCTTTAATTATATTACATAAAACCTTCTGTTTATTTTTTTGTTCACTGTTTTTGTTTGAGCAATTATGACTATCGGTTTGTAATTTGTTGCGATGATTTATTGGTGGTAGTTTATGTCAATAGATATTCGCTGTTGAAGCGAGTGCGACATAATTTTAGTCAAGTGTCGTTAAATTGACTCCTTTATTTTGAAAAATAATAAAAGTAGTTTTTTAATATTAAAACTTTTCTAATTAATTGAATTTTACGTTTTTTTTTTTTTTTTTTTTTTTTTTTTTATTGAAATTTTAATTAAAATATTTTTGCAACAATTTTTTATGATTAAAATTAAAAATTATTATGAAAAGTACAAAAATGATTTTTTTAGTTAATTGACATCACAATTTTTATTTTTAATTTTAAACTTCTAATAAAAATAACGTGAAATTAAACAACTCGCGAAGGGTAAAAATAAAAAATTCACCAATAATAAAAATATGACTGTAAAAAAAAAATTTCACCGGAAAAATCTAACTCAAGCCCACCCATTATTTGATTACACTGCAATTTTATAATTAATAATTCATTTAATTATAATTACACATTGTATAAAACGGGCAGTTAATTAATAAATATTTATAGTTAGCATAAAGAGGAAGAGGACGGACCGGATACAATTAAGCTGAAACGGATCCGAAAGTATGTCGCGATAATGAATTGTGATTTTTAATAAATTCGAGGTAAAAATAAAAAAGGTTTTAATTACGTCAATAAAGCAAACAATGTAAAGGTACAAAGGGGCATATATTAGCTGAAATTATGCCGACAAACAAGTCAAAGAGAAATTATATTATATTTACTTTTTGCTGACAGTCATAATCCGAGGAGCGTCCTCGCTAATTTATGTCTGCAATTACGGGTATACGAGGACCGACGTTGTAAATTAATTGGAAGGACGGTGGTAAAAGTTAATTTGGTAGGTACAGAGCGTCCTCTCTTCTGTCCTGCTCCATCCCGATACCGCTCAAGCTCTTTTGCCGGAAACCGAAAAGGAGAGCTAAGGAAAATTCACCGACTCTTTAGACCTTCTTAGACTTCAGACCCTAGATTGGGATGCTGGAGATCTTAAATATACGTGTGCATATATGTATACCAGACACGTTTTACCGGTCTATATATAATATATATATATATATATATATATATATATATATATATATATATATATATATATATATATATATATATATATATATATATATATATATATATATATATATATATATATATATATATACATAAAAGGATGGACTAGATTAGAGTTGCTGGGCTGCAGTCGTTTGGCTCAGGTGGCGCAGAAACGACAAAGATGACGTGATATGAGTTCAGGAGAAACAAGATAAGAACTTAAGCAGAGGGCAGAACTTTAAAACCCAGAGAAACTTGGATATTATACTATATTGGATGGAGAACGATATTAGTACCTACATTTGCTCTTCCACCCACGTAAGCAGACACTGAGCCGAACCAAGAAGTCTAAGGAAGAATTGTTGTGCCCAAAATCTAAGTTGTGAATAAAATAAAAAAACGAGAGGGCGCAGCGAGTTTATTCCGGTGAGCCGTGCCCTTGTCCTGCGCTGGATACTCGATAAATTTATGTGGATCCATGGAGAGTGAATCACTCAGCTTCGTTACTCGGTGCCTGTTGTGTTCTGCTGGGCAAAAAAATACAAGGATTTTTTTTTTTTTTTTTTTTTTTTTAAGTTGAGGGTGTTGGTTAGGTTTTATTTTTCAAGTCGAGTGAAAGCATTCTTATCTTGTGGAATTTTATCAAAGAAAATGCGGTACAAATACAACAAACACGTCACTCTTGTGTAACTCAGTAAGGCGAACATATCCGTGCTCTCTTCAAAACTGCAACAGGTAGTTTTCCAGCTGCCAAGACTCTGGATTTGTATTATGTGCATGGAAAATTTATGCAGCTCGCAAAACTTTTAAGCTTTTTAGGTTTTATTCCGGAAATTAGAACGGAAAATATTTAAGACGAGATAATTGATTTAAAAAATTTTAATTTTATAATAAAATTATTTTTCTAAAGCTAAGAATCTATTAACAATATATTTAATTTTTGAACTTGGAAAAAATTTTCTTAAGTAAAAAAAATCCTAAAATATTTTTTAACTCAATTTTTTTTTAATGGAAAATTTATTTTTTTGATACTATTAATTACAGCAAAATTTCTTGGTTAAAGTTAACCTTTTTTCACTGCAGTAACAAATGAAATAGTCATCTGATCAAAGCTTTACATAAAAAAAAGATAAATAACCGAATGATCGAATATTGTATTTAAATCCATTAGCTCCGATAAATTAATCTGCATATTTGCCCCGAGCTCTACAAAGTGTACAGAGTATTTACACATGTCTGTGGAATATGAATGCAAAAAAAATAAAGAAGAGGATTTTGTATTCACATTCACATTCACATTTTTATGAGCGCTCGAATGCGAGTTTGCCACAAAATTGAATTTCCTATGCATGTATAAAAAGTATCAGAGAGGGTGAGAGGAGCAGTTGTAGGTGCAGGTCGAAATCCACATGAAAGAACGGTTGCGAATTTGAATGCAAGTCCCTCATAAATTTTCGTTCCTCTTTCGGTCGGTTCTAGTCCCCGCAGTCCACGGCTAACTCATTTCCTTCACTCGGCGAAAAGGTAAAAATAAGGGTTATATACGCCATCGCCGCGCCCTCTACACATTTTTTCTCTTCCAGCCAACCTTTTGCTCTTAACTTTATTTATATAATTTTTTTTCGGACTCTTTAGCAGCACAGCACAGAGGACGGGACAAACAAAAGCACGCGAGCTTACTCCAGCGGTTTGCTTCACTCGTAATTTTAATTAAAAACCGCGAGTGGGATCTCGGTCCATTTTGTTTATTATAAAATATATATATAACTATGAGTGTGTCTGTGCATTGTTTATTTAACTCCATCCGTCACTTAATTCTTCTCATTAAAATCCACTTGCAAATTGCGCTAATGTTTCCCTTTGAGCAGAATCTGTAATTTTTTTTCATTATACTTTTTGTTATTTCTTCAAAGCTCGACGACGCTTTTTACCTGCTATTATTATTATTATTATTATATTATTTATTTGAGTGAGAGTGGCTTCGTTTCTGCGCGCTATTTCTTATTATATAGGATAGGATTGCTCGGAGTGTTTTCTATTCGAATATTAATTCAACGGAGTTGACGATAAATCAAATTTCGTTTTCAAGGAACATAACTGAGTGAAGGAAAAAAATAAATAGAGATGATCAGTTTTTTTTTTTTTATAAAAAAACGAAAGAATATTTTTTCCAGTGCAGCGAGAGATAAAACAATTAGGGGGGATACTAACTTTTAGATTCTTTAATTACTTTAACGATCATCTTTAAAAACTTTCTGAAAATAATAATAATGATAATCTTAAGTTTCTACGTATTATTTATTTCAACATTTATTATTATTGTTGTTGTATTGTATTATTTTTTAATGAGAATTTGAGGGTCTTTTCAATGAATAGAGATTGTTATTGTTTCAATGATTTATCGAACACAGTAAAAAATATTGTATAAAATCAACACAATTTCTGTGTTAATTACGGTTCACACAAAATTAGTGTTAAAATCACACAAACGTTGGGTTAAAATAACTCAAAGTACTTTGTTATCCACACACTGTGTTGAATTTTAACACAAAGTTTTTGTGGACCGTATTTTTAACATAATATTTTTTACTCTGAAGCGGATTTTTTATTAGAACTAAATTGTGTAATTAATAGTTACGAATCGCTAATTCCTTCATCAGCAATAATTATTTCAATGAAACAGATAATAATTAATTTATCTAGTCAAAGTCTTTTCAAGCGGGAGCCTGAGCTGAGTAATTTGAAATAAAAGTTCGATAATAGCGGGAAATAAAACTAAAGAAGGCTAAATAAAAGAAAAGAAATCAGTAAATTTACGTAAAAGCTTCTACTTGAAGTTCTCCTCGCGATTCCATCACCTCTTACTCGATTCGCCATGAACCATGAGCCATTGGGCATTAGTAGGAGAAGAAAGCGCTCAAAACAAATTGAGTGATAGTAGAAGAGAGCAATTCGCGTAATTAACTTCATTATCCACGACACGAACTGCTTGCAAGAAAGGTTCGCTCGGGTTAAACGTCTTGCCCTACTACGGCTACTCTGAGCCAAATAAAAAAGGGTAATAAGAGGGAAATAAAAATAAAATAAAATAAAATAAAGTTAAGTAAACCGAACTATATACACTTACACTTACACTGTACACTAAGGAGCTGGAGAAAATAAGAGTCTGATAATTCTCAATTCTCAATTCTCCGTTCTCCGGCTCGCCTCCACTTGCGGTACATAGAGAATAATATAACCAGCGAATAACGCAATACTGCTATGTATATGTACATGCGGATCCTCAAGCTTGAAGCTGTGTCGAACTCCTCCCTCGCCGAGCTCATCCATCCAAATGATCAATATCCGCTTATGGACAAGAGCATCCTTCCATTCAGAGTCAGGAGGTCAATCAATTTGCCGCTCCCTTTTTTATTCAAATTGCATCGAATATCTTCTTCTTTTTCATCTCCTGCTCCTTCTTCATCATCTTCACGTAGCGCTACTTTCTTTTCTGCGTTATATACTCTTTCGGTTGTCCATTTTCCGAACATTTATTATCCCTATCCTTTTTATATACTTTGCAAAGTTAAATCTTTAACTCCAGTTTATAAAAAATTTATCGAATTTTTTTTACGAAAAAGATTTTTAGAAATCTCATAAAAAAATTTATCGTTTGTTAATAAATGAATTTTTTTACAAAAAATTTATAAATTTATTATACCATAAAAGTATAAATATTTTTTTTTCATCTCAACAATAAATAAATATTAAATCATATGGTTCAAAAATCATGTATTCACTGTTAATAAATCCAATTAAATATTAAAAAATATTCCAACGAGTGTATTATTAATAATAAATTTTTTTTCTGTTCCAGGTGAGTGAATTTTTTACAACAACTCGCTTTACTAATTTAGATGGTGAGAAATATTTTAATTTTCATAAAACCCAATAAAAATATTTTTTCATAAATAATTATTACATTTTTCTATTAAATTGAAATTTAAAAAAATTTTTAAAAATGTCTCAATTTCCCCAGACGATAAAATGCATTTAAAATTCCCGACACTTAACTCTCGCTAATTTAACAGTAATTTAGCCACCGTGGAATTCCCTTAATAAACTCTTTTCTTCTCAACTATTCTGATAGCGGACTTTTTTTCCAATTCTTCTTCTTATCTCAGTCGATAATCGGTGGCCGGTGACGAATAAGCGGCGATCAGTGCGAACGTTTTTCTTCGGAATCTCTTGGCCCTTTTTCACCTGTAGGTTAAATAAATTGAGCCGTAATCAAGGCCGCGAAGAAAGAGAATAAGAAAAGCTGAGGATAAAAAAAGAAGCTTTGAGACGAGACCGGTCTATGGATACAAGATATATAATATAAGGAGGAAGATAATCAGTAGAACAAGAAGTCGAGTTATTGAACCGCGTTGAGGAACCGCACTCGAGCAAAGTTTTAAGCGAGCGTTCAGAAGGAACCGGCAACTAGCAGATTACACTGGAGCAACTCAACCCTCGGTAGTTTTTGCTGACTTTACAAATGATTGATTCTCGGCGGGCTCATTGGCCGCCTATAATTTAACCCCGAGCCGACTAGAGGACCACCTTAGCCGCGGTGTCCTCTTTGCCCAATATACTGACCGACGCCTTACGCCTTCTGGCCTCGCATTTCTATTTTTTCTTGAACCAAGACCAAACGAGACATAACTGTCATCGTTTCGTCTTAACAATTTATCTCAATTTTCGGCTTGTAAATTAACCATAGACCACCTGTGCACCTGTTTTATCTTTCCTCTCTTTCTTCAATATTCCGGCAGGCACACTACTGTTATGAGTTACAACTTATAATTCATATCCACTTAAATCTCCGAGAGTAATTTATATAATAATCATCACGACAAAAGATACTCTCAAGAACAAAGTACTGAATAAACACGCTCTGGTTCATTTTAATGAAACGTTAATAATTAACATTTTTTAATTACCTACTCTACACAGTTGTGTTGGAATTTTTTTTTATTGTCTGAATTTAATTAAATTCATTCATTTTAGATGTTACATATATTATATACTTGAAAAAAATTATATTACTGGAATCAAAAAAAATTTTTGGTTGAAGATTTTTTTCTTTCAAATGAAATTCATACAAAAGAAATTTTTTTTCTACTTTGAAACTTTCCATAAAATATTTTTCAAGTCTCTTAAGAATTTTTAGACTTTTAAAATAGACTAAAAATTTTTTTTGACAGACTTTTGAATAAAATTCTTTAACTAAAAATTTTTCCTCAAGAATTGAATTAATTTTTTTTATCAACTAAAAATTTATTATTTATTTTTAATCAGCTTATACATATAATTTCGAAATATTACATTAATTTTAAATTTAATATAATAGAATATTAAGCGGATGTAAACTATTCGTCATTTCAATTAGCTATTGATAAATATTTGTCGATGAAATTGATGGAAAGTACAACTAGTGTGTACTTGGGTGTATAAATTAATACACTGTATTATAGAACGCTTTACGCTTTGGGTGTGTGTAGCGAGTACTAACTACATTAAATCAGATTTGGCGCGGTGTAATTGCACTTGCTGATGAAATTTAGCCGCATTGGTTGGGTCCTCTTCTCTGTATACACTGAAATATTCGCCGGAAGTGGAGAGGAGGCGCATCCTAGGATTAGCATAACAGAACGAGGGTTACTGTACCGTGTCTTTTAAGAGGGAGCGCTCGTTCGAGGAGGAGAATATTATATTATATTATATTATATTATATTATATTATATTATATTATATTATATTATATTATAGGAGTGCTTTGATATAATTTTCCTGGGTCTTGAGACGCGACGGATCTCCAATAAATCTGTCGCTTAATGAAACTGGACTCGCGTAAATTACTATGAATTCAGCGGCGTCATTAATTTCTTCTTGTCCCAGCTGTCATTTGATTTCCAGAGACGGCGCTACGTAAAGTAATTAGCATCACGGAAAGGAACTAGTTACTCCTTGCTCTGTAGATTATTTTATATTTCCTTTTAATTCTGGTTCTGGGTCTGGCCTCTCTCTTGCATACTTAATGCTGTTTGCTGGTAGTCATCTGCTGTGTATTATATATTGTATATTGTACACCTCTCGACTCCAGACTGGAGAGGAAGAGAAAATTACGATGGGAGCGTACTTATCATTTACGCCTGCCTTACCAAACAACTAAACCCGAGAGATTTTATCTCGAGATGACGCCTTCTTAATGCGTGACCGGGGTCAATATGACACCGTTATACCTCTACGGAAGAGTAACTACCGTGGAAAAATTCCTCCCTGCTAATACGCATACCGGAGCAGATAATAAATCTCACAAACTAACATCATCGTGCTGTTATTCCATTTTGTATCAATATGGAGTCTTAATTGCTCCATTTAGTCGCTCACATTTTTTAGATTTCTTCAATTATATCATTCGTTTTATCAGAAGATAATTTTTCATGCTTTAAATTTATAATAAAAAATTATTTATTTATTTTATAATTTTAACATTTGAAAAAATTTTTTCTATAATAATAATAATAAATAATTATCTTATAAATTTTTGGATTTATGATCTCAATACTTTTGTTAACGCACAAGGATTGATAACCTTACACACCCAGGGCTGAATCTCTCCTCGGCGGTCTTTTTAGGAGCGAGCCAATTAGTCGACTCCACGCGACAACTTGCCGTCGGCGACTTATCTCACCCCATCGCATTTTAATCGGATTATCTTGAGGAACTCATCCGAGCAGTGAACACCCTGACACATCGCTCAGTACAAAGACCAAAGTCTTTTATAGAGAACCACTTGCCTCTTAATAATTTCTCGAGATCCCAACCTAACTCTCAAGACTAAAGGACTAAAGGACTAAAGGACTAAAGAACCAAAGGACTCTTTCTTTTCTCTAACTAAAGTTAATGCAATTGAATTCCAGCCAAGAGGTTAATCTAGACCCGTAACTACCACATATGTGTTTTATATGCACATAGAATAAAATTATCTTGAAAAATTACTGTTAAATTGATAAATAATATTGATATAGTCAAAAATAATACTACAGTAAAAATTGATGGAATTTTTTTTTTTTTTTTTTGGATTGGATGGTGAATAATTATTACAAGAATTATAATTAAGTCAGAAATTGCGGAGCATCTCACAAATTCAGTACTTTTCACGTTAATTTAAAATTTCTTTCGGTGTATGTGTTGTTTTGTGAATAGTGAATGGTGAATGTAGACGGTATATACATTGTGAGGTAACTACGACTATGACTCACTCCAGCATCCGTAGTTTATTCTACAAATTTGCGGACGTCAATCGTTGTCCCGGATTATTTGAGCACGCGAATCCATGCATGATATAAATCGCGGGTTGATTTATTCGAACGTGGATCGTGGAAGCGGCGGGTTCTACACAGCGCTAAATAAATTATAAGCGTGGTAGTAAGTGTACACGAGATTTAGCCTCACAAACCGCAAGCTTTTCACGGCTACACATACAACACACAAGATTCATGAATTCGGGCTGGTGTGTGCTCGAGTATAAACCCTTTGACGGGCTACGAGTGTGTAGGGAAGGAAAGAAGGAGGAAAATAGAAGTAGTTTGGGAGCTGAGGGAATTATATCAAAGTTTTGTAGGAATCCGGAAAGGACAAAGGCGTTCAGCTGGTGCTTCTGCTTCTGCCAGTTAAGAGGAGCTGAGACCCGCGAGAGGAAGAGAGGAGGCCAAAATCGGTATGGGAGCAAGTTTTAACTGGCAAAATGGAAGAAGAAGAAGATCCTGGATTTTCTTTACCGAAAGAATGGTGAGAGAGAAAAGAAGAGAGATATAATAATTTCCTGGGACAATGGCAGACGGATCGTAATCTCTGTTCGAATAGGTTGGTATACGCCGTGCAGTGCGCTAAAAAGAATGAGATGGCCCTGGGTCCTGGGTGGTGGGTGGTGAAATAAAAATGAAAGGATCTAAAAAGACATTTTATATTCACGTTCTCACAGGGAACAAAAAAGGTTGAAATAATAAAATCGAGTGGGAGTTAAAAGTCGGATTCTTTTAACCGGTACTCTTTATCGGCTAAAATTTCATTTCAGTCGCTACTTCTATTTTCACGACTTTTGCTTGTATAAATCTTCAGATTTTTTTTTTTTTTAATAAATTCATATATTTACTTCACTTTTAATTTAAACATGAAACCTTTGGATTGTAATATAGAGATTTAAAATTTTAATTACTACACTTTTTGTATTAAATTTTTCATTATTATTCAATAGACGTTAATTTTTATTTCCCTTGTGGAATTTTGCCGAATAAATAAAAATATAGATAATTTTTCCAAAAATAAAAAAAATTTGACAATTTAGGATAGATCCAACTTTAATATCAAATAACTTTTGAAATAGTAAATTTATCAAAAAATTATAAGAGACCTTTTTTGTAGAACGTTCAATCTCCTATAAAAACCATATATCACACTTTCTAGAAAGTTGCTTTTATATCAAAAACCTCAGCATTAAATTGCAATATCTATCAGACCCAACTCAAACAAATATCCCAACAAAGAAAAGCTCGATTAAAAGTTAGTAAAATAAACAAATCTTCAGATTAAAAATAAATATCCACAATCTTTAGATTGCCCGATTGGTTGTTGAGTAAAAAAGTAATAACAGTCTTTACCGAGCCAACAAAACCAAAAACGAATGTAAGAAACAAAAGAATGAAGAATAATAAAAATCAATCGCCATCCGCAGTGCAATATCTGAGGTCAGTGTATACGTAAGGTCAACAATATTCTCCTCGGATAAAGTGTATAGACCTGAAGTTATACTCCGGCTAAGAAAGAGGGCGAGGGGGAGTAAGCTAAACTTGGAGGAGGAAAGGGGTATAGAGGCAACCCACGATCGATTGTACACGTGTATCCATTACGAGACGTTGTAAGTGTACCTCTAGCCTTTGAGCTTCCAGCTTCCAGCTTCCAGCTTGGCTATTCTCTCTGTACCATGGATGTGGATATATGTAATGCCCCTGCTCTCGTCTCAAGCTCGGGCATGAAGAAGGCTAGGTCGTCTGTATACATACCAAATACTGAAACTCCATACTCCACACTTATAACTGTGCAGCAGTCACCAGATGTGGACAACCAGGTACACTATGCTATACTGTACTATGTACTAAACTATAGGAACTACAGAGGGGTGTGCAGTTCGCCGCAAAACGTCTGCTCGACTTTACTTCAGTTGAGAAAACTCAGAAGAGACTTTGATGCCTCTCTATATCTGTAGATGTTTACCTTATTCTTGTGTCTTATACTCCACTTTAAGCTTTTGCTCTTTTCTATTATTATTATCATTATTGTTATTATTAGTATTATTATTATTATTATTATTGCTATACATTACTGCACTCCGCCCAGCTCGGGTCATATCTATCTGCAGATACATAGTGGGTACATAGGAATAGATACATAAACTTCGAGTGCCTTGGGAGAGGTCTTGAGGTTGGTGTTCTGTTGTGTGGAAACCGGCTTGTTACGCGGCACATGAGATCGCTACAACATGAGACATTACCGGAATTGCTTTTATTTCGGGAGGATAAAGGAAGAACAAATGGAGAAAAAAACAGGCGAGCTTTTTTTCTGTTTGCTAAATTGTTAACGGGTCAGACCAAAGACTCGTATCGAGTACATGTAATAGAAAAATGGCCTTTTATTGGACTTGGTAATTCGTTTTATCAATTGTGCAGTCGCTTTGAATCTATCCACATGAAGAGAAGAGATAGTTACTTTTTTTTTATGGAGAAGAACGTATCATTTATTACTATGTTACATTCTAAAAAAAAAAAGCTACTAACATAAATTATTAATTTTTAAACAAGTAATCATAGTTTGGGAATAAAAAGATGAATAAATTTTTTTTATTATTTAATTAAAGCTAAATAGGTTAATTGAATAATTTTTAATTAATTTAGTTATTTTTCGTTAGAATTTTAAAAAATATTTTATAAATTAATATTTTACAGTTATTTTATAGCTTATTAATTCATAATTATGAAATTTAAATAAAAGTAATATTCTATACATGATTTTAATTTTTATTTATTATCGTAATATTTATTCTTCAATTAATTACAATGTAATTTTCGCAAAAAAATATTAATGAATTCTATTCAAAGTAATACAATATTAAAATTAAAATTTTTCTCTCCATCTCCTTAAATCTATACATGCGAATAAATAGGTAGGTTTTTAATTGAATTTTAAACCGTTTATAAAAATATATTAAATAACCATTTAGTTAAACGCCCGGGCATTATATAGTGAACTTTTTTCTGATCGGATTCGTTGTAATCCGCGTTAATATTCCAGAGCAATTTAATATTTATATTAATCTGGCTTTTGAATATTTAGCAACGGGTTTTTATTCAATTACGCCCCCGACTTTTTCCCCGATTAATTTTTGTAATTAAAATTTTATCGATTGCATTCTGTGGAGAAGACCGCGTTGGAAGAAAAAAAAAATACAAACGGGTATTAATTTTATTTTAATAAAAGAGAAATTTAGGAAGGGAATTAAATTTAATTGGAGCAATAAACAATTGATAATTAGGCTAGTGCCTATTCTTACTAAGAAAAAATGCCGGAATTTATTTTAATTCTCCGCCTAATTACGCCTTACACCGACTTACCGGTAACCGCGGGACTTTTAACTTTTTGGTCTGTTAACTGTATCATAACCGACGATCTCGACGCGCATTCAGAATTAAGAATTAAGACTCTTCCGGTTTTTATTTTTTTATTGTTACAGCATGACCAAATCTCACGCACTGAGTACTGAGTTCATTTTTATTATTTTTAATTTTTAACATACAGCTTCTATTCTATCGTCTGACTGATTCTGTTTTGCAGAAGATTAAATACCCCGGGTTTTATATTCAATTTCACATAATACATACAGTAATGTTGGATGTTTATTATATATATATATATATATGTATATCCTACAATGGCTCTCCATTTTCGAACACACTCAATGATTCGTTCGCGGTTTACTGCGTTGAACCTCCGACCGCCAGTCAATTGATATTAATTCCCGATTGGCAATTAAACGGCCCACCGTCCTCCAGAGTAGACTAACATCCAAAATTTTGGTACCAAGAGAATAACAATTGTTGCTTGTGCTTGTACAAACAATGACACCACTTTGCATGTATTTAAAACCTATTTATTTACGCAAACATTCCGATTCATTTTGTTCTCGATATTTAAATTTAAATTTAACACAATTTAAAAATTTATTTTAAGAAGTTAAAAATTACGTTACTTTTTTTTATTAAAAATATCAAATAGTGTACAGGAAATTTTATAACTCAGTAAGCTTTGAATTTTAATTATTTATTTTTTATTAACTTTAAAGTTCTAGATATCTAAATTTACTACAAAAATTTATTTTTTATTGAAAAATTAAATTTTTCTATTGATGAAAAATTTACCAACTCAAATTTGACCATATTTGCAAATAAAAAAAAAACAATTAATTTTTTTTTTTTTTTTTTTTTTTTTTTTTTTTTATTTACTCAGTTTAAGCAAATAAATTTTTTTTATCCAGAAAATTTTCAATAAAATGTTTTGGAGTGTAACTTTAGCGTGTTTTACGAGGAGAGTCAATGACACTAAAAAAGTTGGCCAAACAAATGACTATCCGTGAGTTAATTAGCGAGCAATTACGAGGCAGAAAATTCCTAAAAGTGGTAAGTTACCGATGAGAATCATTAACTTCCATCCACATTTCAGCTCCCTCTGTTATGTTGTCACTTATCTTTGACCTGGAATCAGCCATTACCATTGCCATTGAACTCTTAATCTGAGGATCTGGTATCAGATAGTCCACGAAATTAGTCGTCGTTAATGGCGACAAAAAGTACACACCGAATATAAATAAAAGCTAAAAATCAACAAACGAGACGAGCGGTGCAGGTGAAAAATCTCGATATATGTTTCTACCAATACTCATCGATGTCGCACTTCAGGACAAACAGCACGGACTCAATACACCGGAATGCCACTGGATAAACATTGTGTCCCGGTGAGTGGAATTAAATTCGATTAGGCGAGAATGCCGATCATCGACTGGAGTATATCGTATACGAGGAAACCGCCGCACTCTGTTCTCGGTGTACAGCGAATTTTCCGGGCGATGGGGCCGTACAGCCATTAGCCGTTCTCCGAGAATTCGACCGCATCAGCATTTAACCGCTACTCTATCCATACCAGCACCAACACACGCGACACACATTGGCTACCACTAATACTGATACTCTGCTGAACTAAAAGCATACATGTGTGTACAGAATACATTCAGAGATGGCTAAGGACTGAGTCTCTCCATTTGCTAATCCGACCTAATGGCATGGAATGAATTACGCTTCTCATTTTAACGACCAGGACACCTATTTTTTAAATCTTAATCGTAATGCTCAGTATGAATATCCGCAGTAAGGATGGATTAAAAAATTAAAATTGAAATTTTTCAATTATTTGAATTGAGAAAAAAATTCTCTTTGACTCTTTTTTTGTTCTTTTTTAATTGGCTTAAATTAATTTGAGAAATTAGAGAATTTTATCGAGAGCATAAAAACTATTTTGGAAAAAAATTACTTACATTTATAAAAAAAAAATTATGGTGGGTTTCATTGAAAAAAGCTGAGGTGTTTTCTTTTGGATAGAGAAAAGGATTAGTATTAAATTTTAAAAAGAACAAAAAGCTGCTTTGGAATTACTTACGAATAAAAGCTGATCAAAAAATTGCAAATTAAAAATTTTATTTCTGCAGAAATTATTGGTTTGACATTTTCAGTGTCCGCAGATGAAATGTAGAGCTTAAAAAAAGCTGCAATCCCGCTTTATTCAATCCTCGTCCGACCAATATTTCATGAATTTTCAAAAATGCAATTCTACCCTTAATTTAAAAAAAAAAAAAAAGTAAAATTAGCTGAAAAATAATCAAATTGTTTTGAAATTTTATCAGAATATTCCTAATTTGAATCTTGATAGGAATTTTTAAATAAAAAATTTGATCGCTTGAATTTGAGGAATAAAAATTTATAAAATCAAAACAAAAAAATTGTTCAAGATTTTTATAAACGAGTTTCAAGACAAAAAATTCTTGAATCAAGCTAACAAGTTCTCTTGAATAAAATTTTATCCGATCAAAAATATTTTCCTCGAATCAATTTTTTTTTTCAACAAATAAAAATCTCGGAGTCAAAAAGTGAAAAATAAAAGCAAGGAGCAGGAGAAGAAGCGCATATACAAAAAAGGGATAAACGTGAATCGCGTGATGCTCATCAGAGTGAAGTGCAGCGGTCTATTCTCGGCGGGATGTAAATGCTCGGATACATCCCATCAGGGTTTGTCGGCGTATGACCAGTCGTATGTAAATCGTCCGAGCATATATGCACAATCCACATATTCATATTACGGACAATGTACATGTACATATATATGATAGATATTTTGCAGATATTCACGTCACACGCGTATCGCTCTTATATTTGCCAGCACAGCCGTGGATGCGCGAGCCTCACCGAAATGCGTTGTTCGTGCGCTAAATATTCGTAAGAGCCTCTACTATAGAGTACGTAAGCTTACTGAGCGGAAGCTCCTGCGAAGAGGAAGAGATTGTAATCCACGAGTTATCCCGCGCGAAAAAATCGAACAATTGTACAAATATCCGAACGTTGTACATGTATTGGTATATATGTATGCATAATATTATATTATATTACATTTCAATACATACCACCATCACCGCTGATTCCTTCTCTCTCGCAGAGTAGCATGTAAATTTTTTTTCTCATTTTCAATAGCCACGTTTTGGCTCCTCGGCGCCTATCGTATTTAAAATCGCTTATTCTGGTGAGATGTGTGCGAATATGTGGATAAAAAGCTTCGGCTTTGTTCAATTTTACCCTCGATTACTTTCGGATAATACGTCTCGAGTTCGGGTTTTTAATATTGTACATCAAATATATATATTTTGAATTTTTCACTCAAGCTTAATGTATCGCTGGTTCGAAGCTACTTTGTGGATTGTCAAAAAAAAAAAAAAAAAAAATCTCTAAGGGATTTTTCACACTTATAACAAAAAAACCAGGTCAAAAAATTATAGTCACTGTGTTTTGAAATAAGACAGCTGTTCTGTGGATTGCAAAAAAAAACTTTAGCATCAACCCGAAACTTGTAATTTTGGCTAATTTTTTTCTTTAACAAAATTACAATATTATGCAAATAAAAAAGAAAGTTTGTACAATATTTTAGACGTATAACTGTCCTATAAGGGATAAACAGTTTGAAAAATTTTCGAGTAGAGCCCCATTCGGAGCGAGTGAGTTAAACCCTGAGAGATTTAAGCTAAACCAAATCAGTGTCCCTCACCCCAGGTTTATAATACTCACAGATGCTCATATCGATCCGAGCAGAGGGAATAAGAGAGCCAACGCGGAGGAATGAATAAGGTTAGAGGACACGGAGCTGCGGCAGCCATACGAGAACCCTCTGCAGACTCGTAAAATCCACCAGTCCAAGATTTACTCCCGGATCGGTCGCTTCATTGACAATAAACCCGGAGAGCGCGACAAAAGAGACTATTTTCCTGCTTCTATCCCAAAAACTCTTTCGGCGCTTGCGAGAGAGAGGCCGCCCGGGCGACATCTATGGCCGCGGACCCGAACAAATAATTCGTACCATTCCCATTCTCATCAATAAGGGGAAATGCGTGGCCATTTCATTCCTTTTCCTCTTGCTTTCTTTGCTGCTACTTTAAACGTTTAACGAGGAGTGCAAATATCTGTACGGTACACCGGAGCCGTACGGAACGGAAAAAGGCAGTAAAAGCTCGATAACGCTCCTTTAAGAAACGAATACGAAGGGAAATTAAATTTCTCTCTCTCTCTCTTTCAGTGAAGAAATTCTCTAAGGTTTGTATTTAAGGGAAGGAAACTCGATCTTACATGTTAGCAGTGCACTCGCGTCTGTTCTCTCCTCTAGACCTAATAGAGATACTTTTTCGGCCCCTGATGCGACGATGTAGTTGATAGTTGAAGCTTGAAGCTTCTTTTTGGCAATCAAACGAGCAAGAACCTACGGCAAAGGCACGCTCCCGCAAACCAGAAGCAGACTCGAGGTAGGTTGCGTATTTCTGCACTATGGTAGGTCGAGAGAGTGGGGGCAGAGAGTATACCTTGTGCCTTACAGACTGTGTTTACTGTGTACAGTATACTTAACTTAACTGCCTTAACTGAACAAAGGGGAACGGGGAATAGAGGTACTCTTTACTCTGCTGCAAAACCGCAACCCGAAAGTTGCCTTGAACAAGAAGGCCGCTGAGAAAAGACCGATAAGGAATACGCAACAGAGAACCCAAACCATCTAATACTACATGGTATAACATTATGTCTACACGCCGACTGGATGTATGTGTGTGTACAAAGATATGAAGCTGGTGTAGGGCACAAGGTACGTACATATCTTATTCCGGCATGTATGCCTTATTCACCCCCTCGGTTCCAGGTTCTCGGCTCCGGCTCTACCCACCGACGAGCGTTCTGGTACATTTGCCTAACCACGTTACCGAGACCCGATTCTAACTTGCTTTACGATCCGTGCTATTTTATACCGTTCAACTATGTGCATTTGTCTTTCGCAATAACGTGACCAAATTATTTATTACTTGTGTTTTTGTATTCTTGGGGGTTTTATTGATTCATTTTGGTGGAGGGTAGGTAATTGTATAGTGAACAAAGGTTTTTGGGAAGACTTGAAGAGTTTTGGAGCAAGGAAAAAAACCAAGTCTAACATTGAGAATTTTTTTTTTTTTTTTTTTTAGTTACCAATAAAGTAATTAAAAATATTTATTTAATTAATTCTTGATTTGAAAAAATTAAAATCTGAAAAAACAATTTATTTTCGAAAAATTAAATCACTTATTTTACATTCCATTTTTCATAAAATTACCTCACAGCCAAAAAATTAAAAATTTTGAATTTTTTCTCGGACAAAATATTCATTCTAAAAATAAAAATTGACTTCAATACTCCAACCAAAGATTGAAGATCCAATAACATAAATATAGCGTCTCCATATCGTCTATTTGTATCTGACCATTCCAATTTAAACTTCTACAGTAATAAACTTTGGACAATATCAAAAAAGCTCACTATCTCAATATAAGTTTCGTCTCAATAAAGTCCAAGATTAAAGATACCATATCATCTAACCCCGGAATTTAATTTTACAGATGAGTGGAAAAAGAACACGAAGTTTCAAGTGTGCAGTTCACCATCGTGACAGAGAAGTGAGCTCCGAAAATGACTTTCATCTGCTGATCCACGAGCCCCCGCTTTTTCACAGGTGAGTGATTTTAATTTAATTTAATAACTACCAAACTGCACAAACAAGATAACACCTTTGGACAATTTAAAGTACGTATATGCACATATACATCCTACTATTGAAAATATTATGACCCGAGATATTCAAAGCAGGTAACACATGAACGAGCACACTCCTTTTATTCCTCAGAATATGTATAGTATCACTTTAAACATTCCCTCAGGGCAGACTTTTCTTCCCCGGCTTCTTCCATTTCTCGAGACTTTTCCGTTTTCTTTTCCCCCGTGTCCCTTGGAGTGGAAAAAGCTGGGCAGTGACAACCCCCACGCGCGTCGCCATAAACGCGAGTGTATAAACAGAAACAGAAACAGAGCCACGGTAGTGCCTCGCGCCAAGGACGCTCCAGGAATATAGAGGGCAGGGAATGCAAATTACTTGAAAGTAACTTGAGGAAATTCGACTGTTGTCGTCGTTTCTTGTACTGGAGTCTACTAACCATCACACGGTTCCAGCATCCAAAGTAACTCGCCCCTTCTATCTCCTTCTCTATCTCTCTTCCACTCGAGGCTCAGGCTCTGTATTATTGCGCAGTCTGGATGGGATGTATGTAGTTCACTTTGACACTGTTGGTGAATAGCAGACCAGACAGAGAAAGATTAAATCGACAACATACATCTCGTGACGTCTCTCTCGCGTATTAGACACAACATGGCTGTGCACTTTCCCGGACAGCCGTGACGACACTTAGCCATAATGTGTCCCCGAGGAAAAGATTAACAAGAGGAAAAAACTTAAAACTCTACGCTCTGTATTCTATACTCTACAATATAAATTTATCATTTAATTCCCATCGCTCAATTGATCTTTTTAATGATCACCCGAAGTATCCTTTTTTATTACGCACTACATGCTAAGTGCTGACTTTAATAGCTAGAGTGTAAATCTACTTTAGAGCCTGAAAGGTATACTAATTTTTTTTTTTTTTTTTTTTTTTTTTTTTTTTTGTGGGACTAGTTACATCTTGGTAAGGTAATTTGATTTCATTTAATTTGAAATTTTATGTGTTTTTTTTGGAAAGTTTTACTTTTTGTAAGTATAATACGAATGGAAATTTCCAGATTTTTAATCATTGAGATAAATTCAGCAATTAAAACTCTCGTCGATTAAATTTTTAGTAAATGTTATACCCTAATTTAATTATTTTTGCATAACTAGGAAGTTTTTAAAGCCAAACAGATTATAACAAATAATACGGAATTATTAGCTTTAAAACTCTCATTGAATAAGTTTAAATAATTTCTCAAATTCTTAAAATTCTTCACCAGTGATTGTAATTAAATTTATTTTATTTATTTACCTTAAAGTTCCAGCAATAAATCGATCTTATAAAATTAAAACCAATACACCAAAAATAATTTTGAGCGGTTGTTTTGATCCTCTGTCACCCTTCGCCCCGCTCGCGCCAAACTTGTCAGTGGCTGTAATATAAATTTTGGCTCGATCCACGAACCTGTCGTTCACACAAGCCTTTTCCGTTAAAAAACTCACACATCCTTCTACAAATTCTCACTCAGCTCCAAAAGACCTTATATACCTTTGATATATTATACTTTATACATTATACATTATATAATACACGTCTACACTACACTTAACTAGTCGGCTGCTTCTTAGTCGGTCGTAAAATAAAAAACTAAAATAAAAAAAAAAAAGGGAATAGAAATAGAGACATAATAATTTTCTCTCTTCAATACTTTGAGGATTAATAACAGAGATAAATATATATTTATTGGATAATGGGTCTCTGAGAAGAAAAAATGCCGTGTTTAAAGTCGATCAAAAGCTTGCCGGGTGGTCACCGAGCGTACTCGCGGTCGCATTCCTCGCTTTTCATTTTCTACAAAATAACACATAAATACTTTAAAGAAGGACAAATAATATGAGCAATAGCAATAATAGTAATAAGAACGTATATCTAACTCGCAATAATAAACATAATAAATAATAAAATAAAATAAAATAAAATTTGAAAATACGTCAGGATGATCGCCGGTGGAGCGGCAACGACTTTACTTTGTCGATAAGTTTTTCTCAAATAAAAACCGCCTCATATTGTCCTACTGTTTCTATTGTGTGTCGTCCGTTTAGTTCTTAGTTGCCTTCTTCATTCTATATAAATCTATACGTACATGTATCTTCTTTAGTTTACTTGGGAAGTTTTATTACAAAGTAAAAGACGACATGTAACATAACATGGTCGTCTGACATCAAAGGGCCAGACATCTGATGATCAGAACCGGAATCGGAAAAATTGTTGACTTTTGAGGACAGTAATACAAATACTGAATACTAAAAAAATACCGGCATACTTTTTTTTTTTTTTTCTCATTTTATTGAACTATTTGTCGTCTTATAGTTATGTAGCCTACCTGACATACACAAGCGATAATTATTTATTGTAGTTTAGTTTTTTCCGTGCATAGTAACAGAAAATAATTTCACACCTCCGCATTTTCTGGCAAAACTATTGTAAAACACGTTTCAACAATCCGTTGAGTCACGTTCAAAACTCACCTACCCCTAACGACTTTCACCGGTGCCCTTGGAATTAAGGAGCTCCTGGATTTTCTATTCGTATTCTACTTCTGAGTTTGTTATCTCGAGATGGGACAAACTTCCCGCTGTTTCAGAGAAAAGGACGTCGGTTTTGAGATTCTTTGATAATGACTGATTTTTACCGACTAAATGCCTAATATTACAAAATTAATTTAATTAAAAAAAAAAGATCTTACCTATTTTTTTAACTAATAATATCATCTCCAAAAAATTTTTAAAGCTAAAAAATGACCAAGTTACTTTTTTAATTGTAATTAAAGTTAAAAAAAAATTATCTCGCTCAATAAAATACGGCAAAAAAATTTATCAAGAACTTTTCTAATAAAATTTAATCTCTTCAAAAGTTGGTAACGTTCGACAAAGACTTAACCAACTTAATTCAAAGGTATCGCTGCGACTTATTTACTGAAAAAATTCCAATGTGATAAATTAAATATATTAGCTAATATAACATCATAATAAAGTAAATTAATTATAAAAAAAGAATGATTTTTAATCAAAAATTTAATTCAAAGCCTATCGAGCAAAAAACAAACAATCGATTTTTGGGGATCGGAGGCTGGCTATAATGAGAAGCATAAATTTAAAAATAGCGGAGGAACATTTATTGGGTGTCAAGTTAACTTAATTGAGTAAATTTATGTGAAATTTAACGGGGCTCAATTATGCTCCCGCACTTGGATTGTAATCCGTATTTATAGATTGACGCAATATTTTCTCCCAGCAGGACGTGATGGATTGCTAGCGACGTATGAAATTATCCGTGAGTTATATAATGTCCCACACAGGGGAGAGTAAAGCTATTCAATTATATTATATAACATATAACATATACTATATACCTGATGCCCTTTGCTGATTTAGCGCCGGCACACTCCCGAAATTCGGCGTAAATAAATAAAGCTACTAATAATAGTCGAAAGTTACTACTTACAAATAGTATAAAAATCCAAAATATAAAATAGATAAATGGAAAGATTTAACAGAGAGATACCGAATTTAAAAGGCATGTCAACGTCTTTAACATAAAAGACTGGGGTGTGGATTTTAGCTGCTCCAAATTCACCACCTGGGCTCGTTCTCCCGTGGCGCAAGACCCTAAGCACCAAAGGACTAGACCCATTCCCAATCCGGTGGTCAACCGGTAAAATTAAATAATAAATAGCCGTAGCCTCTCAGCTCGACCTTTACAATACAAACTATAAATATAAGATTTTATCTTATATAAGGATTGAAAATTAAAAATTACGCAGCAAATTACTCGACAACAAAAAATTAATAAATTTTAAATTTAATGTGTTACTTTTTAATCTTTTTATTCCATCTGACCTTTATATTATTTTGGTCTTTATAAAAAAGGATTTATTTCTTTATTTGTTTGGGGATAAAAAGACAAAAGTTGAATGTGTGTGTGTTTTTATTGACATCTTAAACATACATAATGACTTACGGTTAATTTCACGGGCCGCATTCAAATTACAATGATTTAATGCCGTAAAAATACTGATTTGAATCTAATAGGAGTTTTCGAGAATAAAACTTGCTTTCAACATTTAAATTGTCACGGCTTTTTTTTTTTTTTTTTTTTTTTTTTTTTTTTTTTTTTTTTTTTAGGTCAACACAAATGATTTTTTTTAAATTATATATCATGTATGTTTCGCCTTTGTTGGGATTTCATTCGTTGCCAAGGTCAATTTTGTTTTTATACACGACAGATCTCGCTCGATCGATGTTGTGAATTAAATTCTTTGTAGGGATTTGTTCAATTGAAAAATTCTTTATTTTTATTTTTATTTAATTTTCGGACATTCAAATTTAGTTCAATTATTATTTCTAAGAGAATTTTACCTATTTATCCTGGATTTTGATTTTATTAATTTTGTTTTTAAATACCTAAAATTAATTTTTTTTCCAAAAAAAAAAAATCGAAAGAAATTTAATTAACCATTGCAATGATAAAATCCAATAAATTTAATAGAAGTTTATTTTTATATAGGATTATTTTGTTGCCTTGGAAATGTTTGGTCATTTTCTACTCAACAAACCAATTAAAAATTTTTTTCTATTTATCAACAATTGTTTTTTTTTTTATGAAGCGATATACGTTTTTTATTACCAAATAAAATCTCACTATTCGTAACTTGCTCAAACCTCTGGAAATTGGAGTTTTAAATCTAATCTGATCCTGAAATTTCAATTTCAAAATTCTTGGTGTCTAAAAAAATTCCAATAATCTTTGTATACAAAAAAAAATAAAAAAAAAAAAAAAAAAACAAATATTATTTTGAAAAATTCTTTGTTTTTTTTTTAATCAAATCAATAAATTGTCAAACGTGAAATTTTTCTTGTAACAATAATTTTTGATATAAATATTTAATATTCAAGACAATTTAATTTTTCAAAATAATTTTTGAATTTTTTCTTGTCTCAAAAATTTCTTTTTAAAATGAAATAATTTTTTTTTCCAAAAAATACAATTGACTAACTAAAAATCCGAGCTTCAAAAAATCTCAAATTAAAAAAAAACAAAATTAATCTGCTCCAAAAAAACTCGATTAAAAATTCACGTAAGATGAATAAATCCAAATAAAAAACAAATTATAATTAAAAAATACAACAATCAACCCAAAAAGTCACTCAAGTCACAAACTAAAATAATAAAAATTCACGAGTAATAATTATTAAAAATTCACTAGACAAGACCCCAATCAATAAAAAAAAATTGCGCAGTAATTAAAGCAAATAAAACTAAACAAATTAGTTTCTCAAGCGAGAGTCGATGTAAATGTTCATATAAAGTAATAAAAGAGCTTTTAATACAAATCAGACACATCCGTCGACACCGACCGAGAGCCGAATGCCGAATGCTCAGTAGTTAGTTGATAGTTGCTCTTTGATGTCCTTCTGAGCGAGTGCCAGTGAATTTCAGGGATAACCGATTGGTGGGAATCTCCCCCCACCACCGAAGAATCTTTCGGCACCCAATAACGGGCTCGAATCTGTCCCCACTTCTGCTAGCGCGTGTACACCCACGCCCGGCAGACTCGTGGCTGTTGTGGGGCTCGGAACGGGTCTCGCGCCAAGTCGAGTGACTCGGTCAGTCCACTCGGTCACTCAGTAAGCCCGTGGCGCCCTAGCTGAAGGGACGTGTCTTGCGCCGGGCCATTTACAATCACATTAAATTATAATTACAATTAATTGTAACAAAAATTAAATATTGAAAGTACGAGTGACAGTTTGACACATTATTATTGTTATTATTTTTCGATAATAATTAGTGGGTGAAGAGCCGTGGCACTCCCGTGTCGTTCGCTCTTTACCTGTCAAACATTATTATTGTTTTGTTTATATTAAGTAACGAGTTTTTGAGTCATTGTCGCTTGACGTATTGCCTAACCGCGGGTTTTTCCTCATAATTATTTTATTATTGTTATTATTTTTTTTTTTCCACGTGTCCGTCAACGAAATGTGTCAGTGTATCATCAAAATGATTATTTGTCAGTGGGTTGATGATAAATTATCTAAAGTGGCGATTGATTTATTTATTTATTAATTTATTAATTTATTGAGAATTAATTGTTGTGGAAATTTGAACAATGTGCGTGACAACCCCGTTGAGCGCGACGAAGATTCTCAAGGATAAGTCAAGCGCGACTATCACGAGAACCGTCCCGACGATGACACAAGGATTAACTCATGTTCACAATGCCGGTGTCACGACGACCACCACGACCACG
Organism: Cotesia typhae; assembly: GCF_013202065.1. Taxonomy (NCBI): domain Eukaryota; kingdom Metazoa; phylum Arthropoda; class Insecta; order Hymenoptera; family Braconidae; genus Cotesia; species Cotesia typhae. The sequence continues at coordinate 1,327,543 of NW_027423712.1, forward strand.
ATGACGACACCTGGGAATAACCGCGATCTTGGCAGACCGCAGCACACCTCGATCATGTAAATACATTTTCATTTTTTTTCAGATTTTTTTTAATTCAGTTTTTCTGTCGGTTAGTCAAAAAATATATTTTAGGAAATTCAGAAAATTTATTTCATTACTCTAACGAGAAATTTTTCTTTTAATTTTTTCTAATAGAAAAAATTATATAAATTTTTTTGATGTCAATTTTGCTATCATAAAAATTTCTAACAGTTAGAAAATATTTTTTTAAATTTAATTTAAATGTGAAGAAATTTTTTTAAAAAATTTATTTGATTTAAAAAATTGTAATAATTGTTAAAAAAATTATTGGACAATTTTATGGAGTCATGAAATTTTCAATAAATTGAAAAAAAAATTTATTAAAATTCTTATTTATAACAAAATTGAAATCAATAATCATAAATTAATTTTTTAAATTTTCCTTCAAAAATAAAATTTGTTTTACATTTTTAATAAATTTAATTTATGCATTAATTGAAATTGAATTTTGTAGATAAAAATATTTATAACTTATATTTTAAAGAGAAAAAAATCGAAAACATTTGTTGAATAAATATTTAAATTTAACAGCGCAAGTAAATGTCTAAACATTAGCTTCATACAAGTGAAATTTTATAAAATTTTTTTTTTCTATACTGACGCTGACGTTTGAAACAAAAGCCGAATGTTCCATTACATTTACATTTCTGTCATTATTGTGACTGATATAAAAGCGAACAATCGGCAATTTGTCAATTGTTAAAATAGTTCGAGTTTCACAAAAAAATATCTCGTGAAAGTATTTAAACAATAATTTTGAATTGTTTTTTATTTCATTTCAATATACGAAAGCTGATTTATTTAAAGTAACAAAAAATTTGTCACTTTATAATATTGAAAAATATGAAATAGACATCTGTCAATTTTTTCTGACATTACAATTTTATAAATATTAAAAACTCCAGTCTCTTCATTTTCACACAATTTCATTATTATTTTTATTTTTTTTATTTTTATATTAGTTTCATTGAGCCGCTCGTGAGGATTAATAAAGAAAAAAAAAAAAGCGATGATTGTTTGTGGTAGAGCACGTGTTAGCCCGCAATTATGTGTGTTTATAAATATAAATATAAATATAAGTATAAATACATATGTTGTGGGCGCTACGCCTGATATGATGGTAGACCCTGTCTCTGTCTATTTCGAGAATAAAATGGTTAATACTTAGCTTAACTCCACCGCGAAACGCCGAACGCCGACACTACACAAGAGAAGGTGGTGTAAGAGCGACAAAGTGTCTCGTGAATTAAAATGTAAAATACCGACGGCTGAGTCATCAATTCCCCTCTCATATGTTGGTATATGAGTACGTGCGTGAATATTCGATATGTATGTCATATACTCGTAAGTCATATGTTACATGTAATATGTAAGATGCGCGATATTTAGGTCTCTCTGAAGAACGAGTTTTTAATGATTTTACATGAAACAAATCATTTGTCTTCCTAATATAATATCGATAGAATATAAAAAAATTTAGAGTAATTAATTTTTTATTGTTAGAATTTTTTTAATTTATTAAATTACAATTTATTAATGATTTTTTTCAAACACTGCCCGATTAATATTTAAATACTTGTAAAAATTGGTTTAATTTAATTTTTATTAGCCATTTTTTAATTGGTTTTAATAAAATTAAATTATTGATAAAACTTATAAGCAATATTTTGTAAAATAAATTTTTTTTTCAATAAATTTATAAAAAAAAAATTTTTTTTAAAAAAAAGCTAACAATTTTAATTGAAATAGAAAATTTTTTTTAAATGTTATTTAATTTTTATTAATAAAATTTTTTTAATTACTTTATTATTATTGACAATTACATAGTTTTCAGATAATAATAAAAATGTTACTAAATAATAATTTAAAAAGTAAAATAATAAAAAATAATATTTTCAGAAAAAGTAAACTAAAAATAATATAGTATAAACTAAAATTCTCGGTGATTGTTGTTCTTTTATTTAGTTTTAAATATTTGCTTTATTTCATAAATAAAGCCCGTAGATATATATTTATATATTTATATATAAGAGCGTAGCCGGTAGCTTTCTCATCATATATCAGCCAATAGTCGATTGTCGCGTAAAAGTTATATTGTTGTTTGTGCTCAGCAGATTTCCGAGAGTTAAAAATGAAAAATAAAAAACAAAGTGTAGAAAGTTATATTATAAATAATATTGAAAATTTATTTGGTTAACTTTGTGCATTAGATTCGTTCTTTACATCCACTATATAGGAGCGTTTTCTACCGCAATTTTTCCCACCGAACTGTACTTATAAAAACTATATCTATATAAAAAGATAAATGTACATAGAGTTACTCTATAAAAGTATAGAAGTATAGAAGTATAGATAGGAAGTCTTACTGGAAAGAAAAATACAAAACTAAACTCCAACTCGACGAAAGTTTCCTTCCGCCGTCGAGCGACCACTTTTACCAATTTTAGATTTTTTTACTCAATATACCCCGCTTGGGTTGTCTATATACATCTGTGCTTACTCTTACTCTTTTTTTTTTCATTTCATCTTTATCGAGAATCGAGATTGCAGATTCCAGCCGAGACCAAGCGCCCGAGATACTTCGTAACGCATCGCGACACTCTATTTCCATCATTTTTTTTCTATCCTCTTTTCTTCCACTTTTTCTTCTTTGCGAGAATTAATTAAAATTATGTACCTACGTACAGAGTGATCCAATATGTATATTACTTTTCCAGCTGGCGACTATAATTGAAGAGAAAAAATCATTTTTAAATATAATTCATTGTTTAGATATGAGGAAAAAAATTTTATTATTTAAATTGATTAAAAGTGTCAAAAATTTAAATTTATCTCATATCACTTCATCTACAAATAAATTTAAAGACTTTAATTCAGTTTTTCAATCACAAATATTCCGAAATTATTAAAAATCTGACAATTTTTTAGAACAATTACATTTTTTGTCTATAGTTAATTTTTTATGGAAAAAATTAACTTCTTCAATATGTAAAATAAAATTTAAACCAACAAATTAAAAAAAAAAAAAAAATTGTTTACTTTGAAAAAGTAAAATTTTCAGCTCAAAATATTTTTCTTAAAATTAATTTAAGTAACTTTTTCTACCTCAATATTACATAAGTACATTTGAAATATATAAACACCACCCAGGTACGTCTACTAATTTAAATACTTAATTCCTCATGGTAATTTAATCCGACGATCTTATTAGTAATAACTGATAATCCTGGCATATTTCAGTTTTCATTTAATCACAATTATTTTCGCACGATTGACCAAAGGGTATTTGTATCGTACATACATACATACATGCATACATATCTATCCAGTCTCTCTGATCTGGTTTATCACATAATCATAACATGACCTATTTTATAGAGTATACAACAAATGTAATAAACGATACCGGAGATAGGGATAGGGATTGGCTTTATGAAATTCCCGAGTGTTCCAATAATTTGAGTAATTACACCAGCGCTATTCACGGTTCAGCTCTTTTCCCAAATTGATAAAGCTTCACCGCGAGAAATCCTTTCTATATACGAATAATATAATCCAGATACAAAGCCAAATATACAGCAAAATAAATTATTTTTTAAGGTGATTAAAAAAAATTTTTTTTGATCAAATTTATCTTAATAGTTGGTTATGAATCTTGAAATTACTCTATATATCTATAAAGATGACTTTATTTTATTTGTAAGGTAGAATTACGAGTAACAAACCGCAAAGTAAATACTGAGAATATAAAATCGATTAAACTGTTTCCATTGGGATTGGTGGTGTGGCGTGGTGTCGTGCTGACGAAACCAATAGTGTATATATCTATAGAACAAAATAGGGGGTACTATGATTTGTGGAACCTCTGGGACTAGAAGTAGACGTACTCGCTCTCAGCTGACTCGCGTCCGTCGTATTCTCTCCCTCCTCCTTTACCTGGGTAGTTTTCGAACAGATATAGCGGAAAAAGTGACAGAGACGGCGGTTCGGGCGAATCCAAGTCGGATGACAAGTTGGCACCTAACAAGTGACAATTACCGGTACTAACGAGCTCTGGGGTTGGGCGGATGCACCCGAAAAGGAACAAGAGGGAAAATTCAATTCCTCTCGACTCGTCCTTTTTTCCTCAGTCAATTCTCCTATCAATAGTGAATCCCGCGACATCTTTCCGACCACGGACAATTCTGAATAATAGAGTAATTTTAATTATAATTGTTTTTCATTTATGTGGAAAATAAATTTTGGGAGTTGAATTACTAATTAGATTTTTTCGGATATTTTATGCTCAATGCGTACCATCGTCAATGCTGTTCATTGATTTTAAATTTAAATTCTGGGGAAAATTGATGAGAGAATTTAATCTCCTATAAAAAATGGTTTTTTTTGGAGATAAAAAATTAGAGATTTTTTTGTAGAAAATTTATTGAATTTTTTGTTTTAAATCAATTTATATATAATTAGACTGATAAAGAATTTTAAATGATTCAAGAGAGGACCATTCTGAATTACAAAAATCTATTACTAACAATAATTTATAATTTCTATAAATTTTCCTAAAAATTTTTCAATTCAAAAATCAAATTCCTATTTAATTTATCAATTTCTCGATAAAAAAATATCAATTAATTTTTTTTATTAAATTAAATAATTACTCAAATAAACAGCTTCATTAAAATAAAAAAAAAATTCAACAATTTAATTTAATTTAATTTTTTTAATAAAAATATCTCAGTTAAAAAAAAAAAAAAAAAGCGCCTATAAATTTCACCCGATTGTTACCTCTCAGGCAGAATGACATGTGTGCAAATGTAACAAATGCACAAAAGTTGATGAACATGTATGAGCCTCGAAGTGATTAAGGGAGATTTTCCTGGTGGGATTTTAGTTCGTCTCGAGTAACTTATAATAATACCGTATGATTTTTATTTAAATCCTTTATAATTCATATGTGCACATATGCACACGTACGGATGAATGTACAAGGTAGGACACATAGGTTCTTTGGAAACTATTCAGAATGACAGCATAACATTTAATACCCTCGGCGGTCGGTGAATTCAGAGACGTCAAGGAGGATACATTATAAACCAGCGGAATCCGGGTAGGGACGCGCGGTTGCTCCGGATCGAGCGGACCGGATAAAACGGCTACCGCTGGAACGTCCGCGATGATGAACGACCGTATGGTAAACCGCGTGCGACCTGGTGCTATATACCATATACTATCGTCATGCTGCACATTTCTCTAGCATATCTGTATGGAGTAGACCATAGACAGCGGAACGGTATTACATGCTAGGTACTGGATACTACATACTATTTGCTCCTCCAGCTCCAGCTCCAGCTCCAGCTCCAGCTCCCATCGCCATTCTCTATGGGTCAGTTTGTAATCCATATACTAATTGCCGCATCGATCGGACATCTTTCATCCAGGTTGCCTTCCGCTCCAACCCCGGCCGGCAGGACAGGAGCCCACCCGGTTGGGCTATAATAAGCCCAGACAGTGACGGGCCTGAATTCACATTTTCCTCACCCTCGCTCCTCACTCCGTTCATCCACTCTTTGTTCTTACTTTAATCCAGCTTAGAAAAGAAATTACACGGTGGGAACCGGGAGCTAAATAAGAAAAGATATTAAACCGTAAAATTATTATTAAGAATTAATGCTTCGTAAAATAAATTGCCGCGGCGTTTTCTCTAATATTAGACAGACGTCTAGACGCAGAAGAGTATCTTCCTATTATATTATATTATATCTTATATATTTTTTGTCACGGCATTTTCCGTAAGCCCTCGAGATAATTTATAAAATGTCACAACCCGACGTTCATTCTCTCGGAAAAGTTTATTGTCTGATTAACTTCCCGGCCTGGCTCTGTGTCTGTGCGTGTTACCTCTAACACCGACCTAAAATGCCCCATTTTCCTCTTAACTCATTTTATTATCGTATTTACTAAAGCTTGATGGATTACCTGGCTGTTAGATTTTCGGATTTTTCAATTTTAAAAGTACTGACCGCTTTTATGATTGTGGAATAAAATAGAGAATATTATTTGTCAAGTAGATTTTAAAAAATTTATGGCTGTATCTTTTTAGGATACAAAAATTGCAAAATAATCCTTTTTTTTTTTTTATATTTAAATAACCTAATATTTTTTTTTCATTAGATTTTTTTTGTCATTGTTTTAAAATTAGAATGTAACTTGTTTTCCAATTTTTTTTTTTTTTATTTATAAACATTTGCCTTGTAGAAAAAAGTATATAATTATTAAAAAATGCACCAATAAAAAAAAGAAAATTAAAAATTTTCATGTTTTAAACAAAACAGCCGTAGAATTTTTATAATTCAATTTAATAAAAATATTTTATGAAACCCTTTACAATTTAATTATCCCGAAGTACATTATCCATTATCTAGCATCACATCAAACTTATCATAACAAAGCCGGAGAAACCAACAACAAATTACAAAAACAATTAGAATAAAAATAATAAAAAGCTAAGCGTTAGTAATCTAGCCGTGAACAATCAGAAGCTCCTCCCCGGATCTGAATAAAAATATTCAATTAAACATTAAAAACTGAGATAACTCTAATTAAAAAATGCATTGAGGTCAATTAAAATTAATAATATTAAAACGGAGCGCTCCCTCTACTCACACAACAGTTCGTGGACGTTATAAAACACTCGCGTGTTCAGTGATCAAGCCTCGGGATCTCCCTTGGCTTTTTTTACTTGCTCAATGATTACAAAGGAAAAAGAAAGATAATACAGGTACAGTATAATCAGACGTAAGCCCTTCGCTAAACCGGGCGATAATGCTGTGTATTGTGTTCCGTACATTTATATGTTTATGTTCATATATGGAATGTACACACACACACACACACACACACACACACACACACACATATATATATATATATATATATATATATATATGAGCGGAAAGGGAAAGGTGATCAATAGTTTACAGGCGATCGATATTAGAGCAGTGCTCTCTTTTGTCGGTCCTCCCTTTATTTGAACCAAAGTAGTATCATTGTTTCTGTTTCGCGGAAAAGGGTGGTTAGTTAGCGTCTTACGGCTTCCCATCCGGAACTCTCCCATCCTCTACTACTATTATTATTATTATTATTATTATTACTAGTGAAGTACAGTGTAGTTAACACAACTACATACTTGATATCGGCAGACGAAGCCAAGAGCGTCCAAGTGAATGGAATTGAAGCAGTATGAAACTATTCTGCAGAAACGCACAATTGCAACCCTCTTCTTTGTATATATATATATTTATATATATATATATATATATATATATATATATATATATATATATATATAAATTTTATACCTCGGTACAACATAGCGTATAATACAATACAGTATAATATAATATATATATATACAAGAGATTTCACTCGACTCGAGATATTACAGAGAGAATAGAAAAGAAAGAGACTGCAGTCGGGAGAATAACTTCGCGAGACAATATAATTATTATCTCTTTTCGCGCTTGTAGGAACTCTGTCGCGGCCGCGAACTATTGTTCTTCTACCTATCATTACTTTTCATTTCTTCTCGATACGAACAATAAAACGAGGCAGAGAGAGAAGAAAGAAATGATGAAGTTTTAATTTATGCTGAAGAAGCTAAGCGCCACTCGCGAGTGTAAGTACTACCATGGACGTTGTTAGCAAGCGAACTGGTGAGTTGTATCAGAAAAGTAGCGTAGAAATTTTAATTAAGCGCTATTTAACAAAATGGCGGGTTAACAAAAAAAAAAAACTGATTGACTTTCGATGAAAATTTTAGTCTTAGATTTTTTATAAAAATGGTGAAAAATTTATTTGAATTATTTATCAATTACTGGAAAATTATAATTAAGAACAAAGTGTTAAAATAAGAGACTGAATCTCTCAATTAAATTTTAACAGTTGTAGTTTTTTTTTTTTTTTTAAATAAAAAAAATGACCAACAGAGACAAAAAAACTGACAAAAGAAAGCATGGAATGCTTTTTCGAAGGTAATTTTCCTGACGAGATGTCACGCTAATAAATACCGTTTGACACTGAATTTTTTTCAGGAGCTTGTTAACTCTGCGCTAATTAATTTTTTAAAAGACACTTGCTGTGAAAAATTTTTCTAACGAGTTTCGGTTTCCCGGTAGTCAAGGTCAGTGGATAATTATATCCGCGCTCTTTAAATTTTTTCCTGATGACGCACGTCACACCTCCCCACTTAAATACATTCGGTGCAGTATGGATCAGTTGTTTGACAAAGCCATTGTGAGCGGGCTGAGTGCGAAATTTTCCGAATGGTAGTCAAAATATAATCCGATATGCATATACGGATGATCTGATTTGATCTGGATAATTAACGAACGACGGGTGAATTAATTCAATGGCTGACTAGTAGAGTAGGATTGTGAGCTGGGGCAGAAAGGGAGCGAATAGAACCGGGAAGGAATATATAATGCTTGTAATTTAAACAAAATGAGAATTCTCATGATTTTGCAATTTTCATACTGACTGCGTCTGACAATGACAAATTCCCCGTTTAAATATAGATCATCTCGATGTTTTAATATTTAATTGAATATTGATAGCACATCCAGCTAATTAATTTACGTGTTTTATTTATGGCATATGCTCTCTTTCATTTATTTATTCTCTTTCTATTTATTTTATTATTATTGAAAAATTTTTCAAAAAAAAAGGAAAATAAAATTTAAAATTTTTACAGAATTTGTAAAAATTTTTCTATTAATTTGTCTCAATAATTAAAGTACTTAAAAATTTTTTTATATAATTATTAATTGACGTCTAAAATAAATTTTTGCTTTCAGGATGGTGCGCATGATTGGTGATGAATTTCTAACGGAGGAACGGGACAGAAAGTACTATGCTGATCACTATACCTGCTGCCCGCCTCCTCTTTTCATTATCCTTATTACCCTCGTTGAGGTAAGTCACTTGAGTAATAATTAAAAAACTAAAAAATAAATATTTCAAAAGGGCATTAAATATTCCATCATAAAAACAATAATTATAACAACAATTATAATAATAGAAGATAGTAGTCAGCAGTAATGGACTGTAGGTTAATTTTTATGATTGCATGCTCGAGGAGAATATGCGCGATCAAAGGCCATAAATTAATAAAGCACTGAGCAAATTGTAATTAATAAATTCTCCCATTAATATTACACACATTCACATTGATATTAACGTAAATGTTGAATAATATCGATCCGCCGCAAAACAACCACGTGAAATTGAATTACAGAGATAATAATAATTATAATTAATTAGTGAGAGAAATGTCAAATGATGTTTGAATGTCTATAATTGCCACTTTTAATTTATAACATATATAATATAATACAATGAATATATCCACATATAACTCAATGTGTGGTGTACTGGAGCGCAACCTTGAATTAATGGTAACACAAGCGTAAATTAATTTAACCGTACATACATAACCGCTTACACCCAAACCATTAATAAATAAACCGTTGTATTGCATTTGTTGACTCATCAACGTCAACACACTCAACCCTAGGTGCTACGTTTAGTTTAATTCACATCCACATCCACATTCACCTCCACCTCCATCATGCACAGTATCCCGAACCCGAGTCCCGCCGGCGGACTTTCTCTCTCTTTTCTCATCAGCGGATAAAAGGCATTAAAATATAAATTTTATAACCAACCGAATTACCAGTGAAAAATGCCGAGGAAGAATTAAAGAGGGTGCCTTATTTTTATGTCCCACATATTTCATCCACTTAACGTCGTACATCCTCTGTATACATTTTAGCTCAGCTCTCTATCTTTGTCTGTCGAGAATCGATACACATACATACGATATACATACAAATACTGGATATTCCCAACCGCGACCCTTACCTCGACTCTTCCTCAATATCAAAGGGAATAGCGAGGATTAGGGCAGGACCAAGATCTCAGCAGAGGCAAAGCGAGTAAACGTGATTCGTGGCCTTGCCTAACACTGAGATACATTACAAGAGGGTTGTTGTAGATTTTACATGCGGGGTTGCAAATTATTTATCTTTGGTTGAAATAAAATTAATGGTTGTGATTATTTAATTTATTCATTTTATTTTAATTAATAATTTTTTGAAGAGCACATTATCTACATTTTTTTATATTATTAATTACTGTAAAGTGTATCAATTGAAGTTTTTTAATTATTCATTTTATTTCAAGAGATGAATAATTAAATTTTATCGGTTATTAATTTTTTTTTTTAAATACATCAATAATATATTTTCTATAATTCAATTTTTTAAGAATTTATTGTTAATATTTTTTAATTTATAATTTATCAACAGAACTTTTAATTGAATTTCTTAAAAAATTAACTAAACTTTCAATTACAAATCATCCTCCATTAAAACCCGACTAATCAACCAAAACACTTTCTCAACAATAAAAAAATAATCAACTCAAACAATTCTAAAAACTTTTTTTCACATCTTTACAATTTGTACTCCACCCTCGGTTTGTACTTGTACTAACTCCCACAAGATAAGAGCCAAGTCACCGGATATTACCCTCCGTATTCGTTGATACCCTGGTTCTTGTCCTGATCCGCATCCGGCCTAGCGGGGAATGAAAACCCTCACCCCCTTACCCTCAAGAAACGACAAACTGGATAGTTTTCTCCCCTGCCGACTAGATAGATCCTAGATACCGGGACTAAACTAACCTCGTTATGCACCCAGATATTACCCAGAACTCATACACATAGAGGTATACGTAGATACATAGAGAGGTATATATGTAGATGCATATCTGATATTACGGAACACTCGAGCCACTCGGTATGTCCCTATAATATTACGCAAACAAAAAATACAAACATCGTCACCAGTACAAACAATTTCTTATGTCAAAAATAAACATAAAAGAAGAGTATCATAACAACGATAATAATGGGAATAGCGATGCTTAGGTAGCACGGGGACTCCAGACAGAAAATGTGTATATAATAATACATGTTGCAAATTGATTGTCACGTAAAAAAAGCATTAATGCCAGGGAAGAGAATGATAAAAATAAATGCAGTTTTTTGAAACATTTGTCAGCGATGGAGATACTTTCAGGAAGATTATTACGACTGGGACTGGGAGAATGGACAAGCGAAGATAAAAAACGTTAAAGAGAGAAAAGAGTGAGCACCTGCTGTCGTCGGCCATAAAAGTTTCAGAAACGTCACACGACTTGTCTCATTACCCGGACGCACGTACCACGTCCTGCAGTAAAAAATAAAAAGTATAAAATAATAAAAAACAAAGTATGTGCGATGTAGAGCAGCCTCGTACATTGTCATACATATGTATGTGTGATATGTGATATGCGAGGCAGTTTGTATGTATTACCGTCGATTTACACAGAGAGATATGTTATCGGTGGTTTATTCATGCATCCAAGGGGATGACTTTTCGCGATCGATTACCATTATTATTATTATCATCATTTGGTCTGCGGAAACCCCGCTCAGCAAAGGAGAAAGGATGCGTGCCTCGATACGCTCGTAAAATCAGCTCGATCTGGTCTCTGTAGAATGTGTGCCGGGAATAGGAGCGGAGCATCATGGACGACGAATGAGCACGCACACAAATAACTACCGGGATTGCTCGTAGAGCTTCTAATCGAATCGAGTGTGGCTTTCGTGCGATTATTCTCCGACTGGGTTGTATCGGGTTCGAGTCCGGCTCCGGATCGGTTGCGTGTCCGGGTAATTTCAGGCTGCATCATTCTCCTCAATCCTCTTCTTCTCTCATTCTCTCCCCGTATAATTATCGACTCGTCGGGCAGGCAAACGCGTTCGCATTCTTCGAGGATATCATCTGCATAGCTCTTTGCGTTCCCTGCCGTCTGAGCCCAGCTCAACTTTGCTTCGACAGTCCTTTCACTGGAGATGTATCTGTGTGTGTGCGTGTGCGTGCGCGCGCGCGCGTGTGTGTGTGTGTGTGTGTGTGTGTGGTTTATTTCGCGGGGATATTCTGAGGCACTGTCAGTTGAGGTAATCGGTGAAAGGTTATTGTTTCCTTGTTAAATTATTGTGATGTTCGGATTTTGATATTTTAATTATTTGGCTCTTAAATTCTTTTTTCTTTTTTTTTTAAAAAGAGACTCCTCTTTTTATATAAGACAAATTTGTTCATCAAGACTTTTTTTATTAATCTAAAAAATTTATTAATTGTTCATAAATTAATGTATTAAAAAATTATTAATTTATTAAGTCTTACCATTTTTTTTAAAGAAAATTACTTAAAATAAATTAAAATTCTTTTTATATATTCAAGCTACGGGCTGATAAAAAGTGTCAAAATAAAATTTCTACTTTCACTTTCAAGGCATTAAATAAATATTTATTAGCAGTAAATAAATTGTGTTTAATTGTCTATAAATTTTATATAATAGAAAATTCATTCAATAAATATCTATTAACTCACCCGGCATTAAAAAAATCACATGAACAGTAGGCCTAAGCTTATTAAACATGACCAAATCCTTCCATCAGGGTAACTTCCGAAAGTTCAACCTGCCCCTTACCTCGATTGTTCATAACCACACTGTCCGAAGCTAAATCCTCTTAGGACTAATTGTTCAACCGAAATCATTTGCCCAAAGCTCATAAATCCTCTCTATGTACGCAGACTATCCTTGGTGCTAAATGCAAGCAGAACCATCCGAGCATCAGAGTCTAAAGCGAGCATCACTAAAAAAGATCCAGTATCTGAGAAATTCAAACACATTCCTAAAGTTGAGTTCCTTCTTTATTAATGTGTCATCTCACGAGCTCGAATTCTGTCGCGAGTTATACGAGCAATAAAAACGGAGAGCGAACTATTCGGAGGTGAAGTTCGGAGCTCCCTAGAAGACTTCTCCGTTGCCCCTTGACTCGAAGAAAGCTCCAGTGGATGTAAAATCCAAAGCTAGCACATTTTTTTATCGTCATCTAAGAGCTCACAATAAACCAAATGATATTTGACAGTGGAACGGTGAAGGGGAAGGGGAAGGGGCAAAGGGTGCAGATCTGAAGTGGACTATTGGCGTTTCCATTACCCTGTCATTGACCCGTTGTCTCTGTGCTCACTTGCCGGGCTTAGGTGGTAGCAATGAGCCAAACGGACGTCGCCTGAGGGCGTATATTAAACGAACGACATGAGAGATGAGAGAGGAGTTTATAGACCGAAAGAGGAGAGGAGCTGCATGCAATAGAGGAGTAGAGGTGCACACAATGCTCGGCTAATGGATGACACAGACTTGCCACCGGTTAGAGAGACCTCCTGCGATGTTGCCACTTGAATAAACATCAATTTGATATCGTGCAATATCAACCGAGTGCCGACGACACACGGACCGTGGTGAGCAACCAGACCTTCAACCATACATCTCTATCTCTATCTTTATTTATATGTGCACCGTGTGTAGACCACGGCTGTATATTACTCGGCATCAGCAACTGTGCACACACATCAGAGAAAGATCGACGTGGCCCAAGGCAGCTCGCCACCTGCGCCTCAACGCACGCTTATTATGCACCAAGAATTCGCAGACGATGCCAATAAGTGTGCCCCTTTTTCTTTATCCACTTTATCCACTTTTGGTTGGATGCAGGAGGTAAGATACAGGCCTGAAAATTTCAGTTTGCTTTTGAGGATCTGTACAAAAAAAAAGTTTAGATTTTTTTTTATGAATTTCAGTTTTGATTCGAAATTTTCATAACTCTTGATTGCAAAAAATTATAATTTTTGGATATAAATCAAAAAGATATCCATCAAAGGATTTAATCCTTTTAATAAGTACACTTTTAAAAAAATCTTAAACCTAGAATATAATTTGATTATTTTGAATCAAGAAAACAAATTATTCAAAAACGTGTTTTTGGTTTAAGATTTATTCTTTTGAATTAAGTCAATTTGTAAATCAATGTATTTTATTGTCTTCAAACGAGACAAGAATTTAGAAAGCAAAAAAAAATTCTTGAAGCATTAAAATCGGTTTTCTTTTAAGATTTCTCAGTTCAAAAATATTTGTCTTAAATCAAGTTAATTCTTTGCATCCGTATACGAAACGCGGGTTCGAGTTTCGCGACTGAAACGATTCCATCGGGTCTCATTCCTCCTGTCGTTCTCGTCCGCCGCCCCCTGGCATCTTTCCAATTTCGATAATCTCACGAGCTCTGTTGCGGCCCGTTATTGGCCTCGTTACTCACTCTGGAATCCGTGGAAAGCCTCGATTACCGACACACACTTTTTCCTTTTCGTTGCATTCCATTATTATTATGATTATTATTATTATCATTATGCTCCTGGTCATTATTATAATTATAATCATAATTATTATGATAGCGAGTATTGTTATCGTCACTTCCGAGCAGTTGATAGTATTATGTATTATTTATCTACATAAAGCCGGGGTAAGCTCATTGGGTTTTTAATTTCATTATACTAATACTAATGCTAATATTAATACACACAACTTTCGGCTTAAAATGGATATTTTAAAACGTATAGAGTAATTTTCTAGCATATGGCCCGGTGGCTTATCTTGTTCGTAAATTTGCAACGGGGCGAACCCTTCATTTCCACCTCCGGACTTGGGTTACCATCCGATCCTACGGGTACTTGATAACAACGCTATCGCCCCATGCGGGCGCTCCATTTAAACCTCCGCGCTGCGGGAAAAATCTAAAATTATATAGATTAGTGTATCACTAAAATCGACGAGGTTTTTTTTAGATCTTGAATTTTTTTTTAAATTTAAACAACTAATGTTAAAATTTAAAGACCGTGAATCGGAAATTTCCATTCTCTATATTTAAATAACATGAAAAGAGATATTTTTAAACTTTAAGCAACTTACCAAAAAATGTTGCATATATTTTTTGTAGAAAATTAAACGTTCTACAAAAAAAAGTCTCCGATAATTTTTCGATAAATTTGATTTTTTATGAATTATTCGAATTTAAAAAGACAGATCTTAAATTGGCACAGTTTATTTCATTTTTGACTTTAACTTCCAATAACTTATAAAAAATTAAATTTATTAAAAAATCATAAGAGACCTTTTTTGTATAGCGTTCAATTTGCTACAAAAATGTATATGACACTTTCCGGTAAGTTGCTTGTAAAACAAGGTATACAATTTTAAAGTTTAATAATATTTCCTCTGGTTATTTAAATAAAAAATTAAAATTTTTAGTATCTTTATTTTGACATTTACTAAAATTAATATATAATCCATAGCGATGTATAATATATAATTCATCTGCATTTACATCTACATCTACATCCACTCTCTCCATATTGAACTACACAGATAGCTACTCGCAATGTCTACCTTGAACTCCCTTCAGCTAGTTACCAAATTGCTTAAAGTGAACAAGGGGACAGAGGAACGCCGATCGAATTTCCTCGAGGGCGACACAGCTTAACTTTCCAGTGTAGGTATACAATCCACTCAACAAATGTAACTATGTATGTATATAATATAAAGTACAGCAGGAACCTCGTCCAGATGCCGAGCAGTTTTTCTCCCTTTACATACTTTATGTAGGCTTTATATAACAAAACTCCTGTTCGCTTCTGCTCGAAAGACGCCGTCCTATTCCTCCCGGGATTCTACAAGGAAAGTGTTTTCACACTCACGCCAGATGAACGAATGGTAACACTTAAACTACTTCAAGACGTACACATACTTGTACACATCCTATACTAACCAGACCCCATAAGATCCGACAGAGAGTGTTTGCCGTCCCAAATCATCTCGACACAACAACCAGACAGGCACGAGCACGCGCAGGCAGGCCGCCACCAGTTAAACTTATAGTTATACTTGTTTTTTTTTTTATTTATTTTTTTTTTTTTTTTCGGGCAGACGTTCTCTCGTGTTTATATTATCTTGTCTCTCTCGCGACGAAAACAGCTGTCCTCGCTGTGTGTGTTAGTGCTGTATGTAGAGCAATATCGATACTATTTTTTACTCTCCCATCAGAAATAGAGAGATTGGACGAGAGTTCCGCAAATGGCCTTTGATCGCGATGAAATACCACTTTACGAGAAAGTTTAGTAATATTTGCCCGTGTGTATCGTCCTCGAGTTTATCCACAAGCTCAAGGATGTTTACCACTCAACTCTATTGCTTTATACGTTTACATATAGCGTACACAAATATATGTGGGTAATATATGTATAAGCAAAAGCTTAGAACCAAAGCTGTAACTAAACTCCTAATATATATGTACATATATGCATAGATGTATTTCAACGGCGGATCTCTGACGTCGTTATAAAGTTTTAACTTTTTCCGTAAGGGACACTTGATTATAAACGCCAGAGTTTATTAATATTCGAGTATCACATTCAGTATGGTGATAAATTATTTTACTAAAGATTATGATCGAATGAATTTTTATTAATTTTTTTCATTTATTTTATAACATCAATAATTGTTAATTAATAGTGAGAAAATATTTATTTTACTACCTAGGGTGTAATCGAATTATTTAGAGCCAAAATTATTTTTTGATCTTGCCCAAAAATATTTGTAATAAGTTACAAAAGTAATAAATTGATAAATTGTTTCTAAATAAATGAATTTATTATCAGTCGATAATTTCTTCTATCATTCCAAGTTGATACTTTACAAAATTACTAAAATTACTCCTTTAATTGACAAAGATAACTTTAACTCACAATAATCTGACCATTAAATATAATGAAGAGAAGATTGGATTTCTATCAGCTGTACTATAACTTCTATAAGCGCGACCCTTTTCGAGCGAACAAAGGTTTTTTTTTTAACGTTGATCAATACTCCTATTACTTACTTATCACTCACAGATCGTCAATTTTCATTAAAATTTTTAAATTTATAAAGTTTCTAAATTTAGAGTAACTGGTCAATATCACCCGAGAAGTTGATTATTAAATTAGTCAAACCTTTTAATAACGTAAAGCAGGTTAGTTATCTTTAACTGATCGAAGTTCATTAAATAATTTTTTTTAAATTATAAATTACTTTTCCGAAGCTCCTTAATGAACTAATTAACGATAAACTTTGAATCATTAGATAAAAATATCCAGCAATTAATATCAAACTGTAAATACAGATGAGTGTTCTAAAATTGTCATTTAATCTAGCGCTTTATTTCCTATGTCAATGCTTCTATTTTCTCTCCTCGAGTAAGTAATCAGAACATGCATCAATAATTCAGGCCAAAGTGTAACAGAAGTCTTGAATAAATCAAATAATCGAAGGAACTACTGATCATCAGCCAGTTCTAATAATTTGGATAAGAAAACTATCAAAAATATCTTTTAGGTCAATTGTCAATTGCAGTAAAATAAATATTTTTTAAAAATTAGTTAATAAATTTTTATATCAGTCAAATTGAATATATTTCCAACTAAATCTTGAACATTACTCCGTCTGACTGCAATGAAAAAGTTGAAAGCTAAAAGAACAACAAAACCAAGACAAGCAGCAACTATAACTACAACTACAACTACAACAACAACATATATTTCCTTACAAAAGTGATTTATTACTTTCATCAAGTTTCCTTTATATACACTAGCGCTGTAAATTGTATGATATGAAGCTTCGGTGAAATAATGCTTTAATGAAATTTTCAGTTCTTGTTATATAGAAGAACAAGAAACGCGGAAAGCTAACACACTGACTGAGATTCACCAGTGAATTAAGAGAGAACTAAGTCCGTGAAGCAGAGCAAGAAACCTCTTGGACTTCCACCGAGATATCTTCGAGGACGAGCTTAACCTTTGCTCCGCCGCCGCCGCACATACAGCAGGGACGCAAAAAGTCATGAGAAACTAAACTAGTGGAGAAGCTCAAGCTTCCTGCTCCAGATTCCACTAGCACTCGGATGCGACGCCAAAAGAAAAGAAGCCCTTTAAAAAAGAGACCCACCGGGCTTTATAGTCTTATCCAGTGGACACTTGGACTCCTTTATTTCGCCTCGAGATACCGCGGTAAGTTCCAGAGGCTCACCTGCTCCCATCTCCCGATAGTGCAAAGGATATAATAATAGTGGTAGCCGAAAGGGTGCTCGAAGTGAGACCAGAAGTTGCTGGTTCCGAGATACAGAGATCGGGAAGAAAAATAAAGGAGATATCTAGTTTAACTTGTAAACCACACGACTTAGAGGAACTTGCCACGACTGCAAATGAATTCTGGGTCTTCTATTCCTTCTTTTTTACCCCAAAGCGATTCTATTTCTTCCTACTGTACCGATCTAATCTCCGCGAAAGGATTCTTCGAGGACGGCCTATATGCACGCGAGCTTCTTCAGATTATTGATAACACTCACTCCGAAGATCGGATCGGGCTCAAAGAGAGTCCTTGTGAGAAAAAGTAAATTTTCGAGTTATCACCAGAGGATTTGCCATCAACTAAGTACCTAGCGCCTTCTCCAATCAAATATTGATATCTGATATCTTATTCCTCGCGGGAATTTTTTTTATCACGCAAAGCTTAAAGAGTTAGCTGCCAAAAGGAATATTTTATTTAGGTTGTTTTATTGTCAGCTCAAACTTTTCAAACTAAATCACATACATTTAATCCTCGGAGGAAAATTTTGAATTTTCATCAATTTACTTAATTTAACATACAATTTAATTTAATTTAACATAACAAATTTACTTAATTTGACATCTTATTATTCTATTTTAAATGATTTAATATTTGTGATTTTATTTTTGAAAATTCGATTTATCTTCAATTGCTGGAATTTTATGATGTTAACTAATTTATTAAAACTGTGAGATATTTTCACTTCTACAAGCCATTTATTGAAAATTTATTAATATTACAATTTGCTTGTGAGTTTTCTATCTCCTAAAATCGGTTCAGATTATATTGCTATTTCCGACAGCTCAAATATTTTAAATAAATTATTATGTCAAATTATTATTAAAGTGACTTTACACGGACGGTAAATTTTTAATATACGTGAAATTATATTCGCAATTTTTGACAAATTGGATGTCATTTGAAATAATTTTAACAATACAAGTTTATATTATATGTAATATAAATTGCTATAGCAATTACAGTTACATAAATTTATAAATCGCTACAGTGCTTTCAGGAAGTTGTGCTCTACTTCCATAAAAAACGATTTATTTTTATGAATTTAATCACTGGGATGAATGGAAGATTGAAATTTATTTTAAAAATTTTTTTTGTTGTGAAATTTTTTGTTTTTTTTATTTGAGTTACTTTTTAGGCAACTACATTTATTTTTATAAAGAAATGAATATATGTTATTAGTTTGGTAGATAATTCATTTACAGTAACTGCAAAAATTTCAACTGCATAGGTTCATTTTTATATTAAATTTAAGCGAACACCGATAACCGATAACCGATATTTATTGATAACTTTATATTTGTGAATTGTTAAAGTTAAAAAATTCATATCAATTGAATGTAAATTATTATTATTAATTTTTTTGATGTTTCTAAAAATATTTTCATTTAAATTTTCAATTTAATATTTAATTCAATTAAATATTTAACATTTCATATTTAATAACAAAAAATTTTATTATTCTATCGCTTCAATCTTTTATTAATTATTATTAAAAAATTATACGGATAAATAAAAAAGAATAATCAATTAAAAATTATAAAATAGATTACATATTAAATTAACAAGTTTTTGATAATACTTATTTATTTTTCACGGATCATTTAAAAAAAAATTTTTTAAGTTTTATAAATTTTTTGGTGACGGTCAATTTTTTAAGAAATTTTTTGGAGGAGTTTTAAATAATTTGTTGAATCTAATCCATAACTCTCGACAGTCGCATATGAATTACAGGTTGCTAATAAATAATTATATTAATTTTGGTGGTTACAAAATATGTCAACGAACAAAACCCCTCACAGTAATCCCGTATGGCTCTCTCAGCGCATCGGTTTAGCTATTTTAGCCAACTACTGTATTCTTGCCAGAGCGATCTACTAGATGGCTCTAGTAACTCTCTAACAGTTGAGTGAGGATAGTTACTACTATAGCATTACAATATTATTCTGAGAGCAATATTTTTTTTTCCATGCGATATTTTATTGATAGAGTATAGCAAATATCAGCTATATCAGCAAATATCATATATATAGCAAATAACAGTTTGATTTTAATGTTCATGACTTTTCCACTCGACGTCAACATTCGCAAACTCTCCCGTTTCACAATATTGTTGAACAATTTCATCCACAAGTCGTAACCCGCTTATCGCTCGATAAAATACTCCAGCATACCTTTCTCATTCCATTTAGATTCATCCCTCGATTCAAAAAAAAGTTCGAGTGTTAACAAAACTGTTTTTTATTTTCATCCACACAAAATCTATATACTTTTATTATTATTTTATGTATACATTTTTTACCTCGAAAGCTCGAGGCTGGACAAAGACCCCAGCAAACATGCCCTCTTCAAAATTCCAATTTGCGGAAACGATTTGAAAACCTCGGACCGGTCAAAAATCAAACCTGGCGTATCCTTTTTCCATAAAATAGTCGCTTTTACTTCCGGCGTACATTCAAAAGCGCTTTTAGAATCTAAATCTCCATGCATACACACATCCATATTTTTTTTTTTTTTTTTTTTTTTATATACCGTGAATATTTCCACCTTCGGTTCGTCCCAGTTCCAAATTAACTTAAGCTTAGTTGACGGGACTTATTCCCTCGAAATTAACCTAAACCATATGGATTTTAGTTTTTCCGGCTTCGAGTGGACATTTGATAAATTTACAGCTTAAGAACAAACATAAACATACACACCGACCACTCTCGACAATTTCCTTCTATTTTCCTGCATCCCATTTATATTTTTTAGTTTTATTTTATTTCCAGGTCCTCATTCTCATCCTCACTATTTTCTTCACTTCTCTTCTCTACGGTTAGCTTGAGATATATCGCCGGCCATTTGTCCCACTGTACTGCTACTAGGATAAATATAAATTTGATTCCACGTTTAGATAGTCAAAATGCTTCTCATGCTATTTTTACGCCCTCGCCTTCTTACAGATTTTATGCCGTCTCAGTACAGTAAATAATGCTTATATCATTCGTGTTATTACCAAAAAAGGAACAAGGGTAAAAAAAAAAAAAAAATTCACCGCGATTTATTAAACCGGCAATAAATAAATCAAATAAAATTTAATAAAATAAAATACTATTTTCCAATACAATATTTACTGCAAACACAATAATTCTGTTGACGTGCTCTGCACCCGTAAGAACCGCAGCAATCAACTCTGGAGTCATTAAAAAACCAAATAGGTCAAGCACCTTCCGGGAACGTCATTATACACATATATATATATATATATATATATATATATATATATATATATATATATATATATATATATATATCTCCGGAGTTCAATCAAGTTAAAACAGACGGAAGAACAAATCGATTAATAGCATGAACCTCTGTCGTTGTCAAAAAAAAAAAAAAAAAAAAAAAAAAAAAAAAAAGCACGATATTAGTATCTAATTATTTAGCTAAATTTTGAATGTTAGAGATTTTTTTTTTTTTTTAATTTATTTAAAGAAAAAAAAATAAATTACCCCCATCTCCTGAAAGTCCTACCTCGGTAATAATAATAACAACAGTACAAGACAATACAGAAACCGCAAAAAGATTTTGATAAATGTATTAACCAGTGCGTAGAATATATCGCGTGTCTCGATGTCATTTCCACCGTTGATTTCTTCCGTATCCGGTTCTGTACTAGTATAGAGACGTAAGTACAGACGGCGCCAGGCAGACGTCGCACGAGCGTTGCGACGATTCCGAGAAAATACCCTATACCCCCTAGAATTTTTAAGTGAAGTAATAATACAACGATTGCGGTTGTTTTCTTTTGTTTAGCTTTATTTAATATCATTTCTACCTGAACCTTTACCCTCACTCTAGAAATAATCAATTTTATCCAAGTTTTATTATGAAATATATATGTATGCAAAGATTACTTGTAAGAAGAAGAAGAAAGTTATTTTTTTTTATGTATAATGGTAATTATTATTATGTTAAATTATTGAATTTAAAAAATTGACTTCAGTAAAGAACAATTGTTTCGTTCAATAATTTTTTAACTTCATTCAAGATAATCTAAATTAATTTATTAGCTCGAGATTTTTACTCTTGAACCTTGTCAATTTTTATACAAATTTTTACAATTGATTTGATCAAAGAAATTTCAATTAATTCAAAGCAATAAAATTTCTTAGAATATTTTTTAAAGCAAGAATTTTTTATAAAAATTAAATAAAGTTACTTTTAAAATTACAATATAGCGTAAATTTAATTATTATAATAATTATAACAAAAAAAATATTAATTGTTCTCTATAAATTATCATTTACAATTTCATAAAAAATAAATCTGGTTAATAGTTACTACGTAGAATGGTAAATATTACCGCTCTCATTTCTCCGCGTGATTAATGCAATGTTTAAGAGGATATTTAGCGAATTCCTAGAATTATCAAACGGAGAGAAAGGACGGAAAAGAGAGGAGAACGGAGAGACGAAGGATAGGACGTATACGAAGGATTAAACGTGGATTGCATTTGAAAACTCTTCTGACGGGTCTAGCTTGCTCGTTTTCTCTCTTCTCTCTCTCTCTCTCTCTCTCTGTCTGGCTCTGTTCCTCCGTTGACTGACGAGATCTCCTCAGTAATGTTAAAACAACGTGAAAAGCATCATACACACATGAGCACATACCAACACGCGTTAGCTAGTACGTGTAAGTGTATGATTCACGCTCAGAAAAGCACTTGGATGTGCATCCAAGTACTTTTTACGCTTCAGTGGAAACGCTCTCATGAAATTCAAAAGAATTCCCATTGTTCTTCCACGCACTAATAAACATTTCCATTCGTAAAAATTACTTCTTCCGCCTCTTCATCAGCAATAGTAGTAGCATATGTGGAGTGGCTTAATTATAGGAAAAAAAAAAATATCGTTAAAAGTATAAGTTTAATTAAAAACACAAAACAGTCCAGTCCACACCAGACTTTAAAACTCCGACAATATACAATTACAACAGCAGACTTTGTTATATTTTATTTAAACAAATTTATTTTTCCGGTTTCGCTCTCATAGAAAAATTAGCTCAATTCGAAGTAGAATATTAAATCGAATCATTTTAAAGGGCTTGATGTAACAGATATATTTTTTAATTAAGTAAAATTCATATGAACAATTAAGAACAATTTTTAATTTTAATTTCTTAAAAATTTTTTAATTTTTTTCAACAAAATTATAAGAAAAATTTTTTAATTTATCCAACATTCATTATACTTTATTATCTATTCATATTTATCAGTTAATTAAACTAAAAAAACCTCAAACGTAACTCTCTTGTAGTGAGAAAATTTAGTGACCTTGCGCCGCCTGTTGGCCATTTACAACACTATTTTAATAAAAAATTTTAATTGGCTGTTTATGGGCTAATTTTCTAAATATTAAATTAATTTTTCATCAATATATTTTTCGCCTCCTGTCTTCTGTCGATTATTTCTCCTCACACTTATCTAGCTTCATTAGACTCATCTTTTTCACCAATTTTCTAATTACTATGCTCACCTTGATGTTCTCCCGTTAAATTTAAACTTTTCACAGCTCCCTCGACACGTCCGCGAAATAACGCGCGGCCGGAGCACCATATAAACTTCCCGCATACAAATTTCAACAGTATGGCGTTAAACCTGCTGATACATGTGCAAACATCGTGACATTTTATACCAGCAATATCTCTTTATATATACACAACACCCGACTGGTTGATACTCTTCCTTCTGTTGTTAGCGCTGGTGTTACTCCAACTCATACTATTACTATTATTATTGTTATTATCATTATTATTGTTATTATTATTATTATAATAGCTCTAGTTGTTGTACTTATTGTTCTTGTTGTTCTTCTTCTTCAGCTTAAATTTAACCACCCACCCCCCGGCACTACAGCACTGCAAACCACGGGCTAGAAATCTCTAATCGCGGGATTACTTGTTTGCTTACTGCATACTTTTTTTTATCACAAAATATGTGATTACTAGGCATCTTCAAAAGTAGCGTGTCTTTTTAAAAATAATCGTACCGTTAATTTGATGCACTAAGTTGAACAAACTAATATAACCATTACTTTGCTACAAAGTATTCAGACTGTGAAAAAAGATTGAGAGGATGATTATTTTACGTAGTTAGGCATAATATTTTAATTGTAGAAAGGAACTTTATTTAAATAGCAGTGATTATCAAAAGTATGGTTACTTTCTAAAATTCAAATAACAGAAGAAAGGCTTTTTTAATAATACATATAAAAGGAATCAAAGTGAAAATAAAATCTTAGACTAAACAAATTGATAAATTGTTTCTAAATAAATGAATTTATTATCAGTCGATAATTTCTTCTATCATTCCAAGTTGATACTTTACAAAATTACTAAAATTACTCCTTTAATTGACAAAGATAACTTTAACTCACAATAATCTGACCATTAAATATAATGAAGAGAAGATTGGATTTCTATCAGCTGTACTATAACTTCTATAAGCGCGACCCTTTTCGAGCGAACAAAGGTTTTTTTTTTAACGTTGATCAATACTCCTATTACTTACTTATCACTCACAGATCGTCAATTTTCATTAAAATTTTTAAATTTATAAAGTTTCTAAATTTAGAGTAACTGGTCAATATCACCCGAGAAGTTGATTATTAAATTAGTCAAACCTTTTAATAACGTAAAGCAGGTTAGTTATCTTTAACTGATCGAAGTTCATTAAATAATTTTTTTTAAATTATAAATTACTTTTCCGAAGCTCCTTAATGAACTAATTAACGATAAACTTTGAATCATTAGATAAAAATATCCAGCAATTAATATCAAACTGTAAATACAGATGAGTGTTCTAAAATTGTCATTTAATCTAGCGCTTTATTTCCTATGTCAATGCTTCTATTTTCTCTCCTCGAGTAAGTAATCAGAACAAGCATCAATAATTCAGGCCAAAGTTTAACAGAAGTCTTGAATAAATAAAATAATCGAAGGCTCTGATCATCAGCCAGTTCTAATAATTTGGATAAGAAAACTATCGAAAATATTTCCTCAGTCAATCCAATTGTCAATTGCGGTGTAAAAATCAGTGTCTGACCAAACAATGACTCCCGTCACTGTCGGACTGTATTTGCTCGGCGCCTGGTGTCTACTGACGTGCATAAAATATATTCAAGTCAGTGAATAGATATCGAGATAGGAAGAGTACAGTATGGCAAGCTTTTTCAGGAGCTACGAGAAAGTTTGTTGGGACATAAAAAACCAGAAGGTGACGGTCTCTTGTCTATCTCTTCTATTTTCCGGTAAAACTTCTGTTCGTTGTTGCCGGCGGTATATATTTATATGCAGACCTATAACTATGTATGTACGAGGCAACATTGTGCTGGACACGTAGTATAGACGAGAGCAGAGAGTGTACATGCCCGATTTCCGTGGAAGAGGACCACCGACAAATGGAATTCGCTGGCATCTATTGGGACAGGAAAAGAGGAACGTTCCGAGTGAAAAGTTGCCACGTTAGAAGGCACTGAACACTGGACAATGGCACATGTTGCATTCGAGGGTGCAGGAGGGTGAAAACTGAAAATAGAGAAAGAGAAACAGGAAGAGGATGATGGAAACAATTGGTCTGGAGCGAATACTATAGCTGTGGTGTTGCTGGAGAAGAATTGTAGCTGATTCGATAGGAAACTTTTAATCGGGCAACTTGTGTCTATGTCTATGTCTGTGTCGATGTCTATGTCTAGTTTTCCGCTGGAAGGGAAAATAACGGCAGAAGGAAGATGAGCCAACGTTCGTTGGCACACCAGCAAAGCGCTTTTTCAATGACTCGCCACTTCTGGATGGTCAAATGAACAAGCTCCTCACAAAGGCGACCCGTCAAAGCAAAGGATACAGGAAATTATGTTCGTCCTATATTTACCGCTGAAAACAACCCAGTCCTAGTCTTGTTTTACGGATCTGTGTACTCTCTATTCACTCACTAGATGCTACATACTCCACACTCCACACTCCACATTGTACTACAGAGATCCTCGAGGTCTTGCAGTTTAATTACCCTCTGAAGCAATATACATAAAGAAGTGATATTGTGCATTATAATGGCCGCTGCTGAAGCTTTTTTACTTCCGCTCGGCGATTTAGACGCTTTAAACTTTACTTTGTCAAGTTCATTTTGAGAAACTGGGTTTTTTTTTTTTTAATAGTTAACACTTTAGTGCACTGATAAAACATTTTACTTGATTTAAAAGGAAAAATTTTGATTAAAGAAATTTAATCAATCGATTAATTTTGAAAAAAAAAAAAAAAAATTAAAACGTAATAAATAATTTTTTTTACCTTTGTAAAAAGCAAATTATAAATTTTTAAATATCAATTACAGCTCGGGAATAAAAAGTGAAAAATAAACTTTGTTATTAAATTATAAATAAATCATTTTATTTTTCCTTTAAAAAATGTTTAAAAAGTAATCACAACTTGGGAATTTAAATCGGTAAATTATTAGACCAGAAAAATAAAAAAATTTTGAGAATTTTATAAAAAATAAAGCTAATTATTAGAAAGAATGATAAATATGACAATTTCTATTTTACGTAAAATTAAAACTCAATTAATCAGCAGCAAAAGCAGATAAGAAACTTTGACTATTGGTATTGCTGATGCAAAAAATGAAAATGGATGTCACTAGAGTAGCCAGTGACCTATGATATAACTAAAAATCAATAATAGGATTCATATTAAAAGTAACGCAAAAAGTTAATCAAGTTTCGCAGTGCTATCGAATATAGAATATAGAATAGAAGCATGGATTTGGAAATAGAGATACTTTGAGCGTATGACTTTAGAGTAAATGGATTGTCGGTGAAAATAGTAAAGCACTTTGTGTGTAACTCTATGTTATTATCTATAAACCGCTCAAAGCTTTTGAAGGCCCTCTTAGTTCGCTCGTAAATTTGGATCAGAACTGCGTGATCTTGTTACCGTTAGCACGTAAAAGGTGATGATTTATAAAAACTAGTGACGTTTATTGGGACTATTTATTATTCGTAGTAATAACTAGTTCGGCGGTTGTCGAATGCGTGTTGCTCCGAACCGCAATTTTACGAGACCCGTTATTTACATTGTCATTGTCGTTGTTATTAATTGGATCTGTTTTTTATTGTCTTTTGCAGCTGGGCTTCTTCACCTACTACACAGTGGCGATGGGTGAAGTAAATCCGTCTGGACCAGTACCGATTGACAGTGTGTTCATCTATCGACCAGACAAGCGCCTCGAGCTCTGGAGGTTCGCCTTTTACATGTTTTTACATGCTGGGTAAGTCGAAATTTATTTTTAATAATCATAATTAATATTAATAATTATAATAATAAAATTAAAAAATAATTTTATGTTAAAGAAAAAGTAATCAAAGATTCATAAGTTTCTCAAACTTTTATTAAAGTAATTGGTTTTATTTTTTTATTGATATTTCATAAGTTATATAAATTTAAATATCAAATATATTTATTAAATTTTTATCTATACTTTTAAATAATTTTTTTCAGTATTTAAAATTCAAATTAAAAAGACTAAGTAATTAAAATTTTTTTCTCAAATTTTATTAAAAAAATTTTAAATAAATTTATTGAAGTAATATCAAAAAAGCAAAAATTATTGGTGAAACGTTGAGATAAATATTACTAGACAATTTAAATGACTAGAAATTAATATTATTATTTTTTTTTATTTTTATAATACTAATAAATAAACGGCAAAAGTTGAAATTGGAGTTTCTATCGACACTTTCCATTAACTGGTAGCAATAAAATTAATCGCGCTCTATAAAGCAAATGCTCGCCATCAATATCGAGTAGTGTATAGCTGTGTAATACGCAACACTCAACACTCAACACCGCTATAAGAAAACCGATTGGAAAATAAAATGTCGAGTGTGTAGTACTAGAGAGGATAGGAATGGACGAGCGTGTGAGTGAGTGAAAATAAAAATAAAAATAAAGATAAAAAATATAAACCTTGTAAGGAAAGAGGATGAAAACGAGGACGGTAAGGACGAATACGAATACGAAGGTGAGAGTGGCGAAGAAAGACGCGATGACGGGTAAAGAAGCAGCTACGCCGAGTACACGACGCTTTTTAAATTATTCATGGCAACCTGGAGATAAGGGGAGAGTAGTTGGAGAGAAGAGACGCGTCTTGTTCTATTTCTGTCTCGGTCTTTCTCGCTCGAAACTTTTCCTCTCGCTCACCTTTATTATCCACTCGTTCGCTCTTTTGTCTCCTGGTCGTGGTGGTGATGTGCGTGTATGTCTTCCCAAGATAAGCAGCTCCGCGTTTTCAGGAAACTCCTCAGCTTTTCTTCGAGCTTTTCATCTTTCCTTATCTCAGAACCGGTTATTGCCATCAAAATGTGTCGGGCTATTTCCATGTGTTTTACGGATAATAGAAACAATACTAATGAACATTCAGATACTCATCTCTCCTTTACTGCTAAAGTTCATATAAAAGTGTATTACCGAGCTATCTGCACTCAAACGAAAAACTCCTCTATTTAAAAGATATGTTTTTGATCAAGAAAATTATTTTCAAAAGAACCTAAGCTGTTAATTTAAAAATTTCTCGTTTCAGAATTGTTTTTTTTTTTTTATAAAAATTAAATTTTTTATTTCAAAAGTCCTCAAATAAAAATTAATATATTTTTTATTTTTTTAGATTTTAATTTTTTTTTTTTTTTTTTTCACATTAAAACTATAAATTAAAAAAATTTTTCTGTAATTTTGACAGTCCTTTTTCCCCTTGTAATTTATAAATCATAAATCATAAATAATAAATGATAACCATCCTATTCTCTGTTAACCGTTTGCCGATATTATCTTGAGCAGCCATTGAAATTTGAATAAACTCGATGTATACGTCTGTGCAGTACATATCTTTGGACAAAGGATATTAAGGTAAAAGCAAAATTTCGCTTATCATGTCTCTCCGCGTTTTACCAACTACTCGATATTCCGATACCCGAACTCGATATTCTCGTCATTTGCGTTCGCCCGAACTCCGTCAATGATAAATCGTCGAAAGCCCATAACCTGCTGTTGGATATAGTCGTTTGTGCCGAACGAACTTGAATGCTACCACCAGCAGAAATAGACTTTTGAGAAGAAGGCGAGAGCGAGTTCCCATATGAAAGCAGCTTCTCCTCGTATGCGCCATTTGGATGATTGCATCGCAACGACATCGATCCTCTCCATATAATATTTCCCTCTCGAATTACCGCTTCGCGCCAACTTGTATTTATATATATATATATATATATATATATATATATATATATATATATATATACAGAAGAAAAAAAATTGAGTCAAGCGTAAATTTTCTTAAATCAAGAAAATCTTAAGGAAGACTGCAAATTTCTTGAACGAAATTAAATTTTTTTAAGCTAAGAAAATTTCATCTTGCTCCAAAATAACTTCGGTCTTCCTTATAATTTTCTTGGTTCAAGAAATTTTTTTTTTCTGTATATATATATATATATATATATATATATATATATATATATATATATATATATATATATCTCAAATGTACATTTGCGACATTTATTCTCCAGCACTTAAAGCACCCTCCTTGCTAAATGATTATGTGAGCGCAAATATAACTTCCCGCTAAAACTTTTCCAGCCATCATCACCGCCCTGTGATAGAACTTCATTATCTCTGGATGAGTCTTGCTCGCGAAACCACAACGCTGCGCATCAATTCACACCTCTTTGGCGCCATTCGACAAAGTTTCCTCGAGTTTTGAGAAAACGACTCCTTGTGTGTCCACCTGAGCACAAAATGATAAGACACCTCGCTAGCAAAACTCGAGCTCTTTAGATCTAGCATTGCTGACAAACGTTCGTTACCTTTAAATAAATTTACTTCTGGCTCTGTACTGGCTGTTCCTTTCCACCTTTCAGCTCGTCTTCGTCTTCATCATCTTACTCTTTCTGCACATCACTGTTCTTCTCTTTAATTAACATTCATCACAATTGATGTATGTAATTTAAAGTTGATTCGCGAACTGTAATTGTGAATTAAAACGTTTTATAGGACAATGTCGTGGGGAAAGAAACTTTAAATAGCATATCCGGTGAATAATAGTAATAGTAATAGTAATAGTACCTTGGCATTGTCGTATAAATTCGCGGGAGTTTTGCTATTTTATGTTCATCATATCAATTTATACGACAGTTAGAATTATGTCACTGACTTTCTCATGGACATCCACTAATTTATTATTCTTTTGTGTTTTATTTTCAGGTGGTTACACCTGCTGTTTAACCTGGGGGTACAGGTGGTCGTGGGACTTCCCCTTGAAATGGTTCACGGGAGTTTGAGGATCGCCGCTGTCTACATGGCCGGAGTTTTAGCCGGTAAGTACTTTATCTAATTCTTTCTCTCTTTTTCAACTAACGAATCTGACTGTTGTTATTATAGTTATCTATATAATTAAGATAATAAGCTAAATTTCAATGCTATTATATTTATATGATACACTGAAAAAAAAAAAAATTAACTTTAATCAAGACGAAAAATTTTTTAATTAAGTAAAAATTTCTTAGTTTAAGAATTTTTTTACTCAAATTAAAAAGATAAAATTCTTCAAAATTAATTTGATGCCAAGGCATTGGCCGAATGACAAAAATATATATGGTAATTTCATTTATACCGTAATTCTAAAGTTAATAAGAAAAACAATGAAAAATTTATAAATTAAATAATCGTAGTAGGCATTAGCCTTTATTTGATACAAATAGATAATTCCACATTATAGTGTATAAATATTTTGAAGAAATAGATCAAAATTTAAATCAGAAAATTAATTATATAAATCGGCTCTAGTTACATTTCCTTATATAGAAAAATGTTAACGGTTCAAAAATAATTTTTTTTTCTGTGTAAAATAAATTTTTTTTTAGTTAAATTCAAAATTCGTAATTCTCAGCAGTCATATACTCGCTGCAGGTTGCTGGTAATTACAATAATGATAACAGTTATCATTATCGCGAGCATTAGTATTAATATATACCGCCGGCGCTTATATACATAATAATGGTGAAAATGATGAATTGGTAAATGTGTAATAATAAACACATATGAAAATGGAACAATTATGTGGTAATTCCAGTTTGAATAAACGAATTAAATATCGCAGATTTCTATTGGGCAGACACTAGATGGTTTAAATATATTTAATATATTAGCATGCATATATTTATGTTGTCCGTTAGCGTGTGTCTCATTCCAAGCTTCTCTTGAACTCTACCTCTGGCAGTTGTTTTCCCTGGAAAATCACACGCGCGTTATTTACGGGCAGTTTCCAACGTCCACTAATGCGCGGAGACGCAACACACCGAGCAACCGACGCCGGCGTATATATATAAATATGCATACAGACAGCACACAACACACGTACCTTCACCAGCAGAGAGTAGCTTGTACATCCAATAGCCATTTGCATAAATCCGATTGGGAGCAAATCCTCGCGTATTAATGCTCATGAAAGTAAAACGTTGCAAATAGAGGACATGAATAATAAACGGCATGAGGCTGCATCCCGTCTTCCCCACCATTCCACTTTTATCATCAGACTACCGTGTTAGTAGTCGTTCACCAGGTATACCATCAGTAGCAGCGAGGGATTATGTTTTCAGTATTTTCACAGTGTCAAGTACTTTCTCCAGCCGTATATTTACTCCGCTGGTAGTTACTGTTACGGTTACTATTACTATTACTGTTACTGTTGGTGCAGTGGCCTATCCTTTCTTACCTGGGAAGAAATCCCCAGATCTATGGCTGCTAAATGGAGATGGAGATGGAGATCTAGATGCCGGCATAATAGCTAGTCAGTACTTTTACTAGCGAATCAAGAACACGCGGGATTTAACAACATCATAACCGCGGTGTGCATTGTAGTTTGCTGGGTCATCATATCCACCTGCTTCTACCAGAAATTTAGTAATATGCATAAAAAAAAAAGATTGTTAAAATTACAGAAAAATTTTGCTAAAACTTGGATATTAAAATTACATGATAAAAAATAACTATTGGAACATTTTATTAAAAAAATTTATATTCAATTATGCAAAAACTTTTTTTCAAGTTTATAATTCATACAGTTCCATTTCTGTAAGTTATAAATTTTTTTTTGTAAATATAAAATTATTTAAAAATGTAATTTTTACATATTCATACCTGTAAATTTAACAGCTTTTAAAATTAACTTGATTGAAGAAAAAAAAATAAACCATAAAATAAACCAAAAAAATTCCTAAATGAAGTAAAATTAATTTAATTGATAAATATTTCTTCTTTTGAATCAAGTTAATTTTTTCATCATGCAAATTTCCCATACATCCACTGTATTTTTTAAAATTTTAAATCAGACTCTGGATTTTCCAAAGAGAACATCGAATATCACAACAAATCGACTCTAGAGGAATTTTTTCCATTGATAACATACTTACAGTACAATGGATTCGCGCGACTCCGGCATGCTCCGGTGGCGAAGAAATAATAGCTGGAAGAAATAATCTGTGTCAATATGTGTATAGCTATGTCGATGCTGAATGGAGAAAATAAGTCCGAGAAGAATGAGAAATGTTATCGTGCGATGCATACCAGCTCAACCGTGAGGATCACCCTTGTCCTACTCTGTGTTCGTCTACGGCTGAGGAGCATCCAGGCGAAAGAGCAAGTCGACTTGCAGGAATTCCTTCTGGCTCTGTGGACACGCTGTGAGAGCCAGATAAAACAGTAACTGAATGTGTGTAGGAGGAAGGAGTAAAGGGTTCGGATCAGCTCTCAAGTGAGCGATTCATTCAGGATTCTTCTTTTGATTCATCTGCAGAAAAGCTTATTGCGAAAGAGACGTGCATAACAACTCATCGTTGCGGTGAAAGAGGATCATGGTTCGATGAACAGCACGCGTGTGCTCACGCTACTGTCTTCTTCCTCGCTTTTGTACCGACACCTCTGTTTCGTCTATTTATATATATATATATATATATATATATATATATATATATATATATATATATATATATATATATATATAAATGTATGTGAATATTATAAATTGATGTGTGTAAATATAATGCCCCGACAACTGCTTCCGTTTGTGCCATTTTTGTCGACTCGCTTTCTAAAATCAGTTAATATACTCTATCAATGTAATTTCGAGTCATTGTTCGATCCTAATTACAACTAATTTTTATTATTATATTGTAAATTAATTGAGAACCTCCTAAATGAGTAAGAGTGCATGAAAAAAAACAAGAATCAAAGTAAATTTTACTATTTATTTTTTTTTTTTTTTTTTTTTTTTTTTTTTTTTTTGTGATGGATATTAATTTTTAATAGCTGACCGTCATTATTAATATTAATATCTGCTGAGGTAATTAAAGGCTAAAATGTCATAGAAAAGATTAATTCAAGATTTTACTTATTAATTAAAACGAGTGCAGTGTACTTACTTTTTTTATTATTTAAATTAGCAACCTAATTTTTTAATTGAATTTTTTTTAATTAAAAATGAGATCAATGGAAGATTAAAGACGGATTTTCGGATTAATAATTGAAAATATTTTCTTCCCAACGATAATTAATTATTTGATATTCATAACTTAATAACATTGATCTTAATAATTAGAGAAATTTGGAGTAGAAACACGCTCTCTAATTATCAATTTGTTGTCCCTAAAGAGCACGTGAGATTAGTCGGGCCTTGAAACAGTAAATAGACCCAAATTAATACATAATAATGATTATGTTTATTATTAATAATTAAAAATGATTAAAAATTTATTTTCTTTAATACTAGTTTATTATTTATGAATTTAAGGTTTAATAACTTTGATCTTAATAGTTAAAGAAATTTATAATAAAAACACGCTCTCTACACAAATAAAAAAAATTATTATATTAATAAATATTTTGAGGAACAATTTTATTAAAAATTAATTGAAATTTATAAAATTATTTGATGTTAAAAAATTATTAAAGTTATTAAATCTAATTAAATATTGACAAACGCTTTCATCAGTGTAATTATAAATTAATTGTTCACAATAAGTAAGCAAGATAAATCGGGATTATTGGAAGAGAAGGAGTAAGTAAGAGAAGTGATAGTTGAGAAGTAGTCTTCAGTTTGGGTATTAGTTGGTCTTGAATAGCCAAAGTTGTCGTCTTACAATCTCGAAACTTGCTTTTCATCGGCAAACTACAGCATAGAAGCCCATAGAAGTTATAATATATAAAATCCTTATTCCATCAATCCGTAATTAATTTGTGTACCAGCGGTCCTCACCGCTACTCGCTCCAGCAATGACGAGGCGGGTGTTTCGAGCATTAGACAGACCAACAAAACCAGAAGCTTTAGTAGGTAGTAAATTCAGCTGAATTCCTGACGAACAATACGATTTATGCAATGCTCGGCATGCCCGAAAATCGATCCTCGATGCCAGATTCCAATAGCAAGCTCTCACGTCTCTACACAAGTACACACATAAATACATTCTCTTTCTCTCCTACACTCAATCTCCCTTTTGTATCTTATGCCACTTACACACGTACGCCGAAATATGCCGTAGACATTTTGCATTTCGCGGTACGTTATCGGTGTACTTGTGGATTCATCTCGTATGTGAGCACTCTCTGATAGGATTCATGCGTGCTGGAACGCGATATCTCAACAACAAATACAAATTGTAACCGTACACACTGCACATGTGCGCACACTATTACTTTCGATCCCTTGGTACAAGTTAAACCTCTTCTTTCTTTCTACTCTTACATATATGCAAATATTATATATAAGCGTGTATAAAAAAATAACAAATTGTATTTTTGAATGATCTTGAAATTTTTTCAAACAATTCCAAAATACCCAACATGGAAAAAATTTTTTTAAACTTTCAAATTTTATATCTCGTTTTACAAGCAACTTACCGGAAAGTGTTTTAATTATTTGTGTAAGAAATTGAACGTTCTACAAAAAAGGTATATTATGATTTTTTGATAAATTTAATTTTTCAAAAGTTATTCGAGGTTAAAAAGTCAGATCTTAAATTGGCAAAATTTCTTGGATTTTTGGCTTTGATTTTGAATAACTTTTGAAAAAGTAAACTTATCGAAAAAACATAGGATACCTTTTTTGTAGAGCGTTCAACTTCCTACCAAAAATATATAAAACACTTTTTCATAAGTTGTTTGTAAGACAAGATACAAAATTTCAAAGGTTAAAAAATTTTTTTCCATGAAAAATTTTGATAAAATTTTTCATTGGAAAAATCTATTGACTTTTTCAATACACATTTTATTTTTCCTCCTATATGCTCCTCGATATTCGCCTATCCGCAATTTCAATCACCCATTACTCGACCCCGCAAAACTAAAATCAGAACCATATTCAACGTATAAACGCGAGTGGTTTTCCTCATACGGCCATTGGAAAAAAGCCAAAAGCCTTTTTAAATTTTCCAACATTTCTTTTCCGCTCTCGAACAAACCACAACAAGACAATGGTATTCTCTGGAAGTGCGTCGTCGATTCAACTCATAACGTTGGCTTTTACGATGAGCATTAAGCTCGAGACGTAGTAACAGCCAGGATAACCTAGTAGCTGGAGGTCCTCAAATGGAAGCAAAATGAGATGGCAACAAAAGCTTGTACACATTTATATGTTTGTGCACATGAGCATGGATTTATCCGTAGAAGTAAAAATAAAAATTCAATAAGAGCAGCTAAGATCGGGTATACGGTAGCGGTTTGGTTACAAATGGGTCGCGTTTTCTGCTAAGAAAGTACTTAAACTCTTTGCTCAAGAGCTTACTGAGGTACGTCGGATTCTATACGTCGATTTAGTTGTTGGGATTGCCATTCCCGGTGTTCTCTTTCCTCGTTCTCGGCATCAGACATCAGACTACAAGTGCAGACTAAAAACTACGAACTAGAAACTACCAGCTTAACTGTACCCGAGCGTCGCGTGTACCGTGTGCATACCAAGCCATTATAGTACACATGGACGTTATCAGCGTGCGACTTGAGCCCAGTCACGAGTCGGTCTTTCTGTTATTCGCTCGCCTTTTCCCTGAACCTCTTGAGCTCCAGCCAGCATGTCTTGGTGCATGTGTTATTCTTGGATCCCAGATCCCAGTGACACGTAAATGGAAAGGCGAAAGGCGCACAAGAATAGGAATAAGAAGCTCAGAAAAGGGAAAAGGGAAAAATGGAGCGAACGAAATCAGTGATAGTGATAGGTGTTGTTGGAACCCGAGAAAGCTATTAACTTGTTATTGTATGAAATGGAGGCGAAATTGACACTGCAACTGATGTGAATCCGGGTCTTCTGGTGACAAGGGGCATATTGAAGCTAGCGAGTTATCCTCGTGCGAGGAGACCTGACCTGCATGTAAATTCCCCTCAATCTAATAGGAAATAGCCCCTCTGGCGTTCCGGTCATGTCCCACACGTGTACCAGTGTGGGATGCTTTAGGCACTTTTTATAAATCCACTTACTCTCTTTCCTATCACTGCTTTCCTTTTCTCCTTTCTTGAGAGTTTTCGCATCGCTGCGTCTCGACGCTACCACTCAAACATACATCCACCTATATTATCCATCTTAGAGTATCCGGGTCTCTTATTCTGCTCCCGACGCTTTTTGGCACAGCCGAACGGCCGCCTCTGTGAAATCCGTTTATAACGCGAATTTAAAACGTGAAAAACCTGAGCCTCTCTACTACTAAGATCAATCGGAAATATTTTTATTATTATACAGTTCCTTTTTATTTTAGATTTCTTCTGATGGGTGGTCATGTACGTCTCGCCCGACTGACCGGGGGGTTTTAAAAGTATTGGATTTTTCGCTTACGTTCATGTCTTTCTGAAATACTTTTTCTTCATATATAGATGTATATAGATTTTTTTCATTTTTAACTCGTAACTATTGGCTCTTTCGTTCCATGCCATGGTCAAAAATCTTGACTGAATTTTCTTTTAAGTCGTCGACTTATTGATGATTTTACTTCAGTTCTTGACTTTTTAAATTTAACGAAAAGCTAAGAGAAATAAATAAACAAAATTACATTTTTTTTTTTTTTTTTTTTTTTTTTTTTTTTTCAATCCGGGTGACCATCAGAAAGAATGAACGGACATGAAAGAGTGAAAAGACTACTCGAGGAGCCCAGTAGACTACTAAGGTCGTTATCCTTTGTCTGTAGGATTCATTTGCCGTCAAATTACTGGGGCAGGGAAACACCGTGGATTCCAAAGCGGAACGACGGCCAGCTCCCAAAGCCAATTAGGGATACTAATTAACGGCGTGGACGTTCGAGAGTTTACGCGTCGGTGGACGCCTGCTTTTCCGCTGAGCTCTGCAATCTATATCTCTATCTCTATAACATATAACACTCATACATAAAATTAAAACGCAGCCTTTCTCTCGAATACTTGTAAAGATTATTGCAGCTGACCAGCCCCAAGATTCTTACCAGCGAAAGCCTGTCCTCTGCACACTGTCCCTCTCATTCTCACACGAGCACTAGCTGCTAGGAGGAATTTAGTTGAACAACTACAGCAACACAACCAGAGCAGAATTGAGGAGAACAGAACTGAGCAAGAACAACGGCATTGCCCAGGGGAGGAGAGGGCGGTACGACAACAACATTCAACCGTAATTATCTAATACCTAGGAGTGCCAGGATGGAATGCCGTGCGGCTTGTCCTTGCGTGGGAACACACCGCCGCGACGAGTACAACGATCGCGATCTTGCTCACTCACATGCCCTCCTAGTTAAATAACCACAGAGTACATAAATATCGTTTATACACCAGTGCGCTCATATTCACACACAATTTCTCGGTCCCGACTGTTTGTATTTGTCAGGTACACACAGCCTCGACCTTTAAGCAGCTCAAGAGAGTACTTACTGGTGCTTCGTGCTTCCTATTTCTGATAAAGCCGAGCTGAGCGCCAGTTGCTACCACCAGTTTCTGCACACCGCCTTCTACTCTCTGGTCAATCTGGGTCACGCGCTAATGGAGCTACGCAGCCATCCAAAGTGATTGCTCCAAGGACATGGCAAGTGGAGGTGAGCTTGCTCTGTCAGGATCAATTCGCAGTGTCGATTGTTCTTCTCTCTGTCGTCAGCTCCAGTGGAGCACGCGTGCCTAAGGTGATCGGCTAATGTAGTTTCCACCTGTTCACCGCAAATTACGGGGCGGAGGCAAAGAAAAGCACCCCCATCACTGTATCCAAGTCTCACTCGGTGATGCAGAGATCCTTCCTCATTGTTATTCACTCACCGTAAGAGTGTGAGTTCCTACGCTTCTACATAGACGTACATGCAACATTAATGAATGATGAACAGACAAGAGGCTTTCATGAAATTCCCACTGCGGTATTTCCTGGCTGGGCTTCCGGCAAATTTAAATCGATGCCTGGCGGTTTCTTTCAGCGAGCTCATGCCAATACATAATACGCTCACGCTCATACACTGCCAACTCAACTTATTTACCAGAAAGAGATGTAAAAGAGATGGGACCGGGTGTGTATGGTTATTATAGTTATGTATTGAATATACGCCTCTGATTCCTGTAATTTTCGGAGGTTATCGTACTCTCGGCTAAAGCTTTAAAGCGTTAATTCTGAAATTCAGGCAGGCTCATTTGTATGACGGTTGTCAAGGATGCCTCCAGTTACGCAAGACTGGCCAGCCCCGCGTGCACAGAGGAACTAGTCCCGTGAAGGTTCAATGGGACAGGAGAACCTACCCATTAATAAGCGATGCTCCAGTAGACACACTCCCGCCATTACCGCTGGCCGTTACTCCACCTTATTGCGTGGTGCTCCCACTATATATCCTCACCAGCCGGGACGAGCCCCTATCACTCGAACACTCAACTCTGTACACTGGGATGGCATTTCTAATAACCTTCAGAGAACCAGAGAAACAGAGAAGCAGAGAAAGCTTGCTGTGGTTTGGCAATATACGAAACACTTGCCGGGTGACTTGTCACGTGACAATGCAACCCAGTTATGCATATCTTTCCGGAAAGATATCCCATCTAATGATACTGCGAATGCTTGCTCAAATGTGTAGACTTACTTTTGTCATGTCTCAGCTATGCAATAAGAGAAGGCACATTTCGTCTATTCCCAATGGAAGAAGCTTCACAACTTTGCTACGCCGGTTCTGCCAAAGATACTATTCATGATGTAGCTTGCTCATACATTGTAGTTAGATTTCAATGTTAGAGAATTCTACAGAGAGCTAAGTGCCGTAGCGTGTTTAAACTAAATACATACGAGAAGTTAAATACCTTCCTTAGTGAATACTACGACGAGATATTTAAAGTCACTGTGTGACTGCTGAGGATTATGAATTGGGGAGAAAATAACTTTTGTTATAATTTATTTATGGCTGCTCAGTTTATAAACATAATCATTTCATTTAATTGACATTTCTTGGATTTTTTTAATTTTATTTAGAAGAAAAAAAATTTACTTGAATTAAGTAAATAATTTTGAAGAATATTTTTTTAGTTTAAGTAAAAAAAAATGAAATTTTTCAAAATTATTTTCTTGATTCAAATTAATTTTTTTTTTTAGTTTATTAATCATACAATTTTTGGAAAAAATAATTAAATTACTAATAAAGTGTAAAAACTTTTCAAAAAATTAACTATTGCCTAAAAATAGCTAAAATCGTAAAAAAAAAAAAAAAAAAAAAAAAAAAAAAAAGTTGATGTGTAAAATAAAAATTCCTTATTATCTTAATTATATAGTTCATATTCCTCAAACATAGCTCAATAACTAATTAAACATTTGCAATTCCTGTTTCAGGCTCACTGGGTACGTCAGTTTTTGACACAGACGTTTACTTAGTCGGGGCTAGCGGGGGAGTTTACGCTCTTCTGGCGGCTCATCTGGCAAACGTCCTGCTGAACTACAACAACATGGAGTTTGGGATTGTGAGGCTGATCGGGATCTTCATTATCGGTGAGTACACACGAGAAAGATAATTATAAACCATGACAAGTCATCCCAGAACCCGCAACCGACATCAGAGCCCCGAAAAGTCAGACTATACTCTCAGTAGGAACCTCGAACTTGTCGAAAGCTCGCTCTGGTGGGGAACAACAGAACCGGTGCCCTTATTCACTCCGTTTGATACTTGTGTACCCAGCAAACCCGCAAAACTTTGGCATCTAGAAATCGGGCATACCGAGTTGTCGAAACTCGCTCAACCGCGAACCGAGTACGTAAACAAACTCCCACTACATATATTCTATTCTATACAGCAGGGAGGTTTCAGCAGCCCCTATCATCCGCGCTTCATCCAAAGCAAGTTTACCGAAGGTACCACCGACAATTCCGGCTAGTTTCGTTCAATTTCTAGATTAATCTCGCGATGATCGTCTGTATACCGCGTACACAACTTTTGTTTGCCCTTCATCTCTCTGTCAATAGCAATCGCTGCGAGCTCGAGCAATCGTGAATTTACAAAACACCAAATATTCATCTATATTATATTGTGTATTGAACATCAATGTCATATATTCAATATCGGATATTGATTTCAATATAAAAAATTATTTATTTGTTGTCTCGTGTCAATAGTTCCGATTTTTGTCCTCAGCTTCTACACTTAATTTTATTTTATCGCCTCTTGCTATCAAAAAAAATTTCATCTCAATAATTTTAGTCGTTAAGTAATTAATATTTTTTATGAAAAAGTAAATATAACCAAGCTAGAAATGTAATCATTTTAGTACAGTGTACTTGTGGCATTTAAATAAATACTCAGACTTACAAAGCTTTCATTTTGATAATAAATAAATCCAATTATAATTAAAGTTTTAGAATTAAAATTAATATATTTTTTTATAAAAAAAAAAAAATAAATAAAATAATTGTCTTGTAGTTGAAAAAATAAATAGTTGATACAAAGTTAATTTAAAATTAAACAGCTACACAGAATTAAAGAGGTACTGTGCAAAATATCACTTTTCTTACAATATTCTTCAATTTTTAAATACCCGTACTTCTAATTTTTTTTTTATTAGTCCTTGCGGTGTTAATTTTCGAAATATTAGTAATTAAAAATTGTATATCTATCCTGACCGTAGTTAGAGTGAACATTTAATTAAATAACAACCATACTTTTCTTAGGATTTTTTTTTTAAACTAAGAATATTTAATTAGAGTTATAACAAGTATTTTTTATCAAAAATAACATAAACGAGCGGTATTTATTTTTTTATAAAAAATGTTTAAAGTTAGCGACTTTCGATATTTTACTTGAGTGGAAGTAAGTGAGCGATATTCTGTAAATAGAGACATTAGTGCGTAAAATATAAACCAATAGCCATAAGCTATTGGTGTCTTTATTTACCGCAGTACCTCCTTAAATAAATATTTTTGAAGAACTTTATCTTTTTGATTTGAGTAGAAAAACTTTTAAATTAATTTAAGAATTTTTTTCTCTTGATTCAAATTTATTTTTTATATTTATTAGTATAATATCATAAATATAATAAAATATCCATATTTAGATTACTTTAATTTTCTGGATTAAGTACTCTAATATACC
Organism: Cotesia typhae; assembly: GCF_013202065.1. Classification (NCBI taxonomy): domain Eukaryota; kingdom Metazoa; phylum Arthropoda; class Insecta; order Hymenoptera; family Braconidae; genus Cotesia; species Cotesia typhae. The sequence continues at coordinate 1,369,398 of NW_027423712.1, forward strand.
TATAAATAACTTCTAATCGTGTATGCAAAAATTTACTGTACATTTTGTCCTTGAATGAACTTTATTTTTATTCCCCATTTATATCCACCCAGTTTTTGTTAAATTTCATACCCTACGTTAGCGCGGATAATTTCAATAAAAGTTCCGCGGCATGCTCCAAATTTATTTTCGATGTTGATCCGAGCAAACACCGCAGCTCATCTCGGACAGTTTTTTAATTAAAAGATAAGCCCGCGGGGGGTAATTTGCAGCGTAGCCCATTCTCGAACGAAGAGGGGAGATGTCGCAGTCCGGAAAATTTCGATGCGTCGCTGGACACTAAAAATATGGACTGGGGTTGTAAAATTCGACGAGACATTTTAAATTGCTCGACTGATGTTAAGATCCGGAGCGATAAGGGGACACTGATGTTGATGGTCCCTTGTAGGCAAGACATCGACCAGGTACGAGGTAGAAAGAGCCGCGGGAAAGGAAAAGGAGGAAAAATAAAGGGGAAAAAGGTGTCGGTCTTAGATTATGGGCTGGATATACGTAGCCGGGGGAATAAATCGCGAGAATGGAAAATTGTAATTATTATTTTGTTAGATCGAAATGAAGATTTTTCAATGATGAGTCATTTTACAGAGAAAGTCCGGTGAAATTTTTCTACTTAGAAAATTATATAATTTAATATTTTTTTAGAAAGTGAATTTTTGAAATGTTTAGGTAGAAATAGTCCGAAAAAATATCGCCTTATAGATGCCATAAGAGTGTATAAAAATTATAACATTTTTTTTTTTGCATTTCTGCATATTTCGGAGAAAAATACGTCGATTCTCGAAAAAAAATTTTTTATACGCCCTTATGGCTTTTCACCGATATTTTTTTGCCGGTATACGCCCTTATGGCATCTGAAACGCGATATAATAATCATTAGAAAAAAATTTATCGAGAGTTTTAAAGCATAGCATTTACTGACATCACCTGGCGCTTAAACACGAGGATGTGAATTTCAAAATTTTGAATTTCTAAAAAAATAATAAACTAATTAACTGTTTAGTTTGAAAATCTTGTGAAAGATGCAAAAATAATTTGATTGGTTTATAATGATTATTAAAAATAAATTTATCGAGAGTTTTAGAGCTTAATTAATTACTTCAATTTTAAACATCGATAACATATTAATAATTACCAAAAAAAAAGTACCGAATTTTACGTAAAATATTATCATTTACGCTCTTTAGAAAAAAAAAAAAAAAAAAAAAAAAAAAAAAACGAGTCTAGTTAACATCAACTATTTAAAATAATAAATAAAATTATTTTATTTTCCGGGTGTTTGGGAGCAGAAAGAGAGAGAAGTTGAAAATGAGAATAGCGATAATGAATGGAGGGTAAGGATCAAGAGGGCAAGGAGGTGAATGTGGTGAGTAAGGGAACCAGTAAAGGGAAGAGGGATTTAGCCTGAGGAACAAATCGGTCTCGTTCCTCTGATATATATATATATATATATATATATATATATATATATATATATATATGTAAGGTAATATAAACCCCTCGCGAATTACAGGGTTTGATAATCGTTCACCAGAGTGAGAGTGAGAGAGGGGAAGGTAGAATCTACAACTAGGAGGACTATCACAGCTGGTATAGCTATACTCAGGAGCTCCTCCTCGGGCCGGTAGACTTGCCGTGGGGACTTGACGGGTAAGACAAATGCCCGGGGAAATCGAAGATAGTGCGAGGAACGAACGAGTACAGAGGGTGGAAGAGAGCGAGCTGACAAACGAATGAACAAACGAACGCCGCGATTATACTCTAGCATCCCTTTAATGTGCTACTACCTTCAGCTCACAGCTCGCAGCTCGCAGCTCGCCCGGGTAAATTTACCGTCGGAGGATTAAACGACGCTCGAAATAGCGGCACGACACCCAATTACTCTGCTGCTCGTGATAAGCCTACACTCCACCGAAATTCCTCGGAAATTTTTCACCCAGCTCGACTTTGCAATAAGCGAGCCTCCTCTCACTTTCCTGATACCAGTATGCTGGGTAACAACCTACCATATGCTCTAGTCTGGCCTAGGCTCTCATAGTAATTATTTTTATGACGGATTTATCTGGTATGTCAGAGCTAGGCTCAAGAAGCTCAAAGTGTCAGCGTCTCAGAATTAAAATAAAATGATACACTGATGGAAAAATTTATTTGATTTAAGAGGGAAATTTTTTAACCAAGAAAATTACATTTTTAAGAAAGTTAAAATTTTCGAGATGATCAAACTCTTCAAATTAATATTTTTTATCAAATAATTTTTTTTTTATTTTTATAAGTGTAAATAGTAAATTTATAAATAAAATTAATAATTTAAATATAAATAAACAGAATAATAATAAAAATAATTAAAAAACTTTTATTTTGTTTGATATATTCAATTTAAAGGTCAAAATTACAACTTTAAATTAAATTAAAGCACAAACTAACTCTCAATTTAAACATTGAATTTTTTTTTTAACAAACTCACACAGAAAAAAAAATGTATTTGAATTAAGTAAATAATTTTGAAGAATTTAATCTTCTTGATTTGAATAGAAATTTTTCTTGATTTAAGTAAATTTAATTTAATTCAAAAATTTTTCATCAAAATTGTTTTCTTGGTTCAAGAATTTTTCTTTTAATTCAAGTTAATTTTTTTTTTCTGTGTAAAAAAATTATACAGTTTAATTTACTTTATTATTGTCGTTAAACATCAATAATTAATTAAAATATGTAAGAGATAAATTGAATTATTATTCTATTTTTTTAAATATAACGATTAGTAATAATTACCATTTTCTTGCAATAAAAAATTGTTGCAATTAAAAAAATTATTATCAAATAAATAAATTAAAAATAGAAAATTTTTCAAAAATTTCAATCGTAAGACCAAAATTAGAAAAATTTATTGTTTGTTTCAGCAAGCGCAGACGTGGGGTTCGCAATCTACGACAGGTACGCGGCAGAGCAGATGGGTCCACCTGTCTCGTACGTGGCGCACCTGACGGGGGCTTTGGCCGGGCTGACGATCGGGCTGCTGGTGCTGAAGAATTTCGAGCAGCGGCTGCACGAGCAGCTCCTTTGGTGGGTCGCCCTGGGAGTCTACGCGGCCTGCACGATCTTCGCCATCATGTACAACCTGCTGCACCCGGACTACCCCTGACGTGAGGTGAGCTTCGCGTACGGCGTGCCCCGGCACACGTAACGCGAAGCCAAGCTCGAGGATCACACCCTGACCGCCTGGTCCCTCGTCCTCCTGGAGCTCTTCTCCAGACTCAGCTCGAGGTGATTCGGCCAGTCAAACGTACCAAAGAAACAGTCCAAGGAGCTACTGAATTATCAAAAACAAACCAACCAATCTTAAACTTAATTTTAACGAACTCGCTAAATAACGAAAAAATCTCATAAAATAAAATAAAAAAATAAATGGAGCGACGTCCCGGCTGCAGGTCCAGCTGTCAGGCGTTACGTATTACAGAAAACAATTTACCGAAGGTCCAGTCTCGAGTCTCGAGGAATCGGGCAGTGGCTTTACTTTGCAAAAAGCAAACTCCCTTGACGACTGCCAGTGAATAAATCTGCTGAGTCTCTACACAAGTCAGGAAGAGTCGATGGATGGAACAAGATAAGACTCTGTCTCTATATCGCTATAGCTATAGCTATACAACGATCCGAGGATCAACAAGAGTAAAAAATACATGTCAATACACATGTCTCAAAGCTAAGAAACAAATATATGTAGAGATGTGTCAATCGACCAGGGAACCAATTCCTCTCAGATTCTATTTCGTACTACTTGTTATTTTTCCAGGGCAAATTCTATTCACAAAAGCACTTTTCCAAAGCAGAGTTGTTTCAGACGGTGATATTCACCCTCAATATCAATACAAATAAAATAACTCTGCATATAAGATTATAATTACTACATTCTCTGATTTTATATAGATTGCCGTTAATTAATCGAGCCAGTTGGGTAGGACATTTAGAGTTTAGTTAGTTATGCATATATAAACTGAGTCTCATTAAGAAATTGTCATCGGATTATTTTATATATATATATATATATATATATATATATATATATATATATATATATATATATATATATATATATATATATATATATATAATGCACATGTTTATGTAAATAATTATTGTAAAAGTATTATCATTTTTGTGTGTGAGAGAATAATCTAATCTGGTGAAATGGAATTAATTATGCGTGTAAAATTTAAGATTAACTAACGACTAAACGCTGTAGAAATAGACTAGATGTCCTTTCAATCGCTACGCGGCTTAACTGGTGGCGCCAGTTCATGTCACCGGGTGCCATTTTGTCTAGCGGATTGCAATTGTCAGAGCTCTAGTTTCGTTTTTAAATGCAATTCCATGTTTGTTTGTTTGTTTGTTTATTATTATTATTATTATTATTATTATTATTATTATCATTATTATTATTATTAGTAAGTTGAGTTGAGAGAAGAAATGACGGGCATTTAATGTAATGTAAATAATTTTTTTACATTATTTGTTTATATTGTGTATGTCCTTATTGTCGTTTGTATTTATTAGTATATTTATGTATCTTTATAGAGTGTTGAGAATTTGATTATATGAGTTTTAGGTGTACGTATGAGTATAATTATTATTAATTGGACGCCAAAAGTATCTATGTTAATTAATGTATTTTATTATCAATTATTAGTTTTATGTTATTGTAATTTTTTGGTTTAAAATGACAAATTTTTTGGATTATTTAAAATTATTCTTATAAAAAAAAAAAATTAGCACTTTAAATTGATTTATAGAAAGAAGAAATCTGTTGAAATATCAGAGTGTTTGTTTGAAGAAATAAAAAAAAAATAAGCCGAATTGTTCGGATGGATCTGTAGTCAATTATCAAAGAGAAGAAATGGACGAGTGAGACATTCCGATGCATATATAATGTTAAATAAATTCTTGTCACAGTTTGAGTAAATTCTTGAGAAAAAGATGACCCAATCTGCATTCGCAGCACGTGCTGATGAAAATAAGAATAAAAAAAAAAAAGAATAAGATCAGAAGAATAAAAAAAATGGCACGGACCTAAATGGGATTCCAAAGGGAATTTACTAAAAATTGATACGTCTCCATCCGTGCGTTTATATATATCAGTACGGGGATTGGTTTGTAATTGCAAAAGAAGAAAGAAGAAATATATTATATTATTATTTAAAATTTAAAATAAATTGTTGTTATTGAAACTAGCTCTCATCTAAGTTTGAGACGATTTAAGTTGCGAAATTAGAGTGATGAACGATGCTAGTCAATTAGCCCGATTATAGCGGGCGGTTAGAGGATGGGATCATCGTCCAAGTGTCTAAGTACGAAATCGATGTAATTATAAATTATAAATTATGAATTATTAAGAGTGAAGATAATTAAAATGAGGGAAGAAATAAGTGAGCAGGGAAATTGTGGAGGGTGAATTGGCATCGCTAAGCGAAAGAGAAGAGTGGTACTGCTACTGGCACAACTACATCGAGAAGTGAAACTAAAACTACGAGGTAGAGGTAGAGGTAGAGGTAGAACAACAACGGGTAGCCGGTGTATGGGAGCGTTGGAGTAATTACGTGTGAATAATTAAATCTCAACCGCTTGCTCAAACGAAACAAGAGTAGAGAGAGTAGATAACCATCGGCCGACAAACGCGCCCGGGATACTCTTCTGGCTATAATGTAATATAAACCCATACCTAACTACACAACCTACATATATATAATGGATAATGTATAATGTGTATGTGGAATATCATACCTTTACAATATACAATACACGATATACAGTGATATTCTTCAGAGCGAAGTAAACCGGGTAAAGTGTACTGTTAATGTGGATTAACGAAACCTCGTACAAGTATGAGTAAATAGTGTCGCTGATTTTGTTTAAACTTTGTTCAACTTTATACCTCTTAGATGTCCGATATTTAAATTATAAATGAACATAAATAATTACAAATATTTATATAAATGTATCAGTCGTTAAATCGCGTAGAAAATAACGATCAAATAATCATATTTAGAGGTCTCTATTATTACGCTGATATTACCGTTATCGTATTCTGCGAATGGTCAAACTAACCATTACGTTTATTATTTATACTCGTCTATGATTTTAACGATATTGTGTTATTATTATTATTATTATTATTATTATTATTATTATTGTTATTAATATTATTATCAACATTATTATTATTATTAATATGGTTATTATAATGGATATGCGTACTATTATTATTGTGTACAGAGTGCATTCAAGTGTGAATATAGAGGAAGAGTGCGGTGTACTCGCGTGCTTTCACGTGATAATATTATTATTTATTGTACTATTGTTAGTACGGGTGTATTTATTGAATACTGCCAAACCGATTTTTATATTATTAGTAATATTTATATTTAGCGCAATACGGGACTTTGTGAGGTATTTGCTAGTTGAGGAATTAAGTTCTGCTGGAGTGACTAATAATAGCAATTTTTTCTTTAGCTGATTATTCAGATATGAAATTTTTTTTTTTTTTCTAATTCATTAATTTATAAAAATGTAATTTTTAGGTAAAAATTACTCAAATCTTTAGTTTATAAAGTAAAATTTATTTAAAAAAAAAAATTAATATTTATCAATGAAAAAAAAAAATTTTTTTTTTTTTTTTTTTTTTCCGAAAAATTTAAGCCAGCAAATATTCTCCAAATATACTCACACTTATTTCCAAATTATCAAACTATAAAAAAAATCAAACTCCGTAAGGGTCTGAGTTAAAAATGAAAACTGTAAAAATCTGTACATAGATATTTGAACAAATTAATACTAACTAACCGAGAATATGAATCTGACTTCAAGAGAGAAAGTTAAATCGATAAAACCAAAAGTTCTATATACATACATATATAATATCAATGATAAATAGTCTTTCTTGTCACACGTCGTTTAAATTAACGACGTCAATCAATTTTCCTAAACCCGGTCGAATTTGCAGCGGGCCTCGGTATAATTTCGCTTAAATCACCCTGTAACAGAAAAATTTATAAAAGTTGTTATTTTATTCTTATTCTCCGTCAGTCGAGTACACTCGCGCCTCACATAACATTAATACTTACTTGTATCGCTTTGTCGCTGGTGCGATATACGAATAACTGACTCGCAGGTGTCGTTACGTATAAATATATATAACAGAGACGTATTTTACCGGGCACTACACAGTAATTCTCTCTTTATTTTTTACTTTTTATTTATTCTTTCTTCCGTCTATTTCTTCTTCTCTCTTGCCGTTAGAGTCCTTACTCGCAGTTATGTACTTTGAGAGAACAAGAGTAAAAAATAAAAGAAGTTTATATATATAAAATATATATTATACTCCCATCTGCGTCCTCGCGAGACTTGCAATCCCCGGCCACTAGAACACCTTTTTTTTTTTCATTTACTCGAGCATTCACGCTCGCCGGAGAATACCTACTTACTTCATTTCTTCTTTTATTTTTTTCTTCATCCTAATTTTTTTTTTTTTTTTTTTATAATTTTGCGGTCGGAAAAAAAAACGCTAAATAGAATATTAAAATTTTATTGCGAGTTTCGCGGGTCGGGTTATAATTATATAATGTAAATAATTATTGTGTGCGTGTACAGATGTGTGCTTATAAAATAAATATATTTATATTATATTATATTATTATTGCGATAAATTAAGATTATTATGATAATAATAATAATTATTTATTTTACCGTCAGTCAAAAATATCCACAAGCCAAAGAAGTGGAGCTAGTAAAGTTTATTGATAATAAATAATAAATATATATTGTAATAATAAATAAATTTTAAAAATCTCTTTTGAAATATCTCGAGTGGTTGTAAATGCGTTAACTTAAGAATTATTATAAGATATATTAAATATATATATATATATATATATATATATATATATATTTAAAAAAAAAATTATAATTTATGATTTATCATTATTAATAAAAATCAGTACGTATATCAAAATATTTTGATTATATGTATCGAAATTGATATCAAATATATTTATGTGTTTTCTTATAGTTATTGCCAATTTTTATTCCCATTTATGTGAAAAAATGTTTTCTTATAGTTATTGCCAATTTTTATTCCCATTTATGTGAAAAAATGTTTGCTATGTATTTTATGGGTGTGGGTGGCTGATAAGGATTTTGTGATAAATTGAAGGAGTCAAAATTTTGCTGGATAGTAAGGTCGTTAAAGAATTCAATGGCTGGGGTGATAAAAACTATTTATTGGGTGTTCGTTTTTTAATTAGAGAAGATTTAGTGTCTTTTTTCTAAGATAGTATTTTTAAGGTTTGAAGTTGGAAGATAAAAAGAAATTACGGGAAGAAGAAAAGGTAAGTTTGATTGATTTTTTATGGTTTAGTGGAAAGTTTTAATTAATCAATTAGAGGTTTTAGTTATTTATGACTAATAGCTAATAAAAAAAAGATTTTATGTCATTTTAAGCATTAAGAAGCTTATTTGATCTATAATTTAATATTGGTGATTTACTTCTTAATTTTTTTATGAACGTTTTAAAAGAAATTTGTGAATTTTTTTCATAATTGAAAAGTATTTAATAAAATGTCCTCACAAGTATGTTAAGAAGAAATTTTTGAGAAGTTTTTTAAATTATCTAATTAATAAATGAGACTGTAAAAATAAAATTACACAAAAAATTTCTTAATATTTTCACAAGTATGTTAAGAAGAAATTAAAAAATTATCTAATAGATTCATTGTATTACGAAGAAAAAATAAAAAAAAAATTCTTTATATCTTCACAAGTATGTTAAGAAGAAATTTCAAGAATTTTTAGAAATTAATTAATAAATTTATGAGACTAAAGGAAAATATTTTTTTTAACTTCTCAACTACTACATTTAAACATTCCTTCGTAATTTTTGCGATCCGAATTAGGAGGGAATCATCAATTGAAATCACAAATTCACTTAGCCTAAATACTTTTAAGACTAGTGCTTTTGAATTCTTCATGAAGCGTGAACGAGACAATGAATTTTAATTTTAAAAAATTTTATATCTTCATTATTCATACATGTACTTTATTATAATTTTTTTGTATACTTTTGCCATTTGGCTATACTGCCTACCTGGAAAGAACAAGATAACACTGGATGTCATCCCAGATTATACTGGGTAAAAAAAAAAATTTCAGATAGTAGCTAGTATAATCTAGATATCACCCAGTATAATCCAGATTACAATGAGTATAATCCAGATATCATCCAGTATAATCTGGATTATACTAGCTACTATCTGAAAAAATTTTTCACCACAGATATCACTGAGTATAATCTGGGATGATATCTAGTGTCATCTTGTTCTTTCCATGTAGACATTGAAATTAAATAATAAAAAAATAAAATAAATATAAAAACAAATTTCTTCATATCTTCACAAATACATTAAGAAGAAATTTAGAAATAATTATCTGATAAATTTCTTGAGACTATGAAGAAAAAATTCATGAGTATACTCATAAAAAAAAAAAAAAAAAAAATTAAAAATTTCTTCCTAAATTCTTAAAAAAATTACCAATCGAAAAAAACTTTAAAATACTATTTATCTAACAAATTATTCACCAGATCGCACTAGGTTCTTATTCCAAGAAGATATATCAGCGATCGCTTACTTAGAAGCTACCGATCTTCTTGATTTCTTCCCTAGCTTCTTTGCCTCTAAAGGGAAGCTTCTTTATCAACCAACACACAAATACAAAAAAGTCTCACACCTTACCGATAAAAATCGGTCTTTGAATTAAAAATATCATTCACCAGAGGGCGCTCTGATGCAGAAATCGATTGCATTAACGCAATGCAAAAGCAAAATTAAAAAACTTAGTTAATCGGCAATTGCAAAAATATGCATAATTCATAGAAGAATTCCAATTGCGTGCACTTACCATAAAATTACCATTGTAAATTATATTTCACAACTTGACCACACATTTTTTAGCAAAAGAAACTTTTATCTTTAAAAAAATGAACAAATCCGAAAAATGTGAAATCATATCTCGTCCGAAGTAATTAAAATGACGCTCGTCCTAGTTTTTTCTTTCTTCTTAACAGCAAAATCGCGAAGAAAGTGAGTTTCTTAAGTAGGTAAGCGAAGACGATATTTATAAATTTAAATATTAATAAAACATGACCAGTAAGATAAATATATATTTTTCGAACACTTTTTTTCAATATACAAATTCGTCTATATCATTAAATTATTATTATAATTGTAATTTTAATAAATATTAAAATTAAAATTACAATAATAATAAATAAATATATATATATATATATATATATATATATATATATATAATTAATAACTACTTATAACTATTAAATCAATGACTTAATATCCTATTAATATTTTATCACGAATCACGTTCGATATAATTTTACAATTAATATATAATTAATCTTCATATAATTAAAAAGTTACTTTTGGCAGCAAATATTGTTTTTTACCCGAATAATCATATACTTCCAGTCGCGAGAGAAGATATTAATTAATCATCTTATTTTTTCTCACAACTTTTACAAAAATAATCATTATCATTCGTAATTTATAATTTATAATTTATAATTCACAATACAGTATTATTATTATTGATGTCTTCGACTACAATTTATCATATCAATTTTACACGTCATTTAAATAATACAATATATGTTCCAGTAACCGGCATTGAGACCAGGCACTCGGACAATTCCCACAACGGTCTCAATACGATGTTTTATCATATCATTTGTCGACCTTCGCTCTTATAATTTACAATACAATTAATAATTATAATATCTCATGAACAATATACATTAATATTCATATTCATTGTTATTTCAATTGCATTACAGTACAGTAGGCTGCTCTGTCATCAATTTTTTGAAATTTATCTTCGTTACAATTTATTGAACTAATACAAGCCTGTGTATTAATTTAAGAGGTCATATGCACTTAGAATTTTTTTAAAATTATTTTTACTAATTTGAATATTAAAAAAAAAATTTTATTTAATTTTTGTTGAAAAAAAATTTTCAAAGTTAAAAATTTATTTAATATTTAATATTAAATAATATTTTTGGTAATTATTTACAAGTAGGGGTCTACTTTATTTTTTGGCCATATCTAGGTAAAAAATTAACATTCTTTTATTTTTTTTTATTCTGCTTGTTTTTACGAAGCGTTTATGATAAAAAATGTTGTGAAAGAAAAAAATAAAAATTCTGATAGCTTTTTTGCCTTCAAAAGTTGGAAAAAATTTTGGCTCTCATGTTTTTGGATAAAATTTATAATTTATTTTTTTTTTTGTTTTTAAATTTTTTTTTTATGTACCAAAAAAAAATGAACAATTTAGAAAACAAAAAAGTTGAATAGCAAAATTTTCTAAAAAATTTATAAATTTTTTAGAAAATTTTGATGATCAACTTTTTTTTTTAATTGTTTATTTTTTTTATGTATTTAAAAAAAAAAAAAAAAATTTATAAAAAAAATGAAAATTAAAATAATGGACCCCACTTATAAATAATCACCATATTTTTACAAAATCCAAAAAAATTATTAAAAAAAAAAAAAGTGCCTAAATTATACATTAGGGGTGCCAAAATTTAATTTCCGTGAAGAACCTTTTAAAATTGGAATTTTGAGTTCCGCTTTCAACAGTAGCTGTGTTTAGGCATTTCCTGAGATATTTCAGGACAAGAGGATTTATTTGATTTTCATAGAATTTTTAACAGGAGATTCAATTGAGCATTTCCGGCGAAATATCCCAAAATATCTTCGGAAATGCGCAAACACAGCTCCTGCTAAAAGCAGAACTCAAAATTCTAATTTTAAACGGTTCTTGATGTTAATTGAATTATTGCACACCCTATCATACATAAATAAACTTTAATATTAATTTATAAAAAATGTATTTTTAGAAGAAATAATAAAAAATAATTTTTTTGATCCTAACTACATAAAACCCCTCAATTAATAAATTATAAATAAAATAAAGTAAATATAATTATCCAGCAGGTAGCACCGTTCTTAAATCTCAATAAATATGTCATAAAAATCCCTTTCAGATTGAAATAAAATTTTCACCCTCGTCCTGAGAATCTTAATTTCTTCACACAGAAAGTTGTGACAAAACTGAGCTTACTCGTACAATAAATTTACCATTATCATTATTATTATCATTAGTATGTGCGATGTCGCCCACACACAATTAAAATGGCCACTTGACACTGATGCCGCCTTTTCTTCTGAAGTATTTATGTCGCAATCGCAAATCGATGGAGTACACATTGATCATATTTAACATTAAACATTATAGATCCAACAGAACGTGAGACTCTAAAAAACAGAGATCTCTTGTTAAATTAATTATATCAGTATTAATATTAATATCAACGCTCTTGGATAACAATCTCTTACTTTTAACTATTGATTTCATAAACTCATTATCATTATCTACTTTTTAAAAATATATTTATGGATTTACTTAGCGTTTACGTCGAAAGAAAGTTGGATTTAAAATCGAGAGGACGAGAGCGTTGTACGGATATCTGCACTCGTATTTATAGTTATAATTATTATTGTAATTACAATTCAAACGATTACACTCAACTTGGACATACAATATTGTTCTATATAACAATAATAATAATAATAATAATACAAATACATATCATGTGAGATAGAGTTAACTCTAAACTTCACGCTTTTTAATTGCGGGCTTGCCCATTTTACCCATATTTATCAACTCATGTCATATTTATACTTTTATACACAAATAAAATATCTCTTTCTGTTAAATATCTCAGTCTGTAACCTTCTATCTGCTAAGATACCGATTAACGCTTAATTGTTTCTATAATTACATTTTTTTAACGCTCTTTAATTAAATGGACAACGGCCAGCAAATGGTCAATCGGGAATTGTTAATGCTACTCGTTAATGCTTTACCAGATAGTGTTTGCGTAAATTACATAGACATTTTACATTGCACGGGTATTTCACGAGACGTTAATCAATATTGGCTGTATATCGAGTAGCCGATCGCAAAGCCCGTCCGAGTGTAACGAATGTCTGCTGTATGAAGAGAAATTCTCGCGGTTGAATGACACGCTCGAAATTTAAATAAGGGCTGCGGTTAAGGCTTTATTTGTTCCCTTTTTACAGACAACTTTGCGTTCGAGCTAACAACTAAACCTTTTACGTCGCCTAATACAAACAACCGTTTAATTGCTTTTTTTTTACAATTTTATCATTATTTCTTAGATACAAAAATTTATTTCAACAAAAGAATAATAGATGAAGAATTTTTTCTTTTTTTAATTTTTTATCAGACATTTGACAATTTTTATCTTAAATTAATTATAGAAAAAAAAATTTTTTTAAATAATTTATAGGTTAAAATTTTTTAAATTGTCAGATATTAATTTTTTTACATTTTCAGTGGCACAAAAATTAAAGTTAGCTGTCACTTGTTCATTTTTTTATTTTATTTAATAAACAAATTTGTTGAAAAAAAATTGTATTTTTAATTTATTCAAATTTCTGCATGTCAATTTTTTTTTGCCATAATTAATCGGCTGCCTAATTTCAAGAATACAGTAACTGACAATTTTAAGATTTTAAAAAATTTTTCTTATTAGAAAAAAGTTTGTGCGCCAAATTGATAGAAAATTAAATTTATGAATATAAATATTAAAAAAAAAAAAAATACTTAAAATTAAGGTCTAAAAGTTATAAAAATTGCAACAATACTAAAAAAAATCAGGTATAAAAATTTTGCAGTTACTGTATTTTAAAATTGGACAGCTGTAATGTGTTAAAAAAAATTCTTAAAATTATTAAATATCTGCTAAATTAATTTTGATGGTAAAAAAAATTTTTTTAGTCAATTTTTAATTAATAAAAAATTGAATATTTTTAAATATAATTTAATTTTTGAAAATATTTTTTTTTGAATTAATACTTAATAATATTTTTTATTTTTTTTATTCACAATGTTTAAATAATAATTTTGTCAATCTTGTATTTTTCTTATATTTTTCCCAGTGCAAATAGAGCAAAATAACGGTGGAAAAGAGACACCGTGGATTTATCAGCAGAGTGATATTGTCAACGGGCCGTGAAACGTTAGGATGTTCCTGGCGGAAGTTTATACATACATACATACATAGGAACGGTGAAAGAGACAACGTGTTCTAGAACGGAAGTATATCTACAATGCGCAGCGACGAGTTAAGAACAACGTACCGTGAAATCGTTGCCTAGGAATCGGTGTCGTCCATTACGGATGATGATGCTGTCCTCATCCTCGTCATCCTCAACATCCTCATTGTTGTTATTTCGTCGTTATTATTATCTTCGTCATTATCTATCATTATAATTATTTTTATTAGCATTAATATTTAAATAAAAATTAATTTTATTTTTATTAACAACTGCTGAGTTAGAGGTGAGCGAGGACCTCCACGGCAGTTGACACAGGAGGTGTCTGGTCCCCGCTGAGAATCACCGGTTCAGACTCCGTTTGGACGATCCTCACGAGGTTCGCGTCCTTTTTAGTCGAGGGTGCGAGGGTCGCATTTGGCGTGACGTTTCCGCGGCCGCAGTAGCTCGGAGGTCTGCTCTCCCGAGTTGTACAAGGCGCGATAATGCTCGCGGCGTTAGATCTGTAGGTCGGAGGTGGTGAGGAGGTAGGTTGAAGTCTGTCCAGCAGCAGCAATCGCAGTCTGTATTCCTGCATACTGGCCTGGTAAATAAAACATTTTATTAGTCATTAATCATTAATCATTAATCATAAATATTTACTTTTATTTTTTTGTTGTTTTAATTTTTAATTGAGAATTTAAGGCTCTTTTTTTTAGGTCAGACCGCTAGTCAAATTCAGGCTAACTGTTTATACATTTTATTTATAAAATTAGTTTCAAGTAATTTATTTAATTGTTTAAAAAATTTATATTAAAAATAATTAAATGTTTAAAATTAACAAAAATTATTAAACTATTAAAATTTTTAGTTTTTTGAAATTGAAAATTGAAAATATCATTCATTTTTATCAATACTTAATTTTTTTAGAACTAAAAGTAAAGTATTGATTTTTTAATTTTTTTAAAGATTAAAAAAGTCATTAATTTAAAAAAATATTTAGTTTTTTTATTTTTTAATTGAAAACAATTAGTTTTCTGAAATTAAAAAAAAATAACTAATTTTAACCATCATGTAATTTTTTTTTAAATAAAACAAAAATTATCAATTTTTCCAAAAATTATAGTCTACATTATTAAGAAAATATTGACATTTTTAAAGATTTAATCTCATCCCGACATTACACTCATCGAGACCTTTCATTTGAGTACCCACATCAATTTTTCATATATTTATATGTATATATGAAAAATATATCAAAATGCAAGTGGGTACTTGAATGAAAGCTCTTGATGAGGTTGCTAGTAATAAGTTATTAATTTAAAAAAAAATTTTTTTTTTTTTTTTTTTTTTTTTTTTTTAAATTGAAATAATTAGTTTTCTAAAATCAAAAAACAAAAAAATAACTGAGTTTTATTTTATTTTCTTAAATTAAAAAAAAAAATTATCTATTAATTTAAGAGCATTGAATCCTCAATAATCATTATCATTATTATTAGCAACATTGACTCAGTCCCCATAATAAACTCAAGATTATATCCCATCTAAAACAAAACTTAAATAAAATAAAAAAAAGGGCATAATAAGAATAACGAGGGGCACAGTTGTCACGTTCAACGACCCATTTATCTACCTGGTAACTCGGCGGTGGTGTTCTGAACTGGAATTCCGGATAGATCATGGCCGCGTATGGATGCATCGGCCTCGCCGGTGGAATCCTCGCGGAGATGCCCGTGAAACCGAAGAAGCTGCCGCAATTTTCTCGGCTGGTCACTCGCCAGGCGACTCCGCTCACCGTCAGCAAGACCACTCCTATACCTGCAACGATAAATGATCCTTAGAGAACTGCATACAACACACATGCTACAATGCTACAGAGCGATTGGAGAGCCGCATCAAGGTAGCCAGCTTCTTTTGCCCCCTACCATTATTTTTTACTTCCATTACCATTATTATTTTTTATTTTAATTCCCGTCCTCATATATATTTGCTTTTTGTCTTTGCTTTTTTCCTTTTAGTCATAATACACAGCATCGGAGCTTGTTTAAAGTTAAAACCCGGGGAGCAGTGGTGGCTCTCACACAGAGAACTACTTCCAGCACGCAGTACAGATGGTATGCATTGCTAGTATACACTGCAACTGGATGTTGGATGTTGGATGCTGGAACTGCGGATAGAAGAGGATTCAGTACAAACTGAAAGATACCGACGTACATCCGACGTGCTTTGTTCCATCCGCCATTAGACCGGTACATGTGTATTTACAAAACGCCACTGAAAAACTCATACGTTTATGTTTATACTCACAATTACACACGTATTATATATTTGGCGAGTTTGTTTGAGGTCCTCGAACCTGCTGCTATTGCCCAGACGCTCTTACAACTCAGTATCTACTCCACAGCACGGAATAATACATACATTTCGATCTCATTTAGCTCCAACTCCACGCTGCTGTTGACAATATTGATACACACAAACTCACTTCAGTCTCTACATTTAATTCAATTCTGTAATTTCAGCGAGTCCTTTCCAGCCAAACTAATTGAGAGTCTCTCCACTCTGTCTGTATCCTATTGAGTTACAACTTTTTTCCCCTACATTTCTTTGATTCTGCAAAACAAAACTACCCTAGTTACATTTACTCCTTTTTTACAAGCAATCGAGGTAAATCTACTTTGTTAATTTAATTTATGGCTTGAACTTTTGAATATTAAACTTGCGAAACTTTGGATAGATTTTAACTATTATAATTTTACTGTTTAAGTGAAAGCTATTTATTAACTTTAAATTAATGTGTAATTGCTTGTAAAAATTTCATTTTAATAATTTATTACAATTTCAATTTTGTGATATTATTTTTCTCAGTAAAATAAAATTCTTTAAAATTCTTCAGAATTTTATTTTATGTTAATTTATTATATATTAACCTTCGTATTTCCATATCTTCTTTGTTTTAATAATATATTTATATTCTTCTTTGTTTGAGTAACATTATCATATTTTTAATATTCCATCATAAATTATCGCTCGATTTAATTTGTTTATCCATGCTCGCTAAAAAAAATCTGTTTTTTTTTTTTTTTTTTTTTTTTCATAATCAAAATTAATATTCCAAAAATTCTTCTCAATTATTTAAAAAAAAAAAAAAATTTTTTTCCTCTTAAAAAATCCAATTTCGGCGCTTGTACTTTGCCCAATTATCCACAATACGGTACCAAGTGCAAGTGTGGGTGATGGCACTTATCGAGTGTACCTCTCGCTCATTCACCCATTTACATTTACATTGTGAACATGACCAGCGAACGAGTGAGTGAGTGTTCCTTTGAATGCAACGGTAAGCCGGGACTCGGGTCTTAGGTTATAATTCCATATTACATCCAATACCAATACCAATACCAATACCAATACCAATACTAAGCCGACATTTAGAAAGTAACCGACTACACCAGCCATCGCTCCGTTCTACTCGTACTCCAGGGCACAATATTTCTCTTTCTCTTAAAACCCGTAGCTCTTTCTCTGGAGCCAGGGCCGCATCAAATCCTCAAGCTAGCCCGCATAATAATTTTCCTTAAATCCTGATCACTCGGATAATCGCTTCAACAGCACTAATTGTTTCAGTCCAGTGAAATTGATTTTTCTCAAAATTTCAAAATAAATTATTTAAATTTTTGAAGTAAAATAATTTTGGAGAATTTCATTTTTTTTATTTGATTAGAAAAATTTTTCATCTGGATTCAAATTAATTTTTTTTTCTGTATACGGCGAAAATGTTGGTTCTATAAAAAAAATTGTAGAAAATTTAATTTTCTACAAAATAAAAAAAAATATTTCTTATGATTTTTTTATACACGGAAAAAAAAAAAAAAAAAAAAAAAAGCGAAAAATTACATTATAAATAACAATAAGCGTCGCTTCATATTAAAAACTAGAAAAATTGCAGTTCGAAATAAAATTTTTATAAATTCAAACTTTGAATGTTAATTTTCAAAGCTTTCAATATAATTCTTACAAAATCTGTAATAATTACAATCTGAATCTGTAATTTTTCCAATTTTTTATATGAAGCGCCACGTTACATTATATAATGTATTTTTTTTCTTAATATTTTTACTGTAATTCCTATTTTTGCTAATTACAAAAATCTTAATTTATAAATCACGGATTTTTTTATTGATCTTAAAAAAAAAAAAAAAAAAAAATAAAAGACATTTTTTTTAATAAAATTAAACGTCGAAAAAAATTTTTTACACAACCAATATATAAAAAATTAATTATTAATTTGTATTTTGAACTTAAGGCAAAATTTTTAATTATTAATCATCAGGTTATGGGCCCAGTGGCAGTATATCCGCCATCAATAAAAAATCTTCTTTGCACAAAGATTTACGCTGTAAGATTGAAGCAATTCTCATGATTATATTTATTTTTATTTATACTAAACATTTAATACTCGATACCTGGAGTTTTTGTTAAAGATTGATTGGTACGACCTTAAGCATAAACACATAGCACGGTTGGGCATATAATGTGTTTTATGTAAAACTGGTTACCAGCTGAAGAATAATCTCTAGACAGTAGACAAGCACACACATTAACATCAGAGAGCCAGCATCTGAGGACGGACAAAGATAGTCCAGACACGGTTGGTATGTACCGTCTATAGCATGAGAAACGACTTAATTTCATTATGGAAAATGACCAGTTTCCAGCTGTTAGCTGTTCTGCTGTCGAGTATCCTCTGTCTTCTGTTTAGCTCAAGGCTCCGCTTCCTTAGTAGTAGTTATTGCTTCAGTCTTTAGTCTGAATATGCCGATGATGATGACGGTAGCGGTAATTTGCTAGCCGCTGCATCCATAATTAACCGCAGCATTTAGCTCCAACTATTAATGCGACTTAATTATCGAATTGTCGCACTTGAGCTCGCTAAATCAATGCTACTGCTACGGGCACTGCTTGCGCAATTTCTTGATGGCTTTTTCAAGTAAGCTTGCTCAGTTACATTATGTTGATACTGTAATTATGCAAGCGCATTTAAATACGCTGACAAAGAGAAAATATCTATTATTTACTAGTTGATATTTTTTTCAGCGACAAGGCTGATCTCTTTATTTGTATTCATATTTGTTAGCCAAGCATTGGGCCCGAGGTCTCTCTTCAGTGTGTTGGAGTTAGATAGATAAAGAGAAAGAGAGATGTAGGACTAGGACGAGTTCAGTTTGTAGGGTATGACGTAGACACTGCTGAATTTGGGGATCCCGAAATTGACCTAATTTGCGGTGCGCAAGAAGCGTTGCGGACGCTAATTGTTCTCTTTTTCTATTGAATTTAAAATACGAGGCTTTTATTATTTAATTATTTTTATTTACAGCCCGAAAATTTTATTCATTAATTATTGAGGTAATTTTTTTTTTTTTTTTAATGTATTGACTTAAGATTCTATTTTTGTGGATTTTTTTTTTTTTATTACCAGAAAAGTTGGCAACGTTGCACAAAGAAAAGTTTGTGATGAAAATTACCCGCAATTTATATCAGACCGGGTCATTTCATGAAATAAAAGAACTGAGGAAAGAATGAAGAGTTATTTTTATTGAAGTACCCACAATAGTGCAAAAAAGAAAAATTTTTTTTTGCTGGATAAATTAAAACTATTTTTAAGTTTAGAAAGTTTTGTTGGAAAAATTTATCTTTTTATTTAAAAGATTGTTACGATTGTGTCAGATCTTTGGATCTTTAAATTATTTTTATAATAATTTTTAACCTTTTAAAAATAACGATTGATATCGTTTATTTCAAAGATACTATGGCGTAATATAATCATTGCTATAAGAAATAATGTTTCATAAATATCAATCACGATCATCAACGTTATGAAGTCAATTTAATTTACTCTTATAAATTCTTAAATCATATTAAAAAAATAATTTAAATTAAATTAATTTTTTTTTTTTTTTTTTCAAAGCTGAGTAGAATTTTCAAAAAAAAAAAATTTTAATAGATAAATAAAAAATTTTCTGGAAAGTAATTTTTTTAAAACATAAAATATTTAATTAATTTATAAAAAATAATTAAAATTTTTCTGTACTACTTTCCAGTTAAATGAATCCCAAAAACTTTTACTTCCAGTAAAAAATAAGAACCAAAAATTCAGTGGAGTAAATCAAATTTAAAAATAGAGCAATTTTGATAAATTTAAATATAAATAAAATAACAATCATAAATAATATAAGCTCTGAAATTCTCTCCATATATGTTCGTGCATTATCAAATATAGAATCAAGTCAATACAATAAAGTAATACATTATCATAGACATGTAGCCAGAAATATACCAGCCGATCGACGGCTGTCTGTTGCGAGTTGATTTAAATGGACACGCCATTCCAATGTTTAATGTTGGAGAACAATTTATCCAAAATAGCTTTTGTCATGAAGACTCAAGTGGGTCACGAAAATGGGCGTGTATTCTCGATAGAATGATACCAGCAGCTCAACTCTCTCGATCTATCTCCTTCGAATCGGTCTTTCTCTTCCTCTCTCTATGCTCGGTACTCTCTCCTGAGAAAACTCGGATCGAAAATAGATTCGCTGGACTGCAATACACTTTATCGGCTTATCCGAGCTATCAATTTCACTATCCCTCCATATCCTAATCATATCCTGACGGACGGGAATCATCCGTTTTATTTCTACTCGAGATATATCAAAATAAATAAAAATTACATTTAAAGATGTTAATAGTCATCACACGCTTATATATTTTATTTGATTAGATTGTGGTGACAGGAATAAATGTCAGTAATATTAATGAGATAGTTCAATTATTAGTAATCAATTATCAATTTAATTGCAAGGAAAAAAAAGAAAAGAAAAAATGTTTAATTATTTTTAAAAAATTTGATGGTAAAATTAACAGACAATTTCTTGATTTAAGTTAAAAAATTACATTTATAATTTTTGCATGAATTTTTTTTTATCTATAAAAAATAATTTTTTATATTTTAAATAATAAGTAATTTTTTTGTGTTTTATTAATAATTATAAAAAAATTTATGCAATTAATAATGAACGTTATAAATTTTTGTTAAAATTAAAAAATCATAATCTATATTATTAAGAGAATAAGAAAAATTTTGTGTCCAAGATAGTCATATGATAAAATCGGTTTTTCTCTAGATATATAATTAAAAAATGACCTTGTATCTTGTGAACTATTGACATTTTTAAAGATATAAGCTCACTCCGACATTACATTCATCGAGACCTTTCATTTGAGTACCCACATCAATTTTTTATATATTTGATATATTATATATATGTATATATGAAAAATATATCAAAATTCATGTTGGTACTCAAATGAAAGCTCTTGATGAGTGTAACGTCGGGATGAGTTTATATCTTTAAAAACGTCAATAGTTGAGGAAGTACAGTGCAATTTATCAAAAGTCATTATTTAACTAAGCAAAATTTTATTTATTTTTAGTTCACAATTCTCGGCAGTCTCATAGCGACTGCAGGTTGCTAGTTTTATAATTATTATTTAAAAGAAAAATTCAATAATTAAAAAAAACAACAAGACATTAAATTTTATAATAATCAAATGTAATAAAATTCAGTAAATTTTTTTAACAATGCAATGAACTAATTTAATTAATAAAAAAAAAAAAAAAAATATTTCTTTTTATCTTTAAAAATTGCTAAATTAAAATAATTTTTTATGTTTTAAAAAATAAGTAATTTTTTATTTTTTCTATTTATAGTTTTAAAGAAATATTTGCAATTCAATTTAAAAATTTGGATAAATCAGTCAAATCAGCTAGTCCTTAAAAATAAAAAAAAAATCATGATATGTCTGTAAATTTCACTATCAAACTTATGCAACTAATAAATCCAAAAATTTTCATGAACATAAAATTTCCAAAAATTAGATATTCATCCCGACCTCTAATCCCAGAAGGTGACTCACTCGGGCATAAATCCTAAAAAAAGCGATCAGCACATAATATAAAACTCAAGTAACAGTGGTCTTACCAATCATGAGAAGTGATACGGCGATGTGGTCGCGACCGGTTGCCCTGAGGGCGCCAAGTAGAGCCCCCGCAGCTGCACAAACAAGGCCCACAATGCCCACGCCGAGAATGGACCAGCGAACGGGAGGCGAGCCGAGTCCGCAACACTGCTTCGGCACTGCGTCTCTGCAAGAAATAAGAGCCAGAGTTTAAGTCGAGCAGAGTATAGAACACTGACCCACTGACACAGACTTGCTATCCTTTTTATTTCACCGGACTATCTTGTAGTCGTCGTAGTTGTTTAAGAGCACCACCATCAGCAATATTATTGTGCAGCAATATGCATTAGCACCGTGATCGCTGCTGGTACATGATCATCACCATGTACATCTACAACCGGGTGATCTTAAACAACTACATCAATATCAATAACTATAACTATAACTACATCTGCAATTACTAGATGCTGTCTATTTCAAAGCCAGCAAGCACTACATACTAGTAGTAAGTACATATATGATATAGAATACAGACCGAGCAATCAGTTTGCTCGGTTTTATTTACCGTATGCCAGAATAGAAGCTCTACGTTTATGTACATTAGTATAACTCATGTCTAGAGAAATTTAACAGAAATAATAAAAACGCGTTCACGATAATGACGAACGGAATAGAAAGTGCACTATTCTCTCAGGCTTTTAGATCTATATATATATATATATATATATATATATATATATATATATATATATATATATATATATATATATATATATATAAATAATGGTATTAGTAGAGGCAGAGAGAAGAAACACAGAGAATCAGATTTCCGCGTTACACGAGCTAAGAAAATAGTTTAACTAAAACGTGATGTTCGCAACCTGAAAGAACGTGTTCGATAAAATTAAACCCGACATCACCATCTAGGATCCAGGATCCAGTGTGACGTAATTCAAATCCACAAATATTAGGAGGGGATTTTAAAGGCCTGCTAAAAGAAGTGCCGATAGGAAAAGAAAGGAGGATTTAATCTCCTGGCGCAAGCTTGTCGTAAATTAGACGGGCTATAGTCGTCATGAGAATAATGTTAATGCACGAGTACATGCTGGTGATGTGTGTGTGTGTGTGTGTGTGTGTACTGCACTGTTCCGGATTATTAAAGTACGCCGGTGTAACGGGAACATTTGGCCGAGCACTCCAATAAATTATCGATTTTCCTCGGGGAACTCACCCCCGGGAAGCTACGTTTAACCGGCTGGAATCGCTAACTTTCGAGGGGCGAAAAGACCCGGTATCTAAATCGAAGCGACGTACTTACTTTAAGTAAGCAAACGCCAAATTTTGTTGGGAATAGATACGCCAGCTCGGTTGTTTCTGGCTCAAGAGTGACACCGATTATAAGGCTAACTTTGCTCGCCCGAGGACTTTTTGACTGTTGGTGGATGCTTTTTTAGGGGAAAACAAAAAGAGCCGGCGGAAGTTCGGATAACTCTATTTTGGGAATTTGTTAAGGTATGCTTGAAAACTCGGGGTTGTATTGTGAATTAATTCAAGAGCTTTTATGATAAAAATAAATTTATTTATCAAGAGAAAAATTCTTTAATTTTTTTTTTGTGTAAAGGTTAAAGATTTAATATTCATTTATAGATAATTAAATTTAAAATTAGCTTTTTTCACTTAAATTGAAAAGAAAAAAATTATTTTTTTTGGTTTTTATAAATTTTAATTGGTTCAAAAATTTCTTTAATTAATTTTAAAAAATTCTAAAAAATAATTTTCTTGATTTTAAATAATTTTTTTCAATTAAAATTCATTTTTTATTCAATAAAAAAATTTGATATCAATTTACTAACATTGAATTGATTGTTATTAAAAATTTCAGCTAATAAATAAAGTTTTGATTTATTGATTTAAATTAAAGCAAAAGTGAAATTTAGAAAGTCAGATTATTAAATAAAAATTAATAAATTTTTTTTTAAGTTTTAATAAATATAATTTTCTTTCCAAAAAATTAAAAAAAATTAATATTAAAATTTTTTCTAATTATTAATAATCCAATAAAAATGAAATCTCATTCTCTTTCATTATTTTCCAAAGCGACATTATTAACTAGAATGAAGAATGATTTACAACAAAGTTTATGCATTGTATTCACTTTTGTTTCAATTACTTTCTTTCCTACTCCAATAAAACTACCTCCAACAAACATATGAATCAAAAGTTCTTTTTAATACCATAAAAAGTAATTTCTTTAAAAAAAAAAAAAACTTTTCAATATAGTATAAAAAAAAAATAAAATCCAACGTTTCAATCAATCATTATCTCCAATTCCTTCAATACCTTAAATTTAAAAAAACTCGTCGCTTTTTCTCTGGAGAATAATTCAAGCTGAGCCGAGCATTGTCATTTTTTTTTGGGTAGTTGGACGTGCATGGGCCATTGGCCCCGAGTGTTTTCGAGGGGGCTCCGAGTGATTCACGAAATAAAGTTGATCCGAGGACGAGGGGCTGATGTACGTGAGCTTACAGAGTTAACGACTGGGGACGAATAATATGAACAGGAGTGTAACAGCGTACCCCTGGTAGTCTACGTATATTCTGCTTGTAATGCCAGCGGCTCGTGATCCACTGCTGTTATATATATATATATATGTATGTATGTATGTATGTATGCAACGCAATCGCTCGTCCAAATGGAACATGAATATCCAACTTTACTGGTTATTTTCTTTTATTTTTTCCCTCCCGGTTTTCATTCTCTCTGCCGTTCTATACTCAATCCTGACTAGTTTATTATAATGCTCGGGGGATATAACGAGATTCAGCTGATAAAAAGAATGAAATTTCGATATAAGTTTAGTTTTTTAAACTAATAGGGGTACCACCATATGCATTAAACTGTGTCAAAAAAAAATTTATTATTTTTTTTTGAGTAAACCATTCTAAAAAGTTTCTTTAATAGACAAAAAAAAAGTTTAAAATTTGAGCTTGATATCTTAAAAATTGAGCTGTAATTTTGAAAAAAAATGACAAAGACCTTTTTAAATAGATTTTTTCATAAATCTATATTTTAAGAAAATTTTGTCATAATATATTTCATTTCATCGAGTAATGTCAAAAAATGGCATTTGTGATATAACCCGCCATGTCAACAGGATTGCACCCATAGTTCTCACCCGATCTTTATGAAATTTTGTGGGTTCATTCTGTGGACTAATACCAAGATCAAGTTCGAAGATGAGCAAAATCGGCTGGTTAGTTTACGAGTTGTAAGTGTTTGAAAATTTGTTTCATTTTCAAAAAATTTTGAATTTTGTATATTTTGTTAAAATAATTTTCCAGATGTGAAAGATAGTTAAATTTTTCAAATTTATCTTAAACTTCATTTAATTACCTTCAATTTAAACCATCATTTGTCTACTTTTGATGATTTTTTCAATTGATTCTGTAATTTTGAAAATTTTCAAAAATTTTTCAATGAACGTATTTCGGCCCATTTTATTCCAATAATTTTTGTGGCGTAAAAGATAACTTAAATTGATCAAATTTATGTTAAAATTCACGTAATTATCTTCAATTTGAACTTTTTCCAATTTATTTCGTATTTGGGAAAATTAAAAAAAAAATAATTTTTAGTTTTATCGTCAAATAACTCATATTTTACAATTCCTATTTTTTAAATATTTTTTTTTGTCACTATTCAAACAATAAATCTACCTATCCATGTCGGGTGCGGCCAAATGACGCTTTTTTGTAAAGGATTCAATTTCCTATCAGATAATGTAAACAAAAATTGGAGAAAAAATTTTTTCTGACTATTTACATTGAAAATGAAAAAAAAAAAAAGTTTTTTTACGATATCAAGCTGAAATTTTAGAAGAGTTTTTTTGTCATTCAAAGAAACTTTTCAGAAGCATTTACTAAAAAACAGAAAAATTTTTTTCTCTGACAGTCTAATGTACATACATGCATACATACATACAGAGAAAAAAAATTACTTGAATCAAATAAATAATTTTTCTTAATATCAATAAATTTTAGTTGATTTAAAAAGGTTTTTCTTGATTCAAGTTAATTATTTTTTTATTTCCAGTATACACAAAAGTATACAGGCATAAAACTCTGGATTAGAACAGTTGGTTTATTTTTTAGAACGGACAAAGATGAAAGATGAAAGAAATAATAGCAGAGGAGAATGAAAAACAAATAAAATGAACACAAGCTCGCTCGGTTGTTGCTCATTACTTGGAGAAAAAATACATAGTAACCCAGTGACACGTGGGAAATCCGCGCCTACTATCGCCTCGGTGAATCGTAATTAGAGGCACTATTGAACTTCTCCGTGCCGGCTGCGGGCTCTGACTTGTACTGTTCCTCTACTCTGTATCTACCCAGCATGAGTATGAGGAAAAATCCTGCCTCAGTATAACGAGCCTTTGTGATGAGCATTGTAGATGCAGTGCGTATTATAAATATTATAAATGAAAAAATGAGTAGTCACCAAGTAAGTTTATTTATCAATTAATCTTTCATCTTTCTCGCGTTCTTTAATTCTATTCTTGTTTTTGTTTAATTTGATGCCTCGGATGCCTCGGAAAAAGATAGCTCCAGAATTATAATTTAGAATTATCCAGGGATAACGCTCGGTAATATCTTAATGACACTTACATAGAGAAGAGTTTTTAGGCTTTGTTATCGTGACAGACCACGCGTCACAGTAATATAAATAAATCTTTAATTCTAGTTCATTGTCTTGACTGTACTGGCAATCCAGCGATTCATCGCTTCCGGTTAGGGAATTTTTCTCATAAATCTCTGATATTCATACATGAGTGTGTGATAATAATAAAATTTGTGTGCTGCCTTTCCTTTGTCTTTGTATTATATGTAAAAGTGTACTGTAGCCAGTGTTTAGTATCGAGCTTAGAGTGTGTATACACTTCTGACGTATCTCCCTGACATACAAGCCACGATTCAATGAACAGGAAGAAAAGAGTACATTCATCACACACCTGACGTAGTGAAACTCGAAAAAAAAAACGTTAAAAAGATAAAATTATTATAAGGATAATACTTATATATCAAAGAAAAAACAACACGTGTTTAACTTTAAAACTCTTACCAAGGACGCGGCTCATTCTCAACTTCTCGGCGAGGTTTTGTGCCCGCACAGTGTAACTCCATTGCTATGGGTTTATTATATTGTGTGTATGGGTATGGCTAATATTGCCTCACAGTTCATATACATTTATATATTTATACATATTATATTATATGAACAAATACATGGCAACTTTTTCTTTACGTAGATACAATGATAATAATAAATGACAATGGGCCCGTTTCTAAATAATGTTGGGTAAAAAGATAAAAATCCAAGTCATTCGTCAAAGAACCGAGGAATTTAAAAAAGATAATTGACTTGTCGGGTTAAACGTTGGCTGGCGTGTTAAATTAAGGACATTCATAAGTAAGGCTCATATTTTATGAAAAATCAAATATTTGATGGCTTGAATGAGTTTTTGCTTGGTAATCGTGAGTGGAAATTTTGTAGTTGGTTATTATAATTATATGATATTTATTCAAGCTTTGAATAAAAATTTTACTCCAAAAAAAAAATTTTTTTTTTTTTAATTAACACACAATTTGGTAATTATTTACAAGTGGGGTCAACCTCATTTTGGGCCATAACTCGGTGAAAAATTAACATTTTCAATTTTTTTTTATTCTGCTTATTTTTCAAAAAAAAAAATATATATCAACAAAATCAAATAGAAATTTCGTCTAAAAAAATGAAAATGGTTGACCCCACTTGTAAATATTTACCAAAAATTTTTATAAGCTGGCCTCAGCTACATTTAAAAAATTTTAAGGATTTTTATAAAAAATAAAAATTTAATTATTTAAAAAATTGTCATTAAAATTTAAATAAATAATAAAATTTTTCTCTGAACTGCAAAATAAATACCAAAACAAATCCAAGCCAGCTATTCCTAATTAGCCTAAAACTCGAAGGACCTTTCAAACCGAAAAAAAAATAAAATAGAGAGCTGACCTGCCAAAGGCGGATACGCTGGCCGGGACCGGAAATGGCAGACCCAAGCTGAGTCCCCTCAGACCCAGATGTGGCGGCGGGGGGTGTAGAAACCCACTCACGGGCGGCACTAGCGGCATTCCTGGCGCAGTTCCAACACCTGTATTAGCTTGAACACATCCAGGTCCCCCGGGATAGGTCGGAGGCATGGAGCAGCTCCTCATGGCCCTGCGGTGGTGTCGCCTTACCCGTCTCTCTCGCCTCCTGGCGTCTCTGAGATCATCGCACCCTGGATTAATTCCCTCGACGCGAGGAGTCAATCCCATGTCTGTCTGCGCCTCGGTCGACGCGAAGCATCTGGCAGTCTCACGGGTTCCATTTGCGTTGGAGTTTTCCTGTATCGTGGTCTCTGGTGGCGGCTCGACGGTCTGCGGGGTGCCTCCGTCAACGGTGACGACGCTCACCGGTCTCGGGGCGTTCTCGGACAGCGCCCCGGCCATTGTACGGCCCTGAACATCGGTCTCCACGGCAACGTAGCTCCCTCTTGGTCGTTATCCCCTTCACCGTTTAGTTCTTCGTTCTTCGTTCTGTTATTTTCTCGATTCTCAATGTGGTGTAGGTAGATGTTCAAGTAGAAGCGCTGCTCATATATATACGCACTTATATATGTATATATTGTAAAAATACAGCTCCAAAAGCTACTACACACGTCCCTTAGATCCTCCGCTAGCTCTCCCCTTTTTTCTCAACGTGAGGTTGTCTTCTTTCTTCTCATACACCAGGAGCATCGGTTACAGCTGGCTAGCCTTCTTCACCTTTCCTTGTTGCCTACACTCCTTGCATCACCAATCCACCGTTTCTCTTTCACTCGTTCACTGCCTTGAACGTGGCTCCTTTGTTCGTCGCCGGACGGATCTTACCACGAGGATTGCAGGCCTTTGATCGTATACCTAGGTATACCTCTCAAGTTAAAGACTCGCTCAAAACTATCGCTCATGGACACAAGTTCTGTCACTCATAAAGAATGTCTTCTTCACCTTTTTCTTATTTTTATTTTCCACAATGAGATTTAAGAAAATAAAACCAACTACAAAGAAAGAAAAATATATTTCGTTGTCTCTTTAAATTTATTTTCTTCTTACCGTATTATTGAAATTTTTATTATTAGTGTAATATTTATCGCCTGAAATTAGAATTCGGTCCGTGAAAATTACTCAACCATGCTGAGATTTTTTTTACTCTCTTTGGCACGGGCGTTTTCCAGCACAGTGTACGGTAATAAAATAAAAAGTGTCTCCAATCTTAAATTCAACTGGAGGTAAACGCAGGAAATAATATCCGATAACTGGTGTTTTATGTTTCGAGATGAGATAACCCAACTATTTCGTGACAGACTCGTTAAAATTTTATTAAGCTTCTTCTTCTCTGACACTAAAGTCCTTGGTCCTTTGTCTTCTTTGTGTAAAGTTGGTTTACTTGGTCAGCTGCAAGTGCCCTCCAATGAAAGCACCGTTTCAGCTCTGGTTAACCGGTCACGTATGCTCGGTCTGAAAATTAAAAGTGCACATTTAGTATTCGCAAATAACTAACCGCTATTGTATGTAATCAGTATAATAATAAAAACAACAGTCCTTGTAATAATAAAAATAAAAAGAAAGAATAACATAACAACAAACTGGATCTACATAATACCGCTTATTTTGGTTTTTTTTTTTTTTTTTTTCATTACTTTATTACTATTACTGTTACATAAAAAAAAAAAAATTTACTTGAATTAAGTAGATAATTTTGAAGGACTTCATCAAGAAATTTTACTTGATTCAAAAATTTTTCGTTTTAATTTAAGACAATGAAGCTCTTCAAGTTAACTTTTTTTTTTTTTTTTTAGTGTACTGTTATTATTATAAATTATAAATATATTTAAACTCCTCATAACTCGGTTACCCCGGAGAATTTTTCAGCGCAATTATAACCCTCTTGACGCGATCGATACCCGAAGAATTAAATTCCACATACTATCACGCGTTTCAAAACATCCCTTTATTTCCGTCTCGGAAGCATACGCCAGGAATTTTAATATAATTCTTCATTACTCGACATTTCTTCTTACTCCATTCTATTCTCATTTTATTTGAATTGAATCCACGGTATAGTACATAGTACTATAGATATCTTCCGAGAGATATCTTCGCACTTTAGTCTGTAGTTTACTATTACTGTATAAGTATGTACGAATTCCCTATACTCTCCGTCTTCCAATATCCAGTTGAACGTCTATCGTCCTACTAAAAATTAAATACATACGTTAAAAATAAAACAAGCTAACTGTATGGAAGCATTTACGCTGAAGATTACCTGCGTTGTCGTCCTCGTACTCCAAACTCCTCTCTCTCTCTCTCTCTACTTGTGGTCGACCGTTTTGACAAACGGTACTATCGCGGTACACACACCATCGTCACCGGACTATTCAACCACTCTACTCAGCCGCAACTTTAAATTATCCCACGCGATTGTATCCTCCTCATACTTATAAACTCATACTCTCACTCAAAATTACATTAGATTTATATTAACTATTATTTTCTTTTCTTCACGTTCTTAATTATTTGGTAAATTCATTTTTTTTTATTTTAAAAAATTTATTCAAAATAAATTTGCTAAAAATAATTATTTGTAATTATTGATTTAAGATATTAAAATAAAATATTAGTGGAAATAATTAAATTTTTGATAAGATTGCCAAACAATAAAATTTTTTTTTAATTTTTGAATAATTAAACAGAAGAAAATAAAATTTTTAAATAAAAAAAAATGTGAGCTATTATTTTTAAGTAATTTAACGAACGTGTAATTTGTCGGTAAAAATAATGATACTTTAAACTGTGAATAAGAAACTCTTTATAATATATAAATAAACCTCCTGGGTAGAAGATAATAAATTATAAAGGTTTCAAAAAAAAAATAGTTAATAATCATCGATTGATACAATCAGAAAAGGTGAAACTATCGGCACGGTAGCATTAAAAACCCCCGTGGGATTTTAGTTCCAGATCAATCAGCTGTATAATCTACCTACGCGCCTTTTCTTCTTTCTTTCTTTCTTCCTTCCTTCCTACTCGATTGGAGTACACCTTTTAATAGTCTGATAATATAAATAAATAATCCGTGAATCTCACGACCTCGACCTGCGAACGACGTGCGTCACAGATCCCCATAGATATTGTAGATACGGAAATACCCCACGCGGTGACATTAAACGGCTGGCACACTTATTATTATATTAATAATAATATCGACGTCCTATTAATGTGAAAGTCGTGACACTGGAACATAACACCAAGTCCTGTCTTCTTTCCATTCAAATTTACTCCAAATAACCCACCTTCAATTGCGAACAAATATATCAAGTTAATACGTATCCTAGATTCATTCATACATATAGTACACTGGAAAATTTATGATATACAAAGCAGTTATCTGAAATTTTTTTTTTTTTTTTTTTTTTTTTTTTTTTTTAGAGTAAACATTAGTGTCAAAAGTGAAAATTTTAAAAAGTATAAGTGTATAATTTGTTGTAAAAAAATAATTACTAAATTTCTGTTTTTGTATAATAAATTTTTTTAATATTTGTAATTTAAATTTTTAAAAATGACAGTGAAAATATTGAACAATTTTTATTTTTTAAAATTAATGAATTTTTTTGTCATTAAATTAATCAATTTAATGACAAAAAAAAAATTTTTAAACAAAGAAAAATATTTAAAAATTTTTTGTCATTTCTTCAAACAATAAATATGAGATACTTTCAATGTCATGTCATATAAAAAATAAAAAAACACACACCTTTTAAGAATAACACTTTAAACTCACTGGTACCACTTATCCAGGATCTTTTCTTGCTTTTGTACCGTAAAGTAATCCAGGAGCATGTAACTTTAATCCTTATCTTCTTTACCAGTAAATAAATATAAAAAAACCAAAACTAGCTAAAAAAAAAAAAAAAAAAAAAAAAATAACGAAAAATAAAACTAAAAACCGCGTGGAACCACTTGCAAAACAAGAGCAGCTTCCTCGCGGCTTAACAGGTGGACTCGCCCGCCACTGTTTGCGCTCAGGATGCTACTCAAATTTTTCATCAACTCCGAGCGCGGTTGTACGCACAGAAATAATAATAATTACTATTTTTTATAAGTTTTCCAGTGAGCACGCGCGACACAGACCTCCTACACTGACATAAAGGTAATGCAAGGACTGAGTACTGAGTCCAGAGCAGCTACTGGCACTAGCTTACTTGCTGTGGTCCCTCGTACTCACGAGCACAACAATATACTGAGTGCTGAACGCTGGATGTTGAATGCTGGGGCAAAACCAGCGCAACGTGGACGCCAGCGCCTACGATCTCCAGAACGGGCACTCTACAAACCCGCGTATGCACTGAAAGTCTAGTTTCTCTCCCACTAAGATGTATACATCACATCTATATCGGCTGAACGGGTCGAGGATATGCAACATCTCTGATGCTGAAAATTACAAAAATTCAATTAGTTTTTTATTATCAATTTAATTGTAAATAAATAATAAAAAAAATTAGTTAAGAAGAAATGTCAAGCCTTGTGAAAAAAACTCCAGTATTTTTTTTTTTTTTAATTACCTTTGAGTACTTTTTTAATTAAACACGAGTTAGATGTCTGCTTTCAGTGTCATCTTCATGCTTGAGAATTTCCAGGACTCCGAATTTTTTAACTAAAAAGTTGTATATTAAATGATTTGTATCTTTTGTGTCTATTGTTTATAAAATTAGTAATTTAAATTATTTCAATTGTTAAAATGTGTTAATTTAAATTTTATGAGTGAAAGTTGCTGACATCCGAGTATTTTTTTAAATTAATAAATTTACAAGTATAAAAAGCAACTTACGAAAATATTAAATAAATTGATTGTGTTAAAAATTATAAATTTTAATTATGAATAATTAATATGATACTAAAATTAGCAGACATTTAACTCTTGAAATTTTTATAGTAAATATTTTATTATAAAAAAACTATTTTTGAAGAATTTATCAGACTGAAGTTAACTGAGATTAAAAATTTTTTTATAATTTTATAGCAATGAAATTATTAAAAAAAAATCCACGTCAAAATTAAAAAACAAATTATTAGTGAAAAAATATTTTTAAAAAATTTGTTTATTATAATTCAATTGTTAAAAAAATTCTTAAGATTATTAAATATCTGCTAAATTAATTTTCATAAAAATTTTTAGGTCAAGTAATAGGTAAATAATTAAAATTTTCGTAATCCGCTCCAGGACACAGTGAAATAAATTGTAGCAAAAAAAATTATTAAAAAAATAGACTTGTAGGAATTTTAATAAATTAAAAATGCAATTTTTTAGAACAAATTTTTTTTATTAAAGAAAATTAAAAAATTGTGAAGTGACAGCTAACTTTAATGTCATTAATTTTCATACATAATGACATTAAAGTTAGCTGTCACTTGACAATTTTTTAATTTTTTTTAACAAATAAATTATTTTTAAAAAATTGCATTTATAGTTTTTTAAAATTTCTAATCGTCAATTTTTTTTATAAATTTTTTTTTGCCATAATTTATTTGTTACAAAAAAATTCTTAAAATTATCAACTATCTGCTAAGTTAATTTTCATTAAAAAGTATTGCTGTATCTGATCCAGTTTTGATTTTTTTTTTCGGTCTTTATAAATTACTTTAATACTTTACCTAAGCAATTAACTATTGGTCATTAAAACTTTCTCGTAATTAAAGAAACAAAGTAAATGAAAATAAAATATAAAACATGACATGTATTGTAAGAACTTACTTATAATTGAGGGTTTTGTTGACGGATACAAAGAATCAGGCAAAGCTGATTAGATACGAAAGGTCCTTTCTCCTTTATATTATCTTTACTTGCATTATATACATATATATAACACTACAAATATATATCATATATATTGTATTGAGTCTTGTTTTCTGGTTCCAGAATGAGGTGCGAGTGTAGTGTAAACTGCAGTGGTTTGACAGTTCCCCACTGCGCGCCGCCATTGAAGCGCAACTTGTCGCGCATGCGCGGGGAAAATGGCGCCGGTCGTTTGAAATTTGAAACCGGACGTTTTCAAGCCTTGTTACACGATACGCCCTCGCTGCCGTGGAAATATTGAGACTCGCCTTCTACAATATAATATAATATATAATGTAATATGTGTACACAGTGTGTTGTGAGTGTGTGAGTTACCGTAACCGTCACTGTTATATTTACAAGACCAGGTTTCTCCGATCGTATTTCTTGAGCACTTGGTCTTGTTACGGAATTGTGTAAAAAGGATGATACGCCCAAGTGACAGACTTTCATGTGGTTAAATATCTACAGGAATTTCAGAGCCCCGTTGCTTATACTCAATATTTATGTTACTACTGTTATTATAATTCTGTTGTAAAATTTTACAATAATGAAGTGAACAGATAGGTAATATAATAATATAATAATATTATTAATTTGTACCGGATGGTGAAAATAACAATGACAATAACCTCAGCGGTACAATAAACTAATGTTGACTTTTTATTATATTTAAGTTGACATTTGTTTCAACAATTGCTTATTATTCGCTTAAATTTAATAAAAAGTTTTTTTTATTTTTGTACCGCTAAAAATTTATGACATTTAAATTTATCAGTCACTTAATTATTTTTTAATTTTATTTAACAAACAAATTTGTACTAAAAAATTAATTTAAAAAAATTCAATTTTTAATTTTTATTATGTCTATATTTTTTTTGTCATATTTTATTTGTTAAAAAAAATTATAAAATATCTGATGAATTGAATTTTATAAAAATATCAATGTATATTAAGTTAGCCGACATTTAAAAATTTTTAGAATTTTTTTTTTACTGAAAAAATGATAAAAAAATTAAAAAAAATTTCAATTGTAAAAAACCTTTTTTAATTTATATTAATTTATAGTAATTAAAAATTTATTTACTATAAAAAAAATTAAAATAAAAAGTTTCACATGTAAAAATTAATAAAAATTACAAGTGAAAATTTTTAGAAGCATTTTTTTGTTGTAATTGATTTATTAAAAAAATTTTTCAAATTAAAAGCTGACTGCTAACTTCAGTATTATAAAACAATGGGTGAAATTAAAAAAAAAAATTTTTCAGACGTTTAAAAATTTAATTTAACTTTTTTCATTAATTAAATTAGAAATAAAAAAATATTTTTAAAAAATTGCACTCATTGTTTTTCAAATTTTCTACAAGAGTAATATAATTTTTTTATTATAAATTTTTAAATAAGAAAAATTAGAAAAATTATCAGATGTCTGATAATTTTATTTTCATTAAAAATTTACTATTAATATTTAAAATTTTATTTTTTTACTATTATTAGGAAATTAATTTATTTATATAAACAAAATTGATAAAAATAAATATTTAAAAAACTTTACAGTAATTAAATGAAAAAAAAAATATTACATAAATTTGTACCGGATGAAGAAAATAATGACAATAACCTAAGCGGTACAATAAAGTATTGTTCACTTTTTATTATATTTAAATTGACATTTGTTTGCACAATAGTTTATTATTCGCTTAAATTTAATAAAAAATTTAAAAATTTTGTACCGCTAAAAATAAACTCAGATCTTTAGAAAAAATATTATTTAAAATTTTAAATTTAATCGAGATTGAATTAATATACTGTCATAATTTTTTAAAACAAAATAATGATTGTCAAAAGCAAAGTACCGCATATATTTAAAATTAATAATAATAAATATTTAAAAGAAAAAAAAAGTGATATTTATGAGCATATAAACATAATTTTTGATTTTTAAAAATACATATTATATTTTACTAATTTGAAAGGAAATTTCAATCAACAAAAAAATATCTGTAATACTAATGCTAATTCTAAAATTAATGACACAATGACAATGACAATAAACCTTATATGATATGTCAGGAATGATTTTAGATCGGCTTTATTTAAATGATGAATAATTTGTTATAATTATTGAACTAAATAATATATTTAAATGTATATTAAAAACAACATGGAAGGGTGTACAGTAAAGTCGAAGTATGTAGGGTGTGCTTACCTTAAAGCACCCCAAACACACATTAACGTACCTTTGTACAAAAAACTATAACTAGTTTTATAATATTTATACACCATGTGTAAAGCACTGACATTCGGGGAATTATCGGCAGCTGCCTGAACCATTTAATTCTATTCGTAAAACGGAACTATGCACTTATAAATATTATTAGATATAAATAGAAAAATATAAAGATGGGCTGAAATAAGTAAAATTAAATAAAATAAGAAATTAATGAATCTAGAGGAATAAATCCATCTGTTAATATTTATATTTGAGAATTTATTTATTAATTTCCGACAAGTTCCCTAAATCCACTGCTCTTCCATGGTATCTATATATATTTATATATTTATATATTTAACTATATTTCTACAGTAGTTAACAAGACAAGTACACACTCCGACAGTATCGGATCTGCGTTAATTATAATTTTTAATATTTTATTTATTTATTATTTAATAGATTACTCTCTAATGTAAATCTTAAGTAGTAAGTTGAAAGTGTCTAGTCACATGGCCGGGCACATTATTCGATCCTTATATTGGACCTACATATATTTATATATAATATAATATAATTTATGTTTATATTTTGATAGCTCTTAAGTCTTAACAGATACAAACGTTTACTTGTATTGTATCACTGTTATGCTTGTTTCGTTAAAAGTACATTACAAAGTAATATAATTACAAACGTTTACATAAACATTTATAAACGCACTCACGTCACAGTCGAGCGTTTAGTGCAACAGAGCACCTGTATAAATATTTAATCGCAGTTAATTATTTTATTATGTTTCTATTTTTATTTCAATAGTGTAAAACTTATCAAAACATTGTTTTTTTTTTTTGCTGGTAAATTATTTTATTTTATTATATTATATTATCGCATAAAAATGCCAAAAAAAAAAAATTTTTTTAATTGATTTTGGGTTAAATGGATGACATTAAATTTAGCTGTCACTTGACAATTTTTTAAATTTTCTTTAACAAAATTATTTTAAAAAAATTGCATTTTTAATTTGAAAAAATTTTTCCATGTCAATTTATTTGTTAAAAAAATTTTTTAAATTATCAAATATCTGCTAAATTAATTTTTACGTTGAATGGCAAAAAGAAATTTTTTTTTATACCCCACTTTGGCATTTTTTACGCGTAACATAATTAATATAATAGCTCACAATTATCAGTATCTATTTTTATTCTATTTTCATTTTTTATTGTTATTATTGTGTATAAATATACGGCGATTACGTCACATACAATAGTAAACATAATTTCTGTGATGCTTGTTCCAGCGTAAAACAAGTAAAGGCATTGGCAAAAAAATATCGATTAAAAATCGACATTTATTTTCTTTTATTCTGGAAATTGCTCAATAGTCAGTCTTCCTGTTAGTTGTGTATTTTTGTCTTTAATTATTATTTTATTGTTAATTTTAAACAGTAGGAAGATATTATTTTTATTTGTTTAGTTTGTCATTCACATAATTTTTTTTTTTTTTTTTTTTTTTTTTTTTTTTTCATTATAAAAAAACTAGCTTTGTTACTACCGGTCGTAACGACGTTTATTACTGAACTACTTTTTTTATGCGTAAAAAATCTCGGCGATAAACCGTCGAGGAGATTGAAAATAAAACTAGAATGAGAATGAGAATAGTAAAAATAAAAACAAAGGTTTTGAATGGAATGTGTTACGATGATTCGGAAGAGTTTCAATGATAATGGCAAGTCAGACGCGTTTTATTTAGATGTTGATATTGTATGAATAAACTGAGGGAATAGTGACGAAAAATAAGCTCGCTTTAGTATTGTAAATAATATAATATACCATGAGGGTGTAGTGTTTTACTCTAAACTAGAGGAGGTGAACGGTAGTGTACATGTACAGAGTACAGTAGTTGAATTAAGTCCCACGTGCGACACTCTCAGTTTAGTATAAACATATAAATTTTTATGGCTATCATGAAAAAAAGATGAGCCCTAGAAAAACACTGACACTGGTTTACGAGGCTTAAAACGATTTCATTTTCATTTAAAGCCGTATCAAACATTCACTTGATTTTGTTCTGTAAATTTTTTTTTTCAGCTTTTTTTTTTTTTTTTTTTTTTTTTTGATATTAAAAATAAAATATAAGCTTACAAAGAATAAAAATTCACCCGAGCTCGGAGAGCAGTACAGATAAGAAGACAGATCAATATATTTGTTGTGATCACCAGAGCAGAGGAACAGAACAAAAAATGTGCTGCTAAAAGTGATGTTGCTCAATCGACCTGTTACGTTATTTATATTATTCATCTTCTGGCTATCCTCGATCTACTTCGCAATGAAGTGCGTGACTCTCGATCTCCATCTACGGCTAACGAATTGAAATCGCGCCGATCTATGGCAGCAATACAAGTACAGAGAACAAAGTATATTATTGTTACTTTTATAATAATATATTGTTATTATTAATGTTATTTTTTAAGTGGGTGATGAGGAGATTATGAACTGAGCCCTTGCCGTTTCTCCTCCTCGAGCATCGCGTCCAGCTCATCTGTCAGGTTGGCTAGCATGTTACCGATGTCATTTAATACGTCTGCGGGCTCATCTCGCCCGGATTCATTTCCAACTACGTGATGGTGGTGCTGCGGATGGTGGTGGTGAGAGTGATGCTGCTGGTGGTGCCCCATTATGTGACCGCTTAAATTCGGCGAGTTTTGCCCGTACTCCTGAACTCTCGCTACACGTTGTTTTATTGTACCCGCGTTCTCATTCGCAAATGGTAGAGAATCAGATTCTGTACTCGAACTTGACTGAAAAATTTATTTAATTTTTATTAGTGACTTATTCTGTGGTAAAATATTTAAAAATTGTTAAAATAAGATAAAAGACACTCATTATTTTAAAATCAAAAATATATATTTAAAATTTTAAATTAAAAAAAAAATAAATTTTACTCCATTTTTAATTCTTTAATAAATGGAATTAGAAAATTGATAATTACTAATAAATAGATTTAAAAAAATTTTTTTTTTAATTATAAATATCTCATATTTTTCACCAAAATTGAATTTTTGTCCTAAATAATTAATGATTAAAGTCAGCAATTATTTGACCATTTAAAAATTTTTTTTAACAAACAAATTTCTTCCAAAAATTATTTTTAAAATATTCAATTTTTAATTTATTTAAAATTTTTTTTACTATAATTTATTTATTTAAGAAAATTATTAAATATCTGCTAAATTAATTTTTATAAATAAATGACATTAAACTTAGAAATTATTTAACCACTTAAAAACTTTTTTTAATAAACAAATTTCTTCCACAAAATAGTTTTAAAATAATTCAATGTTTTTTTAAATTTCTTTTTAATTGTTTTTTTTTTTTCCCATAATTTCTTATTAAAAAAATTATCAAATATCTGCAAAATAAATTTTCATAAACAATAAAAAAAATATCAAAATAAAACAAAGTGTCAATAATAAGTGCTTCTTTCTTACGAAAAAAAAAAAATCCAAACAAACCTTAAAACTAGCGTCAGATCCGTTGCGATGCTGAAGAGCGAGTGATGCGATGAGTTCATGTTCGTCATTGACATTAGTACTTACACTACCCCAAGAGCGGGACATGGAAGAAGATGGCCGGTGCATTTGTGGTGTAGAAGGCGCTCCACTAGGCGCAGGAGGAGGCGGTTGTTGATGATGCAGATGATGATGATGAAGATGATGTTCCTCGCAGGTGGTAGGCACCGGGCCACTGCAATCGATAACAACATCGCCGTTTCCATTATTCCCCATATCTCTGGAGCTCTGACGGCGAGGAGGAGAAGGTGGCCGGCGTTTCGATAAATGTGGGCTGCTCTCCAGCCCGTATGTCAGCTGGTACTTGTTGTCAAAGTCTCGAGGCAGAGATTTGAATTGTCCTGGCGTTGCGGTGACCTGGTCCAACAGCTAAATTTTATTATAACATCCGCGTCTAGACTAGACTAGAATAAAAAATAACAAGATTTTTTTTACCTTGGCGACGGGTCTCGGTCGCACGAGACAGTGTCTGGGTCTAGGAAGAGTGTTACCACCGGCTTCGATCATCGACGAGACTTCGTTGGTCGGCGTGACGTCCCCGTCTTCAAAGCACCTCGGCCGCCAATTTATCGTGTCTGCGTGCGATGACGGCGCCGGTGAAGGCGGATAAGTGAGCGGAGCGTCCTCGAGGCTCTCCAGTGATTTTCCACGGGGTCCGCGAGCCACTGTCGCGTAATCTACTCCAGCGGGCAAAGCCGCGTACATG
Source organism: Cotesia typhae (assembly GCF_013202065.1). Classification (NCBI taxonomy): domain Eukaryota; kingdom Metazoa; phylum Arthropoda; class Insecta; order Hymenoptera; family Braconidae; genus Cotesia; species Cotesia typhae. The sequence continues at coordinate 1,410,068 of NW_027423712.1, forward strand.
CTTCTCCAAGGCGAGGACTCGTTCCGCTGGAAAGACCTAAGGACCGGGGACGAGCAGTCCTCGTCCGGCGACGGAAGATCCGAGCCTCCTCGCTGGATAACGACGTCCTGGGTGTGTCCAGGATGGGGAGGAAGTCGCGCCAAGTCCAGCGGCTGGATCCTCTTGCCCGCTCGTATGTCCTTAACTCGCTTAATTGCTAGCAAAAGCTTCTTCTGATGGCCCAGTCTGACGATACCAATGTCCTCGAGATCCTCCCAAGTTAAAGTCGTGACGTCCTCGACGGATCTCATGCCTTGCTGGTGCAGCGCTCCCAAGTACTCCTCCAGTCGGAGTAGTCGTAACCATTCCTCTAATGATCCGGGTATGTGCTCTGGCAGACCGTCGCTCACGTTCAGATTGTCGATCTCTGCCTTTAGACGCTTTCTATGATTTGGCTTCTTGATACCTAGACAATATTTTATTATTATTATTTTTATTTATTAATTATATTTCAATGTAAAAATTTTATTTGAATTTTTTTATAAGTTTTAATTAAAATTATTATATATAATAATTGCAGTCACTGTGAGACTGCCAAAAATTGTAGACTATAAATAAATAAAATTTTGCTTAATCAAATAATGACTTTTGTTAAATTGCACTGTACTTCCTTAACTATTGACGTTTTTGAAGATATAAGCTCATCCCGACGTTACACTCATCAAGAGCTTTCATTTGAGTACCCACATGCATTTTGATATATTTTTCATATATACATATATATAATATATATCAAATATATGAAAAATTGATGTGGGTACTTAAATGAAAGGTCTCGATGAGTGTAACATCGGGATGAGTTTATAACTTTAAAAATGTCAATAGTTCACAAGATACAAGGTCATTTCTTAATTATTTAGCTAGAGATAGATCATTTTCGAATGCAGCCACAATATTTATTATTATAAATTAACTATCGCTGGGAATGATATGAAACCTTAAAAAGGAACAAATTCAAGTCAAGACCTTTGCAATAACACTAAATTTCACTAAAAAAATCGATTTTCTCATATGACTATCCAGGACACAAAATTGCTTTTATTCTGTTAATAATATAGATATTGATTCGATTATTTTGATGTTGAATTCATCAGACATTAAATATTGTCTAACATCAAAATTCATCAAAATTATTAGAAAAATCAAATAAGACTAAAAAAATAATTTATTTTTGTAATAAATTACCAAATTTTATTTTCAAAAAATTATACGCACATAGAATAAGGAAAAAAAAAATTTTTTTATCATCAGTCTTAAGATAAAAAAATCCAACACGTGTTTGAAATTAAATTTCCAGTATATTATATATCATATCACAGCCGATTATTATTATTATAATCGTTATTATTGTTAAAGTATCTGTCTACTTGAGCACGATTTATGACCGTGGCTATATCCCGGTAATTTAATACAATCAAGATGTCAATTACCTATAGCTGTGAGGTCCTCGGGGGTCATGCGCGTTATGGTCGCAAGATCATATCCCGCGGAAGAGAAGAGCTGAAAGTACTCCTCGAACTGGAGCTCGGTAAGCCAGGCGTGGACATCAAGATCCGAGGGCCGGTCAGGGTGACTTCCCAGCGAGCTAATGGAACACCTCGGCGAGGAGGTGAGAGCGCCTCCGGAGCCAAGTCCTCGTGGGCCCAAGTGGTAGCCTGAGGCCCGCCCTGAGTCCAATGACGCGGTTGAGTGTCTCGACCCGGATCCTGAGCCTGAGCTGCCTGGGCTGTCACGTCCTGGGCTTTGTGTCATGTCGATACCTGCAACACCATCACCGACAATCAGTTTCATTTTTTCTTTATTATTATTATTATTATTATTATTATTATTATTATTATTATTATTATTTGAAAGTAACTTTATGCCTTTTATGGGCGAGTTCCAGTATTACTACCACTGATGCAAAGCGGTGTTGCCAATCTACTTATATATATTTATATATGTATATATATGTATAAAAGAGATAATACCAGAAACAAAACCAGAGAGAGACCGGCTAGGTCTCTGATAAATTCTACTCTCAATTTTATGCAGATACACAAAATAAAAAAAAAATAATAATAATATATTAAGAGAAGAAGACAAAGATATATGTGAGGATATATATCATATGTGTGTATATGTCTAAATGTAAATGTAACTAACCTTGATCCTCAGCGTGGGCATATTTGCCAACGACTGGTGGGAATGCGAATCCAGGATGCGTGTAAATGGGACCCGGGCTCTTTCCCGCTGGCATTCCATAGGACCCGTCGTCACCAGGAACACCCCCGCCACTCGACAGGAAGCCTCCGTCCTCGCTGCTGGCGTATCCTGCCGATCCAAAGGACGAACCTGAGTGTCGGAAGACATCGGGCACGGCCGGTGGTGCCACCTTCTTTACCTGGGTCACGGCTTTCGACGGCCGGCTCATACCGCCAACTGCAATCACCAAATAATTTTTTTTAGATATTTATTTATGGATCACTTTTTTTTTGTGTTTATTGAGGTATGTATTCTCTGCAATTACACTTTCATACATTTTTTTTTAGATTGTTAACTATTTTATGCTTTTAGGTTCACCAAATTTTGTCAATATTTTGAAATTTAATTAAAAAAACAAGGAATTTTTTTAATTATAAACACATTAAAGATTAAAAAAAATTTTATTTGTAATTTATAACTTTATTTTGAATTTATATTGGAGTAATTTTTTTTATTATAAAAATATTAATGTTTAATTTTTAAATTATTTCTTCTGATATTTAAAATTCAAATTTTTGAATAATGCGAAATTAAAATTTTTGTTTTAAATTATTCGTAATAAAAAAAATAATTAATTGAAGTATTTAAATAAAAAATTTTAAATGTATAAAAGAAGTAATTACTATTATCATTTATAATAAAAAAAAAAATTAAATAATTAAACTTTTTTAAAGTAAAAACTAAAATATATGTAAAAAAAGAAATACATATAAAATGTTTTTTATATTCTTGATATAAATATGAATGTCTTGAAACAATAATTTGTCACATCAACACAATAAAAATCAATAAATATAAATTTTTATTCTAGATAAACTTGAACACATTGTGGAGTGTGTGGTGATTGAGTAGCATTAAAAGTTAAAAGGAGTTCAAGTTTACTTAAAACTGTCCTGAAACGAAACTGACACTCTCTCTTTTGAGTCGTTTATTGTCGCGAGCTGGCCTTTTATTGGGCACGTCAATAACACTAATTTGCGTAGAGCAAAAACTGAATACAATTTAACGGACTTATTGTTGAGGAGTAAATTGTACATATGCATACAGTATAAAACAGGAGATAGAGAGCAGAGAGCAGAGACTAAACTCACGTTGAGCCTTTGTCCCCATGCTCTCTTCTCGCAAATGAGAATAAAAGAGACTAAGACTCGAAATCTTATTCCACTGGTGAGCGGTGTATTGTACAATGTACATTGTGTATGTATGCCTCACCGCTGTGTGAGCGAAATGAGTATGAGTACGAGTTGGGGAGAAAAATGAGTAAAGAGGTAAAAAAATTCGCGGTCCCACTAGAAACTACAACCCTTGCCGGTCTACGACACTGCAAAGGAGCGAGCAAGAGCAATTCAAAGGTTCCAGGAGAGAAAAAGACCCCCGGTTCTGTTGATATGACTCGGACCGGCAAGGAGGAGCGTGCCCGAGCAGAAGAACAGGTTCTCATCGGCGTAGGACGACTATACATTTATATAAAGCTAAACCAGTTCAACTAATATCAGACCAGCACCCAAAACCTTTGGATTACATACTTATACACTTGCCTCTAAATCACTACCCATTTTCCCCCGTTGTTTTAATCCTCAATCAACTATCCTTAGATCTAGAAGCTCTAAGCTTAACTGTCGGGAATTCTGACAGAAATAGAAGTCTTAAGATCTTTTTGGGAAAAGTTAAATATCTTCAGAAGGAATCAGAATTATTAATGATAGACATCTGACATTTTTTGATAAGTATTAAATTTAGAAAAAATATTCTTTACTCCAAAATTTTTTTAAAAATTCACCAAATATCAAATTAAAAAAAATTATTTTTTGTGACAAAAATTAAATACAAATTTATTTTATTACTTCTATTTAAAATTTTGAGCATTCAAAAAAATATTTATCGTCAAAAATTAGGCAGCTTTATTTTATAATTTTTATTAAGAAAAAAATTTATCTAAAAAAATAATCAGATTTTTTAATAAAAAATTTATTGAAAAATTATTAACAAATTATTTAGACATTTTTTTAACCAAATTGAAAAATTCACCAAAAAAAAGATCAATAGGTAAATTAATCCATTGAACTCTAAAATTTCAGGTATTATGGTTAAAAAAAAGATTGATGGTGACAAATGACACTCGGATTAATAACTGAATACCTAAAGGATGATTTTAGAATTTTCCTTGTAAAAAATAAATAATCTTTAGAAGAAATCAGATTTATAAATGATAGACATCTGACATTTTTAAAATAATTTATTTTTTAAAAAACTTTCTCAATAAATAAATTTAAAAAAAAAATTATTCAGATATTTTTTTGTATTAATTTCTCGAAAAATGGTCAAGAGTTTACTGAAAAATATTGGAACAATTTTCTCGATAAAATTCAGGCAAGTTTTTTATTTTTCATGATATTTATGATATTAATGATAAAAAAAAAAAAAAAAAACACCAAAATTTAGGTACGGAAAGAAAGATGGATGGTGACAATCGATACTTGGATCGATAAGTGAGTGCACAGAGCGTACCCGGATCTAGTTCATCGTCTTCCCACGTTTCTCTGGCATAAGTATGAGTATGGGCCACGCGCCACTCGGATTAGCGCCAGAGCAACTACATGTTACATCTATCTGTGTAGTTCTAATACATGAATTCCAGTACATACAAATATAATATGAGACAGTATACAAACTTATATCCTCACATATGAGCAGGTAAGTCTTTACGGGCGAAGAAAACCTGTCGATTGCGCGATTGAGTTTCTCTTTACCGTAATAAATATCAGGAATATAACAAACTAGGAAGATTAAGAAAACACAGAGTGTTTTTTATGGGTGGCCTGTTATGTTGTATTAAAATATTATTGGGCTTAACTCTCCGAGCTGCTCTTAAAAGTACCTGCCGTAGGTGGGCTTGTGGGTGTCTTCAATCTTTAAAATTATAATAAAAGAGTTGACGGGACTAATGAAAAAAAAAAATTTCTATAAAATAATCTTAATGTTAGCGTTAATAAATTAATAAATAATCAGCTAAATTTTTTTATATTTTAAATTTGGTGTTTTATATTTTATAGGAGAAGAGATTTATTAAAGCGTAAAGCAGAGTAAAAAATCCACGAGAAGAGGTCATGACGTAACGAGATAGACGTGGCCTCTAAATCAACACAGTCAATTGGTTGGCAGTGCAAATAAGAGTAAAAAAACTATGTATAAATATAAAAGAGGAGATGAAGATGAAGATTGAGGAAAAAAGGCGAGATGAGGTTCATGAGAGTGGTTAAAAACCTTAACGACCACTGCGAGAGAGCCAAGCGTTGGAGAAGAGACACTCGAACCGTTCTTCTTTCGGCGAGAACACTGAGCCCACTATCTCCGCACACGTTCGTCATCAAATAAACAAGAACAAAAAAGTTGTTAAGACAAAAAAAGTGTGGTATAAAGTTGAAGAAACTAGTGTACGAGGAATAAATAGAAAAAAAACGAGATAAGTAGCTAGAAAACGAGGAGACGACTGGAAAAATGAGGTTCCCTCTGGAAGCACGTACTACCTACTGACGGGCTTGGTACATTATTTTTACTGCGTACCTACATGCTGATGAAAATAGGGAAATATATGAGGAGAAAGATTAACTTCTTGTTTTTATGAAATTTTTTTAAGAAAGGTTTTATCTAGTTGATTTTTTTTTTAATATTTTTAATAACTTTTCAAATAAGAAATTGAAAAATATTATTTATTATTAAATAAAATTGCTAACTTGTTAAACAATACACCTTTTTTTAATTACAATAAATTTTTTAATTAAGAATGTTCAAATTGAATATTCAAGAAGTTATTTAAATTTGTATTGAAGTAATTTGTTTATTTTTTTATTGATGTTTTGTAATAATTGAAATATCAATGTAAAATTGTAAAATTTACAATCATTAAATTTTTATGATTATTTTTAAATTATATCTTCCGATATATAAAATTTAAATTATAAATGTATACTAAGCAATTAAAATTTTTATTTTCAATTATTATTGTTGGTATTATTTAAAATAATTTATATCAAACTATTGAGTAAATATAATTACATAATTTTACAGAAAAAAATTAAAATTTTATCAGGTAACTTTTGAAATTTTAAATATTTATTTAAAACTCTTGTGAAATTTATCAATTAGAAAAAAAAAACCGTGATTGAAAAAAATTTTTTGACTTTCTAGTTTCATTAATAAAATAAAAACAATTTAAAATCTCAAACGTTAAAAATTAAATAACAAACCCACGATATATCTCTCAAAGTCCTATAAATCATTTTTTTCCATGCATACGTCGCCCATTTTACCATAAAATAATTAAATCTACTGTCTAGAACAAAAGTCATAAAAAATCCAATTATTTTCAGGAGGGTCGAGAAAAAAATATCTCTAATTAGAAGCATTCTATAAAAATTTGTTCGAAGCAAATTAAAAAAAAAAAAAAAAAAAAAAAAAAAAAAGATAAACCCGGGACAGAGCTAAAGCCAAGAAATAATTACCAAGGGTCTTTGGTCTCTCATATCTATTATCTATTTTTTAAAACATATATATTATAATCTGGCGATGGTGATGAACTTAGCAAGCTATAATCTTGGTAACGTAATAATTTTAATAACAGTCTAGCGTGGTCTGGCTTAACCTCTTCCTCGTAATATATTTACTTGACGGCAAACTCAGTATAAGTAGAATTATCATGACCGACCACCTTGTAGGCCATAATACCCAACAGAGTCTTTCATCCCGCAGGAACTCATGCTCTCCACTAGGACACGTGCTCGCTCATAAGTCTGCCACGGAAATACGATACTTATTTATATATATGTACTTTTACTTTTGAGCAGTACACGCCTAACATGTGTTATATTCCGAGACTGATGTACATAGGAAATATATTAGTCGGTATATATTTTATATATTTGTATGTGTGAGTATTACCCTAAAAAACGGCTGAAAAACAAATATAATAAAAAGCCTCGACATGTATGATACCCGCACACGCTCGCGTTCACACTTTATAAATATCCCAGACTTTTAGTCTAAGAAGTTATTGCGGAGCCTCAATGAAATTTTATTGTTGGTATCAACAGGTTGTTTACTTTTTCCTACTTCTACCTTTGCTTGTACTATTCCCCGATTGGCCACCGCCAGTTTAGAGATACACTTATCTAATATATAGAAATTCTTTTTGTTAATAAATGATTGTGATATTTATCATGATATATATTGTATGGGCGTATAATGAAATATTTTTAAGTATAAAAAAAATTAATTTAATTAAAATTGTTGCTTTTATTATTTAAGAATAAATTTTTTATAAATTCATTTATTTAAAAAAAAAAAATTTATTGATTTATTAAGAATTAATGTTTTCAATTTTTTCTCCAAAAAATTAAATTTATTAATAAATAATCAATTAATTTTTTATAAAATTTTTTAATTAGTAAAAATTTTGTTAATTGAACTTTGGATATTTTTTAATATTAAAATTTCATTTTTAACATTAAAAATATTAATTGCAAAATTTATTTTAAAAAAATGAAAAATAAAAAATCATTTATTAACAAAAAAAAATAATTTTTTCAATATAAAAAATTTCTATTTAAAATAATAGAATATATTAACAATTAATAAATCTTATCAAATGAAAAAAAAAAAAAAATCCTATCAGTGAATTAAAGACAAAAAAAAATTCTGAAATGAAGCCAGAGTTGTCTTGAAAATAAATTTCCCGGATACCATTGCAAAAAAACTGATAAGCAAACTACACAAGAGTGAAAAAAATAATTGCGTCAATGGACGGATTCCATTATCGGCCTTGCTCGGTGCTCCGATTATTTCACGCGATACTATTACTTGAATGACGACATCTCAGCAGTACAATCTTGGGTTACGTACTTAAACAGGCACGCAAACACTTTACTCCGTATAATATAATATAATATAATATATAATGCTCGCGGTGTGAACATATAAGTAACTATAATAAGCTATTAAACGTATAATGCTAGTTCATACATTATACCCTCTAATTATAATTTACACAATGGAAACAAGCTAGTTAACTTAACAAAGTCTTTTCGGACTGGCATCATAAAAATAAGAATTTTCATCATAAATTCTAGTTAATACATTTCACTTAATACAATTGGCTGTATTTAGATTTAGACTGTACGCCTTTGCTTTCTATTAAGATTGTCAAGCATTATTAATCAATTGCTCGCTCGGCAAAGTGATTAAAGCTCCAGATAAATTAATTTCATTGTCATTTTAATGGAATAAATGTGAAGCAATCCGATGAAATAAAAATAGTGAAAAGAATTTTATAAAATAAAATTATTGGTGGTGTGAAATGAGCTGAGCATCGGCTATTATATTAGACAAATAAGTCTTGGTATAACAAGAGAAGAGGAATGTGGATTTAATGACTTGGAAGTAAAGCTAAGCAGTATGACAAAATATAAGCTGGCTCTTTATAAGGGAAAAGGCTGAACGAAGACAATATTAGGACAGAGATATCTGTCGCAGAATGTAAGGAATCCTCTCACGACGACCAACACTCGCTGTGTTTTATGGTCTCACCACGATAAAACGATCTCTCGAGCTGTAAACGGGTTTCCCCGTTCTCCAAACTAGAACGCCTAGCCCGGGAAAGGTTTCCCCAGCATCCGTGTGCTTGTACTTGTACTAGCTTGTGAAAGGTGGAGTATATATGTATAATAGACACGTACTATCTGACATAGACCGTCTGGTCTATGGGTTATATCTCTAGTCCGTAGGTGGATATCTCGAGATAGTGGCGGTGTGACGAATAACATGCCGAGCCGAATAGTTGGGCTGTGTCTTTACTGTCTCCCAGCAGAGTAACAACCAAACGGATTGCTAATGGCTATGCTTCAAGAAAAGGAAGGAGATCTATTCTCCACGAGGATTCAGCTAGCTGACAAGTCCTTTTACGAATTATTTAGAGCTAAAGATGATTTTTAATCAGCTTTATTTTTAATTAAATTGTTAATTCAAGTTTTAATTAGCTAATTTTTTTCTACATCACTTTTTTTAGAAAAAAAAATTTTTTCTTCAAGTGAAAAATTTCTTTGACTTAATGAAATAATTTTTTAATTATTTTTAAAGCCAAAAGAAACTTTCATTTAAATTTACGGGGCTTATTAATTTTAAAAATTATTTTTTAAGCTTAGAAAGTAAATACTCAATTAAAGAATAAAAAAAATAATTTTTAAATCAATTGAAATTTACTTTAAGTAAAATTGGACTGATTTTTAGATGAAAACAAAAATTTTTACAGTTCCAAAAAAATCCTCTTTGCCATAAAAAATATTAATTTTGCATAGAAAATAACAATTCTCTCTATTTATAAAAGGAATTTCTGAACTGTTATATTCTCGGCAACCGTTGACGTATCGTCATTAATTTTTTATCACTCTTCAGTAATAGCACAAGCTATAAGCAATATTCTGCTCGCTCAATCACTAGTATTCCCAAGTAACTTAGATTAATTTGTGCCGAGACCATTCACCTTTGCACGGGAATAACTCGTGAATAGTTAACCGGATCAATTATGCAGGACACCGAGAAGGTAAAGGCAATGTAAAGGTGGTATTTCTGGTATCAAGAGCTATTATTACGCGGAATTAAAAGTAAGAGTTTTTATTTAAGGCAGTTGTCGCGGGTTAAATTATTTACTCCAGAGAAATTCGAGTAAAGATTTTAATCATTGATTTATACTAGCCGAGTTGTTTATTTACACTGGAGAGTAAATATAAGAGCCATTTAAAGTGTACCAGGCGAACTGGGTTTAGTTCGACAAGGTGTATTAAAGAGCCAGAGGTGAAATATATTTATTATCTTTATTGCCAAGTTTTTCTATCACCAGAGGTGTCGCAAGAGCCCGAACAAAAACCGAAATGAGTAAACTCTGGTTGGTATTTTATGTAAGATAAAATAAGTAAATAAAAGAGAGATCTTGTAATCGGAACACCGCCGTAATGGAAAAGAAGAAAACTCCTTATCGAGGTGTGCTGCATCTATCAGGATCGGTATTGGGTACGACCAGGTATAGACCACCCTTGGATTACTCTCCTCTCGCTCGGTCTCATTACTTTCTGGAGAGTAAGCCAGCTCTGAGCTCAATTCGAGTAGAGGCGACTTAACAAAACTCTCGACAACGCTCTACTCGTTTATCCTTAGACGATCGATCGGTTCGCTACCGTTTACGGGCGTCACCGAACACGACGTCGAATGTCGAACCTGCTTCAAGCTCCACCGAGCACACGATCGGTCTCAAGTCTCTTCCGCGAGTTTAATATAAGCCCCGACCGGGTATATCCTTCTACACCAGATAAACTAGATTATGTATATTGTATATTGCATATTGCATATTTCAGACAAAAACTCCACAGGGTTGCCGGATTTAGGATCTAGAATTCGCTAAAGTTCTTTTTTTTTTTTTTTCCTCCCCAAATTGTACGTCTGATTTTTTATAAAAAAATTTTTTTTATCTGTAAAAACAATAATTAAATCTATACAAAGCTTTAAAAAATAAAAAATAATTTAATCAATTAAATATTAATTGTTTAAGACTACAGAATTCTTCTTTTAAGGTCAAAAATTTATATATTAATCTTTCTCAATTAAATTTTATTAAAAAAAATTTTTTTTTTTCAATATTAGATCAATAATTTTAACAATTTATTGAAAATAAAAAAGTATTTTGCATATCTTTTTAATTTGTTTTATCATCAAAAAAATTTAGATTTTAAATTGATAAAAAATAAATCGATTGAAAAATTTTTAGAAGTAATAAAAAATGCAATTATCCCTACAATAAAAATACATGAGAGTGTGAAGTTAGTCAATAGTCGAAACTCGCAAAAAATGGGACCTGATTCCTTATTTAAAAACAGCTCTAGAAATTAAAAATTCAATACTGCAAAAATTTTAAGACCTTTTTTTTTTATTTTAAAATAATACCTATCAAAAAATTGGTCTATTTTTATATTTTACCATTATAATGAAGTTCTTCAATAAAAAAAAAAAATCATCAAATAATTGAAAAAAATTCCATACTTGTTTTTTTCCACATAAAATAACTCAGAATCTAAACTTAAAAGTTCGACACACTATCCGCTACAGGTAAATACCATGTCAGCGAAAGGCCGTTAGATCATGAAGGCTCTACACCTTGTAGGGGGCAATATAACCAGTCAAGTCACCGAGTCCATTGATGTCTCAAGACGAAACTACTGTATTACGAGGTAAATCATGCGGTAACAAACCAAATAAAATTTACCGTAATAAATAGAGTACAAACAAAAAAAATAAAACCTCAAAAAGAAGAAGAAGAACTAAAAAATAACAAATTGATCTCCAAAATGACGGACATAATGTCCTTGGCATCGAAGCATACACTTACGTTGCATCAAATTTTTCCAGCTACCGTAAATCGCTTTAATGCATTTGTCCAGCGGACTGAGACTTCCTGCAGCATTTTGGGAGCCGAGATTTCCAGATTTCTTGGCACGTAAATTTCCTTCCGATTGACTCCTGAATAGATTCGTCCTGGGGAAATGAAACTCGTCTTGGCTGGTGGTGTAGGAAGCGCGGGACCGCGGCTTCGCCGGATGAAGATGCGGTTTAATAATCTTGCACTGGAACTCCTTATCTCGGACTGAATTTCCAGCCGAAGATGAGAATGGGAACGAAGATGATGTAGAGCCGGGGAACGGCATCCACGACTCAACTGCCGGGTCACGGAAGCTCAGGTATGTCGAGGAGAGCTTCTTGGATCTCGCGAGAAACCGCTTACCTGGGGGCAGCGGCGGGGGGCCCATCAGACAACTCGACACCGAAGTAATAGCCATCGTTGTTCACTTCACTCCTTATATGACACCAGTTTCTCGGATCGGCTACTTTTATTTATGTATTTATTATTATGTTGGATATTTGTGTGGAGTGTACAGTCAGATCGAGCTATCTCGCATCTACCTATCGGCCAGCGAGCCAGCCGGTAACCGACAACTTGTACTTTGAGTGGGTGATGTTGTAGGTGACTGTACGCTATTTCTTGGTATTTAATGCCGTCACAGCCTCAATAAACCACACGCTGATTGCGATGGTACACATAATAATGATATGAGTTAATATAATGCTGTAGAAACTCGGTTAGCTCGTAATCTGCTGATAACTGATGCGAAGCTTATCGCTCGGTAGTTTTCATCGATTTAGTGATTAACCCCGCACTCGCGGCACACTGTCTGATGTATGTTCTTATCGTAAACTCACCATTATTATGATTATAATCGTCGGTATTTGGCCTGTATTACATTACGGCAGTACTAATAACAACAGTGAATATTTGTAGGCCATCTGTGGGAATTTTAAATAGAAAAAATTTTCAATTGATTTTTTTTATGAAAAGATTATTCACAAAAAAACTTATACCTAATGATTTTATAATTAGAGAGAACTTTTCAAGAAATTAAAAGAATTTTTATTCATTAGAAAAAAAAATGGAGACTGGAATCAAGCCGGGAATCGAACCCGGACCTTTCTAAGTACTTGTTGAGCGCTCTGCCAATTAAGCTACCAAGCCTATCGCCACCTACAGATTTGCAGCAAATTTTTTTAAGTAACTTTTTGCACATCAACAATTAGTCACTTTATAATATTTTGTATTTTAGGAAAAGAAAAAGAGCTCTTAGTTTCTAGAACTGAGGGAAAAAAACTCTAAACTTGATTAACTTTTTGAGGTAAATTATTCATAAAACTTGGTAGTTTAGATCGAAATTTAAAAAAAGAACCTTTCGCACATTTATAAAAGTCACTGAAGAATACTTTATGACCAAGATTTGGTATTTAAGGGGTGAAAGAGTCTCAGTTTCTCGAACTGGGGTAGAAAACAGCGAACTTAATTAACTTATAGAGGTAAAATAGTAAAGTGTTTGTTTGTTTGTCTGAAAAGCTTAGATTAAACGGCCGCGCGACTGTAACTGACTGAAAGTTCTGGGTTTGGAGTCATTTGCTGGGTGTATCCGTGAAACCGCGGTAGTGATGGTAGACGGCGGATACGTACGTATGTATGCGTATAATATATAATACACTGTAACTCAGTCCAGGTAAGTTGGACGGGCTGTTGGATTAAAAAGGGACCCACGGGTCGCGGGACGAGGCCGAAGGTGGGTAAACGAGTCGGATAAGCGTAGGTCGAGCTCACCGGCGTAGGTTTTTGATAATAATGATGATATTAGTACAACGACAGCGAGGAAAAATTTGAATAACATGAATATGAATATACGACTCGATAAAAATGAATAGAAAAATAATTAGTAAAGTAATAAGCAATAAATATTTAAGTGGTACCAGACCTGTGTACAGGCGCCGACGTCGCTGATGTACGACTGAGATACTGCTCGAGTGATCGAGTGAAAAAGGAAGTGGGGAAGAAAAAAATACCTGGTGGGGTGGATGAATGTGTGTGGATTCATTGATGACCAGAGTTTCGCAATGAAAAACATAAAAAATAAAAACAGGTCGCTGGTAGCAGAATATTGTATGTAAGTTGGCCATTACCCATTGCCCATTGCAAGCATAGAAGACACTCGGAAGGTCGACGGCCTTAACAACAATTTCATCTACATCACCAGCATCTGAGTCAGAATGTCAGAGTAGTTGGTAATGTGTTCCGGCTCAAATCTTAAATTTATACAGACGATGCGCCTTTGATTCTTGTCTGCCCAGCACCACGGATGCTTCTTTTTGTGCAAACCCGGAAGAGTTTAAGTATAATGAAAGATTTAGAGAAATAGAGAGGATGCAAGACAGATGTGTTATTTCGCGGGTGATGGGAAAAGACTACTCCACTCTGTCTTTACTTTCTGAGCAGCCTCAAGGCGCTAAACCTATGTCAGTGTATTTAGAACAGAAGGATGCCATCGATGATACTTGGGATGCCTCAGGCGCTCTTCTTTTGCCAGAGATCCCTTCAGACAATCAAATATTCTCTCTTCATTATTTATGATAAAGTTTATTGTTTTTTTTTTTTTTTTTTTTTTTATCTATGTTACTTGGTTGTGTTTTACCTGCCAAGCGTTTTTTTTAATTTTTGGTGGAGCAGAAATTTATTTATGGTAATTTGTTACTTAATTGTTTTTGATAATTATTTAAATTTGGAAGCCAGTAAATTGAAATGGAAAGTGAAGGTCAAGTTTGACCTTTTGGAGATAGACAAGATTATCGACATGAAAAAATACTTGTTAAATTAAATTTAGTATCATAATATTGAATTTTTTGAAAGTTTTACTGAGTTTTACACTAAAAAAAATTACTTTTAAAAAAAGGATATTTTTGGACAAAAAATGAAATTATTTAATTTAATTCTAGAATTTTTTGTACAAAATTAGCAATAATTGTATTTAAAAATATATTTCATAAATCAAGTAATTTTTTTCCACTGTAATAATTGGAATAAATTTGCTCCTGAATTTTTCCCAGTAAATATAATAATCATATTAAAATTATTTTCACGTTTAATATATTATGATTAAATAATTTCCATAATAAAAAGTACAAGCTGTCGAACAATAATCGTAATTACCTCGGTATCAAACAACCCATTCACATGACACGCCAATACACACATTCTCAGTACATCAGTCAAGTGTCCGTATATGGAAGTAAAAAGTTACAAAACTTGATTTGTATATCGAGGATGTTACACATTTAATTTGTGAAATAATTTAAAACACATCCAAGGTTTTGAAACGTGAGAACTTATTATTGGAAAAGAAATTTTCGACTAAAATACGTAATGTATAATAATAAATATTGTGAAATAAGTGCAAGTATTGCAGCACCTTGGTAAAAAATCAAACAGGAAACATGAAAGCCTCTATAAATAAATGCAGAGGGCGAAAGAATTAAAAGTAATGTTGGTTTGGCGAAAATGAAATGTAACTAAAGACAATTGCGTATCGTTGATGGTTTCTCAGTCGGAAGTCAACGCTACGGAGTTTGCAACTGCAAGTAGACGTATTATATAAACAGTCACAATTGCAAGGGTAGCGAATAGTGTGGAATAAGAAGAAGAAGAAGAAGAATTAAAATACGGAGTAGGAAGAACCGAACAAGAAACAACACCAGGAGAATTGTCGCGGTCGATACGCCCATTGTCTGTATTTTCCACCTTCCCACTTTGTTTCCGGTTTCTTTACCAAGAGCAATGTAATATTCTCCCTCCTGGGTCTTCATATTCAATGCCTGAGCAAGTATTATGTCCTTTCACCCTCTGAGTACACACCCTGTGCTCTTATCGATAAGAACATAGCAGGTGAACGTTCTCGCCTGGCAAAATTGTTATTTCTTCTTTGCCAATCGCCAGCCAGCTTCTTAATTATTTTTTTACAGTCCCGAAATTAGCTCTCGTTTGCATAAAAAATTATCTGGGTCTCAAAATTTATAAGAATTTGTAAACGACCGCGCCTGTAGCTTACAACTCGTTTATTAAACGCCTGAAATTTTCTACCCGACTTTTAAGTTAATCTTTTTATATTGCCGAGCTAAAGAAGAAAGAAGAAAGAAGAAATAAGAAATAAGAAATAAGTAAAAAATATGATAAAAGAGAGCGAGGATTAAGCAACGCGATACCAAGAACGGAAGGTTGTACCCGTCTTGAGATATCTCGGTCTTCGACAAGCGTACCCATCTCACATCTTCCATCTCGCCTTAAATTATAAATACATTTATCTTGTACGGTCTTGACACTAGACGGTAAACTCTAGACTGCAGACTACTGTCCTTATGGTACGTGCTGAGGTTTATATATTATTTGCTATATAACGCTGCTCTGTTCTATTTTCAGTGCTCTGTTTATGGACGGCTCTCTACTGTACTCCCGAGGCAGGCAAATTGTACGATTATCCGCCTCGAGTCGAGTCAAGCCCGTTACCCTGCCGAGAGCAAGTTCCGGTCTACGCCCTGACTCTACCCAAAATAAATCGAACCGAGGGTGATTACGGTAAAAAGCCCGAGAATTTACTTTTAAGAACTCAAATTATAATTAACTTACGTTTGAGGTTTATGGTGGGAACATCTTATGGAAAGATTTATTTAGTGAAGGAAGATGAAGTGGATTTTTTTTTTTCCACTAATTACTGTATTTTTTTAGAATTCTTTTTTGGTAGAGCGCGCATTTAAAAATATTATCAAAAAATGACTATTTTATGACTGTTTTTTTTTTTTTTTTTTTTTTTTTTTCCCATAAATCATTTGTTTATTCAAATGAAATTTTATTAAATATTTTAATCAATTCCTAAAAAAACTGATGATAATTTAAAATTTCTGTACGCTAATAAAAAATTCACGACTTAATAATCATTTTATTTATTATTAATTATTTTTCTGGTTAAAAAAATTTTTCTCAATATAAAAACATTAATTTTATTCTTTAAAAAAAAAAAAAAGAAAAAGTTGGATATCAAAATTTTTTCATTAAATAATTTTAAATTGACAAAATTCGAGTTCTAAATATCATAAAAAATTCACTATTTTATAATCAATTAATTATCAAAATTCCTTCAAATATCTTCATAGATTGCAAAAAAAAAAAAAGAATTATAAATAAAAAAATTCCCTAATAAACGACCCGTAAATAATCCTTAACAAATAATAATTTTCTCCTATTCGCCATCAAACTATTTATTAAATATTAAAAACCCTCATCAACCCTTATCAGCTTGACGAGCTGTTAAAATTTATCAACTGTTAATTATCCATCATTTTTCTAATCCCCTTCTATCGGCAGGCATGTACGCTCTTTCTCCTTCGCTTAATTTAATAATATTTTTTATTCTCAGTTGATCGCCGCCCATAGAATATAAAATAACAACTTGAACCACAACAACTCGGGGGATGAAGCCGTTAACTCTTAAAGGACTTGTAATTTTTTTCAACGGCTCCCGGCTCCGGCTCCGGCAGTGAAGATGCAACTCAAAGTTATGCGGTTTAATATTATTATTTTTATTTTTATTATTATCATCATCACCGTATTCCCCCGAGGCATGCATAGCATCCTTGAGATGAGAAGACTGAGAACAGCTCGTAAAAATTCATCGAAAACTTAACTCTGTTCTGGTTCTGGGCGAGGCCGTTATTCGCGTGCCATAATTGCTCGAGGAAAGGAGCGATTCGGGAAAATTTATTACAAAGACGAGAGGAATAAAAAGCGCCATAAAGAGGGAAGACAATACATATCCCATATAATATTTATAAAAAATATAAGAATCAAAGAAGGGGAAATTAAGCATAAAGTATGCTGTGGATAATGCATAAATTTATAATGTACAAAGACACGACTAAGGTTTCCAGCTGTATTTGGCACATTACATGCTCGTACAATTCCAACATAATCACAATCACGATATCGAACATCCAACGATACATCGGTCTACTCACTAGCTACACGCTTTGAGGAGGACGTCATGTGCATGCCAATATACGCACACCAGTTATATGTTTCATTACAAATGTATTTATTACACACATGTATGTCAGAGTATACGTAATAGTACACGTACGATAGACATGTGTATAAGTGCGCATGACAGGTCCTTGTTCTGATCGGTTGGTTTACCAACCGAGAATAATTCACTGATAAAGGGATTTATTAATTGTTAATTCATTTTTTTATTAGATAAGATTTACTGACATTTATAATCAGGATTGAATATTGGTTGAATTTAAAAATCTTAAAGTCCTTTTTTTAAATGTGAAAAAAAAATTTTTGGAACCAAATTAATTTTTTTTCACAAAATAAAATTAGTAAAAAAAATTTTTCTAATCATAATTTCAGTTTTTGAAAGATTTGAATTACAAAAAATTTACAGCTAATTAATAAATTGTCTATTAAATGTTAATAAATATTTATTTGGATTTTTGAATAAAAAGTGTATCAAAATTTTATCACAGATCAAATTGATAGTTGAAAAATAAAATGAATGATTTTAGAATTTTTGATCAACTATTAAATCTATCAGTGAATAATAAATTCGTCTTGTGTTCTATTAATCTCCTAACTCGGCATGCAATCTCAAGAATATGATACGCCGATTCCTAATCCCCATGTAAATCCAATTCAGGACTTACATTGCCTTGCATTAACGCATTCCGTCTCTGTCTAAGAGTATTATCTTCCTAGGTTGAAGATTATGCGACAGAGAAGACGTAGACTATTCCATCAAGCCTCATCTCAAGACTATGATCCAGAAATGGATGTTGTCGAAAATCCAATCGCAATAGCAATATCAATTAACCACAAGCTATAAGGATTTTCAATCAAAATCCCAATCCAGGATGAACAGAATAAGTGCTCAAACAAAGCCATAGCCTGTAATCAAAAGCATTTGGCACAATAATAATGATTCATCCTTGTCAGCATCTGCACAAAGTGCTGTATAGTCTTCTGATGGAGTTTGTCGAGTGTCCTCGTACTGTTTCGTCACAGCTGCTGCAGTGAGTTCCAAGTACAGAATAACGTATGTTGATGTTGATTCATAGAACACGACTCGGGACGCGGGGGCATCAAACATCTTATTTACATACGTATGTACATATAAGATAGATAGGTATGCGATGCAAAAATACGGATAATGTACATGTTGTTTCAACGAGCATACCCGCAGTCGAGGCCCAACAATATATGTTAACTTCGGATTATAATTGAAGTTATGTTGTTCCTGTCTGTTGTTTATGACTATGATTCTGTTGAGAGAATTTTAAATTGTTTATGAAGCAAGATTTGAATTTTAAATTCAATTGCTCTACTTTTGATGCTATTGATTTATTTTGTAACTTCAATACCAATTTTATTGATCTGTTAGCAGTAAATTAAACATTGACAGGTGTTTGGATAAATTGGTAAAATTAATTGAAGTTTTATTTATGGATTTGTTATTGAAATTGTAGAAGTTTAATCAAAAATTAATAATTAAAAGAAAAAGTTACAGAATTATAAATCTATTTTAATAAAAGATAAAATTATTTTGAAAATTAATCAATTTGAGTGTTTATTCATCAGTAATTTTGTTTTGCTATTTTTGATCCAATAATTAAGGATTACATTCATGAAAAAATGACTGAAATAACTGAATATTGATTATCGGAATTGATATGTCATTAATAATGAAGACAAAAAGTTATAAATGACACAGTAGATCTGTTCTAATAAAAGAAGATAATTTAATCAGTTTGAGTGTTTATTTGTCAATAATATAATTGAAATATTTTATATAATTTATTATGAAGTTATTGATAAATAATACTATCTAAATTTTGTTAGAAAATTAATTAAATTTCTCGGCAAATAAATTTTTGACCAACAACAATAAAGTAGATCAACGAATTAAATCAATGAATTTTTTTGCAAGCATAATTTTGTTAAATGCTTGCATCGACATATTGTAATTTTAACTGTATTAAGCAAGGAAAGATTATTATTATTATTATTACTGTATGAATAATGACAAAGCACCCAAGAATTTTCATAATAGATAAAAAATCTATTTTTACGATTTCAGGAGATAGATAAAATTTTTTTTCAACTAAAACTTCGACGTTATCTTTCAAATACCAATTTTTAACGATCAAAAATGAATCATTAAATTTTTTACTCATTAGTAATTACGTAAGTACGTTTTAATAAATTTTTTTGGAGCACAGCGGAAAAAGTCCAGACAAAATTGCTGCAATAATGAAATTATTATCACGCTTCTCATATTTCATTGTACGTATTAATAATTAATCAAATTCTTTGTAATTGTTAATTCAATACTGTTTATTGTATTGCATTGGGGATTATTGCATTCTTGGTATTGAGCAATAATCTTTGACAATGTGTTTATGCTATTGAAATTAAATGAAAATAATTCCAAGTGTCACGTACTGTTGATAAAGAACAGAAGTTTCAAATAAAATAAAATGAAAAAAATGTTTTTATAGTCGTGATGAAGGTTGCAGGTTTTTCACCATGTAAATACTTATCGCGAGTGAGTTAATGCATTTTCATGCTGCCTCTGTCGAGGTGCTTTGTATTGTACATTATATATTAAATTCACTTTTTAAGCACGCTTCAGGAAAATGGATTCTAAAGGTTACTTTTTTTTTGTTCTTATTCTTATTATTATGCTATTCTTTTCATTCTCTATTTGTTTATATTTATATTCAAATTACACGTGTAACAAGCTGTTAGTCTTACTCAGAGAAACATTAATTTGCTTATGCAAATTTATTTAAAAACTATTAAAAATAATTGACTATTTTTAAAAAACTAATTTTTAATGAAAGATAATTGTTCAAATAATTTTTTTTTTTATCTAATATCTAATAGAAAATTCAAGAAATTAACATTTTAGAAAATTATTTTTTTAAGAATTTTTTTACTATAATAATAAAAAAAAATTGGTAAAAATCTATTTTTTACTTAATTTTTGAAGTTTTTTATGCCAAAAAAAATTAGTTTTATTTTTAATGAACTTTAATAAAAAAAAAAAAAATAAATAAATAATAACTATCATATTTGTGAGTTCAATTATTTTAGACCATCAAAAATAAATAAAACATTTAAACTTTTCAATTTTAACCGGGATCAAGATATTATTCTAAAGAATAAAATTTTCCTTTCTATGCCCAACTGCATAAATATTAATAAGTACATTAATAAACAGTGAAGTAGTTGTAGTAAGGCCACTGAAAGAATTCACTGTTTAAAGCCAAAGAGGAAGAGAATTAATCTAACGAAAATAAAAAACGCCTATCGAGATATCCCCACACACACACACACACACACACACACACACACAAACACATTATCATCCATATATTATAACTCATAAAGGTTAATATATATTATAAATTATAAGCATAGAAAAGAGATGATGACCATATCGGGATTACACCGAAGCGTTCAATTATGATAAATCGTTATGTCCATCCAGACGGTCATATAATCTATTATATGCCCGATAATTAATATAAGATACCAGAGCCGGTATCACATCGGGTATGGCGCAGTAATAGAGTGTATGCAAATCCGGGACAATCCACGGCAGTCATGGATAAAAGTCGACTCATGCTCGACTCAGGATACGATCCTCAGGATAATAATGATGCCGATGTTAATAGCAACAATAATGACGCTGCAAGTGCTGATAATGGAAATGATAATAATAATTATAATACCCCAGAATAGATGGTAATTAAATCTTCGATCTTCAATAATCCATCTCACCTTTCTCGCAAACTTTCACAGCTTTAAATTAACTAAATAAAACTTCCGTGCCTATCAATGTGACTCACAACTTTTGAGTTTTCATTTTTCTTTTCTTTGTCTTTGGTCTTATTCCATTTTATCTCATCCGGGAGAAAATTTTCGACGATTATAGATCCCGACTATATATAGATGCTTCCAATGAATAATCTAAACTGATAGAATTTATTAACTGTTAATAAATTCACTTATATATCAATTTGTTTTTTCATTTTTTCAATTTAATTTTATTTTTAATAAATTAAAATTTTTTTATAATATTTTATCAGTTTTTATTCATAAAAAAAATTTAGATCTACTTGATTTATTTTTTTAATCTATTTAATTTTTCAAAATTTTTTATTCAAAAATCTAAATTAATTTTTTTAAAAAATTAATAAATATCTATGAAATTATTCGGTGTTAAAAAATCATTTATAATAAAATAAATAGAGCGTATTAAATATCAACAAATACTTAATAAATTTCAGAAATTCAATTAATATAAATAAAATACACCTAAGTAGTGGCTGGACGCTTCCCCCAAAAATTTCAGAAGTTTTTAATTTAAATCCTCGAGTCCATCTGGCACGAGGACTTTTCACCAAATTTATATGTGCCAGAGTGAAAAGCAGGGACAATGCAGGCGAGGGAGGCCAGTACAGACCCACAGAAGAGTCCTTTCATTGGAGAATAGAAGTTAAGAGTAGGAGATAAAATATATATTAGAGAAGAACGGAAAGGATGCCTAGGAAATAAAGATGATAATATAGCACTCGCTGTCTAGTGCCACGTGCCCGTATACACACCATGAAAGCCTTACTTCTCGCTCTTGTTCCCTTGTTCTTATGACATATATACACAGCTTCCTTCTTCCTTCCACTCTCTTTCACCTTCATAGATAGATATAGATATATGCCTTACTTCCATGCCCCTTTATACTTCCCCGGGTATTTATAACGCGCGTTCATTTTCGACGCAGCTTTTCCGGATGGCCGTCACAGCTGCAAAAGCTACTGTACACTCGGCTGAAGACGAAAACCATCCAGAGTAGCTTATGTATATGTATATAGATCATCGTTCATCGGTAAAAGCTGCGCCCAGGAGAAATAAAGAGGGAAGAAAGATTTAAACTCTCTTTTCCATTGAACGGCTTACGGTCCAACTAGCGGGGAATCGATACCTAATGCTCGACCGTCGCCATCACCATCACCATCACCATCCGATGCTCCGAGGACTTGGAAAGTCTCAAGAGTTCAATGAAATTTTGTTTTTTTTTTTTCCTTCTAAATCTTGGTAATTATTTCTCGACTTGATAAGTCATTTTTACACTGATAAAAAAATTAACTTGATTCAGAAGAAAATCAACTATATCATTTTGAAGATTTTTATCGTTGTAAATGATGTAAAAAAATTGTTAAAATCATTTAAACCAATGATTCCTTAATAAAATATTTTTCCACTTGATTTAAAAAAATCAAAATAATATTCTTGCACAAAAAAAAAATTAGCTTAAATGAAGAGAAAATTCTTGAACCAAAAAATATTTTTGAAAGTTTCACTGTCTTGAATTAAAATCAAAATTAATTGAAACCAAGAAAAATTTCTTAGTTTAAGAATTTTTTTTCTCAAATCGAGAAAATTAAGTTGTTTAAAATTATTTATGCTTAATTTTAACAAAACTATTTGTAGTTTGTATTTGAAAATGAGTTTCTCAAAAAATTGATAAATTTAAATGAATCTGGACAATAATTTTTCATTTCTTCAGTAAATATATCAAATTATACCATAATTTTTGACAATCTATCAGATCAGGTCCAGATATCTTCCATATCTGCAACGAATAGCCACTCTACCTCTCCCCTGCTATTCTTCGGCAATAGTAATGAAAAAATCCCCCCGAAGAGAGAAGATATCGATCGATTCCAGTGTCTCGTGTGAAAGCCATGAAAATTGGCGATTTGCGATGTGAGTCATGACGACTATCTCGTGTGTCTCGTGTGTCGAGCAACATATCACCTACCCTGTGCTCTGTACTGAGAAGCAATGAAGAAGGCGAAACTTTATTTAATGCAAATTTCTTCTCAATAAAGTTAAGACGGCGACACGACACACGTGAGACGCACAAAGTGTCGCAAGTCTTGAGGGACTAATTCAGTCACAGTGCAGCTGGAGTGTGGGGGTGTGACGAGATGATGATCAGATAGGAAGACTTGCACGAGGAGTAGAAACGGGCCATATTTTGCTTATGCTTCTCCGCTGAATCGATTCTGCAAGTGCCAACCTGAACGTGTTGAGACTCTTTCCACCCCTGTATTTTTTTTATTAGGCTCCTATTCCATCCCCTTTGTCGCTTCATACTCTTAGCGTATTGCGTCGGGTGAAAATTCTCGTTTAGTTACTATCCAGAAAATAATGAAAATAAAAATAAGAGACAAAAAGTGGAAATTCCATTTGCGATAGGATAAAGCTGGTGTTCTATCGTTGAATTTTCTGAGTGTGTTGTCATGATGATGATGAGCTCAAGTTGGAGTATAAGCTAGACGAGACGCTCCAGAAATTTACGGGCCGAAAACGGCGAGACTGTCGGAGCAGCAAAACTAAGACCAAGACCAAGACCAAGAAGTTTACGAGCTGGTCCTTTCTTGCACATGTACACAATACTTTCTCGGTTGATGCGACAACAACAGCCAACCAGCCGGCTATATAAGTGAAATATGTGAGCAGAAGATTGTGGTTTACGAGCTTTAGCTTTTTCATTTGCTCCGTTGAGTGTTGTCCCCGTTCTGAGGTAACCGCAGACGAAAAACAGAGAATAATAAAACCTCTGAATAATAATTATCATAAAAAGTTTAAAACAAAAGAGTAAATGAGAAATGAGGACGGGAAATATGAGAAAATCCCTCTTTGGAATGGGATGCGATCATTAGTCAGATTCAGTGCATCCTTCAATTCCCTTTTCACCGCCATTTAAATGGCAAGTATCGATTCTCGCCTGAGAACACTGGCGTCGTATTCTCCTTCATTCTCAACCCTCCAATACTTGATCAGCCATTTTTCTTCTTTTTTCTTCTTTCCATCACTCTTCTCTCACTTAAACATTTAATTTTTCCTCGACAATGCTTTCTGTCATAGTTCGCCGTTGATTGAACCAGCGAAAAGGAAGCCCTGTCGGCGTAATTCAGTTCGCGTGACTCTTTTTTAGCTACTCTCCTCGGTGAACACACTCACCTCGACCAGAGAAATCAGAGACCGCAAACAACAAACCATTGGAAAGCCTCTCGTATTTCTTCCAGCGTCTATTAACCCACGGGTGCTCCTGCTCTCGCTGATGCTAGTTACCTTGCTCATAATACACATCAAGATCATATATATTAGCCAATACATGTTACATATAAATATCCTGTCGATTACAACAAGAACATCAGTAACTCTTCAAAATGTGTTTATAACACTTAAAAATTACCCAGGGAGGTTATGATTTTGAACTAATGCCTCGATGTTGATTACCGGTCATTTCCTCTGCTTCCCTCCTTAAAATCCCCTCGTTCCCTCGCTCTCAGGTCTACGTGGGCGTCAACCAACTCATATGGTGAATAATTTCGCTTCCAAGCACGGCTATTACCTCCAGGATACGGCGATCGCTTCATACCCGGTGAAAATTGCTCCTTTCGTTCGAGACACGGTGAATATATAAAAAAAAATCCCTATAATACATTTATAATAAATATATAAAATTCATAAAAAGACAAAAAGTCTGTCCAAAGAATCCCTTGGTTCATTTTTAGGTGCGTGTACGCGTATCAGTAATCCGGCGGAGCAAATATGAGTGAAGGAATAGAAAGACATTGCGTGTGTCTTTGCTTCGAATATTACACACATACATTTATGTGTATTGTGTACAATATAAATATACATAAACTTTCGAATGTATGCATGTATCATGTGGATGTACGAGAGACAAGCGGATGGATAGGCGGAGCCAACAAGATTCACGGGCTTTGACTCTTTTACTTTTATTTGGACACACGTCTTCTTCGAATACCGAGTACATACACCCGCGCTATGTACTGTTTGTATTATATTCCGTGGTATAACTGTATTTTCTCGCTGGCCCGCATTACTTCGAGAATACACTCTACTATATATACTTAATACTACTTTGCTTTATATGTATGTACTATATATATATATATATATATATATATATATATATATATATATATATATATATATATATATATATATATATATATATATATATGAGTACATACATATATCGGTGAACAGTATTGATGGCGTATAAGTAGAGAAGAAAGTTTTTGAACGATTTCAAAATTTATTCACGGGTACTTTTACCTATACATATGTACCAACATAGATACACCTTTGTGATCTCATTTTACACTTAATTTTACTTTGCTCAACTTTACATTTTATATAATATATATATATATATATATATATATATATATATATATATATATATATATATATATATAAATAAAATATAATTATTATCGTTACACATAATATAATATATAAACGTTCTCTCTGCTGTAGATATTTACAGATTTTTATTAATTTTTCTACGGTACGTTAGTTACCAGTAAGCAATTATTATTCTCAAGATAATATTGCTGGAAGTGTATATCAAATCTATATAAGGTAAAGAGTTAGAGGCTATGACTGGAAGCAACACAGCACTGATAGAGTATTATGTACCATGGATATAGGATCAGAGACCAAGTACGTAGTGTACAAAGTCTTAACTAAACTTGTTGTTATTTTCTGCTCAGGCATCGTTATACTACAAGATGGAGAGAAAAAGAGAGAATAAAGTCAAGCGAACTAATGTTCTCGGCTCGACTAGTAGAAAAGATACATCTTAGCCACTACCATGTTGCCACATCTTGTGACGGTCATCCTTGACGTCCTTCAGTAGTAAAAAATAAATAATACTCTTGACAACTCTCTACTCTATCTGGCGTCAACTCTCCTCTCTATAATTTATTCGATTAATAATTCTAAATCCCGGGAAAAAATATTAACAAAATAATGACTAGACTCTCTTATAAAAATATCACGCCCCTTAAGTTTGCTTTGATTGAGGGCCTGAAAGATTTAAATGAGTCCTGCGTCCTGGGCCCGATGATCTTCGTATTTAAAATACCACGTTGCCACACCTCGGTAGACTCCGTGTAAACAAGACGTGACCAAGCAATTCCCCACGTTTCGGGTAACTAAGCGTGGTTGGCACTCGAATTACCTCTACTCAGTATACAGTACAGTTTTTTTTTCTTGCTGGGTATTGCATAAGTAGGATGAGGATGAGGTGAAGAACCACCCAAATGCCGGCTGTAGTCTCCAGTCCCAGTTCGACTCTTCGCCAGCTCGATTGAGCGATAAGAAATAAATTACCAGGGAAATAAGCTGAAGACGGTACGCTCAGTATGTAATAAAGTTAAGAGTGTAAACACTTCCTGGGATCCTTGGCATTCTTATGGATTCCTCCGGGTTTCCTTGTTTTAATGCAATCCTACAGCTGTCAGCCACTCGATTACTCCTCTTGTGTCTTTAGCGCTACCTCAGCAGCATTCAGCTGTAAATATAATGTGTAATATCCATGCACCCATTATATACATACTCACATGCTCACTTTTATTGCCTTATACCGAGAAGGTGTGAGACGAAATGGTTACTCAACGTTGGTCATAATTTTTTTCCCCAAGCGAAACTGCTGCGCTTGACAATATGGAATGGCGAACAGCCATGTTGCCGTTCTTGAGCATACAGCATACAGGAGAGTACCTCTTGCTGAAGCTGCGGCAACCTTAGCTCTGTATATTGTATACTGTATCTTTGGCCTTCTTACTCCCATCTCTTCTCTTTTCTTCTTCTCTAGTATATTGTAAATTGTACATTGTACATTGTGTACGCCACACACTCAACTTGGAGCCTTGTGCTGGTGTATAAGATGTCGAGT
The DNA here is from genome assembly GCF_013202065.1 of Cotesia typhae. NCBI lineage: Eukaryota > Metazoa > Arthropoda > Insecta > Hymenoptera > Braconidae > Cotesia > Cotesia typhae. The sequence goes on from NW_027423712.1 coordinate 1,437,649, forward strand.
ACTCGTATTGAAGCCACAAAGACAGGAATAACGGGCCGCCAAGGGCCAGCCAGTAGCCGTATTATGTAGTTTGACCGGCATACACTGGTACTAGTAGCAATAACAAAAGTACCAGCAATAACAGTCGTAGTATTTTTTTCCATTCTCAACATCTACTCCAACAAACTCTACGGTGGTAAACTCATGTGACGTGATGACGCAGAACCCTTCGCAATTGGTATATATTGTATACATATATATAAATACAACAGCGTGTAGCTTCAGCCAAAGTAAAGGGACGCATTTGCTAATCTCTCGCCTATACTTTGTTCTTTTTTCTTTTTTTCGACTCTCTTTCTCTCCACTCTCATTACTGAAGTACGGAGCTGTCGTACGTCTTTAACGTTTTTTCTCTGGTATACGTCAACGTCGAGCACCAGCAACAGGGAGTAAGGCTTTCGTGGAAACCCCTCCGTGTCTTTATCTTGAGTCTCTGGCATCTACCGGAGGGTTTTGCTGCGATATATATAAATATATAACATACACACCATAGATCTCTTGGTCGCGTCAAAGAATCCATATAATACATACTTATAACATATAACAAAGTAAGTCTAGGAGCATATTTATAATGTCGGTGTGTGCTGTAACGGTACAACCTACTATACCTAAGACAGAAGACTGCTTAACAATCTACATTACACTAGGATGCTCGGCGATCGATCAATTTTAATAAACAAACTTTTACGGTCTGTGGTTACGGGTCTTCTTCTCTGTAGGTGCTCGTATTATATCGAACACACGCTTGCCGTTTTTCGGCGAGGCTACCAACCTCTTCTACATTCATTGCTCTCTTTCTCCTCACTACCGGTTCTTCGCGTCCTCGCCGACGAAACAAAGGCCGTTCAAGGTTGTCGGGAATTAAAAAAAAGAGCCATGAAACACAACCAGCCAGAGTATACCTAAAAAAATCAACACGAGACCATTACCAGAATCATTTCAGACATAATATATAACTTAGTCCATCAAACCATCAAACATATACTCACAAATGATGTATTTTTGTTTGCTTTCGTTTGTGACACACACGTCTCTTTCTTTCTTTCTTTCTTTCTTTATATATATATATATATATATATATATATATATATATATATATATATATATATATATATATATATATATATATATATATATATATATATATATATATATTCTTCTTCATATTATTCTTAATACATATAAATAATTCCAGCAACCAGCATGGATATAATACACCGTGACGAGTCTCTTCCGGTGTCACGCGATATCCAGGATCGCTGTAACTTGGTGAGTAGATTGAACGACTCTGGATGTCGAATCCAGGCTTTTAAAATCCCCGACAACCTACTCCAAACGGATTAAATCCATTTCCTAGTAGCTTCTGTGTTGGAGATGGTGTAGAGCATTGAGAGTCCTTGTCGACAACTGCAAGGGCATGCTTCTTCATTTTTACTGGCACTACCACTTGCATTGCTACGCCTACATCTAGCTTCCAGGGTATATACTGTAATATACGATCAAAAATACAGCTCCATTATGTTTAATGTAGAATGTGGAGGTTCGTGACCGAGACAGGGTCTGTACGGATTTCCGAAATCTCTGAACAAGAAAAAGCAGAGGGAGAATTCTAAAGAAATACGGAATTTGTATTGATAAAAAGATATTTCTGTCAGCGTCTGTGCTCTTTATTTTCTCCTTTCAACGTTCCAGTTGATTATATCGCTCGTGCTTTGTATATATTTATTATTATTATTATTATTATTATTATTATTATTATTATTATTATTATTATTATACACTATAGCACACATATTTAATATAATATCAGAGATGTGAAAATGGGGGTGTTGTAGGTAAGTTGAAATAAAAATTACACGGTGTAATTTACTTAAGACATTAATTGCCCGAGCACACGTCATCGTTTTAGTTAACACGAAGGAGAACAATGATAACGAGGTTGTTTTTTTGTAATTATAATTATATTTTGTTAAAAAATTAAACACTCGTGGTGGCAAAGTGTGGAGAAAAAAATAACAGGAATAATATTACAGTGATAAAATATTTTTATCTGGTCGGGAAGAAAAATCCTGTCGCATAGGAATCGATTTTACGTAGGAGTATTCTGAAGAGATAGTGCAGTGTACTCAGCTTAAATTTTTTGGGCTGAGGTCCAAGAGTGCACTCGTCGATGGAGCTTTTAAGTCCGCGGAAGAGCCATACATTTTCTCTTCTCGGACATTATAATGGCGATAGTTGTTGGTAGAGAGTATACACATAGCCAGGTTAGAAGAGGAAAGATATTAAATGGTGAACCGAGGTTAGCTAGAGCAGATAACAATAACAGGAATGATGGAGATGAGCAAGACAGATACCGGAATGAAAGCGAGGGCTCCATGAAAATTCGATGCGCCACGGTAAATACTTAGTAATTACTCTTCGAAGTCGTTAAGCCTGGATCTGGCTTAATTTACGGCGGTCTTTACGCAACCGGCGTGCTGCGGTCCGATGTTTGTTACCATATAATATATACATTGTATATTATATATTCAGGCGATGAAAGCCTATCTTTCTCTATTATATTATCTTGCATGTTGTATGTAGAGAGTAGACGGGTATGACCGGCTGGGTACCCACTGGGATTCTCAAATATCCAAAGAAGAGATCCGGTGTAGTGCCTTTACTTCTTTCCATATTACCTCCACCTACTTTAGCTTCACCTCAACCTCCAGCGCCTCCATCATTTCTTTTCTCTCGGGTATTTGCGTTATCACCAGATCCTTCAGATTTCCGTTCGTTCAAACGCCCAGATAAATTTTACTAGTCACTTTTACGTCAAGCTGTGTGTCATAAAAAAATAATAAAAGAAAAGGAAAAGTAAAATCGAGCAAAAAGATAAAAATAAAAAATGTAACTGAGTAGAACTCAAAAGGGAAAAGCAAAAATTTTTTTTTTTAAACCAAGTTTGCTGTTGCAATTCTCATTGGCCCGTACGTTTTACGCTTCGTTACAGGAGACCGGATAGGTAGAACGGGAATCGTGCAAAGATTTTACGATGCCAGCTCGTAAGCCGATACTTTAGGGATTCCTCTCCTCGCTGGTTATTCAGTTTTTTCTTTTTTTATTTCTTTATTTTATTTAACTGTACTTTTTCAGTTCAAACTGACTCCCTCGCAGGGAGCGACACTGAAAAGGCAAAAAAAAAAAAAAAAAAAAAAAAAAAAACCAATAAATAATATAATAAATAAAAGCTGAGCTGGTAAAGTTTGTGGTTACGCCACTGGCAAACTGGCAATTTATCGAAAAGAGATGGAGACTCGATCATTTAAACCGAACAATTATTCGTATTGAGATCGAGTCATTGTGTGTTTTAAACGGCCTTTATCATTATCATTATTATTATTATTATATTATAATACTAAAACTAAATTCGTGTATTACTACAGTAGTAGTATTGTAACAGCTGCGTTTCAATTTGCCGGCATGCAGACATTTACCCGCTAGTTGTGAAGTTTTTAAAAAAAGTGCCCCGCATCGCGTGACTCGATTATAAATCGACAATATGTTTACAATAATATAAGACCTATATACTATACTATTAGTATATCATTGAAGATCGAGTTGTTTACTAAGCGAATCATCTAGCCTGTAAGCACGCATAAGATATTTTCAGTGCAGCTTCTTTATCTTCAATTAACCTTCTTATAATTATTATTACTGTCACCAATTAGTCTTCATTACTATTATTATTATTATATCTTTAATTTTCAATTTTGACTTACCTAAATAATTAAAAATTATAATTATAAATAAAATGTCATAATTTTGATGATAATCTTACCACTAATACGCCTCATATCAGCGTCTGAATCCCCAAGTCGCCTTCACGGGCTCTGATCTCCACTCGAGAGCAACAAGACAGCTATTATTGCCAATAAACACCATACCAATAAATATTATTATTATAAAACGGGAATATCACCTGCGTTTAAATATAATTTCACGAATACACGGTATGACTTATTATCATCCTTTAAATGAAAGATTTAAAATCTATATTTGTAATGGAATTTTCCAATATGCGCACTGTAATTTTTATTTATTATTATGGAGTGGAAAATATTATTTTTATTATTTTACTATCGGTATTGATAATATATGAGTTATATATTTAATTGAAACTTCAATTTAATCAACAAACAATTCACGGAGATTAAACGTCACATTGACAATGTACATTATCACCGGTGTTACCGGTGAAAATTATTTATGTATTGTTAGAGATGATATATGATTTAGTATATATATATATATATATATGTAAACCGAGCAATATACAACACACGACACAACAGTACCACAGTCGAGATCCAACGAATAACGTTCCACGGATGATCCGGTAGTACTGGCTGGAGTTTAGTGCCGCGAGACGCCACCAGAGCACCCGGGCGGGTCCATTGTCCGACGCCACCGTGCGTATCCCCACTTAATATCTTTTTCATATAAATATACACATACATCACAAATGTGTGTGTATGTTTGTGTTTATGTGTGCGCAAGGATATGGATACATCTGGGGATATTACAGTGTGTGTTATGTACAACCGACCGTAAATCTACGCTCTGTGTTTTACTACATGAACCCCACTACTAATACTACCACCACTTTGTGATGACGACGCGAATACTTCGTACTAGCGCGACCACCGGTTCCACCACGCGCAACAAAGAAATAAACCTATGGAAAAAAATTTTTTTTACTGTCGAATTATTATTATTATTATTATTATTATTATTGTAATTGTTGTTATTATTATTCAAGTGGTTTTTCATACATGACACTGAAGTTAACAGACATTAGAAATATTTTTAAAATTTTATTATAATTAATTTATTATGAAAAAAATTCCATATGTGAAAATTTTTTTAAATTATTAGTCAAAGATTTGTTATAAAATTTTTAAAATTGACAGCTGACTGCTGACGTCAGTATTATTCATTCATTTAACTAAGACACTGAAATTAACTGACGTTAAAAATATTTTTAAAATTTTATAATAATTAAATTGTTACGAAAATTCAGTTAGCCGACATTTCAAAATTTTTAGATATTTTTTATTGAAAAAATTTCAATTAAAAAATTTAAAAAAAAATTTCACATGTAAAAAACTTGAAAAACTATAAGTGCAATTTTTATGACATTAACGTAAGCATTCACTTAACCATTTTTTAATTTTGTTTAACAAATAAATTTTTTCCAAAAAATATTTTTAAAAAAATTGCATTTTTTATTTTTTTTAAATTTCTACATGTCAATTTATTTTTGTCATAATTTATTTGTTTCAAAAATTCTTAAACTTATCAAATGTCTGCTAAATTGATATTCATGCAATTTCTTAGAAACATCTTTTTAATTGTAATTTAATTAACAAAAAAAAATCAAAAATTGTTAGACGTCTGCTAACTTCAATGTTATAAAAAATTCTATATGTAAAATTTAAAAAAATTATTAGTCAAAGATTTGTTATAAAATTTTTAAATTGACAGCTGACAGCTAACTTCAGTATTATTTATTAATTTAATTAAGACACTGAAGTTAATTGACATGTGAAATTTTTTTATAATTTTATAGCAATAAAATAATTATAAAAAAAATTCCATATGAGAAAATTAAAAAAACTTATGAGTGAACATTTTTAAAAGAATATTTTGTTGTAATTAATTTATTAAAAAAAAAAAAAAAAATGACAGTTGTCAGTTAACTTCAATATCATTTTCGTACTCACATTTTTATTTGCTGATACCGGAAAATATTAAGCACGGACGTGGACAGGAAAGATGTTATTTATTTGTATAGATTGAATATAAATCCCGGGAACTACTGGTTGGAGGTATTATGATACAGAAAGTTGCGGATAACCGACACTTTTTTATTTTAAATAAACAAATTATACATTTATAATGGAGGATTATTATTATTTTATTTTATTTTTACAGGAGTTGGAAATCGGCCACTATACACGCTTGGTTGATGGATGAAGTTTTTATGACAGCACTCTAGAAGTTATAGGTATGGATATATATCTATATACATATGGATTTTAATTTTAAAGAATAAATTAAATTTTTATGGAATAAGAATTGCAGATAAAATTTCTTATGGTTTTTTTTAAGAGTTGAATTTTTTATTAAAACAAAAATTGTTAAATTTTTGCTGGGTAATATGTAGAGTATGACTTTCAGTTGCATTGTTGAAAATTTTTATTGTTATATTGTGACAAGCCATAAATCTGTCGTAAAATTTATACTAAAAATAGTTTGACAGGTTTTATGGAAAAATTTTACGTATGAAGAAATATTTAAGAAAGAGTTTTTGCATGTAAATTTTTGTAAAATGAATTCCATGTTCTTATGAAATAATAATGTCACTTTGCAATTATAAAAATTGTCTAAAAATTATCATACGTAAATATTGCTGATTAATTTGCAATTTAAATAGTTTTTTTTTAATTAATTGTCAAATATGCTAATTAAATATGGATAAGATTTCGTAACTTATATGTTTATTAGTTTCAAAAAAAATTATATTGCAAATTTTTTTTGCCGCATAATTAATTCAAATAATTAAAAAAAAATTTCTATTTCTATTAAAATTATCGATAAAAAATATTACATGTAGTGATATTAACTCTTAAACATCGATAAGTAAATCTAAGAATTATTTGATCGTGTAAGAATTCAAATAATTTATGATACTACCTGTTAAAAAAATTGAAAATCAATACAATAAAAAATTTCGATTTTACTGATTGCTCAAGACTTAGTGGTATATTTATACTGCTATTGCTATGAAATAAGTGTTTAAAATTCACACCTGTTGTAATTTAAACATACATTTGTCAACTAAGATTTAAAAGTACTTATAAAAAAATTAAAATGTAGATTTATTTTAAAGATGTAAAAATCGAGAAAATTTTTCTCGTAAAATTTCGGAGCAGAGGTGATTTTATTGTTGGTATTATTATATTTTTATGGATTGTCAAGTGTTTTTATCTTGACACCTGGATTATTTTAATATCTTTATACTTTTATTGACAAACTTTAGGCGTGAAGGTCGAATCCAGCGAGCACAATGCCGTAGGAGTGTTGGTACTTTTTGCAATGTGTGTGTGTGTTGGATTGTGTGCTCTATTCGGCTGTACTATAATTCCCCTCTGATCATGATGGCCTCCTGACGATACGTTTGAACGAGATAGTGGCGGGAAAACAAATACAGGGGAGCGATTAGATAAGCCAAACCGGTGTGAAGACTAGATAAAAAATACTTCAAATGCAATTACAAGTATTGTGAAGTATTTTCAATAGAATTAAATGGGACACTAACTCAAAAGTATATTTATAAAATAAACATTTATAATATATAACATAAAAAAAAAAAAACATCTTAACTTATTTTTATATGAACATGTTTATGTTTAGATCAAACAAGACCCAGAAAAAAGAAATAATAATTATTAAAGATGAAAAGGACGCCGCAAAATCTTTATAAAATAATTTGTGGAGAAACAACAACACAAATAGAGAAAGATAAATAGTATGTAGTGTGTGTCCAAGAGGTGGCTGATTGGACGTTGGGGCTTGGCACAATAGCACTAATTAACATCAATTACAAGCGAGTATTAAGCCAGCAGCAACCATTCAACATAAGAGAGGACGAGAGGAGATGGTGATTTGGCGACGATGTATTTGTAAGAGAGTGACCAATATAATGGCTCAGGGGCTTGTTTAAACGTGACCACTGGAAGAGCATGCCATTGCAAAGTACGAGCTTTGTCAAGCTATTAACCAGTGATACATCGGAACTCAAATGCAACCCCTGATAGACGTCAATTGTTTAATCCTCTTAAAATTTTTTATTTTCTCTTTTCTTGTGGCGTGTAGTAGGTAGACAATGCTCAGCGTCCCCACAGACCACCACAACATCATACATCATACATCATGTAGATGACAACAGCAAGACTTCCGTACTTGTATTCAGTGGAGCTATCACAATCCGGCCTGCTCTCATCCAGAATAAATAATGAGGCGTTAATTACAAGTCGTTTTCTTGACTTGCAGACAAACGATAAAAAAAAAAAAAAAAAAAACCGTGAAAGGGTGTCTGTATCTACTTCGAGCAGAACTTCGTGTCAGCTTGAACTAAAAAATGAAGGGAGAGACAAAGAATTAAAATGATAAAAATGAAACATACGCAAGAGAGGAGGTATAATACAAATAAAGAGTGTCCTTGGCCAGGTGTAACTACATCCAGGAGTGAGTATCGCGGTTCAGGGTGTACACCCTTGTTGACTGTCGACAGTTGTCGTTAAAGTCAGAGCTTTGTAGCCATTCCGGGTGGTATCCCTAGCGGGTAGGGGTTGCAGTCAAGTATCAACAGCTTGGAGCGTGTACCCATACTCCTAACTCGAAACTCCATACTAGGACGCCCGATGCTGTAGTTAGGGGTGTCACCATAGCAACAGACCGCGGTTTTTCCTCCTACACCTCCCACTCAGAGTCCTGACTGGAGTCTCAGCGTTCAACATCCTCATGCTAACACAAATATACTAATACTCTTTCTTTATTTCTCTTAGCTCCGGTGTTTACTCTCTCGCAAATTCTACAATCGGCATCTCGTGTCCTATGAGAGTAGCTACACTAGTATGTATGTATGTAGAATGTTAAATGTTGAATGTAGAGTGTCTATGTGGTGTGTACTCCTACTCACTACTACGACAAGTACAAGTAGTACGTCGTTCACTCACCGGTATTTATAAGAGCCGCAGCAGCAGCACGAGGACTCGCGCGTACAACAACGCCGGGGTCATCCGTGCAGTCTTTCTTCTTGAACGGGACGTCGTAACCGTCGAATTGCCACCAACAGTTTAGAGTTGCTGGACGAACCTCCGGACTAGTGACTGTTCACTGCTGGATTTTTTTTTCTATGTGCAACAACAACAACAGCAGCAGCAGCAGCAGGCTTTTCTTCATTACTACTGGGCTTGATGCTATTCAATGTTGATGTTATTGATATTTATTGACGTTGATGTTACTGATGGTGCTCTGTAACTTAACTATCCAAGCACGTCGACTAACTCTCACCAGTAATACACTTTTATTGTTCGGGTATAAAACTAAAACAAAGGTGAAAATAAATTAAAAATTAAAAATAAATTAAAACGGGAAACTATTTAATAATGAAGAAAATAAAATTTTAGCTTCACAGAGGAGACACGTCCGCGGCCACAAACGTCGCGACTTGGTCTCTCTTTTTCTAACTTTCTTTGAGTATGCGCTCCCTCGTTGGTATACGTACACATAAAATATACCAGCTCATTCGTCGGGCTCTCTTCTCTTCTCTTCCCCGGGTCCCAAGCCTACGCTCCCTTCAGCACCCCTCTGGCTGACGGAATATCGATTGTGTAGCGCTGGTGGTCTCACAACCCGGGCTCCCACTCGTCTGCCCACCACGTATGCGCCATTTTGCAGAGAAACTTTCCCGGTAGAATCCAAGTAATAGTACTTACCGCTATACTAGATCCTCGCTCCCAAGGTAGCGTGGGATCGAATTTTAGTTCAAGTTGTTTCAAGAAACACACTGGTTATTGATATCATCAGGACAATCGACAATGACACTGCCGAGATGACGATGCCAACACTCTTAATCTTATATTTTCTATACCCACCTAACATTACTTTGTAAAAAATTATCCAGACGGGTGGAACGAGTCAAATTGCCTAGCATAAGTGGAAGGAATTTTCAGGATATACACAGAAAAAAAAAATTTACTTGAATCAAATAAATAATTTTGAAGAATTTCATCTTTTTGATTTGAGTAAAAAAAATCTTAAACTGAGAAATTTTTCTTGATTTAAAAGTTTTTCGTTTTGATTCAAATTAATTTTTTTTCTGTGTTTAAAAAGTTTCATTGTTGTGAATTAAAAAAATTTATTTAAATCAAGAAAATGAAATTCTTCAAAATTATTTACTTGATTCAAATAAATATTTTTTTCTGTGTATCTTCAAGCTCACACTTAAGGTTATTGGATAAATTTCATGCGCATAAATCTTCAAAAGATTTCTTTCGTTCATAATTGTCATACCTGAAAAATGAATAAAATTTTTTCATATAAATTTTTAATTACACAAAAAACTATCATTAAATTATATTTACGAGTCATTTGTTATTATTAGTATTATTATCATCGTTACAATAATAATGTATAAGGATTTTTATATATATATATATATATATATATATATATATATATATATATATATATATATATATATATATATATATATATATATATAAATAATGCTGATAATACTTAATAAAATAATAACACAACAGGTTTCTCGCTTAAATTAATTAACCAAAATAATTAATACGCGGATATTAAATAAACTTGAAGATGAGTTTGATAATATAATAATGAGCGTGTCCTGACAGAGCAAGATACTTGGGTTTGTTGATAAGGAGATTACTTAGGAGAGTTATTCCTCGTTTGATATTCATGCTGTCTACGATTAGTTGAGCGTGAAATATCAATCACGTTCCCGAGATTAGCTGATGCTACCGCTTCTTGCGAAATCCCTTGCGGTAGCCCTTGCCGAACCACCCGGGGTTTTTGGCAGTTGCCGTGGGAGCAGAAGCGTCCTCGGTTTCGGTTGGTTCGATATTGCTTTCGTTTTCGGCGTCCATAACCGCGACCTCGCTGGCCTGGTCAGTTTGATCAGCGTCGAGCTGATAGAACAAGCATACTGGCGAGCCTTCATTCTCCATGCAGAACCCACACGCAGGTTTCGGGTCAGGCTCCTTGATCCTATCCTGCTTGAGCGCGGGCGACTGTATCACAGGACAGTACAGCAACGACGCCACCGGCGGATAGAAAAACATGGAAGGATATGGCGGCAAGCCCATGGAAAGGAATGGTAGTGCTGCGAAAAATGGAGCCGAGTAGGCGGTTAATTGTTCGGCGAGCTCAATAGGGGGTGTGCAGTCTTCTTCCGTTTTTGGTATTGTTTCATCGTCTTCATCTTCTTGTTGTTCTCGTTTTATTTTAATCTCATCCAAATTGTCAGTAACATTCTCATCGACGTCTTCACTCACGTCCAAAGAGTTTAATTTCAACTTATCTCTACAACTTAAAGCTACTGGAGGCTCTTCTAAGCACGGCTGAGTAGTCGTGGTAAGCTCGCTGGGCTGCAGTCTTATCGCGTGGTAAAAGATTGGATCTTTTGACCTATTGTATTGTGGAATTTCTAATCCTAAGTGGTTCATAACTCTCCTCATTACGTCGTCACAGCGACCGTTTATCTTAAGCGTAGCACTCTCATCTTTAGGAGTCCATTGGAGATTTACGATGTACAAAGAGCCTCGTTTGTGTACTGGCCTGTCCATTTGCCACAACCACGGGTACTTCTTCAGTACTTTGAGACTTGAACCCAGACAGAGAATCACGTCGGCTTGTTTCGACGCACGACTAGCACCATTCCAGTTTATCGGCCAAGGTAAATTGCCTCTTTCCCCGAAATGCACTATCGAATCTTGAAGCACTGAGCTGCATTTATGACACATTCTGCCAGTCCCGTGTGAATACCTCGCGGTTTTTTCTGTCACGTCGAACAGTCGCCAGTACTCTCGTGACGGCTTACAGTTCCGACATACCTCTACGTACATGTTCCCATGAACTTCAGATAATGAGGTTCTCGGTATTCCGCTGCGTAAATGAAGCCCATCGCAATTTTGCGATACTATGTACTTGAGAATATTCGCTTTGTAGAGGGCATACAGAGCCATGTGTGTGACCGTTGGCTCTGCTTGGCTGAGATCATGGTTCCTGATACAAAAGTCCTTGTTAATAAATTTTTTATTTAATATTTATGCTGTGACACTTACCCGATATCTTTACCCTGCTGCATACGCGTCCAGACGCCATTTGTGCCTCGGTAGTCGGGAATAGAGGCTGCTGTGCTTATTCCAGCACCGGTGTAAACTGTCAGGGTTGTTGCTCTGCTGATTGCAGCTGCTAATCTCATACACTTTTCTTCCAAAATATCCGGGGGGTCTTCGACTTCTTCTAATCTTGCTTTTACTTTATCTCTTTTTTTTTGTCTGAAATAATTAATATCATAGTTGTAAATAAAAAATAAAATTGATTTGTTTTTTTGAAGTTATTTAAAAATTTTTTAATTTTCATAACTAAAGAAAAAAAAATTAAATACCTTAAATTAACCTCCTTGACAATATCACCGCAGGAAGACAATAGTTCAAGTTCTTCAGGTGTTCTATTCACTTCAGATTTGTTGAGAATTGCGGATACCTAAAAAAAAAAAAAAAAAAAAAAACTAAGTATGACTCACGTCAGACACTCAACGTAGATTTAAATTTTAAATGGACAAATTTAAATGTTGAGACTCATAATTCATAACCAAAAATTAAAATAAAATTTTTCATAATTTTTTTGACAAATAAATTACAGCAAAAAAATATTGACATGTAGAAATTAAAAAAAATAATTTTTTTTAAACAAATTAAAAATTAGAATTGATTGAACAGATATTTAATAAATTTTGTGACAAATAAATTATGGCAAAAAAATTGATATTTAGAAATTTAAAAAAATTAAAAATGCAATTTTTTAAAAATAATTTTTTGGAACAAATTTTTTTTTTTTTTTAATTAAAAAAATGATCAAATGACTAGTAACCTAAATGTTAAATTAAAATCCTTAATTACCTTTTTCAAAGTAGCAACTCTCTCGTCTTTAACCTTAAGAGGCTTCAATTTAACCAAGCGTCTTCTTGATATAAATTTATCGGTGTTACTTTTCTCCATCTTTAACCAAAAGCAATTCGAGAGTATGGACAACGTGTTTAGGAGATATCCATCGACGATAATTCACGTCGGCGAAAATCACGTTAAATAACACCCATGGCAATGACATTTTCTTGATAATAGTACTCAAATATATTATTATTACATCTTACACTGTTATTAGTATTAAAATAATAATAAATATTTATAATATTTTTGCGATTATTGTCTTTTGGAGAAATCATCGATGCAGCATACTCGGATAAGTCACTTTTACAATTGTTCACCGATGAAATACGCATTTCAGGATTATGTATACATATAATATATGTATATATAGATTTAACTAGACTAAGATATATATGTGTGGTCAAGTAAGTAATGATTTTCTTATGATCCTAAGTCTTTCCAGGTACTAACTCCTTAATAATTCAATGACATTTTATTGTTAAACGGTCACTCCCCTTCTATAAATATTCTTGCATGCTAATTCCGGAAACAAATGTAATCAACAATAATCACCGCATGTTTTGTTTTTAACTTTGATAAGCGTTGCGTTTACTTTTTTATAGATGTAATACACTTAATATACCACGGTCTGAAACAATTTATTTGCATTATCATCAAGCGGCAACATATCTAACTGCCATATTTAAACTTTTCCCGCTAGATGGAGTTGCTGCGCGGGAAAATTTAAACTGACAGGTGGGTCATTCATCTTTAACTTAAAAAAAAATGTAATGTCATTAAAGTTAGCAGTCACATCACAATTTTTTTATTTTATTTAACAAAAAAATTATCAAAAATCTGCTAAATTAATTTTTATAAAAATTTATTGCTTCATAAAAAAGTTCTTCACCTGTAAAAATGTTTTATTAGTCTTCTTACAAATAAACTCTTAAGAAAAAAAAAAACTTAATTGGAAAATAAAATAGCAGTAAAATTTTAATTAAAAAATTTTATTTTTTTTATTACAGAAATATACTTATATATATATATATATATATATATATATATATATATATATATATATATATATATATATATATATATATAAACAACGAAATATATACATATAAGTGATGTAAATAAAATTTCAGGTTTACAACCAACGGATGTAAAAAATTTAAAAAAAGGAATATTATCAGGTACTTTGTCATTTTTAAATTCAACATTTTTCAATCTATTCTATAGATTATTACTTATTGATTTGCGACATGATTTCTCAAATTTGTTTGATTTTACTCGACATCATTTGATAATAATTATCTACATCAAGGTTCACTTATAATAACAATTAAAATAATTTATCTCTACTCTAAGAATCAGTTGAATATTTACACCAATTGAAAATTATTGCCAGTCTCTTTACAAAAGGACTATCTCTAACTTTATCAACTAATAAGATTACAAAAATGCTTTGATCAGTAAAGCGAAAAAAAATTTTTTTTTCTTTAAATTCTACACTAAAAAAAAAAAAATTAATTTGAATCAAGAGAAAAATTCTTTAATCAAGTAAAATTTACTTAAATTAACAAAAAATTTTCTGCTCAAGTTAAGAAATTAATGAAAATTAATTTAGCAGATCTTTAATAATTTTTGTAACAAATAAATTATATAAAAAAAAAAATTTGACCAGTAAAAATTCTAAAAAATGACAAATGTAATTTGTTTGTTAAAAAAAATTAAAAAATAATCAAGTGACTGCTAACTGTAATATCATAGAATTAAAAAAATAATTTACTTGATTCAACTTAATTTTTTTATCTATGCCTGAACACTTACGATTCTTCAACACTGACACTATTACCCAAAGTAGTGTCAGTTTCAGTATAATCAGTGCTTTTTCTATTAGAGTATCGGCGTTCAATGAAACAAAACGCGACGGTTCCAAGAACCATAGAAAAAATCAAGATGGACAATTGGGCGTGTAACCCAATGTAGCTACTGTAAACAAAACTGACCGCGGCAGCGACAGACTGGCAGAATTTAAAGAGCGCGAATGCTGGAGCGCTCTCTTTAGCATAAAGAACTCCCAGGAGCGAGTAGATTTGCGTGTTGAAGCAGGCGTCGCCGAATCCGAGGGTAAGACTCCCAATCATTGCTAAAACGGGTATGGGCTGGATGAAACCTGTTTGATTGGTGTCGCTGAAGGGGGAATCGTTAGGCAAATTGAGAAGTATAGAAATATAGGCAAAGAGAGTAACAAAAAACCCGATAACGACCACTGGCCAGCCCGTGCATCTGCCTATGGGACCAGCTCTGGAAGCGAGCATTCCGAAGATAGCCCCGCCGACGACTTCGCCAATCCCGATGCAAATTCCTGATAACCCAACAAGGCTCTTGCGTTTCTCACCCATGGCTTCGGTGAATCCGATGCTCGACGAGTAGACGCCCGAGAAGAATGTAAGCGCCAGACCGGTGTAGATAAATGTCAACGACAGCAGCAGTATCTTGCGTGTCGTGAATAGTTTCAACGCGTCCTTAAATGCATTCCAAGCAGCAGTGCATCCTTTCTGTCCTTGAGGCTCGGGCATCGCCAGCTCTTTGTCCGCATGCGAGACACCTTCTGCCTCGCCAAGTGACAGCAGCAGCGGGGGCCGTCTCAGGAAGGCCAGGAGTGATGTCCCGATGATTGACAAGCCCGTTAGCACCCAGAAAACCAGGTGCCTTGTAGAGCCTTCAATCGTCGGCTCAGTGAACATGAAGTAGACGAATAAATTACCCGCGAATAACGACGACTGGAAGATTGCCCAGAAAACACCAGCGTTACGTGACATGGTTTCGGAATCGCTGTTCTCCGTTAGATACTGACCGTGACCGGTCCAAATTAGCGATCCTCCGAATCCGAGGATCGCTGATGCCGTGTACAGGAATGTCGCGCTTGGGCTCAGGAAGGAAGCGATGAAAAAGGCGTAGCAGCATGATCCCACGAATATTGCTACTCTGGGCCCGCTTATTGAGATGAATGAAGGCGCCATCCAGTTACATATCGCTAGTGCTGCGTAGATTATTGCCAGGCTTGTGTAACCGTCACCGCTGAAACTTGAGTCTTCATTTTTTATGCTCTCCAACACTGTTTTCTGCAATTATTTATTATTAATTAGATAATTTGTATTTTGTTGACAGTATTGACATTTTGGATTCAGGTCAATGCAATGAGGTTTTAATATTCACGGCTATTGATGATTATTAATATGAATATGAAAATTTTTAGATAACTTTTGAGATTTTTAATTAAATATTTGACGTTGAGCGAAAGGTCGACAGCTTGATTTCTCGTCGGGGGCTCGACTACTGATCTCTATTAATATAATATTTACTTTCACCAAATGCCAGGAGGTCATTAGCTCGCTATTTATCGTTTCGTAAAGTACTTAACATTTATTCTAAATCTATTATAAATAATATAATAATAATAATACAATGCGTATTAATTGTTATTAAATAACTTATATTTTTTTTTAGATTAAAATGTTGTTGATAGACTGTTCAGCGACCTAATTAATCGCTCACTTATCTTCTTTTCGCGACTGCTGACAAATTTTTATTAATAATTTTTTAATTTTGTCTGCGTACAGATAGCAATTTTATTTTCATTGCATTGAAAAAAAAAATTTTTTTTACGACTTGTGAACAAAAAATATACTATTGTAATCTTGTGATAAAATAAGTAATAGCTTTCTGGATTATTGAAGTTATAAATAATTAAAAAAAAAATGTGATGGTATTATTAGAGTATTTACAGTAATAAATAAATAAAATACAATACTATGTAAAGAAATTCGTCCTTGAATTAGTGCGACACGTGTATAAGTCGCAATTCGTGAAAGTATAAAAAAAATTGATCGATATCTCCAAAAAAAAAAAACATTTATCAAGAATCTTAAAATAATAAATAATTTTTTGAAGTAATTTATTATTATTGATAAAATAATAAATATTTCTCAACAGCTGATTTCTAAGATTTAAAATTCGTAAATCATATTGATATTACTGCTATCATTCAGAATGACAGCTGAATCACACGTGACACTTAATAACAACAAATAACAGAAAAACAATAAATACATACTTCAATATTGCCCATTGTTTGAAAAGCCGTAAAAACGAGCATGAACCCGAAGCTCAGCATCAGGACATTTAAAAATCTTCTGTCAAACTCCATGTTGTCAATTAGTAAACAATCCCGAACCAGAACAGAGTTTAACAAAACGAAAAAACAACAAACCAATTAACAAACAAATTAAAATAATTATAGTAAATATTTAAAACAATCAGACATCTGTATGTTAGCGTAAGTGACCACCGGGAGTCGTGTATTTCCCTTTGAAATGTGGTCGCGGCATGTGTCGATTGTCGAAATACTGGGTCCAGTATCCATATTATTATATGTCCTTCCCACTCCACCCAGCTGGTAATAACCAGTACCAGTAACCACCACGCATTGTTGATCAAGTTGATTCCACTACTTCCTACTGTCTCTCTCTCACTCCTGAAAAATAAAAAAATAAATAGACACTGAAGTTAACTGACATTAGAAATTTTTAGTAATTAAATTATTGTGAAAAATATTTCATTAAAAAACTTACACGTTTGAAAATTAATAAAATTTATTAGTGAGAACTTTTTAAATTTTTCTTAATGCAATAATTTGTTGTAAAAATTTGAAAAATTGACAGCTGTCAGCTAACTTCAGTGTCATTATTAAAAGACACTGAAGTTAACTGACAAAAAAATTTTGTATCATTTTTTATGACACTGAAGTTGACAGATATTAAAAACATTTTTTTAGAATTTTATAGCAATTAAATTATTATAAAAAAAAAATTAAATAAAACAATTTCACATGTGAAAATTAATAAAAATTTTCAGAAGCATTTTCTTTTGTAATTAATTTATTAAAAAAATTTTTTAAATTAACAGCTGACGGCTAACTTCAGTGTTATTATTTTTTTTATTATCAAAAAATTTTAATTAAAAAATTCCACATGTGAAAATAAAAAAAAAAATAATTAAAAGTATTTTTATGATTGTAATTGATTTTTATAAGAACTTAAAAAAAATGACAGCTGTCAGCTAACTTCAGTATCACAAAAATAAAATCACATCTTAAAAGAGTTAAACAGTACCGTGAAGTTAGCTGCGCTGACTGTGTCTACCTTACATACACCCACACAATCGATTTTAAAATCTCGAACCACCATAGTGACGTTTCTCGATTGCCGTTGAATCGATACTAAACTGATATAATTAAATATTAGCGATTGTATGAAGGATTACGATAACTCGAGTGATGTTAAGCATTCCACGGCTCAGCTATCAAGCTATCATGTTGTTACTTATCTCTCGGCTTGGTATAGCAGTCGGGTGAGCGCTCAGTGTCTATTGGAGGGATTGATGGTCAAGAAGCAACACACTAGCGCTTAGTTACATTCATTTTGATTTTGTAAAACTCTACACTCCATGCTCGACACTTGCAGACATCTAGACATCTAGACACAGACAGGTATAATAAGTATGTTTTATGTTTGCATTGCATATATTTATATACTTCGATATAAAATAAAGAATTAATATATGTAGACATACTCACACATGTATTTGTAATTTTAAAGGCTCTGAAGATTGCCAGAATAAACAGCGAAAGTAAAAGCAAGTAAGAAAATATAAATTACTCTGGACAAGTAATACGTGTGGGATACGTCAAGATCAACAGCGCGCGCAGTTGTTTCATATTAAAGTAAAAGAGTTAAATAAATAAAATACACTTATTGGATATTACCAATATTAAAATAATAAATTGTGCTGGTGTAGATGATAATGAGTGTTATTTGATAAGTTGATACCGATAGGCTCCACTAAATTTTAAAACACGGTTTGTAATTATTATTATTATTGTTACTATTATCATCATCATAAATACTTATAAATGTACTAAAATAGATTATGGTTATATGGCCCTGTTGTTAACTTAACTTGCTTAGTGCTCTCTCGCTTCATACTTAACTTTGTCTTTATATATAATATATATTATTGTATCTCTCTTACTCAGCTATTCACTCACTTATAGGCATATTACCAGTTCGAGTACATGGACTTGAATATCTGTATGCATATGTGTATATATAGATATCCGGCTGCGGTCTACGGTGTATAAATGTGTGAGATCATGATCTGAGCATTATGACGGATTCACTGCGACACGACTACACGCCAAGCACAACCAAGAGATCCTTCGAGTTTATGGTTTATATGTGTGCTTATTAAAGGACACGGCCTAGATATGTATGAGTTGGCGAGACTTTGTCGAATGCCGTAATTACTAATTGGCAATCAACAATCAACAGTGCGAGATAATATAAAGTATACAAAAAAAAAAAAAAAAAAAAAAAAATCTATTGTTTTTAATTCAACGACAAAAACGCCTCCTGAGTGTGTATTTTTTAAATTGTGATTTTTTTTTAAATTAAGTGTTGGATTTTGGATTATTTTGTTTTGTAAAATGAAGAAACAATTTTTTCGAGTTAAACAACTCGCTGATCAGACATTTTCCAGGTATGATTTATTTTATTTTAATAATTAAATTTTAAAAGAAGAAATCACAAAAAAAAAATATTTATTTTCAGGGCAGGAAAAACTGAAGTGTTGACTGATGATCTGCAGGCAGCAGACAAACATGTAGACCAAATAAGAGCGGCATTAACTGGACTGAGTAAAAGACTGGGGACTTTGCCTACTCAAACAAATGTTTCGGATCCTGCTTACAAGGAAAAACGTTTAGTATGTATATGTTTAGTAATACTTATAATTGATTGCATGATTTAATGGTGAGTCAGCGGTAAGTAAATACCATTGTATGCTGATTATTTAAAAAATGCTCTTCAGAAAAAATGCCCGGAGTATATACTGGGACAGACGATGTTGGAGAACGCCGCAGTGGAGGGTCTGATGAGTTTCGCGCTGTCTGAGTGCGGACGGGCCCAAGTCGCGTTGGCAAACGAGACCGTAGACCATGAAGCCAAAGTCGAGCAGTACGTCGCTGCACCGCTTCACCATATCCTCGAGACTGATGTACCCAATATCATTAAACACAAGAGAAATTTAGCTAGATTGACTTTAGATATGGACAGCGCTAGAACGCGATATCACCAGGCCATCAAACACAACGCTGGAGGTATGCTATGTGAATATATTACCTGTAATTGGTAATTAATTAGAATTAGATTATGTTAAGAAGATTGTGTAGTTTTTAAAATTTATCAGGCGTTAAGTATCGAGTATCAAGCACTGAATAAATAAAATAAAATAAAATAAAATTTTCACTCTCTAATTTATCTTAGGAACGGGAGCTACCAAAGTAGACAGCCTGCGTGAAGAGCTTGAAGAGGCTGAGACGAAAGTGGAACAGTGTCGAGATCAATTGGCCGCCGAAATGTTCCAGTTGATGTCCCGCGAAACGGAACTTGCTCAAACAATTATACAGTATGTGAAACTTCAACGAGCTTACCATGAAAGTGCCTTACATTGTTTAGAAGAACTGATACCTGGATTAGAGAGTTATATCAGTAAGTTGTTTTTTTTTTTTTTTTTTTAAGTTTCATTTTCATTTATCGTTCGTTGCTCACTGTTCAATCCATCTAATTTAATTAGCTTTAATAGTTGTGATGAGCGTGAGGATAATAATTTAATGAAAGCATGACTCGTCAAGCTTCAATCTAAAAAATATTACGTATTGATAAATACTTTTATTTATATTAAATTATTTAAATATTTACATTTTACGTTTCATCATCAATTATATTTTGAGTTTTCTTTTTAAATTATTATTATTATTATTATTATTATTATTGTTATTAATAAATTTATAAATATTATTGATTATGATATAAATAAGTTTATTTATAAAACATTGCATAGAAATATGAACTTTGACCAAATCATGATAAAACTAACAAATAATAATAAAATAAATTTATTATAGATGACAATGAGATGAAACCAGTGTACGGTTACCCACTAGAAGAACATTTGAGGGTAACGAATAGAAAAATAGCATTACCTATCCAATTGTGCGTATCAACGTTACTGAGACTTGGTATGGAAGAAGAGGGACTCTTTAGAATAGCAGGTGGTGCGTCTAAATTAAGAAGAATAAAATTAAGCTTAGACGCGTGCTGTTTAACACTACCCACTGCGTTGGAGTACAAAGACGCTCATGTCGTCGCGGGTGCTTTGAAGTCTTATTTAAGAGAATTACCTGAACCTCTTCTTACCTACAAGTAGGTTTTTAATTATAATTAAATTAATTAAGAAAATTAAATCTTACATGACTAATATTTATATTTATTTATATAACGCTTGAGTTTGTTGCGGTGATTGCTTTCACAAGCAACTGATGAATGGTTAAATAGTAAAACGGATCGTTTTGGTTTATTACGTTAGATTAAGTCGTCGAGATAGATCGTCAACCAGAGAATATTAAATTGATGTGACCTCGACGTTGACTTACACTGATTTAATGTCGTTATGTCTTTAGTAGATGTTTTATTTAATAAATAAAGTATTTACTCGCCAGTAGACTTTTATTTTAAAATATATCATTTATTTTTGATCGACTTAATTATTTTTTTTTTATTAGATTATTAATGTTTAAATTTTTTTTTATTTAAGATTGTATCCAGAGTGGATGGCAGCTGCTAAAATAAGTCAGAGCGACGCTAGATTAAGGGCTCTCTGGGAAGTACTCCACAAACTTCCACCAGCTAATTTAGAAAATTTGAAATTTTTAATTAAATTTTTGGCTGTTCTTACCAAGAATAGTGACATTAATAAAATGTCGCCTCAGAATATTGCTATTGTTATTGCTCCTAATTTAATTTGGAGCCCTCAGGAAGATATTAATACCATGGTGTAAGTATTTTTACATAAAATAAATGCAGTAAAAAATTTTATATAAAGTCAACGACAAAGTGAAACGCTTTATGTTATTTTAACACAAATTGTATTTAATACAAATGCACAATATTTTTTACTGCGTACGTAAATAAGTGTGAAATAATTATAATACATTTTTTTTTTACAATTAAACAGAATGAACATGAGTACCGCTAATAACTCTAGTCTCATAGTCGAGCAGTTGATAACCTACGCAGACTGGTTTTTTCCCGGCGAAATAGACTTCGACCGTGATTTAGACCTTGGAATGGTAAACGGTGCTGAATCGCAAGTTATCGGGATGCGTAGATGCATTTCTAACAGCAGTTTGAGCGATCTAGGAGAAAGCCCGCCACAAGGTAGCCCGAAACCGGCAGCTCGAAGAAAAAACAAACCAGCTCCAACCCCACCGGGCTCTGGGAATAGCGGAGGCGGAGGCACTCCCGACAAACAAGACCGACGAGTCGATGATAAACCACCGCCTGCTCCAGACAAACCGCCACGGCCTTTAACCACAGCAACTCTTAACCGTCACACTTACAAGGCTCAAAAGCATGAAGTTAATACTGAATTGATGACCCATCATGACAATAAAACGGAGAAAGTTTCGGAGAACGAAACCAATAAAACGCCTTTAGGATTTGAAGTTATTGCTAATGTTGACTCAACAATTGTGACTAATAATAGTAATGATAAGATAACTGAACCACGTCCTCTAATTTTTGATAATAATAAAATTGATAATGATGTTGAGCATAAACGTAAAGACTCTGATCCAAATCCGCCCATTGGATTCGAGGGTGTTAATTTGCGGACTTCCAGCATAAGTGCTGGGAGTGGAACTGGAGGAACTCAGGTTCAAGCTAAAGTTACTATTGATTCTGGTGAAAATCAAGATGTACTAAAATCAAAACCTGTTCCCGCTGAAAAACCAGCAACCTCTACTTTGGAACGACGTAAAATGCCTGTTGCTGCACCACGTACTATAACAAATGTTATTCATCCTAATACAGGTAATAAATTATTAAGTTGTTAAATTTTTGAAAATTTTTTAGAATTTTATAGCTATTAAATTATTATGAAAAAAAATTTTTTTTAATGATTAAAAAAAATACATTTTTAATAATTTTTTAAAAATACTTTTTTTTTAATAATTTTTAAAAAATACATTCTTTAATAATTTAAAAAAAATACATTTTTTATCATTTGTAAAAAATCCGTTTTTTTTTAGCATTTTTAAAAAACACATTTTTTAATGATTAAAAAAAAAAAACATTCTTTAATAATTTTTATAATAAAAATTTCACATGTAAAAATAAAAAAAAAAAATAATTTGTAAAAATTTTTTAAATTGTAATTGATTTGTTACAAAAATTTTGAACTAATTTCAGTATCATAAAAAATTAATAACTTTATAAATCGACAGCTTTATAGATAAATATCGTCCTTAGAAAAACAAAAAATTAAATTTGAAGAAATATTTAAAAAAAAAATTACAACACTTCAATATAAGGCCATCGAGAATGAATTTTTATCTATTTCATTATCAGTTAGTCAATAGAGCTCTTTAATATATAAATGAAATAAAAATTTATTTATGTTAATGATCATTAGATGACTCGGTGGAAATACGTAACAAAAAAATCGATGGGAATAACGCAACACCCGAGAGAAATAGTAAGCCAGCTGTCCCAGAGCGGCCTGCTGGGCTGGCCAGGCCCTCCAACTTGATGCGCCAACATCTACGGCAGAGTAACGACAACCTGGACGCCGACGTCGGTGTAAGTAATTATACAATTCTGTTGATCAGTTAAACTGTAGTTAATATTTATACAACCATATAATATAAACTACAGCCTTTAACTCTGGAGCGGACTCACATGTATTCCGTTGACAAACAGCAGGTCAGTATAATACAAGTCCGGGGCAGCAGAGGGAACTTAAATTCGGCGGAGACCAATGGAGGAGTTCCAAACCTGCAGAGAAGTCCCAGCGTAGGCAGCCGACCGACCTCCGTTTCGTTTACCAACGACCGTCCGGAAAAACCTCCTAGGCCGACGGATCTGCCGCCTGAGCCGACCAAGTCCCACTCCAGGACTCGCTCCGAGGGCAATATCATCGACGTCCAAACCCAGACTGAAACCGTGATAGTTCCTAAGTCACCACCTCCTCATCAGAACACACCAGTGTCTCCGAGATTTCATCAACGACCTCCACGACCTCAACCTCCTCCTCCTCCTCCTCCAACCATGCGACCAAAATCCGATCACGAGAGTACTAATCTTTAAGGGTAATTTAAATACATCAAACTCAATCATTCAAGTAATTTAATTACTTATTAATTAATTGATTAATTAATTAATTAATTAATCGTAAACTTTTTAAATTAGATAGTATTTTTAAAATACAGATAAAGTTTACCAACAATTTTGTAACTTACGTAAGTAGGTTCAACATGACATTGCTATGTTTAATTAATATATCATGCAAAAAGTAGACATTCGAAAATTTTATTTTCTATAAATTTAAATTTATATTAAATGCATGCCAGGAATTTTTTTTTTTTTTTTTTTTTTTTTTTAAAAAAAATAATCGAATGTTTGCTATTTTTTGTAAAATTAATTAACTACAATGTCTGCCATGGCTTCCTTGTAATCAGGACTCTTAAATTGGCGTCCAGTCAACCGACATTGGTGCCTAATATTAATACAATAAATAAAATTAGATATTTTATACTTAAATTTTTTCATAAAAGTAAACAATTAATTAAACATTCGCTAGAAGTGCTCCTGATCTCTATAAACTTTATTAATTATTTACATTAGTGAAAAAAAATTTTTTTTAATCGCACAAACGTTTGATATTTTACTACCATATGATATATGAGAGCTGAGTAGGATAAATAGATTTTAAATTTATATATTTATGTTATTATTGATTATTATAATTATGTTATAATTGCCTATTTGATAGGGTTACTGTGATGAAGATGCAAGTTTATTTTAATAACAGTATATTAATGTGTTTTAATACTCACGCTTATATTTACCACAAGCGTTGTGTAGAATTTTTTTTATGCATTCGAGTAAGTCATTACATTTATACTTGCGGCTTAGAAATTTCCTTACATTTATTACTACTATTATTAATATTATAAATATTATTATTACTATATATTATATATTACAATCTATCCCTACTCGGCATTTTTTCACCGTAACTGCTTAACAAAAGACATTAAATGTGAAGAAAAATTATTTTTATACTTACAACAGAACCCATAAAATTATTTTTTGACGCACTACAGTATCCATTAAAAATAATTACAGTAAAAAAAAAAAAAAAAAAAAAACAATAAATATAATTTATTTATAAAAAATTTCACGCCGACAATGGAGCACGCATTTACCTAAGGAAAGCTTAGGCTGTGAATATTATTGGAGAGTATTAAAGGATTTTATTTGTAAATAAATAAATAAAAATTGTTTCTTTAATAAAATTATAACAATTGTTTCATTTGTATGTGCGTAAATAAAAGTTAAATTATACTTATGTTAAATTTTAAATAATTCTTTATTAATAATCCCATTTTACAGTATTAAATCCTGTATATTAATTAATAAATCAATCAATAAAAATGTAAACACTAATAAGATCAAAACATGGCTATTAAATCTTGATCTGCTATGTCTTTAGGTGAAAACCCGTCGTTGTCTTGCAGCAATTTAGCCTCGATGGACATTAAATATTTAACGACCTCAGCATGCCCGCAAGAAGCGGCGTAGTGAAGCGCAGTTTGCCCGTCGTTGTCCTGAGCATCAACATCAGCGCCGTGCTCAATAAGACACTTGATAGTCGGGAGACTGCCACGATCAGCAGCCCAGTGAATGGGCATCATCCCATCTTCATCGGGAACATTCAAGCCCTTGGCCTCGGTGGACAATATTTCCCAGACTCTTTTATCATTTCCATCCTTAACCCAGTCCAGAAGAGTCTTCTCAGCGTCTGAGATCTCGACATCTGTCTTGAGCAAGCTGCTGACCGCGTTCCATGATTTAGAGCCGACTTTTGCGTCTTGTTCCCAATTGGGATCAAGTTTGGTGATAGCGCTGACGTAGTTCTGCATCGCAACTTCCTTGGTCATGCCTCCGAGGGCCTTCCAGGCCTCCCACTTGTACTTGGCTTGTGTCTGATACCAGCTGGGCTTGGCAGTGTCGCAAACTCCGACAGTAGCTTGCTTGTAGAGGCCGTAGAATGCCAGAAGCTGGCCAGAGTCGAGACTGGAGACCATAGTTTGGAGGTGGTTAGCTGCACGGGAAAAAGTTTCTTCTAGCTCGGTAGTGTCTGAGTAAGATTCATCAGCCATAGTTGTGATCGTCTAATTTTAACTGTTGGTTATCTAATTGTCAAAATTTATTTAAACTTACTTTACTCTATCCATTTACGGACAAAAATGTCTCTCTCCTCAATGGTGTGCTTTTGTTTTGAAATAATATTTTCATAAGTATCTTTGTCAGCTATTTCAATCAACCCTGCGTGCTTGCTTAGTCCGGTATTGCGGTCGAAAAATACTTTTGCGTTTACAACGGTACCAAACTGGGAAAAGTACTGCTTTAATTGCAAATCGCCGATTGTCCAAGGAAGATTTACAGCAGTGAGACGGTAGAACGATTTAGCAACTTTAGCATTAGCCATAATTTTACTAATAAGTATTAATTAATTAATTAATTAATTAAATTAATTTAATAAGGATTAATATATCAATCAGCTTTACGAATGTCTAGCAGGTGAATAGTGTGATCTTGCATCAACTCTTCAAGAGTTATTCCAGCGTCGGCTCCTAGGCCTGTCAGAGGTATTTGGTTGCAAGTGAGGCCCCACTTGTTCAGCAGGTGCTCTATCGACCAGTCTGAGCTGCGCTCTTGGTAAGTGCAGAGGAACTTTGCTCCCGGATTTCGCTCTAGCAGGTATGCTACTGTCACCACGATATCCTCGAAGACCGTGGGCTCGTAGAAGCAGTCTGACCCGAGGATTATGTCCAGTGGACCAATGCTCAGAAGACTCGATAAAAAGAGACCCCAAGTTATGCCGACGACTTTAACTTGAGACAACACGCCGTTCAACTCGCAACTTCTTCTGATGTGCTGCAAGTTTTTTGGTAAATTAGCAGCGTCACTTAAAGTAACGTGTGCTCCACACTTACTAGCGACGATACCCGGCAATGCGGTTCCTGATCCTAGTTCTAGGATACGTTTGCCTACTAAGTCTTCGCGGTTCTCCCAAAGGTACCACGCGAGAACTGGAGCTGATGGCCACACGTAAAAATTGTAACTTGCGTGCAACAACTGGAAATTATAATTAATTAATTTATTTATTTACTTATTTTAATTTAAATTATGTTAGTAAATAAATTAATTATTTAAAAATATTAGTCAAATTTTGGGAAATAGTGCCGCATGGCGAGAACATAACCAAAAATCTGCAAGCCGAATTTATATATTTATTTTTAATTACTTAAAAATTCTCCAATGATTATTATTGGTTACTTTGGAGATTAAATTAGTAAAAAGTAAAAAAATTACCTCGGGAATAAATATTTCAAGTGATTCGTCCTGTTGTCCTGTTTCGTCAGATCGTCGAGACGTGAAAAAAAACCTTTTCACTTGCTCGGCAGCGACTCCATCGGACATTAGGCTACTCGCTGACGGACTCGTTTCGAACCAAATACTTTCTTCCTCTAAACCAGGCATTACTGGACATTAAACTTGGCATATTAATTATTTTTCACGCACTCCATAATAATACTGACTAATTCACTTAAAATTATAATTGTTTTTATTTTTTATTTGATAATTATTGAGAGGTAATTGGGAGCTAGCTTGGCCCCAGTTGTCGACCAATGACAACGCGCTTTTTTATTTACACTCCTGAGCTTTGATATATGTTCTTTAATTGTTGGAATTCTTCTCAAGACTTTCAATGTGTCTCAATGAATCTAAAAAAATTTCAAGAATTTGTTTTTTTGTTTTTAATTGTCTAAATTTTATTATAAATTTATTTAATATTTTACTAACGGTAAGTACTTTCATGTGATGGGTAATTCAGATTGGCGCGCTGTGATTTATTATTTCGTTTATAGATGGCGCAACATTCTTCTCAAAATTAATGAAAGTTAAATCAGCAGACTCTTCAATAGATTTTAGTACTAGAATTCAAATTTGCACGCGCTTCGACTGTAGAGTTTGCATTTATTTTCATTCTTATGAGATGTTTAACCAATCACGTTACGAATGGTTTGCTTACATGATATATTTTCATATTTATCATCTAAATTATAAAAGTGGATTTCATTTTACAAATAATTAAATTAATTTTTAAAATAATAATAATAATTATTTATTTGCTAAAAAATTCTTTAGAATATTAAAATGTCTTTTGATTTTATCATTAAAATTCATAATTGGAATAAATGAAATTTTTAATGAAATAAATTATAGCAAAAAAAAAAAAATATTAAAACAATGAACTTGTAGAAATTTTAATAAATTAAAAATGCAATTTTTTAAAAATAATTTTTTAGAACAAATTTTTTTGTTAAAGAAAATTAAAAAATTGTCAAGTGAAAAAAAAAATCAATTATAATAAAAAAAATACTTAAAAAACTTTCTATTAAGAATTTTTTTTTAATTTTCACATTTAAAATTGTTAATTAAATTTTTTCCATAATAATTTAATTACTGTAAAATTATAAAAAAAATTTTAATGGCTGTCCCGTGTCATAAATTTTATGAAAATTAATTTAGCTGGTATGTATTAAATTTTAAGAATTTTTATAACAAAATAATTAACAATACTAAAGTCAGCCGACATTTAAAATTTTTTTTCAATAATTAAATTAGAACAAAATAATATTTTTAAAAAATTGCACTGACAATTTTTCAAGTTTTTTACAAATGGAATTTTTTTTTTATTTTTTTGTAATAATTTTTTCAATAAAAAAAAAAATTCTAAAAATTTTTAGATGCCAGCTAACTTAATTTTCATAATAATCATGAAAAAAAAATGACATTTAAAAATTTTTTAAAATTAATAATGCAATTTTTTAAAAATAATTTTTCGGAAAAAATTTATTTGTTAAAAAAAAAGTAAAAGAATTGTTAAGTGACTGCTAACTTTAATGTCATAATTTCATAATATTAATTTCTATAAAAAGTTAAAGAAACATACTTATAAGTTTGTTAAAACATGATAAAAAAATAAAATGAATTTATTTAAAAAAAAAAAAAAAATATCCAGATGACTGGTAGTGGCTGAACTACCCTGTAGCGAACTATTCTCCAAATGAGGGTACTATTAAGAAGATAATGGATGACTGGTCAATTCCTATAACATAATTGATGGCTATAAGACTAATAAATTTCTCTAAATTACCTGTCAAGTTAGTAAGTATAAAACAGAAAAGGATAACATCTCTTTCTTCATAATCTAAAAAAAAAAGAGCTACAATTAATCTTATTTATTTAAATTTTAATTAGATGATTATTTATCGCGGTTTCATATCCGGCATGAAAATCAAGAGTCGGCTTGTCACTACAACTTGGACGATTACTCTCCAACCTACAACTTAAGCTTGAGATAAATTAACCACCAGCATAAATATGAAAAAGAGTAAGTGATCTATGCAGAATAAGGAAGTACTAATTGTCGAGGCAATCACGCGAATGATGTAAGGCCGGATGTAGGAATGAAAGTACTCCGTTATCTTTCGCCACGCATTAAATATTATACCTAGATTATAATTGCCGTGGATTTTATTCTTATTTGTTATGTTTTATGTTATAGTTACCGTGATAGTCACAACACGATAAAATAAGCCGTGTTAAAAAATAAAAATTAACACACGTCCAGCAGTTGTATTAGTCATACACATATCACATCATATCACCAGCTCAACTCGGCTGTTTGTGTATATCACGCAACCAATAATCTTGGAATAGGAAGTATCAAGTATCGTGTGTACTTAAATCATAACAATCTGAGCTCAGAGCTAGTATAGTCACAAAGGCTAAAACCAACAAAACAAGATAAAGAACAAAAAGCAACAATAAGCCATTTTAATTTATTATTATAGTTGTAAATTTATAAATTTACAGCGATGTCACGAGTTCAAATAGTAGTGTTTGGATTGCTGGATATAAAATATAATATCTAACATTTAGATGGGAGCTAAGTCCAAGTACAAGCAAGCGGGATGAATCTGTATGCTGGATCTGTAACATAAAAAATAAAATTAAATGACAAGAGCTCTGGACTCCAATGCAAGTAAAGACCAGTTATATTTTTTTATTTTCTTCCTCTTAATTAAACGTAATTCTTTATTTTAGCAGCTGAAGCATGGACACTACCACTACATGTACTAACTAATCTTAGCCTGACACGAGCACGAGTTGTTAGCTGTAGCATACACCATAAGCAGAGTTGTTTTTCTTGAGCGCAAATCATCAGCTTGATCCCGGTCTCGAACCTCGCACGCGCTCGTACCGCCCACCTCAGTCTCCAGCCTCCTATTCAGCTTCAGCTTCTTCTTAAATCGCAACACCTACGTACGACTGTTGCTCGAGACTCTTCATCAACCTCAACCAGTCCTGGTTTAATATACTCATTAAAATAAATTATTTATTTATTTTTTCATATTCACTCTGCTCACTATTTTTATTTTTATTTTTATTTCTGTCCCCAGCTTCCAATTAATGCCGATGGAATACCAATAAATATAATAATTAATACTGGTTATCCTTATATTTATTATCAATTATATTCTGCAAAGCAGTAAACAGTTATATCACCCGACATTTGAATTTAAAATCAATGTCCTCTTACGCAAAAGCAAAACCGTTTTGCGAACGCTCTTCGTTCCAGGCTTTATTGCTCTCAATCTTAAACAATAGACATGCCATGCCGGTCTGTTTAATCATAAAGAGATTCACCCTATACTCATCTCGGCAATGTCTTAGTGCTGTGTGTTGTATTATATTATATTATATCAAACCAAGTCTATTATTATCGGTGGCATTGTGTTGACGATCAAGAAACTAGTCGATATAACAAACACACTACTATTATATATGTGAGCATGTGTGGATATGGATCACGACAGCGTGTGGGTGGTAAGTTAATCCCCGTACTGGGAGTTGTAATGATAATAATTATTATCATCTTCTTTGGAATAATCGGTGTAATTTTATGGTCTACTGAGAAACGCGTGGATCCGTTCATCATCTAATATATCATTGATATATTGCTATTAGAATTGACCTTTTATTTTTATCAATACAATACCCTCATTTAAGATTTTTACCGGTTTTATTATATTAGGTGTACGTGACTGTGAATATATTAATTTTTTATTTTTAGTATTTAATAATACTAAAGTTACCCGACGTTTTTAGTTTTTGAAAAGGTCTTGACTTGAATTTGTACCTTTTCAAGGTTTCATATGATTTTTACCGATAGTCAATTTATTATGATAAGTATTTTAGCTGCATTCAAAAATACTCTATCTCTAGATCCATAGTTAAGAAATGATCTTGTATCTTGTGAACTATTGACATTTTTAAAGATATAAGCTCATCCCGATGTTACACTCATCAAGAGCTTTCATTTGAGTACCCACATGCATTTTGACATATTTTCCATATGAAAAATATATGTGGGTACTCAAATGAAAGCTCTTGATGAGTGTAACATCGGGATGAGCTTATATATTTAAAAACATTAATAATTAAAAAAGTACAGTGCAATTTAACAAAAATTATTTTTTAATAAAGCGAAATTGTATTTATTTATAGTTCACAAGTCACGGCAGTCACACAGTGACTGTAAGGTTGCTAGTTAATTTATTAATTTAATAATCAATATATTAATTTAAATAATATTTTATTTTATTCAAATAAATATATTGTAAGAAGAAATAGGTTGCAGGGCGTGTCTTAGCAGGTGTCCAAAAGAAGTATTATATTTTAGTAAATACATATGAACGTATAATAAAAAGTGTAGATCCAACTATAATATAACATAATTTTTTCGAGACCTGTTGCACGTGTGTAGAGTGTAGTATGCATTCCAGCTATTCTGTACACCCTGTTATTTATTTTAAACAAAAATTCCCCTGCTATATTCTGTCAGTCTAAATTTTAGTCTGGCAATGCCACTACATCCCTCGGTTCCACGGTATACAGTAATACGCGATCATGCACAAACAGCTGGATGGGCTTCTTTCTAAATTTTCGAGCCGAGAATGAGGGGTGATCTAACGTGGATTCATCGTGAGAGCAAAGAAGAAAAATATTAAAAGAACGAGAAGAGTAGAGTTCAAGGCACCCGTATGTTTCAGATCTTTTTACTCCTAATTTCTTTGAGGTCTGTCACTAAAGATTATTTTTTATTCCATAATATAAAAAGAAGTATATATATATATATATATATATATATATATATATATATATATATATATATATATATATATATATATATATGTGTATGTATAAATAGAATAATATACTCACTTAAAAAAATTTTCATGTTTCAGCGGAACGCTTCAAAAAATAAACTCTTAAACGGGTAAAAGTTTTTAAAATTCGTTACATTACTGGTTATTATATCGAGTCTCTTGGAGTAAATAAGAAGAAATGTACCCTTTATAGAATAGCCAGTTAATCCTGAAAATGTATAAGTGGTTGGAGCCTTCGTGGAACAATACTCAGTCCTTAACTACGGTAAAAGTCTTGGGTTGTTGACTCATTTCTGGAATTCAGAGGTACCTGTTTCTTATTAGATGTATTTCTTCCTGTATATGAATGCGAACAAAAGAACAGTGAGCGCGTGCTGTGGTCTTTTACGCTGATAATTTACCTCAACTCATTCAGAAATGAGTATAAATAGAGCTCATTAGGGCGTTTGTCCTTTAGTCGGGCTCGTTGTCCTGATACTTCTCACTTTTATAGCTTCTTTTCAGGAAGTACCTTGCATATTTTCGGCTTATGTGTATTATATTATTATATCTTGCAGCTAAAGGGTATCCTTGACCTGTGAGAGCGTTGATTCTTCAGTATCTTGTTAGAAGCCTTTTATTTAATAATCGGGTGATTATTGAGAATGCCAAGAGATAGATAGCCTTCAGGAATGTGCTCGCTACACCTGAAGACACACCGGAAGATGTGCTCACTCACCCACGAACCTCAGCCAATATTATCTGCAATCTCAAATAATATTTACTTTATATACATCCATTTAATGTTAATATATTTATGGTAATGTTATAAATAATATACCAAAATTTAAATAATTCAAAGTAAGTATAACTGTTATTGTTATTATATTAAAAAAAAAAAAAAAGGTCTGAACCTTTTAATGTTTTATTTTTCCGTCGCCGAATATAAACACTTGTTGCCTTTATACAGACCCCTCTGTTTAAAAAACCAAAGCTATATAACATAATAATAATATATGTATATATTTAACATTACAGTACATTAGTGTCGGTTGTTTAGTTGACAGTTACCAGCCGCGAGGATTCGAGTTTAAGAAGTAAAAGAGGGATTCAAGAGTTGTCTTCCAGGAAATCAATTCAACGACTCTACTCACGTCCGCATATGAATACAAGAAACTATACAACTTTTCTTCATCTATTTATAAATGACTTAACATTCTTTCATCTTAACAACTCATTCTTTACATTAGTTTTTTAAAACCTACTCTGTATTTGTATCGGTAATTCCTTTGGAGATATTCCGGTCTCTAGCGACATGCTTGTAAAAAACTAACCGAGAAAAGGTCTAATCCCCAAACCAGTGATTAGCTTATCGCAATAAAGGAAAATTCTTGTTTTTTTTTTTTTTTTTTTTTTTTTTTTTTTTTTTATTTCGGTCATGGACTTTTTAAACTGAATTTTTAAACTGAAACATTTTATGTTATGGTAAGTAGGGCAACTATATTAATGTTTTGTATTGTATGGTTATTAATATATTTCATTTTTTCAGATGCCTGATAAAGACCCAATAAATCCTATTAATTGTCTGCATCTCTGATAATTCACTATTACAATTTTAAATATGATGTGGGAGTATTTTTCCACTCTAAAAAATTTTTCTGTCAACCACTGTACTCTAATCGCAGAGTACCATCTTGATATTTATATTTATCCACAAATTTAATTAATTCTTTATTATCACTTTACTGATAACTATATTCTACGGGCTTGATTAATTATTGTGAAACTTAATTAACTTCATTCAGATGTCGTAAAGAGTATAATTATAATTTATAACTTAGATGAATCGTTGAACTAAAGAAATAGACTACGACACAAATTATAAATAAAATTTTTTTTTTCCAGATCACAACAGGGGTGGCTCTCCTCCATCTTCACCTTCACCTCTACCCGCAGCAGTTTGATAAATAAACTACCGGTAATTTAGTTTCTCAGTAAACGGTCAAACTAAACCATTTATATCTGCCACTGAAGCAATAGGGGCTTATCGACTAAAAAATAAAATTAGTCTCTTTTTTGGATCCTGGGGACATTAACCAATGTCGCTGGTTCACCTCCAAACTGGGGTAATAAATAAGAGTAAGCTCAGCCCATTTGGTTACATTTAACATTTGATATGTTGACCCCCAGACATGATATTCGAGCCTAATATTTTTTGTTAGTTTTGGTTATTATAAGCTAGTGTTTCTACACTCTTGACATTTTACTCCGATTAAGATGAGTTATGTGGTGCTGCGGTTATTTTTTGAAATGTCATCCAACCAGTATACACATACATACTATATATAGAGTACCAGTGCTATACCATATAATACTTAGCAGTCTAGGGAGATTAAGGAAGCAAGCCATCTGATGATCCGTCGCAAAGATTATAAAAAAGGCGAAACCTGAGATCCAAATGGGTTTCAAGACAGAGACAGAAAATGAGATTCGGGAGGACGGTTGGCTGTTGGTGGGGTTCCTTTGTGATTTGGCGGTATATTGGCGCAATATACTACAAGGTTCGCTGAAGAAAGCGGTCCAGAGAAAGGGGAGCGACCAGAAAATAAACCCTCCAAGACACACCTACGCCCTCAAGGTCCAGACAGGTACTACCATTAATCCCAAGGCTGGGCGACCCAATCAACCTCCGATACTTTCTGCCTTTGCATGTATAATAATTTAACTTATTCTTCTTTATTTCGTTTATCTGATCCAATCCAATTCAATCCAGGTACTATTAAATATTTTTTTATTTTCCTAAAAAATAGTATTTAATTTTTTTTAATTTACTTAAAGAAGAAATAAGTGGAAAAAAACTAATTAACTTGAATCAAGTAAATAATTTTGAACAAAAAAATTTTTTTTGATTCAAGTAAATTTTATTTCTGTGTATTAAAATTGAATTTTAATTGTTTCAGGAGACGAATTAAATTTCAGTCATACCAATTAATTCAAGTGTATAGCGGCAAGTCAATAAATATTTAATCTCTTGTATTGACATCCTGACCAGCAATACGAGATTTAGATTACAGGACGATAATGCCGTGTTGTGGGTAGATTCAGATAGGTCCTGGCTGTTAGTAATCATATGCAGCACGGGTTTGCCCCAGGCTCACCACTGTCCACGGTTTACTGTTCTTTTTTTATCTCTCGCTTGCACACCCTGGCGAGTGGCGAACAGGTTTCTTCCTGGGCTTATTCTTTATTCTAGATCTGTAAGTGAAGGATGAGAAGACATGTATTCACTCGAAAAATCTTCTGGCCCTTTGGTTATTATTTTTATTTTTATTTCTAACTGTTTTGTTTCTAGACCAGCCTGAGCCTCCTGACATTATTAGCTATCTCTGGCCTAATTATGGTCCCTCTGAAATTTGCTGGTTGAAAAGAAGTAAATCAATGTTGTCGTAAACCCATAGAAGCATCTGGGCTACGAATCATCAGTTAAATCGTTGAAAATGCTAATCAGGGATAAATTTATTTAAAATTATTATTTAAATTTATACTTAGACTATTTTACAGTCGCCTTGTGAGTCCATGATCTCGATAGAAGTAAATTTACATGTACATTTGTGGGCGATGCCGACCAGAGACCGGAGTATGTTCATGTACGTAGATACAGCCACTCCCATATCACATCTCGCGTAAAACAACATAACACAAGACAGATATAAGACTCTGGAGAAAATGAGGGAGAGAGAGCACGAATCATTATCGTTTATGCAAGCCAAGCTACGATCGCTCAACTGGAACACCGTGAAATAAAACGTGCAAGTAAACTTGGCGGCCTCGATGACGTAAACACTTGGATTTATATATGTGTATATATTTTTATCCGCTATCAATCGTGTCTCTGGTCACCTAAATCACGACTGCGACATTTTCAGGATAAAAAATCTTAAACAAGAATAATATGCATTAATATTATATTTTTTAGGTATAAAGCAGGTGTGTAAATGTTATGTGTGTGCAAAGAACCAAGACCGCTTGACAGTTGATTTGTAATTCATCAGTCGTCTTGGCACATGACACACCAGTATACATGACAACATCTCACCTCATCCGGTGCAATACTTTATCCTTTTAAATTATTATTTTATATTAGGTGTTGTCGCTTCTAGATGCGACTTATATCTTCACTGACAATGTTTATTAACTACATATGTTTTTATGGGGTTGTTTTATTCTTTTGAAGAAATAGTTGACTTGTAATATTAATTCTAAGGCTTGTAAATTTTTTCAAGCGTCTAATAATGCTGTTAACATGTTTTTAATTGCATTATTATTGATTTAAAGTTTGATATATGTCAAGAAATTTTTTTTTAGCTTTATTAATTGTATTGCAATGATACTCACTATTTGAAAATTATTACGAAACATTGACAATGGCTGAAGATAATTAAAAACGATAACACTTATTCTTACCATTAAATTGAATGGTTCTAGTGTTACAAAGAAAAGCCGATTTTCGTATTAGAATATTATATATGTATATATGTAGTAGAGGCTGGGGACTTTCACCACGTACATGGTCAGATCTTTCTCCGGGCGTTTTCTTCCCGAGCGCTATTCACCACAAGATAACCCATTGAATTTAATACGCAACTAAAACCATTATTGTATAGACCATTATATATTCTCTTGAGAGATCTTTTACCCCCGGGTTAAATTTACAACGAGCACATTGCAGAGACCAGAAACCGTAGACCGGTCAGCTTCACCTTAGCTGTGGTACTTGTGCTGGAATAAAGTGTTTACAGTGAACTTTTCAGGCTCACGCTACACTAGAGCGTAGTCATGGTTGAGCACGCGAGTGCCCTCCAGCATCAACGAGCATCATTTTTTATTTTATATATTTTATATGCTTATTATTTATCCACATATATGTTGTAGGCTGGAGAGGCCATCTTCTTAACTTGCTTATATTGGAATTGGAGTTGGAATAGAAGAGTAGAGCCAGGATATTTTCAAGGCAGCTCCTTGATGCATCATACAGACCAGCTCAACGTCATCTCTGTAAAACAGATAAAAAAGTATATTACCGAGATTAGATTAAAGCACGCAGGTGTGAGCAATTGATAGTAATTTATGATTCAAAGTATAAATACCAAAGGTAAAATCAAACAACTTTACTCTATCTTTATTTGTTCTTACTTTTTACACACGCTGTATATCTGTCTCGAGAGTTGCCCTAATATATCCTGTTCAGGCCTTATCTTGGCTTGTTTTCTTTAGCTTTAGTTCTGACTTCAACTATCTTGGTTCGTCATTCGCTTAAATAAAATGACTCAACCTTTAAATGTTTCCTCTATGAAAAATACTTAAAATAAATAAATATTAAGTTCCAAATAAATATAGACGGTGACATTAAATACTAATCATATCTTCACCTACTTTGGTGATTTTCTGTTTTAAAAAAAAATTTTTTAACAATTAAATATTCATTTGAATGAAAATTAAGTTAGCCGACAATTTAAAAAATTTTTTTTCATTGAAAAAATTATTACAAATAAATGAAAAAAATTTTCATTTGAAAAAAACTTGAAAAATTATAAGAGCAATTTTTAAAAAATATTTTTTGGTTCTAATTTAATAAATTAAAAAAAAAATCAAAACGTTGGATAACTTTAATATCATTAATTTGAAAATGATAAAATAATTTTTTAATGAAATTAATTGTAAATAAAAAGTTTTTACCGCTTTCATTAAAAACAAAAAAATGTGACTTTATAATATATAATTACTGATAAATAATATATATAAGGAAAGTACGAAAAAGGAATAAATAAAAGTTGTAACAAGAAGAAAAAGCTTGTCAGAGCATTCTCTTCCCTGAGGATCTATACAGCTCGTGCATGACCGATTGTGGCTCGTGTGCGTATCGAAGCGACAGATAAACCGGCTTCAAGAAGTTATCCATCGACTTTGCTGAATAATAATCGCATTTCACATGTGTTGTAAGTATGTTGTTTTGTATTTTTTGCTAGAATTAAACAATGTATTTAAAGTCACTTAAATATTTATGTTAACAGGTCTTATCTGGTCCTATGTGATACACAGAAAAAAAAAAAAACTAACTTATAAAAAATTAAGTAAGAAAATTTTTGAATTAAAATTAATTTGAATCGAGAAAAATTTTTTAGTTTAAGAATTTTTTTATTAAAATCAAGAAGAAGTTCTTCAAAAAATTATTTCAAGTTAATTTTTTTTCGTCTTTCTTCATGGTGATGAATAACGAATTTATCTCCCGTCAGATCTCCAAATAAACAAATTAAATTAACAGTTATATACAACTTACAACGTTGTTTACAATTAATATTTGTATTTATCTTTACTCACCCAGTGACGCGTTAAAAATATTTTAAACTGACAATCCAACCATGCGATGAAGAAATTAAAGCTGATGGTCATCGAACTGGCTGGTTTGCATAATCAAATGACTTGGCACTTTCGTCGACCCCATGGCACCAACTCAACCTCAAGTAAAGTTAATACAAAACCTTTATTTATTTATTTCTTCATTTAATACTTAATACTTAATACTTAATATTTGTTGGTTCTTTTTTCAAGGAGTACCCAGCCAGCAGGGGGACAGCCGTGCCACCAGAATAACCATAACTATGGAGAATTCTTCATGGCAAGATAATAATATTAATATAACAAGGATAGAATTTCGTCCTCCAGAGGATGAAGCTGATGCGTCATTCATTTTACTGTTGTTTAAGTTCAAGATAAGATGTCAGTTGCCGAAAATTAAAAAAAGGGCAAGAAATAAAAAATATACGCTCTTTTGGGTACGGAAAGGTCCCTGGGGACTTATTCTCGGCATCTTCTGCATTATGCATGACGTAGAGGCTCGTTTCGAGGACGATCGTTAAAAATCGTACGGAGTAAAGGTAAAATCCTCTCTCTTCTCTCTTCTTTATACTTAACTGTGCTCCCGGGCGATCTCGCGGCGACGGAATACATATACCATACGCCATACGAGATTTTATTTCTGGTATATGGAGGCAGAGGACAATAATAATGCTCGCTCGTGCTCAAAAAGGTTTTCGGGTTTGGTCTTTTTTATTTTTTTTTATTTTATATTTTTCAGCTCCATATCATTGTTATTATCGTTCCCTAATGGTACAAGTCAGTAAAGTCCTTCCTTTGACTTAACTGTGCTGGGTTTAGTTTATCTGAATAAAACCGGACTCTCGTTTGCGTCGACTCGTCTTAAGTTGTCGTCCGCCTCACCCTCTACTCTGGCCAAGCGTGAGCGTTTATTCCTTTTCTTGATTCTCGAGCAACACGTCCTCGTCCTCCTACGCCTCCTGTCCTCCTGCTATATTAGTGTACAGAGTGGCACCACACGTCCAGAAAAGCAATTCCAGGAATATAACAGCCATGGTCACTGTGAATTTCCACTGTGAAAGTTACCTTATCTCCAGAGCAATGCAACTCGATCGCCCTAATGCCAACCAACTGTTGTTTCTTCCCTCTCAACTTGATCCTTACTGTTAATTTATTCAGTTGTACTTTATGTAGATCCATACTGATACAGATAAAGATATATAATATGCTAAATAATCGGCATTACGTACCAGGGCGTGTCACTTAAGTACTCTCAGCGCTAATTACTGCTGAAGATCACTACGGTGGGAGTAGTTCATGATAATATCTGTAATTTTTAAATATTTATTTTTTTTATAGTGCAAGAATTTTAAATAGAAATTTTGTTTTTGTTTTATAAAAAAAATTTTGGAAAATTTAAGTTTTTACAAAAAATTTTTTTATATGACTAAAATTTTCACTGTAATTTGCGGCTTTCTCATTGATTTTAAGAAAAAATTATAAAAGAAAATTTTTTTTATAAAATTACATTTTTGACAACTTTTATTTAAAAAATTTTTTTGTTTTTTTATTAAATTATTTTTTTATTTTTTTATTTAATTATTTTTTAATAATTGTTATTTTTAAATTAAGAAAAAAATTCTGACCATGGTGATAATTTTTCTTATTAAATTTTCTAAAATTGAAACTTCTCATTAACTACTTATAAAAATAATATAATTGAATAATGATAATAATAAATGAAATTATTATTGTTGAAATGAGTAATTTTTTTCTAATTACAGATGAATAATTCATAAATTACACAACTCTATAACCCATGATTGGTGGGGTGAATAAAATAATATAAATACTCGAATAATTGGTGGTTCTGCTGGTTTATAAATAAGTCACTTAAGCATTAAATACGTGTCAAGATCGCGGTAAAAGCCCGCTCGAGCAGAGCGTAAACTCATACCACTGTAATAATATATATAAGAAATTATATTATGAGTGCTCAAATGAAAATCCACCAGCGAAGTAAAGTAAAGAGACAAAACCGGTTCAATTATAATACAGAGGGGTAGTCACTGGAGAATTGCGTTTAGTTCTTCAGCGGCAAGAAATATAATCCAGCGGATTAAAAAGATAAATAATAGCAATAATTTATCTCAAGCTTTACAAGTGAGTGCCAGTAAATAAAAATTTGATAAATGGGTCCATTGGTATAATATCCTGGACGACTGTTTTCTATTTCATTCCTTGATAAACTTTCACTGGAGTTAGCTCCAGTTATGCAATCTTGGATAAATATCTCAAGTTTTATTATTATTAATGTAATTATTATTGCAGTGAGTAATATTCCAAGAAAGCCAATAAAAATAATTCGGTTAAATAAAACCGAGCAATGCACCAGCAGACAAATGCAACCAGCGCTGGATATAATGTGGAGGATTCGGGTGAATCACCGCGGGCTTGAGTGTCCGCGTGGGCGCGGCCAGCTAACAGGACACACAAGAGACCATTGTATTGCTGAATACAGGGCAAAAAGGAGAGCAAAACCCCGGACTGTTATTATGTATATAATACATACATACATTGATACTAAAAGTATGAGTATGAGCTTGGTTGGATAAGAGAAAGAGAGCAAGCAGTTAATACTTGATAGCAGCAAGTAAAGGCGCGGCCATGACCGAACTTGATCGCGAGCTCGCTAAAGAATATGTAATATAACAGCCAAAGTATTTTCTAGAGCTCTACAACCAGTTGAGCCCATTGTATGTGAGGTACGTACAACCCCATTGTTTATGCCAACCTCAGTGGTCGTATATGTGGTGTATATGCGCTGGTTCTGGTCTCAGACATTAAATTTATGCAGGACTCCTTTTGGAGTGTCTTGGTCTCTCCAGTACTACTATCCTACCTTATTTTTTTTTTTTATTTCTTCAGCCAAAGTCTTAACGCATCCACAATCCATTAGCGTATAGTGTGTGTACACCTCTCTCCTCTCGACTTGGAGAGATCTACTCTCGGTTGGAGAATCGACATAAAGATATGGATTTATGCCGCCTCCAATGTATACAAAAAGCTCACTCTACTCCTATCTAAAGAGTGACTCTTTAACGTCTGACATAAGGCCATATTTTTCTTAATACCATGTTGTTGTCTCAGATACTATACTCTTATACTCTTTTTTGACTACTCCATCTCATACATAACGTTTTTTAGGCTTCCTCTCCACTCACCAGACCTCGTTTATCTGACAAAAAATATATTAAACTTTAATATCTCTGGATTCGTCGAAAACCCACGTAATAGCTACACACTAAAACTAACAACCCGCAAGAGGATTTTATATTTATTATAATTCTGATTATGTTACCAGTAGTCGGATAGTCCAGGTTACTCCTGGGTTACTGCTTCTATCTTTACTCTGCTCGAGTATGCTAAGTAATATGAGAGAGTAAAGCCAGCTTCTTCTCGAATAGCTCCACCGGTTTCTAAGTTATAGGTGAGCCTCTTGCTCTTATATCATGTGTACATATAATATAAGAACCAACCAGATGTGCCCCGTGCTTGTACTGGAGTTTATTATATATGGATATGCGGGGGCAGTTGAATCAGACAGTCACGTTCAAGATTCTCTGATAACCAAGTAGAAGAGCTGACTTTCTGCTCTTGTAATACTTTTTTTTATTCAGATCCGAGCATTCACGCACATTCTAGGTCTGGATCATTGCCATTACCATCAACTTGAACTGTAATTCAGAACTACGTCATTTATAAATTGCAAGTACAGTTTGAAGCTTGTTAGAAGCTTCAAATTCTATCTTTATTTTTTTAACACCTACATCAGGATTTTTTCATATTTTATGCTCCGAGAAACTGGAAATAAATTCACGGAAAAAAATTTTAAAATTATAAAATATCTGCTAAATTAATTTTCATTTACATTAATGTTATTTTTATAATATATAAAAAAAAAATTTAATTAAATTCATCAAATAAAAATTGGATACTTATCAAACTATTTAACTATAGATAGAATGATTAATTATTGTACTTAAAATTTTTAAGTGAGAAAAAATTAATGATGGATGAAAAAAAATTTAGAATTAATAAATGTAACTCTTTTTACAATTTAACTTACTTTAAATGAAAAAATTCAAATAATTTTACAGCAAAATGAACTTCAGTGTGTTTAATACTATTTTCTTGATCAGATTGAAACGTCCAGTGAGATCGTTGCACCGAACATTAGCATCTAATTACCAATTACGATGGAGTCACCACCCGGAACGAGCTCTTCCTCATATGTCACCAGAGTTTACACGCTCGGCTGCTCATTACAGTCATCAGCATTCCCATCAATCATTAGCTTGTACGTGACAATTGTATGTGCTTACTACTCAATACAATTACAAAATTACAAAAATTACGCTGACGACGGCGCCATGAATATTATATATTCCACAAGTACACTATCAGCGAATCTGAAATAAGAGCTGTGAATGTAAATGGAAACTTTTAAACCTGTTCTAATAGAATGTGTTGACTAAAATAAAGGCTACCGCGAAATAGGAAGCACCCCACGCACGTGGCATATCGAGTTCGTCGATCAACTGAACGGCAAACCATAAATAAAATACAAACCGACGTATACAGGCTGACGTGGTTGATTAAATTTCACAAATTAGTCGAGCGGAGCTAACTGCCGTCAAGTCTCGTGTTACTGCATCGGATATGAACGGACCAAATACATCATATAATAAATATAATAAATATAATACACTACCTTTATATTCACCTTTGCTTTAGGATCACGTTACCCTCGGCGAAATTTTTGTTTATCAGTACCTTACTGTCGAATCAATCAACATCTCTTTTTTACATTTATGTAAAAAAATATAATGTATACTAGCTAATCCGCAGAACTGTGCAAAACCACACAAGAGTACACCTATTTTCTTTTAGAAAATAATTTAATAATTATTTTGGGAAATTTTGAGAAATAAAAAATTCAAATTTTACCTTTTATATGTCAATGCAAATATTGTCTGTCATATTAATTATTTATTCTGTGAATTATCATTTCAAACATTATGTTCAGTTTAAAACAGATTTAAGTAAATTAGATAGCCACTTATTAAGAATCATTAAACCAAATCTCGCCAATTCAGGTTCAAATTTTTTGGCCTGCTCGTATCTATTCATTTCAAAACGAGGTTCCTATAAAGATAAAGAATAAAATAAAAAATAAAAAATTTTTTAAATAAATTAAAAAAATAAAATAAATTTTTTAAATAAATTAAAAAAATAGAATAAAAAATTTTTAAAATAAAATTAAAAAAATAATATAAAAAATTTTAAAAATTAAAAAAATGTTTAAAAATTAAATAATAAAAATTAACAAAATATCAATGTATAAACTTACCCTCCTCGGGAATTCAACCTCATAATGGCCATAAATTTGTTCTAGAGTCCCTTCCTCGATTTCACAGTCAAGAAAAAAGGGCCATTCGAATTTCGAAAGCCGAAATGAAATATTTATCCAAATTTCTTTATTAATTAATAATTAAATGAAACATTTATTTATTAATTAATAAAAGTATTTATTTATTTATTGTGTTGAAATTTGGATAAATATAAAGGAGCGGGACACAAATTAAGAACACTAGCGACCACGGCTTATATTATAATTAATTGTATGAAAATTAAGTTAGCCGGCGTTTAAAAATTTTTAGAATTTTTTTTATGAAAAAAACTAAATATTACAAAAAAAATCATGATTTTCAAAAAAACTTGAAAAATTGTAGGTGCAATATTTTTAAAAAATATTATTTAATTCTATTTGATAATTAAAAAATTAAAAACCTTGGCTTTAGCATTAAATTATTAATTATTACGCACAGATATAACCTAAAAAATAGTCGCGTGTTGTTGCATGGCAGTATTTTTTATGTTTACTACAAAAATTTTTAATTTCCAAGCAAAATATTAGTAGTATTTTATAACCATGATAAATTTTTGAATTAAATATTTACAGACATTAACGTGAACTGGCAGAGAACTAAGTGTATACAAAATAGATACCAGCAATGACTGAACAAAGAAATGTTGTGAGCGAGCCATTAGCACTCTGTCCCTAATCATTAAGCTCTCGACGTCGGCGTTTGCCCAACCTGTATAAATATAGCTTCATCAAACTTATTATATATTTACTAAAAGATGCAGCAGAGGTTGAGTCTTTCCGGAGGGTGTGCGAATCT
Source organism: Cotesia typhae (assembly GCF_013202065.1). Taxonomy (NCBI): domain Eukaryota; kingdom Metazoa; phylum Arthropoda; class Insecta; order Hymenoptera; family Braconidae; genus Cotesia; species Cotesia typhae. The sequence goes on from NW_027423712.1 coordinate 1,482,576, forward strand.
GCCAGTAGAAATATTCGTAATCTCTAAATGATTGTGATGATAGCAAAAAATAAAATAAAAAATTATAATACTCTCAGAAGATGACCGGCGAACCGGACGACAACATTTATGGCCAGCGAGTTGTAAGATCGAGACTCGTTTCACTCGGAAGCCCATAATTTTTTAGTATATATTGTTTTTCAGAGCAGTACATGGGTGTAATGGTATAAAAATTACAAGGAGACGTGTCGTGGATACCGATGTCTTGACATCGAGGAAATGCCAATGAGGATTACTTATACAGAGTAGTATATGGTATGTACTAGGATTATATACATTTAAGTATTGTGTTACTCGATAAAAAGCTGTAAAAATAACATTATCTGTGTCAGAGATTCTAATCGCAGCATTTACCAGCTGGATTTAAGTGAGTAGACTTAACTGTGTCGTGTTGGTAGCATAGTAGCTGGATGTTACTTGCAGAACGACAAAAACACTATGTCTAGTCTCCTCTAGAAGGGAGAACAAACAGAACAGAAGAGGCGAAAGAGTATCCCAAGAATGACATTGCTGGCAAAAAAGTACCACATAGGTCCGGCATCTTAGAATCAGAACCGAAGCGAACACGTGTGCGAGTATGTGGTTAAGATTCTAGGAGGTGAAACTCTGTTCTCAACTTAACAGAAGCATAAACGATAATATTTTTAAATGTTTTTTTTTTTTTCCTCGCACGGCGAACAAAAAATACGGATTTTCACTATTATTACAATGTTAACATA